>NW_027439216.1:0-600000 GCF_964188355.1 Buteo buteo
CTAGGGGGAAATGCTGCCTGGGACCACGATCTCTCACGGGGGCACTGGGAAACCCTCCTCAGGCCTGGATGCCTGAGAAACATCTCTGCACTGCTCCGTATCTCACAAAACCAGGGGCAGAGGAAGGCTGCTTTGCTGGCCTCCGAGAGAACCAGCTCACCTGGGCTCCTCTGTGGCCACCGGGCGCCTTTGCTGTCAGGCGGCTCTCAGCGCTGCTCTGCAATCGGCTCTCACCTCCCTGAAGGACGCTCTCCAGCGCACGGTACATCTCCACTGGGTCTCCCTGGGGACAAAGATCAAAAGGGAGGGATGGGGTTTGCTTTGCCCCCATTCCCAGGCTGCCACAAGAGAAACCTGCCACCCCCTAAATCAGCTGTGGCATGTGGACACCATGCATGAGCTGCAGACGTGGACGGCAGTGGGGCTGTGGGGAGCAGGCAGGCTGTTCTGGGGTGCCCCCAGTGCTGGCAGAAAGCAGAGCTGGAGAGAACAAGGGGAAGCCCAGGGCAGCCAGCAGCTGGTGGTGGGGCCCAGCAGGAAGCAGTGCCACTGGCCCCGGCATGGTCCTGAGCCATCTCCCAATGGGTGAGTCTTTAACCCAGCCTAAAAAGAGGAAAAATTGACCAGAATTCAGCTGTACTCAAGTTTTTTGCAGGCAGCATGTTTTTTTGAGCCACCTGGTGCTGCCGTGCCTGGGGAACACTCCAGAAACAGGGCGGCTGCCTGTACTTGCAGGCAGGCGGTGGAGCGTGTGCAGCAGGAGCGAGTGGTGGTTGGTGCAGCTGTTGAATGGGTTCAGGCTTTAAATGTGTCCAGACTGGTATGCCTGGTTCCTTTTTCCTTGCAGTTTGTATTTAGAGCTTAAACAGTATTCTTTCTAAAAGCAAAAACATCAAGCAAAAAAAACCCAACCCAAAACCAGCTGGGTGAATTTCCCCCTTCCCCCCCCCAGCTGTCCTGTTTTGCCCTTAGTCCTGGCCACTATGCAAGGCAATGCTCATCACCAATATTAGGGCACAGGACTGGGACCAGGACAGGGCTTTGGCAGGCAGCACGTTCCTCGAGGCTCCCGGTAATGCAGTTCCTGGGGAGTGCTCAAGAAATGGGGGCAGTTGCCCAGAATTGCTATTTTTGGTCTCTCCCCATCACGCTCTGTCTGGCTCCCTGCCCCCACTTTTTATTTCCTCCCTTTCTCCACTATTTTCTTCTTTCTCTTTCTTTCTCTGTTTCACTCCCTGTCTGTATTTCCTCATTCCTCTCTCTCCTGCAGCCTGTCTCCTCGTTCCTGCCTGTATCCCCTGCTCAGCTGGCTGGGCCTTCTCTCTTCTCTCTGGGCCTCCATCCTGCTCCCCACCCCCTTCTGCTCCCCCGCCATCTTCATCCTGGAGACCACGGCTGTTCTGTCCTTCTCCCCCTCCTTGTCCTGATCCGCATCCCTCTGTTTCTCAGGCTCTCTGGGCTGTTTCCTGTCCTTCCCTTGCTCTCTGTCCCTGCCTCTCCCTTTCTTTCTCTCTTCCGTGCCTTTCTCCTCTCACCCTTCCCCTCCGTCCCTCTCTCCTGCTCCCTGTCCCACCTCTGTCCACCGCTCTGTCCCCCCTTCTCCTCCTCTTTCTCTTTCTCTCTTTCTTCTGACATAGAGAATGAACTGCTAATTGCTTAATGATTGTCTCTCTGTAACTTTACATACCAAAGACTGGTGTTCATCAAGGATTAAGCCTGTCAGAGACTGCTACTTGGGAGTGATGAGCAAGAAGGAACCATGAACAATCACAAAACTTAATTAAATGTTTGATGTATTTACGATCTTGTTAAGAAGGCACAAGTAGAGACCTTGCTTGAATAGATAGGGCCAGAAAAGAGAAGAACTCCTGCCTTTGTTCTCGTCCTTGTAGATAATTTAGCTTAAACTAACCATATGGTTTTACACCACTAATGAGAACTTAGATAATAAGAGCACTAACGAGCACTGATGTATCAACATATGTAAAAGACCATACTGCGCAGAATCACCTGAGGCGGGTCAAATAGCGGACAAGACTATGGAAGACCACCAGAGACCTTCAATGCGCCTGCGTAAAAGACATCTGCATATGCTAATAGCTTCCCAGAAAACTAATGAATATGTACAACATTTCTCGGAAATCTAATGAATACCTATGTAGAACATGTACTTAACCTGCACAATTAGGCCCGACGGCACGCACGACTTTGGTGGGACTACCCCCCGTGCTGCCCAGCGCTGAATAAACATACCTACTTTACAATCTCACTGATTGTGGAGTCTGTTTTCCGCACGTCAGTTCTTCTTCTTCTTCTCCTCCTCCTCCTCCTCCTCCTCCTCCTCCTCTTTGTCCTTGTCCTCGTCCTCGTCCTCGTCCTCATCCTCCCCGGGGCAGGCGGCCATGGGGCCTGTGGGGGGCGGGGCCCGGCCGGGGACGGTGTCCCTGCAGGGTCAGGCAGCAGGAAGGAGCGCCCCGGGGCATGCTGGGAGCTGTAGTCCTGGGGCACGGGGCTGCCGGGGGCCCTGGTGGTTCCCGGGGCATGCTGAATCCAGCGATTCAGTTTACAAGAAGCACAGCACCGTGTGAGCCCGCTGTGTATTTATAAAAACGGCTACAAATACTAAAGCTCTGCAGGGACCGCTGACCCACACAGAGGCTGTGTTTTCTGAAGAGGGAGTCTGTGTGAAACCCACAAACCCAGGACTGCGACCCCCCTCACCCTGCCCCTTCTCTCCTTCCCTCAGCCGGGCCCGGCTCCCACACCCCCACGCCCGCCCAAGGGCCTCGCTCGCCTCACGGGCAGCCCCAGCCCTCACCTCAGCCGGGCCGCAGCTGGAGCAGAGACTGCAGAGACCAACATGGCCGCCCGGCAGCCCCGTGCCCCAGGACTACAGCTCCCAGCATGCCCCGGGAACCACCAGGGCCCCCGGCAGCCCCGTGCCCCAGGACTACAGCTCCCAGCATGCCCCGGGGCGCTCCTTCCTGCTGCCTGACCCTGCAGGGACACCGGCCCCGGCCCGGCCCCGGCCCCCGCAGGCCTCATGGCCGCCTGCCTGGGGGAGGACGAGGGCGAGGGCGAGGGCGAGGACGAGGATGAGGACAAGGAGGAGGGGAAGGACAAAGGGGCAGGACGATGAAGCCCCGTGGGGCAGGAACCTGTGAGTCAGGTTCCCTTCTGCACTCAGCATGAAAGGCCTTGTGAGATATTGTCCTGACACAAAGAACCCCAAACATTCATGAAATGCAAATCAGACCCATACCCCCAATCCCACATGTAATGAGGTAAGAGAGATTTTACAATAGCCAATATATTTTCAGCCTGTATCTCAAGATAAGATGATAGCTTTTTCACAGACTTTGAGCAATACAAAAACCAGGACTAAAAACACCCTACCAAACACCACAAGATCCAAGATAAAAATCACAATTTTTGCTGGGTAACATCAACACCACCTTTTTTCTTTCCTTCTTGAAAGACTTCCATTCTTCTACCGATTTTATTATTTTCCCGTGAAACAAAAGTGTTCTAGATGCTTGTCTTATAAAAAGGCTTTAGTGAATAACTCTAGTTTTAAAGACTACAACCAAATGATCTTTTTCTTCTTTCCTGCTGAGATTCCTGACTTTTGTAAGCCTCTGGATTTCATCTCTACTGCAGGAGAACAATAAAAAACGTCTTGCTTATGAGTTTTTAAAATGTGAAATGCAAGTACAAGATGAATAGAATTTTGAACACACACTATTACACTATGAGCGATTACCCACAAAAAGTAGGGAACACATACAAATGCTTAGGCGTTTAAGATGATTGCTACCCCTGTCTCACAAAGCCGTTTTTTTCCTGCTGCTTTATTCCACATTCCCTTGGTTGTAAGTTAGTTCGGTGCATCCTTCTTTTCACTGTAGCTGTTTTCTTCCTTCAGAAATGAAGGGAAAAAACCTATGTATGTTCTTTCTGTTTATCCATCGGTAACATACCTATAGCTCCTCTGCTAATTTTTTTTAAACTTTTTTTGCCTTGAATTCACTTAAAGTGTATATTCCATATAAATCCCATTTTCCCTTTATAAACTATAAATAACTGCTATATCAAATCTTGTTGACTGGGTATATGGATTTCTGATATTTTGGTTTATGAAACAAAAGCAGCCACCTGAAAACTTCACAGTGTTTCATGTCTAATTGCCTGAGTTATTTAACTGTCACCTCACTTCACTTGCTTCAGGAATGATACGTGAGGATGTACTTACTGATTAAAATGACAATTAAGGTAGGTTACCATCACATATCTGTACAAAACTTTGAACATGCTGTGTTTCTCAGCTTTTACAAATGCTGCTATATTTACATGCAACATAGCTGAAATTTGACCATGAAAAATGTATCCCTCACACATAACAATACAAAGTGTTGAGTGAGGCACATTAAAACAAAGATGTGTTCACCTAATTCTAACGTCTTTATAGTTTAAAAATCACCTACTAAAAAGCTATGAATGTTTTGCCTGTGAATACAAGAATTAGCTGCTTTTTTTTCCTCCAAAGAAAGCAACAGGCCTGCCTGCCAGTTTCCCGGCAGTTGCAGTTGGTATTTGAACAAGCTTTCTCCTTCTGAATACAAAAGAACAATTAACTTGAAATCTAGAAGTGAGACTAGAGTAAGGGGGTATATACCCACTACAATCTATTGCAAAGCCATCTGCAAGGTTCCACATGAGATGATTGTTTTGTACAGAACAAAAAATAAATAAACAAAAAAGCACACGCAGCATTCACTTCACCTCCAGACTTCTAAATGAAAAGATGTATGTAACCTGGGATGCAGTGAACTATCTAAGGGAAATCGGGCCTGATAATCAACCTCTTTCATGTTTGTCTTACAAAAGCAAGGCTTATCTTTCTATTTGTTTGACAGACCCCAATTAGAATGAGTCCCGATTTTAACATGAGTTCTGCAGAACAAAACTCCAGGTAGTTGGGTGTTTGTATTGCAATTCTCACTCCAGATCAGCCCTCTTCTATTTATTGAGGAGCAGGTGCTGAGAGAGAAAGCAAACTGTCTTGCCTTGTTTGGAACAACAACATCATCCTTAGCAATGATGTACCTTCATGAGTAAATTGACTCATGTGGGTAACTTCTAACTTGGCTGCATAATTATGCAAGCAACTTCATGGGATTAGTGGCATAAGTAAGTGCTCACTAGAGTAACAAAAAGGGCTTCATACATTAACATTGTTTTTCTTTCCCTTCAATGTAAGGCTCCTGTAACTTGTCATGCAACACAACAGCAAGCAAACATCAAGAAAAAAAACCAAAACAAACAGAAAACCCCAAATATGGGCTAACTTAACAGAGCATGCAGGCAGTAAAACTTCTTACTCAGAATCATCCTGGCAAGACGGCCATTCTGTAGGATGAGCTAGCATGAACTGTCCAAAGAGTAACCGCAGTGTGCACTGTTGCTATCCTAGCAGGAACTCTGCTGCACACAGTGAATTTTTCCTGCTGGAAAATGTCAGTTGTATCCCAAAACATGGTGTTTTCATTTTGTTTTTTTCCTTCATGGATGTGTAAGTACTTTACCAAAAAAACCTGTACTCAGTAGTTTATCGTATTTAGTTCACATCCCACATTTCTCATGTCGTTAGAGCTTATGGGACTGTTATTTACTCACAAAAGCCTACTGAAGTGATGTTAACCTGTACACTGTAGTGCATTGCTTCTACTTCTGAAGACAAAGTCCAAATAAAAGGCAGGAATGCCCTTCATTGCAGAGGAAAAAATACAGCTGCCACAGTGATTCCTTCTGTTGCTCCTGATGCTGTATATATTAACATCAACATCTGCTGACATTAGCAAAGAGCAACATGGAACTAGACTTACCATCAAGAAATCATGTTTTTGTGTGATAAATAGGCAGCAGCAGCTGTTTTTACAGCTGGGAGATTTCATCTAACTGCGGGACCAGACACAGTCACTTCTTGGACATTCCAGATTGTCTTGAACAGTGCTAGAATGAACAGAGAACAGAAAGAAATGCTGAAATTGCAACTTTTCTTATGGTAAATTGCAGTATTATTGGCATTCTTCTGAGTCTTCTTCCACGTGCTGCCCAATTCTTTTTTTGTGTGCTGTACTATGAGAATGTCTTCAAGGCACCTTGATAAAGGACATGCTCAGGACTACACTTCTCTCAGATTCTGTGCTTGACTGCTTCCTCTGTGTTCCCGACCAGTTAAGTTCTCAAGGTTATACCCCAGCTTCATCCCACTGGCCCAGAATAGGAGAACCACAAATTACAGTAACTTTTCTGGGTATGACGGGAACAGGCAGCCCCACGCTCACCGTGCAGCTCATCTCCACACATTTTCTTGACACGCTTTTCTGACTGCAGCACCATGAGCGCTTGGAAAGCCTCTCCTGCTTGTTTTGCCTGCCAACAAACCACTTCAAAGACTTCAGCCCTCTGTTGTCTGCTCACATGCTACCCCACGGGATGGCCACGTGCTTGTACCTGTAATGCACTCACAGAAGAGGATCGAGAGGGCTGTGAAAGTGGTACCAGCTGCAGGTGAAATGACTTATGTAAGGGATTTTTCTATTTGGAGAAGATCATAAAACAATAATATTTTGGGCTACCAATAAAAAGACAGTTTTGTGATAAAATAGGAAGTTTTAGGCTCCCTTCCTCCCTCCAAACAGTGAGCAGCAGCCTCTAGACAGGAGCATGGAATAGTCCTGACCAGAGTCAGCATTGCATCACATGGACCTGGTCTAAAATAGCTCTAACAAAATCCCAGCCTCAGAGGAGAAAGCAGCAGCAGCAGCAAAGATAAATCCTGTGATTATAACCAGAGTGAGGTTGTAAAGTCAGTATCTCTCTTCAGGAAAGTGACCATTAAGACTATGGCTTCAGTTTCTGTCCTGGGGCCTTTTCAAGCTGGTTAGGTCATTGTTTTAGAAGTTTGAGGTTTATTCAGGAAGAGATCAATTCACGAATGGATCATATATTTTAGCTGATCAAGAGAATAAGTGGCACATGGCTATGTCTGTTAGTGTGTGAGCCCATGTCCGTAGAAGCCCCGTCGACAGCTTCACCAAGATTACCTTCTCACAAGGCCATTCTTCAATGACCTTCAGACGGTTCAAAATACACAGCCTATCTTAATGCCACTATCCAGGAGAGGATGTTTGTCCCAGCTAGTGTTGCATGGTCTGAGAGCTGTCTTTCTCAGGGACGAATCGTCTAGGGTGAAAGTGGTTTTCGTCTTAATGAGGGCAGAGCAAAAGTGTGATGCTGCACAGACTCTCCCTCTCGTGGGGAGGGAGGTCCATATTGGTGTCTGGGTCCAGACCATGACATTCCCTTTCTCTTGCAGTGTGAAGTGTTGAGGCACACAGAGCAATGCAGAAAGCACAAAACACCAAGTTACCGTTACCAAGTTGGAAACTGTATCTGCACCCTATCAGCATGGTCATCTTCTTTCTCACTGTCCCATGCCAAGAGAGAGCCTCCCCAATTTGACCACTGCTTTGGCTAGAGAAAACCCACACAATTCTAATCCTCATCGCAGTGGCACAGGGAGATGTGCATGAAGGGCGGGAATGGGAAGGGTGCTACATAGACAAGCAAGGGGAATCCAGGGATAGCCACACACTTGTGACTAAGACACAGTGGCTTAGGGAAATGCACAGTTCTGGGGCATGAAGGTCCTAGCAAGAAAGACTGCAGAAGTCCCAAGCCCTTCCCCTCTGCTCTGTCGAGCCCTGGGCTCCCCAGTGCCAGGCAGAGACGGCCACATTGGAAAGAACTCTCCCCCCAGTGCCCCTCCCACTTTCCGTTGGGCTTAGAATGTTGGTCGTTGGGCTTAGAATGTTGGTCGTTGGGCTTAGAATGTTGGTCGCTGGGCTCGGAATGTTGGTCAGTTGGAGCCCACGGCCGCCAGAGACAGCAGCACGGAGCTGTGCTGGCACGCAGGAGCGCTGGGAGGAGGCAGGATCTGACCGAGCGGCACCGAACCGGCACCGGCACCTCGCCTCCCATCCCCGCTGTCGCCGACTGGCCCGCGTCCTCGGTCCACGGCGAGGGTCCTCCTCTCCCGGGCAGGATGGGCCAGGCCAACTGCTGCTGCGGCTCCAGGTGAGCTCTCCCTGTGCCTCGGGGGCACGGCCGGGACCCGCGGTGGCAGCGGCCTTTCTCATGCCCGCCGCTCTCTGCTCTGCAGGGAGGCTCTCGCCGACGCCGAGGCGGTGCTGAGCGCGGACGTGCGGCTGACCCGGGGCCGCAAGAGGAGCGAGAGACGCCTTCTCCTCCTCCAGGAGGAACTGGTGATCGCCAAGTTGCAGTAAGACCCTCAGAGCCCAGCTGCCTTTCCCCCAGCCCTGGCCCTGGCCCCAGCCCCGGGACACCCCGGCCCCAGCCCCAGGCCCCGGCCCCTTGGTGCTGGATGCGCCCATCGATGTCTGTCCCAAGGGCAGGTGGGGGACAGGGCTCGGCCCGGGGGGACCCCGAGGAGGACACCCCCAGCTCACCGCCTGCCTCTCCTCTCTGCTCTCTGCAGACGCGGCACCAGCCTGCGCCCACAGCTCCGCCTGGCCCTGGACCAGCTGTGGGTGCTGAGCAGCAGAAAGGAGGCAGCAGGGGAGGAAAAAGAGGAGGAGGAAGGCGGCGACGAGGACATCCTCATCCTCGTCTGGCCCACCGGCTCATGCGTTGTCGCCTTTGGGTGAGTCGTGGTGCCACATCCCATGGCTGGGTGGGAGAGGTTCCCAACCGTGCCCAGAAGAGAAGGGCAAAAGTCCTGCTCTGGCAGGACACAGGAAGCCAGGGCTTGGGCAGAGTCCCTGTCCTGCCCCACGGGGCTTCTTCGTCCTGCCCCTCTGTCCTTCCCCACGGCGCAGGGCTACACACAAACACGCCTCTGCCCACGGGCTTTGAAGCAGCGGGGCCTGACGCTGGTTCTCCTCTCTTTCTGCAGCTCCCAGGCGCTGAAGGAGCTGTGGGTGGGCACGCTGCTGGGGTAAGCCAAAGGGGGATGCTCCAGGCGCAGCCTGATGGGAGAACACAGCTCCCCAGCTGGGGAGAGGTGCCCTCGCAGCTGCCAGGAGCTCTCGGGGAGAGCTGCCTGACAGGAGAGAAGGGGCAGCTCGGGGCTCAGCCAGCTCTCTCCCTGTCCCTTCCCGGTCCACAGGACACCAGAAGGAGCAAAGCAAGCCCGGGTGACCCATCTCCCCTCCCTCAAACCCCTGGAGAAGCAGCTGAGCCGCCGCCACGCCGTGAGTGTCTCCCCAATCTGGGCTCTGTCCCCGAGCCCTGGTCCTCCAGCCGAGCAAGCGGCAGAGGCATCGCTGCTCACCTTCCTCCGCTCCTTCTCTCTTGCCCAGTGGAGGACATTCAGCGCCGGGAGCCTGGAGAGGCTGATCGAGGGCCAGGCAGAGGTGAGAACGGCTGCCTTTCGCCCACCTCTGGCTGTGCCGGCATGTGCGGCAAGTGGGGAGAGGTTGTGGGGAGGGTCTCATGGTGCCACTCAGGGAGTGGAGAGGGTTGGGGAGCCACCAGGAATGCCAGCACATCCTCACTGGTGGCACTGGGGGAATCCTGCCATGCAGGGCAGAGAGCCCCACAGGGCACAGGGTCCCAGCTCTGCTGCGCTCAGGCTGCTGGTGCCGGGCGGCAGCTCGCCGGCGGCCCTTTCTGCTGCGGGGATGCTCTCTAAGCGCAATCTCATTTTTGCAGGATCATCCCAAGCAAGGGCCACCGACAGCCCCATCTGGGAACAAGGGAGGCGGACTTTGCCGCTCACCAGGTGAGTTTTGGAAAGGAAGGCAACCTCCTGCAAATGGTTGAGCTGTGCTCACTTGTCCCTTGAGTGTCGCCATGCAGGTGCGGCACCCCAAGGCAGGACATCACCTGGACGAGCACAGACACCCGCTGGGCAGCGGCCGCTGGACGTGGTTCTGCGGGGACACGGAGCCTCTGCTGCTGCCCACGGCTTGGAGGAGGGCAGGGCGAGGGCTGGGACAGGCTGTCCCGGTGGCACGCCGGCTCTCAGGAGCCTGCGAGATGGAGCCGCTGAGCTGGAGCCGCGGTTCCAGCTGCTGGCTCCCTGCTCGTCCTCACTGCTCAGCACCGCGCTGCAGGCAGGGCAGGCTCCGGGAGCAGCGGCCTGGCAGTCTCCATTGACGGGATCTTGCTCTGTTTTCCTTTGCAGCAGGAGGAAACAGCAGGAGGAGCAGGAGGAGGATGGGGCTGCCCTGGCCCTTTGCTCTGCGGAGGACCCCGGCCGCTGCCCAGGCGCCAGGGCAGGCGGGCTCCGGCTGTGGCAGGGCGCTTTTTGGACAGCCCCTGGCAGCCCTCTGCGGGGAGGACGGCTCCCTGCCCCGGCCCATCCAGGTAAGCCAGCCTGGGCAGGGGGTCCCCAGCCCTCCCTCCCGCTGCTCCAGAGGGGACGTGGCTGTCCCCAGGAGCTCCGGGGATGGGGGATTGGGCTCTTCACCCCCAGACCATGCTTTGGGGGGCAAGGAGCAGGATGTGGGGCAGCGCTTTGGTCACTGCTGTTGGAAGGCAGCTTCTCAGCCAAGCAACTGTCCTCCTGCCCCTCCTGCAGGAGCTGCTGGCTGTCCTGCACCGGGAAGGACCATCGACGGAAGGGATATTCCGAAGAGCTGCCAGCGGAACGGAATTTCGGGAGCTGCGAGAGGCCATGGACCACGGCGCCGACGTCGACCTGGGCAGCCAGCCTGCGCTGCTGCTGGCCGTCATCTTGAAGGTGAGCGCTTCTGACCTGCAGCTGGAAGAGCTCCTGCCTGGCCTGGAGTGTTCAGAGGCTCACCTGGAGCCCCTGGCATTGCAGGACTTCCTCCGAAGCATCCCCGCCAAGCTCCTCGTGACAGACCTCTACGAGGACTGGATGGCGGCGATGCAGAAGAGCGGCAAGGAGGAGAAGATTGAAGAGCTGAAAGCGTAAGTGTGGGCAGCAGCCTGCCTGTTGAGGAGGGACTGGTAGAGGCCTGGGACTTGCCTGCAAAGGGACGGTCTCCTTAAAAAGCTGTGTCTTCTGACAGCTTGCTTTTGCTGCGGTGGGCTTAGATTTCGGGGGAAAGGGCATGGACAGGGAGCCTTCCCTTGCCTGGGCTTGGGGGAAATCAGGATCTAGGAAGGAACGCCGTGCTTCCTTCCTGAGGCACAGGAGCACTGACCGCTGGCTGAGAGCACCTGGAAATCTGTGCAACTCACCCACTGGCTCCCACCTGCCTTGGGCAAGCTTCGGGGATGGCTGTGGGCAACATCTGCTCTATTAACGTTGAGTTCCTGTTCCCTCAGGGTGGCCGAGAAGTTGCCTGGAGCCAACCTCCTCCTCCTCAAGCAGCTGCTGGCCCTCCTCCAGCACATCGGCCACAACGCCTCCACCAGCAGAATGACCACCAGCAACCTGGCCATCTGCCTTGGGCCAAACCTCCTGAGCCCACCTAATGAGGACCTGCTCCCGCTCCAGGCCATGCTGGCGGTGACTGAGAAGGTACGCTGGATCGAGCAGCCGGCTGCAGCCTTGCCGGCCCATCAGAATTTGGCTGCTCAGAGGTCCCTGGTTTCCTCCTCTCCCCAACAAATGCTGGTGGGGTGGCTGCCTGCAAGAGCAGCCCCACAGCAACAGCCGTCTGCGCAGAGGCAAGGGTCAGCAGTGGGAAAGGCTGTGTGATACGTTTTTAGGCACCTGGGTTGAGACCAAGGCTTTGATGTGTGCAGGTGAACGTGCTGCTGCTGTTTATGATTGAAAACTTCAGTGACATCTTTGGGGAGGAGATGGATGGCCGCTCCTGTCCGTCAGCCAGGGAGTCACCAGCACCCACGGACGGAGCCACAGGTATGAGGAGGAACTGAGGGCTGTCACATAGTGGGGACTTGTGTTCCTGTTCCATACTGTGCTCCTGGTGGACACCTGTGCAAATGGAGGGAGCTGCGAGCACTCAAGACTTGACAGCAGTGCTTTCCTATTGTTAGGCTTCCCACGTGACCAGAGTGATGGTATTCATACAGCAAACATCACTGCTGACGTTCAGCATCTGCCCTTCTACGTGCACTTGCATCAGGGAGATGCTTTGCGAATGCTGCTCCTACCTCAGCATCATTTCTAGCAGGGCTGGGCATTGAGTTCTGTCTTTTAAGCCCTGCTTCTCCCATCACCTCTGTTTGGACACTGTCTATCGGGGCAGGAACACTTTGCTCTGCAAGATGAGCTGAAGCTCTGAGTTCAGAAACCTGCTGACAGAGATGTCCTTTTGCAAATCGTTTCCATTCAATGGAGGAGATGTGACAGAAAACAGGGCATCAGAGGGCCAAGAAGACAGCTGGTGTAAGGCTTTGGCTGGGTTTTGCTTTACCTGTTGTCCACTTCCAAGAAGTTACATTGCTGCACGTGCTTTTGCTTTCCAGAGCTGCCTTTGGAAGACCAAAGTGGCCCTGCAGGTGAAGCAGACGCAGAGGACCAGTCAAAAGCCTTCCTGGACACACCACCGTCTCTGCTTGTCCTCCCCAAAGAAGCAGGTGTAGATATGGCAGTGGAATCGGAAACAGGAGAGGTATGTCAGGTCGACAAACGCTGTGACGTTTCTCATGTATGAGAGTAGTTTCTGACAGGTCCAAGTAGCTGCTGTGCCTCTTCCAGGCATTAGATCCCTTGGGGGGTGGTGGGCGTTTTTTTCACTCTAGAACGATACATAAGAAAAACCAGAAAGGTTGTTTCAAATCTGCATTAGGCATGTACTTAATCAAACTAAATACCTACTAGAAGACAAATACAAAAAGGCAGATTTCAAAAGAAAAGGCTCCCACCTCAGAAGTTGGTATTGCTGCCAAATGAATAGCAGCAGAACTACATCTCGGGAGGGCAGAAGAAACCCCAGCAGAAAGAAATTGGCAAGCCTTTTCTTGCTCTCCTTTCCCAGCATTTCTCTGAGCTCTATCCTACCCTCAGAGGCCCCTCAGTCTGTGGTGCCCCAACCTGCAAGGAGCAGCCCGTCAGCTCCTTCTGCACATCAGGATGCCAGGGCTCGAATGTGCGGTGGCTGCTGCAGCCCCTGTGAGCCCCGAGCGGGATTGCAGGCTCCCAGCTGAATGGCCCTCACAAATTAACTGTGTCATACACCCGTGTGAAAACTGTGTTTGTAAGCAAGCTTTGAAGAAAGGACGTCATTCTTGCTACAGTCTAAAATACTCTGAAAGGGACAGCAAGGTCGTCAGTCTGCAGCTCTGTGAAAATTAAGGCTAAGTGCCGTGCAGGTTTGCCATCGCACTTTGTGAGACAATCCTGTTTGTTAGAATTTGCTCAGCTGAGCAGTCATGGGTGTAGTTGTCAACTTCAGAGGAGTTTGGCTAAGATCCTACTTCATCAGAGCTTCATGAAGTCTATTTTGGGACAGGGGACTGTGCAAAATGTGGATAATGCAAACCAACCAAAGGGATCTTATTTTAAGAGCTAAGTTAGCAATTTGGAAAAAAGTACCTTACTACTCCAGGCGTCTTGCTACCTGTTAAGTTCAACATTTCTGGTTCAGGTGCCTGTACCTTTGCCTCCAATAACCCCAGAGAGCACAGCAGAATTCCTGGTATGTCCAGAAGAACTGAAAAGTGTTTCAGAGGAAGAAAGGTAAAATGAGCTTTCTTTGGTTAAAGTAAGAACTGACTCCAGTGGATCGTGGCTTTACCTATCTAATCGCACTGTGGAATATAAAGGCTTGCAGGGTCTTCCAAGGAAAATGAAAACCGAAGAAACAGAAAGAGAAAACAGGCCTGTGGAGAGGAGAGTGAAAGCATACCAGAAGAGAAAAGGAGGAGGAGAGAAAAAGAGCTTTTGGTTATCAACAACTGAAAAAATCCAGGAAGGTCAAGAATCCTAGGTGTTTGTTTGACCCTTCTGTCCATCTTTCAAAACTCTGAAGACTGGTCTAAGTATATGAACTATTTCTATGATACACAAAGATGGCCCCAGAAAGGAAGCATGCACCTGCCTTCTGGAAAAAAAGTATGTCAGGAGGAGAATGCCGTTCCCAATTTTGCAGTTTTTGTTTTGTATTTATTGAAGTTCTGTTTGCTCAAGGGTAAGCGCACACCCTGGCAAGGTCATGAAAGTCCCAATTCTGAGCTATTTAACCTGCTACCTAAATAAAGACGCAAATGAAGTCTCACTTTTTTGTCTGTGTCAGTTGGCAATCCTCACACTGCCTTGTATTATCTGAATCCCAAATACACAGCAAGGATTTGTTCCAAGTCACTTTAGACTCTAAGATATTGGCACTTTTTTAAAAGGCCAAATTTCACCTGAGGTAAGTTAGAAGGGAAAAAAAATTCAAAAAAGAGAAGACAAATACATCTGGTCACTATACAGAAGGGCTCTAGTCTGGTGCCTTCACATTTTTTTCCATGCACAGCCCACTAGATAGCAAAGCCGTCTGGGATGTCTTAGGTGCAAACTGGTAAAACCAGACAGCTCAGCATGGTGTTTTGCAGAAAGAGTGACTGAAGTCCTGGAAGCAACACAATACCAGGCAGCTATGTTGCTCTGCCCAAGGGAGCGTGTTTTGCCTGCAAACTTGGGTTGCTTGGAAGGGACAAGGAGGGATGATGCTGTGCAGAGTTTGGAAATAACTATATCGTAGCTATCCAGGGGCTCCCTGTCGAGCCCTGTTGCGTAGCAAAGGGGCTCTGTAAACCTCTGTAAACTTACAGGTCTCTAAACAGGCTATTACCCACGTTGGTAAGGCGCCAAAGCAATCTCATAGTCAATGCCAGTGCTAGTTCTCTCCTCTGGGCTATAAACAATTCCTTTACAACTGTATTTCCTGAAGAAAGGGGAGCAAAATCATGCCTATTCTTGCCTTTATGGTTTTGTCAGTGCTTTCTGACTCTATCATTGTAGGTGCTGATATTCTGTTACTGATTGGATTTCCTGGCTGAGCCACTGGGCCTCCTGGGATCCTGCAGCTGATGTCCACAACAAAATTATATTTTTTATTCTTATGACTGTGTCTGCCGTATGATATTCTGGAATAGGTAGATTTTGTTTTGTGATGAATCCTAGTGGAGGAGTTTGGGATCATCCATCGTCCCAGAATCCCTCCTGGCAGGCATCAGGGATGTGTTCAGAGGCTTTATGAGTAAAACTAAAGCACTGAATCACAGAGAATAGTTGAGGTTGGAAGGCACCTCTGGAGCTCACCTAGTCCAAACCCCCTGCTCAAGCAGGACCACCTAGAGCTGCTTGCCCAGGACCATGTCCAGATGTTTTCTGAATACCTCCAGGGAGGGAGACTCCACAACCTCTCTGGGCACCCTGTAAAAAAAAGTGTTTCCTAATGGTCAGAGGGAACCTCCTGTGTTTCAGTTTGTGCATCTTGCCCCATCACTGGGCACCAACAGAAAGAGTTTGGCTCTGTCTTCTTTACACCCTCCTTTCAGGTATTTACACACATGGATAAGCTCCACCCTGAGCCTTCTCTTCTCCGGGCTAAACAGTCCCAGCCCTCTCAGCCTTTCTTCACACGAGAGATGCTCCAGTCTCTTCATCATCTCAGTGGCCCTTAGGAGGTGATCCTTTCATACTAAGAAGCTTTCTCGGCCTCCTCTACCCTCCAGGGCTTTCACCCTTTAAATCCTCAAAATATTTGAATATTCAAAAGAGGCTTTTAAATCGCCTGGAAATTATCTCTAACTAAAGGAGAGTGTCAACAACAAATCAAAAAGCTAGACAAGCAGATGACTCAAATGGGTACAAAATGTTCTCTCTGGTCTATCTTTTTACTGCATTAAGAACAAACTTGCAAATTTAAACCCCTCATGACTGAGGCAATATTCCTGTTTCAGATTTTTTTTTACTCAAAGCATTTACAAATTCCTCAAGGATATTACATGTAAGTCTAGAAAGGTAGGCATCATGCTACTATTTCACTACTTGATGGTAATAAATATAAGACATCATATTTTCCAGGGATGTAAGCTTATTTGTATTAGTAAGAAAAGGGAGAAATTCAATGTATTTTCTCCCTGGTACCTCCACTAACATTCCTGCATCTTTCCAAATAACTCCATACCAGTATGCTATATAGGAGAATCACTGATGGGGACTTTGTCATGTCAAGGTACAGGGGTTGGTTTTTTTCTGCTGACTGTATCTCAGCACCCTCAGGAGACAAAGGACTGCATCACGTAAGCCTGAACCAAACACGATACTGAAACATCTATCTTGTGACTCAAATGGGAACACAGTGGCATATTTTGACTATTCTTAATTTACAAGAGGGTATCATTTTTACACACTAAAGACATCAAAGAGAGAATACAGAATGCAATAACAGGAAAGAAATAACAGGAAGAAACTAATAATGATAGTAATAATAATAACAATAATAGGATTGGAATATACAAAACAAGTGATGCACAATGCCATCGCTCACCACTTGCTGACTGATGCCCAGTTAGTTCCTGAGCTGTGATCCACCCCCAGCCAATTCCCCCCAGTTTATATACTGGGCATGACGTCACGTGGTAGGGAATACCCCCTCGGCCAGTTGGGGTCAGCAGTCCCAGCTGTGTCCCCTCCCAACTTCTTGTCCCCCTCCAGCCTTCTTGCTGGCTGGCCAGGAGAAAGAGAAAAATCTTTGACTCAGTCTAAACACTACTTAGCAACAACTAACAACATAAGTGTGTTATCAACATTATTCTCATACTAAATCCAAAACGTAACACTATACACCGGGGGGTATACGCTGGGGGGGTGCCCTGGGCTTTCCGGGGGGGAAGTGGCAGAGTGTCGGGTTCTGAGTGGTGAGCAGTTGCACTGTGCGTCACTCCTCTTGTATATTTTTTTATCAGTACTGTTGTTGTTGTTGTAACTTTTCTTTTTGTGTTGTCCCAGTAAATTGTCCTTATCTCAACCCACAAGGTTCCATTTTGGGGGGGCCACCACCCCAGCCCACTCCCCATTTGTATACTGGGCATGATATCACATAGTATGGAATAGCTCCTTGGTTAGTTCAGGTTAGCTGTCCTGGCTGTGCCCCATCCAGGTTCCTGTGAAAATTAACTCTATCCCAGCTGAACCCAGGACAAAGATCATATGCGCCTGTATTTTTTTATGATTCAGCACTCCTCCGAGCTGAAATTAATCTCCTACTGCACAGCATTAAACCACCCAAAACAGCAGAAGGTGCGGTATTGCACGTCAGAATACTGCTAAAACTACGATTCAGAGGACGGCCTTAAGCAAGTCTGACTTGGAGAGATTCTACGTACTCCAACATGCTACTGTGAAAAAATTTAACACATATGAATACTTTGGGGTTTGTTTGGGTTTGCGGTTGTTTTGTTTTGTTTTAAATAAAAACAACAAGCAGCATCATGTTGGCAAAATCAACTCCTCATGGACTGTTCTGGATGGTTTGCTATTTACGCTGCATCAGTCCTTTGCCTTAACTCACATGTTATTATTCACATACTAAGGCTACAGTGCAATAAAACATGCGAAAAATACTATGAACAACTTTAAAATAATTTCAAGCTACAGCTAAAGGAATCTGCACGAGATGATGACAATTACCCAAACCCCTCCAAATATTATGGGACAATAGAGAAAATACATTTCTTCTGGGAAACTAACATAACATGCAAGGAAGAAATACAGCAACAAATATGGATAATATAAATACTTTAAAAGAAAAGCTATTAACCCTCCCCTGTAATTATTACTTAGAAGAAGAAAATGCTAATTTAAAACTGAAGAAAAAAACATGTTTCTGTAGCATTTACAGTGAACACACATTTCCAGTATAGATATAATTTGAGAAATTTATTTCATGGTATTAAGATTAAAGTAGGTTTATATTATCATATATTATTATTATTCTTTTCAGAATATTTTCAGCAAACTTCTCGTACTCTAGCAATAAGCAGGGATTTCTTAAAATTAACAGCAAAATTTAAAATATTCATGATTTCAACTTTGATTCTGGGCACAGGCTTATAGAACGTTTTAATAACTACCATAAAACAACTATTGTTTGGTTTATACAGTGTAATCCATTACTTAGCAACATTTATCACATCTTCATCTAACAACTTTCTTTCCTACATAGAAAAACTAGTGAACTGTGGCCACTTCAATTTTATAAATTGGAACACAGCCAGAGTGCCGCAGTTCTGAAAGTTACATTATGGAAAGTGATAATCACTGAATGGTAAAGCTTCTGGTAAGAAAATTGTATTAAAAATACATAATCCACTGGATTATGAAATTTTCATATGGTTATCACATTTAGGGCTCCAAATTTTCAGGAAAGAGGAGGAAGAGAAAAAAAGAAAAAGCATACTTTTATTTGGAAATGACAACTTTTTCTTTGGGTCAGATTTGAGTAAGAATTTTTTCTTATGACAGAATCATATTATGAAAATAGGTATAAATACGTAATTTTTTTGCCTTGGATTAGAAAATGTCTAAGAGATAAAACTTTTTTTCTTTTTTTTTTTTTTTTAATTATAAAAATGAGGATCTGGATAGTGATATGAAGCTGGAGCCTGAAGTTTAAGTGCATTCCTGCAGCCCACAAAGGAGAAGAGAGAAAATGCTGAATCTTGGATTAGGCAATGGTTTGTCCAAAAGGCAATGGATCAGGGAAATAATAGTAATAATTTTGGTGACCATCATAACATGACAATTAACCTGCATGATTTTTTTATGATGGAGGTTGAGTTTATGCACTATTAGAGGACATAAAACCATACACCATATTTTTACAGTTGGGTAAACAAAAGAAGTTTAATCCTCCAAAAACTTAGAAGGACGTAGAAGAGGACAGAGACTGAGCCTGACTCTCTTCAACTGAGCCAACAGTTGCTATTAGGGCACTCATTAAAAATATGGAAGATTCATTCTGGCACCACATCAAATGTTACAAAGATGTAAATCTGTCTCTCAAACACTGTGCTGTTTTTCCATGAAAACATTTGAATGTTATCAGATCTGAAGTGGACTCAGATGTCCAAACCTCCCTATTTCTTGCAAAATGGAATTTCTGGGTTTTGGCTATTACTACTGATTGCACGAATTCCATTGACAATTTTGACAGAACTGACAGTCTTGAGAAACATTTCTATTGTGTACAAAGAGCATCTTCAAAGGGAAAATTACTCCACCAGACACGATTAATTTGCTTTAACATTATTCTCATACACTCTACTTTGTTTTTAACAAGAAAGCACAAGATACTTGATTCTGTTGTTAGAAGTAGCAGTAATTTCATTTCAAAACAAAGATCAATGTATTTAAATTTCTGCACAATTCATTCTAAACTAAGAATATTTATCTTGGCAAAATTGCCTCATAAAGAAAGGCACACTGTAATTTAACTGCCTCGGATCAAATGAAGCTAGTGACAACACCATTCTTATTACAGTATGTTCCCATTTTATCTTAATCTGTTTCTAAGTAGGGATGAATTTATTAACCTCATCCAAATATTTCTCACTTCCAAGACATGACCATGCCTTAGTGTCAATTGAGAATGAAGCCAAATTTCCATACTTTTACCAAAGCTTTTAAAGCATCATGCCATAGCATATGTGCAGGTGCAGATTTGATACAGAATCCCATTTGCCACAGTTTTCTTAAACATAATCCTTAGTATTCAAGAGCTGCAAAAGTTGGATCATTCTCTAGTAGATTGTTTTTAATTCCTTGGCACAGCAGTGCAAAATATTGTGAATTTAAATACATTTCTATAGAGACATTCAGGTCATGTCAATTTTAATCACCACAGTTTCTAGTTACTATTAAAATCTCTATTATATCTGTATTTTTCTTCTTATTGGTATTTCAAGCTAAAAGCAATTTATACTTCATTATTCTTAGACTCCTCAGGGCATATTTGGAAGATGTAGCATTCCATATAAATGTTTTACATGCATCATACAAAAATTTAAGTAAAGCATCTAATTTCACACTGAGTCACTGAATATAGGGTACAGGCATTTGACAACAGGGTCTTTACTTCCAGGTTATGAGTTTGAATTCAACGTGGGGCAGAAAAGATAAAGATATCACCAGGTGCTAAACTGTCCATGACTTGTATTAAATGAAGTTCACAGCTTTTAGAGTCAGTGGGGACTATTACGATTCTCAGGTCTGGCTCCAGATCCAGCACTGGCCACAAAGCTTTACAGAGTAATTTCTGCATAAAACCTACAAATTGTATGAGGTAAAAAAATTCATTTGGAAAGGCATTCTTCTTGGTTTACACTTCATCTGATGAAAAATGTACTCCACTGCAATGTCCCCTTCACTATCAAAAACGTGTCAGTGCCCATTTAGGTAACAGAATGTTACAAAACACATTAAAAAAAAGAAGAAAGCCTTTCAGCAGAGATAGCAACGTAATGGAATGTACTTGCCCTACGCAGATGGAGTAGTGCTCACAGAAAAAAAGTACTATTTGCGAATAAAACAGGATAAGAGAAGGAGAAAAGTACACAAGCAAAGGGGTCTGGAACCAAGTAAGTTGCAGAGAACCAGCTTCTTGGGCTTTATACACTTGTGTTAGACCTACCTCTTCCTGCCACATCTTATTAAAGAGAATATATTTATTTTGCTTTTCCGTTCAGCATTTGTTGTTGATTTTCTTTTCTTGTTACAGACAAACCATTGTATATTTTGCTAATGAAATATATTTCAAGTTGTATAGTTGAATCCCAGCCTATTAATCAACAATGTAGAAAGCTATCTTTTGACTGCCAAATAGAGCACAAACTGCTTGAAGTGTTTTATTTTAATGCTCTATAAGTAGTGGCTAATACTTCAGCTATATAAAATGAGCTATTGATATTTCAGTGCATTCCTATTTGGAGTGCAGAAAGCTTCGGATTTTTTCATTTGTATGTAATTAGGCTCTAAATTTTAATTATTTGCTCTACAAAGAAGGTAGAGAGTAGAGATACAAACATAAACTTTCTCCTGTATCCTTGTCATTTAATTACCATCATTTCACAGTCTAAAATACAAAGCTTTTCTCAACCACCTAATGAATGAGGTTCTTGTGTAATTGAATGCAGGGATATGACTGAAGAGCAGTAACTTCTGTGTCATTTAAAAATATTAGTGGAAAACAAAGTATGTGAGCTTTACGGAATAGGCAACACTAGTGAGCAGTATATTTAGAATATCTTTCCTCTCAGGACCAGGAAAAACAAAAAAAATGTTTTTACTCAGTAGATATGACATATGCTTATATCTGTAACACTTACTTGTTCACCCTACTGAATAAAGCTGTAAAAGTGCTTTTCTAGGTTTTCAAAGTTTTTGAAGTGCTTAATTCCAGCACCGGTAGAAGAGAGTAAAAAAGATTCCATCCTTCTTTGTGCACTATGATTTTGATTGATCACTTGCCAGTAAATTAACACTATACAAACCAGTGGACAGTAAAGGAATTGCATACATGGCGTTGAATGTACACTTTGAAAATGGTATTTTTCTTCTCCCCAACATTCTGAATGCTAATATATAGAAAATAAAATCTTAGCCTAAAGCTCCAGCCTCAGGCTGTGTCTTCAGAGACAATGATTACAATCTCTCTGTAAACTGAAAAATTTCAAATACAATTTTGAAGAAGAACAGAGAGACAGGAGAAGCTCAGTTTAAAGCTTCAAAGAATTTCTTGTTCAGTTAACTTACTTTTAACATATTTATTACTTTGGGGAGGAATTCATCTGCTGGATTTCAAATTTTCAAGCAGGATTTCCTACCTTTCTACATGATTTCCATTTTTTTCTCTCTACTAAGGGATTAAAACAAACCACTGCGGGGGTTTTTCCAATGGATTTTAGACTTAACTTTATTGCAAACAAATGTTACCAGTTATCCTCTCTATCCAGCTGGTTGGTTTTCTTCTTCTAGATTCCTAATATGCAGTCTCACAAACAAAAAACCCAAGATCCTTACTTGCTCCGCCCTAACTCTTACTATATGCTGCTGGTGCATCCGAATGAAAATATTTCACTGTATGAAAAACATATTTTTGACAAGCCAACAGCAATTTTTAAAAAAATTATAAATTCTCAGAATAGTAATTTATCCCACAGTTTGGATTTAAAAAATTGAAAAAGATCTCATCTGATGAGGTATTCATTTTAAGCTCACAACTCATGTATCAAATCAGTTTTCATAAATCTGAAAAAAAAAAAAAAATCATCTCTTTGCTGAAAAAAAAATGATAGACTTCAGCTAAAAGAGTTTTTCAGAAAGTCATGTGTGTCTGTAAAGAGATGCTTACAATAAAAGTGCCTCTTAGCTACAGTGGTCTTGTGTACTTAAGCACATCTCCTTTGATTTGCAGCCAATATCCTGATATCAAACCAATTGTCCTTCTATGTTTTTCTTCTACTAAACTGTTGTTTGTTTTTTTTGATGACTGTAAGTAGTAGTGCACGTGACAGAGCTGATAAGGAATCCAAATTTCTGCCAGCCTGTGTCTACATCCTGTTTAAATAACCCCCTGTTAACTCCTATGGAAGCTGACGCAGCTGCAAGGAAGATACTATATAGTTCATTATGCCTTAAAAGACCTCGTCTGACTTGATCAGCTCATCCTAGTAGTACTTCTGGTAGTACTTCTGAAAAATAGCTTTATGGATAAGGACTTCAAAGTCAAGTTCTCAGGAACGTTTTTATTTCAGGAACCTTAATGAAGCATCACAGCTACAGCAGTTGCATGTTTCTGTTCCATCATTTCATTTTCCCATACTTGATGACTGACCACTTGAACAACCACAGTGCATTTAAAATTCATAAATGTATGTTAACATAATACTAGGGATGAAGTTCTTTTGCATGACATTGAGGGCAGAAGACAGGAGCAGAAAAGGGCTTCACAGTTACAAGAAGAACAAGATTTGGATTAGAAGCAACTCAAGCAGCCTGTTAACTCTTGAAGCACAATTTTTGTGAATTTCCCTTGTCATCACTTCAGAAACACTCTCTAAATTATGAGCACGTGCATGGTTTTGCATTCCCACTTTCTATTACCCATTGATATCAGAAGCTGAATTAAGTCTGACACTTTAACACTAATGGAAGGGATTACCCCATTGCATTTTGTCTAATCTTAATTTTCTTCTGTTTAACTTCAGAGTTAGCTATTCATTTTGCTTTGGTATTATTGTTTCTGGTTTTTGTTGTCTTGTTTACCACTTCCTTTAACTTTGAATTCCCCCTAGGGGTTGATTAGCAATGTGCAATTTAATGGGGAAAATGACTACTTCCTTGCCTTGCAAGATTTAGAAATGGCAATTATAAAAAGTTCCCATTCCAGCTTTTGCTCTGAAACCAAGTCTTTGAAACAAAACTCATACTGCCTATCTTCAGCAATATTGTTTTGTGAGCTCTTCAGCAAGCCATTTCTTATAAAATTCACAGTAAGGACGACAGTTTTTGCTTTGTGTCCATACAGGGACACAAATTTGCTTTTCAACTCTCAAAAATTCCACATCTTTACAGATTTTAGACTAATTTCAGGCTGCCTGACTGCCACAGTTTGTGTGCTGCCTGATTTGTTACGTTTGCTGCCAAATCCCCTGTTCAACTACGCTTATACGTCCCAGGAGCATTCTTCATGAGGACACATTGCAGGAGACGAGAAACTTTATTCCTTGCATTACCTCAATTACACATGTCCATCCTTAGGTTCTTTACAATCATATAGTATCTGCAGATATACTGATGATCTGCGTACTGGTATATGCAATGTACATTGTTTCTTTTTATAGCATTAATGATACTCAGCTTATCAGATGGAGAACATTTTCCTACTATGATGACATTTTTTAGTGCATCATAATACTTGTGTGTATCTTTCCACTCTCTTCTAAATATCTCTATGGTTTTTGTTTGAATTTCCTGGTATTTTCACATTTCCTTGAGCTTGTTTGCAGTCATGGTTTGAGACTCTCGAGTTTTAAAAAAACATGAGATCTTGTAATATCTTTCAGGCTCTTGAACAGGAGCCGGATCTCAGGGAGCAGGAATGGATGGACTCTCCAAGGAGATGTGGAAGGTTCATCTGCAATAGTTTGGGAACTCCAATAGGACCCAAAGGGATACTGTAAGGATAGTAAGGATTCTAACATTGTATGTTCACTCTCGAGATCTCCATATGACCTAAATGGACCTAAATTTCAAAACAACTTCTACTATATGAAAATGTTAATACGAGAATGCTCTCAGGGAAGGATCTCCAGTCAGTGAATGTACTGTTGAGATAAAGAACACCATCTGGACTAAAGAGCAACCTGTGAGAGATACTAGGCCACTAGATAGTCTCAACTAACTAAACGGACAAGAGTAATGTCCTGTATGTATCACACAGCTACCACACTCAAAAAGCCCCACAGATAGACTGTATCACTTCCAGATAAATCCCTGATGCTTTTGAGATTGACACTGGTCTAGAGAAGGAAAAGAGTAAATAAAATGGGCTAGGGACTAATCTCTGGTTCGCAGGTTGGCAACACAGCAGTTTCTACTCACTTGCCAGAATTTTTTTTGTCCTCAAAATAGTGCAGTAACATCTAAAGTGCCTATTGGGAACAGATCCTAGCATATGCTGTTGACTCAAGCCACTCCTGAGAACTGTCTGGGAGATTACTAGGTTGGAGCAGATCAAAACTATGCCAGAGTATGCTAGCAATAAAAACGCATGGATGACTTCTCAGCAGTGCTCGAGCCCTTGCCATTCACTGTTTCCCTCACTTGTAAATACACAAGCTAGGTGACCAAGACTAATGCACTGAAGTTGTCTTACTGAAAACAGCAGCACCAAAACTGTCACTGCTTTTCTAACATACAGCATGATTTCTGTATGCCTGCTATGATGCATGTGCTTATACAAGACTCAGCAGGACTCAGTTGCAGTATCGAAGTCAGACTGAGGAGTCTTTAGAAAAGTATTTCTTGGCACAAATTTCACCTCTTTTTGTATAAGCACTAGCTGGGGTCCCAATTTTCACATGTCAAGACAAGTGCTACTTTTCATATGAAGATTTAAGTCATACAGCCTTATGCAGATCTGGCAAGAAACTATAAATGTAAAGACACAAGAACTGATGAAGCTGAGGTTGACACGGAACATCCTAGCTAGAATATTATCCAGGGAACTGCTGAAGCTGCCGATCTCTGTCATCTTTTCAAAGTCACATGTAGCACAAAAGAGGGCCTTCTTCAGAAATTAATGGCTCCATAGATAAAACAATGGATTAGATCAGTTTCTCAGGAACTCTTTAAGTTCTCTGTCCTCTGCTCTGATAGGTGTTGATTCAAGATCTCTCTGTACTCAGAAGCTCTACAGTTGGATATCCTGGCAGGAGCAGTGGGGGACAGCAGCCAGGCAGACCAACACCTACTCCTTGTTCTCTCCGTTAAGTCAATAAACCTGAAGGAGCATAAAAGTGACTCCTCTGAGAGCAAAACCAGAATGGGATGAAGGGGCCTGAGATTTTTAGAACTGGTCTCCCATATATCAGAACGATGTAGCAGGAAACACTTTCTTTTGATCCCAATTCACAGTTCCTTCATAGCCAGAAGAAATTTCATTACAGGAATTTTCAAACCACTAAACTGGCAAAAAGGCATACAAGCCTTTTTATTCCTTCTGCTCCTTTTATACTTGTTCCATAAAACCATTTCCCACTCTCCAGCTCACGATCTCTCTAAGCAGGAAAGTCCTATCTGCCACACACTTGTCATAACCTAGGTAGGATATGACAAAGTTTCAAATACATCAGTATTTATAAAATTAGAAATGTCAAACTGCAGAAAAGAAAAATAAAAAGGAAAAAAAGGGTGGTGGGGTAAAAATCAGTTTCTACCTTGACTGTTAGGCTCTTAAGCTGCCAGTATTTAACATTAATGTTTCTACTTCAGGCTCATGATTGCTACAGTTCTGCCATTTGTGGATATCAGTGTGAGATTATCTGCCTTTCACCAGCTCAGGCAATCCACTTCTTGATGGATATGATTTTATTTTACCTTTTAATGTTTAAAATGGTGAGAATCCAGCCCTCCAAGCTATCATTACGCTTCTCTTGATTTAAATACAAGAAGTTAGCTCCACTGGGACATTCATCCACAGGAACGTTAGCACTTCCAACTTCATAGACAACCATAAATTATTTCTGTCAACAGCAAATTACTAAACATAGTACAACACTCTATGAAAGACAAAAAGAATGCACACAATCAGCATTTCCCTTTATGACTATGAAAAGCTCTAACAGCAGATAAGCCTGAACTAAACATCAATCAAATCTGGACCCCAAACAGGGTACGGCTTATGATATGTCACACATCTGGACTCGACTATCGAAAGCAATCATGCACTTAGGAAATTTGAGGCTGTTATGCAGAGGTTTAACTAGAGTCTTGGCAACTCAATTTGAGACATGAAAGGTATTTGCACTACAGTACCAGGTGCAGTAAAGGAAACTGGTCTTGCAGTTCGATTCCAACACCGCGTCCGCAAACAAAACAAGGCAGCTACGTGTGAGGAACATGGATGGAAATCTCACCTGCCATCCTGAAGTTACGCTGTGGCATTTCGTCACTTCTTGTCACTTTCCTCGGGCTTGGTAAAGCCTTTGCAGAGTCTGAAGCAAAGGCCCATAGCTTCTTCCCGTTTGTAACAGTGGATGCCTGGGTTTCGGCAGGTTGGTTTGCTGTGGGGCACCGCTTGTACCCTCGATTTGCCTTCACACATGCGTCCTTGTACTAAAAAAGGAAAATTGCCAGTCATGACGTTATACTATCCACAGGGCAATAGAGTGCACTGCTTGTAAGAGCATTTAATACAGCAAATAATCCTTAAATATCTTGATTTTTTTGACAGTTTAGTCACGTGCTTAGAGTCTGACCGCCAACACAATCTAACAAGAAGAACTATTAAGATAAGTAGAGCTGCATTTAAAAAAGTGGGGGTTCTCTTTCCTCTCCTGAGGGTTTATCACCCAGAGCAGGCTGAAGTTCTGATCCTGCAAACTGCTCCCCAGTGCTTGAATGCTCACTCTGGGAAACAAATTCTTTGGCAGGTCCAATCTTTGTTTACTTTCTAGTTTGAATGAAATGAAAGCAGACGTTTAGCAATAAATGCAGCATGATGCTCCTTACCTCATACTCCTTTTCCTCTAATAGATCTGTACCTTAGACTAGTTGAGGATATTCTTTCCCAAAGCAGGCACTGAAAACCACTTAACCGTTTAACTGTGAAACACGTTACCACATCAGGTGTGTGCCGTTGGTGGAGCGGAGACTCCCCGGCCACCCAGCGCTGTTTTGCCTGCTTGTTACTTGCTACAATAAACCTTGATTGGATTATCCCCGGGCTGGCGTACAAATTTTCATCATAACTTATAACAATTTGGTGCCGTGACTCGGATAAGGTTAACTTGGTTTGGAATCTAAACTCTGGGGAGGCGCCCCATCCTTGGATGGCCCCGGAGTGGACGATATCCTTTCCAAGACCCTTACCTCCGAACTCTAAATTTGGCAAGCAGGCAAAAGAACACTGCAGTACCCCATAATTTTCGTGCACGAGGATCCGGACGAAGACTCCAGGTTAAGTGAGTATTGAAAGCGTTTCCCGTTCAGTCGGGGTGGGTTTCCCAAAGTGTGCATAAACGAGACGCTCCCGAGAGGAGCGAAGTGAGTGCGGACCCTCTTGTAGTGCGGTTCTCATTTCCCACGAGGGCATGAGCCACGAACGAGGGGCACGTGTGTGTGTGTGAGAGAGAGGCACTTCGGAAGATGGGGCAGAAGAAAAGCAAGCCTTCTGACTCCATGGTGGGTTCCCCGGGGTGTAGGTCGCCTGGGAAGAGGGATGACTCCATAGGGAATCCTAAGGTCAGTCTCCCTATGATACCGCCAGATAGTCCTTTAGGGTAATGATTGCCCATTGGGATGACTGGCTGCCCAGACAGGGCAAAAGCAGAGAGAAAATGATATATTAATGCATACAGGGGTGGGGTGGTAAACAAATTAGAGGAGATCAGGTATTTCGGCCTGTTTTGGGGACGTTTGACGATTGGATATGTCAAGCCTTAAACATATACGTAAATTCTAAGGAACCCTTGAGTTTAGAAGAGAGTGAATATGCTCATTTATGGATAAAATTAGATACCCAAATCCATGTATTTGCTCTAAGTGAAAAGAACCATAAAAAAAAAAAAAAGAACTAAAAACCCCGAAGAACTTCCCACACCTCCTCCCCCTTATGTTCCCCCTACACTCGCACCTGACCCAACCCCCCCCTTCCTCCTCTTCCCCGACAGCCCCAGCCCCAGACTTAGACCCTCCGAGTTCCCCTGAGGAGAACAGGGGAATAACGAGGAGTCAGACCAGAAAGAAAAGCAGTTAGAAGAAAGATTATACCCCTTGAGAGAAATAGCTATAGGGGGTCCACAGCCTGGCATGGGATTTGTGTCAGTACCTTTGAATTCCGGAGATGTAAGGGAATTCAAGAAGGAGATGGGGAACCTTTTAGAAGGCCCCTTGGGAGTATCCGAAAGGTTGGACCAGTTTTTGGGTCCTAATATATATATACCTGGGAAGAGTTACAGGCAATTTTAAGTATACTATTCACAACAGAGGAAAGGGAAATGATTCGAAGAGCAGGAATGAGAGTTTGGGATCAGCAGCACCAACACGGTCCAGGCGCAGATATTAAATGGCCACTACAGCGGCCAAACTGGGATAACCAAAATGCAGAACATAGAACTCATATGGCAGATCTGCGCATTATAATTGTTCAAGGCATTAAGGAATCTGTTCCTCGAGGACAGAATATTAATAAAGCATTTAGTGAACACCAGAAGAAAGATGAGACCCCCACTAAATGCTTAAAGAAGATTAGGGGGGTCAGGGGATCTATTTGCTGGGGACCCCTAAGAAAACAGAGCCCTTGATAAAATTAAAATTACATCCCCAGCATCAAGAAGTAGAGTTCCTTGTGGACTCTGGGGCAGAGAGATCTAGTGTCCAGTTAGTGCCCCGAAGATGCACACTGTCCTCGGAGAAATTACAAGTAATAGGAGCAAAAAGGGAACCGTTTCAGGTACCACTAATAAAGGGAGTAAAAATAGAAGCTCCATCTCGACTTGGAATAGGATCCTTTTTGTTGGTACCTGAAGCAGAATCTAATTTACTGGGAAGAGATTTAATGATTGAATTGGAAATTAATTTGGAAATAAAACCCAAAGAAATAGCAGTAAAATTGTGTGTCTTGACAACGGAGGATGAAGCTAAAATTAACCCCGAAGTGTGGTACACTCCAGAGTCAGTAGGACGATTAAACATTGCTCCATTTGAAGTCACTATTAAGAACACGGAAATTCCAATTAGAGTCAAACAATATCCCATGGCACAAGAAGGTAGACATGGATTACAGCCTGTAATCGAAAGGTTGTTACAGCAGGGATTATTAGAACCTTGCATGTCACCACACAATACCCCCATTCTGCCCATAGAGAAGTCAGATGGCTCCTATCGCTTAGTTCAAGATTTAAGGGAAGTAAACAAAAGAACTGTTACCAGGTTTCCAGTCGTAGCTAATCCGTATACGTTGTTGAGCCAACTCTCCCTGGAATTGAAGTGGTACAGTGTTATAGACTTGAAAGATGCCTTCTGGGCTTGCCCCTTGAAGGAGGAATGTAGAAATTATTTTGCCTTTGAATGGGAAGATCCAGAAACCCACCGGAAACAACAATTAAGGTGGACTGTACTTCCACAAGGATTTACAGAATCACCAAATTTGTTTGGGCAAGCTCTGGAACAAGTACTAGAAACTTTTGAATCAACCTCAGAGGTAACTTTAGTGCAGTATGTAGATGATCTGTTGTTAGCTGGGGAAGATCAAGAGACTGTTAGAAATGAGAGCATTAGATTATTGAACTTTTTAAGCCTGAAGGGGTTCAAGGTTTCAAAGTCTAAATTACAGTTTACTGAAGAGGAAGTAAAATACTTAGGACACTGGCTGAGTAAGGGAACTAAGAAATTAGATCCTGAACGAGTGAATGGTATCTTATCCCTCCAGGCACCAACAAGCAAGAGACAGATAAGGCAGTTGTTAGGACTTTTAGGGTACTGTAGACAAGGGATTGAAAATTACAGCAACAAAGTGAAGTTTTTGTATCAGAAATTAGTAGGAGTAAGATTAATAAAACGGACTCAGAAGGATGAACAGAGTCTAGAAAGCCTCAAAGCTGACCTTGTAAATGCTCCGGTATTAAGTTTACCCGATACTAAACGACCGTTTTATTTGTTTGTGAATGCAGAAGGAGGAACAGCCTTTGGGGTATTAACCCAAGAATGGGCTGGAAGAAAGAAACCTGTAGGTTATTTTTCCAAATTATTAGATCCAGTTAGTAGGGGATGGCCTACTTGCCTACAAGCTATAGTAGAAGAAACATTTGACTAAATTAATCATTGAAACTAAAATGAACCGGATAAAATGTTTACCATTAGCACTATTAAATGTAAGGACGCAACCCAGAGCAAACACTGGGATCTCTCCTTTTGAAATGTTATAGGGGATGCCCTATGACCTAGAAATGCCGATTGAACACCCAAAGATAGAAGAAAAATTCTTACAGGAGTATATCATTAAACTCATGAAGAGACGGCAAGAACTAATAAAGAAGGGACTGATAGTGCAGAGGCCACCATTAGATATTGCAATACACAAAATTATGCCTGGAGATAAGGTATTGATCAAAACTTGGAAAGAATCATCTCTAACTCCCTGTTGGGAGGGACCGTTTCTTGTTCTGCTTACTACAGATCCTGCAGTCCGGACTGCCAAAAGAGCATGGACTCGTGCAAGCAGAATCAAAAGACCAATGCAGAATTCTCACTGGGAGGCGACCAGAGACCCTGACAGCTTGAAAATTAAGTTCCGAAGAAAAGCGGATGAGTGAGACTATCTTTTGTAAAGATCCTCACTGTATATGTTATCCCTTTGTATGTTACAGGTGTAAACTCTGTAGAGAAAAGTGGTGCACACATTGCTCCTATGGGTATTCCCCTCTAGTGGTATTTGCCACGAATGTTATTATTACAAACGGGAATTAACTGAGCAAGCATTACGTGTGGGAGTATCAACCGGGAAAATTACAAAGGACTCCAAAGAGTGGTGGGATATTTTTGCTAAAGGCATAAACCCTGAGAGGTGTTGTCTTTACGCCAACGAGCCGTGTTCAACGAAGGCTGAAATACTGCCAATATCTTGCAGACGAACAGTGGTCAGAGTGGGGTGGGGAGCTTAGAAAGTGAAGGATAAAAACTGGGACGCATATAAGTCAAAGCGAATCAAATATAAAGGAGGTTCCCCTGAATAATACGACTGCTGCCGAGAAGATGGTACACCTCACTGCTCTAAGCAACAGAGTAGGCAGAGAAGAAGGCAGAGACGTACTGCTGTTCGGATTAAAGTTGATGAACCACCTCCAGAGAAGGCTCACGGAGCCTCTTGACTTATTACTCCCAAACAAAACGTCCTCAGAGCTTCCCCGAAGTCTCCCATCTCTCACCAGGGGTAAAGACAAAAACCAAAATGATTATCAACAACCTCGGAATACCTGTCGCAAGGGTAAGGGTACACCACTTTTCTTGAACTTAAGATTAAGCATTTGGATGATAAGACTGTTACTAATGCTGATAGGGATAACCCAAGGTAAAGGGAACCCCCACCAACCTTATAAATGGACGCTCTATAGGTGGGAGGATCAAATGATATTACAGCAAGTAATTGCTACCGGGGCCCCAAGTTTTAATCAATCGTTATGTCAACTCGTACCCAGAGACCCATGTCTACATAACTTAGGCTTTTAGTTTTGTCCTAGTTCTCATAATGTTAATATTAACCTTTGCACCTTGTATATTGAATAGAATTACTGGATTGATAAAAAATCGATTAGAAGCTGTACACCTAATGTTGATAAGAAGACACTATAAGCACCTAGAAGAAGACGAAATTGTTAAACTCCCCTTCTCTCCCTAGCTCGAGAAGCTCTTGCCCAGTTTGAGGAACAAAATAAGAAAAACAAAAAGGGGGAATTGTAATAAACTTTGCATAACCAATTTGTTCATCAAACCTGTTGATTGTTAAAATATATTGATCTCTACAACTTAGTAACTAAGCTGCTTTTAACTGTAATAACCACAGTAACAAGTGCAGAAACTAGATATTGAGCTAAGTAAGCAGGATGAGCCAGTCTTGATTACCTTATCATATAGCTCCTCAAGAGCAGTTTTCTGAGAAAATAAGGAACTGGTCCCAGAAACCGGCCAAGGCCGATTCCGTGGCTTGGATAGATAAACTTGAGGGAGTGTCCCCTTGGAACTAATCGTAATACCTCTCGGAACTAATTGTAATACCTCTTGGAATTAATTTTAATGCAAAGCGGGAATAGGTCATGCATATGTATAGGCGTACCTGCAACTCCCATACATATGTAACACTTAACTGTTTAACTGTCAAACACGTGACCACATCAGGTGTGTGCCGTTGGTGGAGCGGAGACTCCCCGGCCACCCAGCGCTGTTTTGCCTGCTTGTTGCTTGCTACAATAAACCTGGATTGGTTTATCCCCGGGCTGGCGTACAAATTTTCGTCGTAACTTATAACAAAGACGCAGCGTGCCTTGTGGCAGGATCACCATCGCAAGTGTATCGCTTGCATTCATCTCCGTCTTAATCTGCCGGCTGGCACTTGCTCCCTCCAGGCTGTAGCTGGGATAAAAGCGATGCAGTTTACAAGAAGCACAGCACCGTGTGAGCCCGCTGTGTATTTATAAAAACGGCTACAAATACTAAAGCTCTGCAGGGACCGCTGACCCACACAGAGGCTGTGTTTTCTGAAGAGGGAGTCTGTGTGAAACCCACAAACCCAGGACTGCGACCCCCCTCACCCTGCCCCTTCTCTCCTTCCCTCAGCCGGGCCCGGCTCCCACACCCCCACGCCCGCCCAAGGGCCTCGCTCGCCTCACGGGCAGCCCCAGCCCTCACCTCAGCCGGGCCGCAGCTGGAGCAGAGACTGCAGAGACCAACATGGCCGCCCGGCAGCCCCGTGCCCCAGGACTACAGCTCCCAGCATGCCCCGGGAACCACCAGGGCCCCCGGCAGCCCCGTGCCCCAGGACTACAGCTCCCAGCATGCCCCGGGGCGCTCCTTCCTGCTGCCTGACCCTGCAGGGACACCGTCCCCGGCCCGGCCCCGGCCCCCGCAGGCCTCATGGCCGCCTGCCTGGGGGAGGACGAGGGCGAGGGCGAGGGCGAGGATGAGGACAAGGACAAGGACAAAGGGGCAGGACGATGAAGCCCCGTGGGGCAGGAACCTGTGAGTCAGGTTCCCTTCTGCACTCAGCATGAAAGGCCTTGTGAGATATTGTCCTGACACAAAGAACCCCAAACATTCATGAAATGCAAATCAGACCCATACCCCCAATCCCACATGTAATGAGGTAAGAGAGATTTTACAATAGCCAGTATATTTTCAGCCTGTATCTCAAGATAAGATGATAGCTTTTTCACAGACTTTGAGCAATACAAAAACCAGGACTAAAACACCCTACCAAACACCACAAGATCCAAGATAGAAATCACAATTTTTGCTGGGTAACATCAGCACCACCTTTTTTCTTTCCTTCTTGAAAGACTTCCATTCTTCTACCGATTTTAGTATTTTCCCGTGAAACAAAAGTGTTCTAGATGCTTGTCTTATAAAAAGGCTTTAGTGAATAACTCTAGTTTTAAAGACTACAACCAAATGATCTTTTTCTTCTTTCCTGCTGAGATTCCTGACTTTTGTCAGCCTCTGGATTTCATCTCTACTGCAGGAGAACAATAAAAAACGTCTTGCTTATGAGTTTTTAAAATGTGAAATGCAAGTACAAGATGAATAGAATTTTGAACACACACTATTACACTATGAGCGATTACCCACAAAAAGTAGGGAACACATACAAATGCTTAGGCGTTTAAGATGATTGCTACCCCTGTCTCACAAAGCCGTTTTTTTCCTGCTGCTTTATTCCACATTCCCTTGGTTGTAAGTTAGTTCGGTGCATCCTTCTTTTCACTGTAGCTGTTTTCTTCCTTCAGAAATGAAGGGGAAAAACCTATGTATGTTCTTTCTGTTTATCCATCGGTAACATACCTATAGCTCCTCTGCTAATTTTTTTTAAACTTTTTTTGCCTTGAATTCACTTAAAGTGTATATTCCATATAAACCCCATTTTCCCTTTATAAACTATAAATAACTGCTATATCAAATCTTGTTGACTGGGTATATGGATTTCTGATATTTTGGTTTATGAAACAAAAGCAGCCACCTGAAAACTTCACAGTGTTTCATGTCTAATTGCCTGAGTTATTTAACTGTCACCTCACTTCACTTGCTTCAGGAATGATACGTGAGGATGTACTTACTGATTAAAATGACAATTAAGGTAGGTTACCATCACATATCTGTACGAAACTTTGAACATGCTGTGTTTCTCAGCTTTTACAAATGCTGCTATATTTACATGCAACATAGCTGAAATTTGACCATGAAAAATGTATCCCTCACACATAACAATACAAAGTGTTGAGTGAGGCACATTAAAACAAAGATGTGTTCACCTAATTCTAACGTCTTTATAGTTTAAAAATCACCTACTAAAAAGCTATGAATGTTTTGCCTGTGAATACAAGAATTAGCTGCTTTTTTTTCCTCCAAAGAAAGCAACAGGCCTGCCTGCCAGTTTCCGGGCAATTGCAGTTGGTATTTGAACAAGCTTTCTCCTTCTGAATACAAAAGAACAATTAACTTGAAATCTAGAAGTGAGACTAGAGTAAGGGGGTATATACCCACTACAATCTATTGCAAAGCCATCTGCAAGGTTCCACATGAGATGATTGTTTTGTACAGAACAAAAAATAAATAAACAAAAAAGCACACGCAGCATTCACTTCACCTCCAGACTTCTAAGTGAAAAGATGTATGTAACCTGGGATGCAGTGAACTATCTAAGGGAAATCGGGCCTGATAATCAACCTCTTTCATGTTTGTCTTACAAAAGCAAGGCTTATCTTTCTATTTGTTTGACAGACCCCAATTAGAATGAGTCCCGATTTTAACATGAGTTCTGCAGAACAAAACTCCAGGTAGTTGGGTGTTTGTATTGCAATTCTCACTCCAGATCAGCCCTCTTCTATTTATTGAGGAGCAGGTGCTGAGAGAGAAAGCAAACTGTCTTGCCTTGTTTGGAACAACAACACCATCCTTAGCAATGATGTACCTTCATGAGTAAATTGACTCATGTGGGTAACTTCTAACTTGGCTGCATAATTATGCAAGCAACTTCATGGGATTAGTGGCATAAGTAAGTGCTCACTAGAGTAACAAAAAGGGCTTCATACATTAACATTGTTTTTCTTTCCCTTCAATGTAAGGCTCCTGTAACTTGTAATGCAACACAACAGCAAGCAAACATCAAGAAAAAAAACCAAAACAAACAGAAAACCCCAAATATGGGCTAACTTAACAGAGCATGCAGGCAGTAAAACTTCTTACTCAGAATCATCCTGGCAAGACGGCCATTCTGTAGGATGAGCTAGCATGAACTGTCCAAAGAGTAACCGCAGTGTGCACTGTTGCTATCCTAGCAGGAACTCTGCTGCACACAGTGAATTTTTCCTGCTGGAAAATGTCAGTTGTATCCCAAAACATGGTGTTTTCGTTTTGGTTTTTTCCTTCATGGATGTGTAAGTACTTTACCAAAAAAACCTGTACTCAGTAGTTTATCGTATTTAGTTCACATCCCACATTTCTCATGTCGTTAGAGCTTATGGGACTGTTATTTACTCACAAAAGCCTACTGAAGTGATGTTAACCTGTACACTGTAGTGCATTGCTTCTACTTCTGAAGACAAAGTCCAAATAAAAGGCAGGAATGCCCTTCATTGCAGAGGAAAAAATACAGCTGCCACAGTGATTCCTTCTGTTGCTCCTGATGCTGTATATATTAACATCAACATCTGCTGACATTGGCAAAGAGCAACATGGAACTAGACTTACCATCAAGAAATCATGTTTTTGTGTGATAAATAGGCAGCAGCAGCTGTTTTTACAGCTGGGAGATTTCATCTAACTGCGGGACCAGACACAGTCACTTCTTGGACATTCCAGATTGTCTTGAACAGTGCTAGAATGAACAGAGAACAGAAAGAAATGCTGAAATTGCAACTTTTCTTATGGTAAGTTGCAGTATTATTGGCATTCTTCTGAGTCTTCTTCCACGTGCTGCCCAATTCTTTTTTTGTGTGCTGTACTATGAGAATGTCTTCAAGGCACCTTGATAAAGGACATGCTCAGGACTACACTTCTCTCAGATTCTGTGCTTGACTGCTTCCTCTGTGTTCCCGACCAGTTAAGTTCTCAAGGTTATACCCCAGCTTCATCCCACTGGCCCAGAATAGGAGAACCACAAATTACAGTAACTTTTCTGGGTATGACGGGAACAGGCAGCCCCACGCTCACCGTGCAGCTCATCTCCACACATTTTCTTGACACGCTTTTCTGACTGCAGCACCATGAGCGCTTGGAAAGCCTCTCCTGCTTGTTTTGCCTGCCAACAAACCACTTCAAAGACTTCAGCCCTCTGTTGTCTGCTCACATGCTACCCCACGGGATGGCCACGTGCTTGTACCTGTAATGCACTCACAGAAGAGGATCGAGAGGGCTGTGAAAGTGGTACCAGCTGCAGGTGAAATGACTTATGTAAGGGATTTTTCTATTTGGAGAAGATCATAAAACAATAATATTTTGGGCTACCAATAAAAAGACAGTTTTGTGATAAAATAGGAAGTTTTAGGCTCCCTTCCTCCCTCCAAACAGTGAGCAGCAGCCTCTAGACAGGAGCATGGAATAGTCCTGACCAGAGTCAGCATTGCATCACATGGACCTGGTCTAAAACAGCTCTAACAAAATCCCAGCCTCAGAGGAGAAAGCAGCAGCAGCAGCAAAGATAAATCCTGTGATTATAACCAGAGTGAGGTTGTAAAGTCAGTATCTCTCTTCAGGAAAGTGACCATTAAGACTATGGCTTCAGTTTCTGTCCTGGGGCCTTTTCAAGCTGGTTAGGTCATTGTTTTAGAAGTTTGAGGTTTATTCAGGAAGAGATCAATTCACGAATGGATCATATATTTTAGCTGATCAAGAGAATAAGTGGCACATGGCTATGTCTGTTAGTGTGTGAGCCCATGTCCGTAGAAGCCCCGTCGACAGCTTCACCAAGATTACCTTCTCACAAGGCCATTCTTCAATGACCTTCAGACGGTTCAAAATACACAGCCTATCTTAATGCCACTATCCAGGAGAGGATGTTTGTCCCAGCTAGTGTTGCATGGTCTGAGAGCTGTCTTTCTCAGGGACGAATCGTCTAGGGTGAAAGTGGTTTTCGTCTTAATGAGGGCAGAGCAAAAGTGTGATGCTGCACAGACTCTCCCTCTCGTGGGGAGGGAGGTCCATATTGGTGTCTGGGTCCAGACCATGACATTCCCTTTCTCTTGCAGTGTGAAGTGTTGAGGCACACAGAGCAATGCAGAAAGCACAAAACACCAAGTTACCGTTACCAAGTTGGAAACTGTATCTGCACCCTATCAGCATGGTCATCTTCTTTCTCACTGTCCCATGCCAAGAGAGAGCCTCCCCAATTTGACCACTGCTTTGGCTAGAGAAAACCCACACAATTCTAATCCTCATCGCAGTGGCACAGGGAGATGTGCATGAAGGGCGGGAATGGGAAGGGTGCTACATAGACAAGCAAGGGGAATCCAGGGATAGCCACACACTTGTGACTAAGACACAGTGGCTTAGGGAAATGCACAGTTCTGGGGCATGAAGGTCCTAGCAAGAAAGACTGCAGAAGTCCCAAGCCCTTCCCCTCTGCTCTGTCGAGCCCTGGGCTCCCCAGTGCCAGGCAGAGACGGCCACATTGGAAAGAACTCTCCCCCCAGTGCCCCTCCCACTTTCCGTTGGGCTTAGAATGTTGGTCGTTGGGCTTAGAATGTTGGTCGTTGGGCTTAGAATGTTGGTCGCTGGGCTCGGAATGTTGGTCGCTGGGCTCGGAATGTTGGTCAGTTGGAGCCCACGGCCGCCAGAGACAGCAGCACGGAGCTGTGCTGGCACGCAGGAGCGCTGGGAGGAGGCAGGATCTGACCGAGCGGCACCGAACCGGCACCGGCACCTCGCCTCCCATCCCCGCTGTCGCCGACTGGCCCGCGTCCTCGGTCCACGGCGAGGGTCCTCCTCTCCCGGGCAGGATGGGCCAGGCCAACTGCTGCTGCGGCTCCAGGTGAGCTCTCCCTGTGCCTCGGGGGCACGGCCGGGACCCGCGGTGGCAGCGGCCTTTCTCATGCCCGCCGCTCTCTGCTCTGCAGGGAGGCTCTCGCCGACGCCGAGGCGGTGCTGAGCGCGGACGTGCGGCTGACCCGGGGCCGCAAGAGGAGCGAGAGACGCCTTCTCCTCCTCCAGGAGGAACTGGTGATCGCCAAGTTGCAGTAAGACCCTCAGAGCCCAGCTGCCTTTCCCCCAGCCCTGGCCCTGGCCCCAGCCCCGGGACACCCCGGCCCCAGCCCCAGGCCCCGGCCCCTTGGTGCTGGATGCGCCCATCGATGTCTGTCCCAAGGGCAGGTGGGGGACAGGGCTCGGCCCGGGGGGACCCCGAGGAGGACACCCCCAGCTCACCGCCTGCCTCTCCTCTCTGCTCTCTGCAGACGCGGCACCAGCCTGCGCCCACAGCTCCGCCTGGCCCTGGACCAGCTGTGGGTGCTGAGCAGCAGAAAGGAGGCAGCAGGGGAGGAAAAAGAGGAGGAGGAAGGCGGCGACGAGGACATCCTCATCCTCGTCTGGCCCACCGGCTCATGCGTTGTCGCCTTTGGGTGAGTCGTGGTGCCACATCCCGTGGCTGGGTGGGAGAGGTTCCCAACCGTGCCCAGAAGAGAAGGGCAAAAGTCCTGCTCTGGCAGGACACAGGGAGCCAGGGCTTGGGCAGAGTCCCTGTCCTGCCCCACGGGGCTTCTTCGTCCTGCCCCTCTGTCCTTCCCCACGGCGCAGGGCTACACAGAAACACGCCTCTGCCCACGGGCTTTGAAGCAGCGGGGCCTGACGCTGGTTCTCCTCTCTTTCTGCAGCTCCCAGGCGCTGAAGGAGCTGTGGGTGGGCACGCTGCTGGGGTAAGCCAAAGGGGGATGCTCCAGGCGCAGCCTGATGGGAGAACACAGCTCCCCAGCTGGGGAGAGGTGCCCTCGCAGCTGCCAGGAGCTCTCGGGGAGAGCTGCCTGACAGGAGAGAAGGGGCAGCTCGGGGCTCAGCCAGCTCTCTCCCTGTCCCTTCCCGGTCCACAGGACACCAGAAGGAGCAAAGCAAGCCCGGGTGACCCATCTCCCCTCCCTCAAACCCCTGGAGAAGCAGCTGAGCCGCCGCCACGCCGTGAGTGTCTCCCCAATCTGGGCTCTGTCCCCGAGCCCTGGTCCTCCAGCCGAGCAAGCGGCAGAGGCATCGCTGCTCACCTTCCTCCGCTCCTTCTCTCTTGCCCAGTGGAGGACATTCAGCGCCGGGAGCCTGGAGAGGCTGATCGAGGGCCAGGCAGAGGTGAGAACGGCTGCCTTTCGCCCACCTCTGGCTGTGCCGGCATGTGCGGCAAGTGGGGAGAGGTTGTGGGGAGGGTCTCATGGTGCCACTCGGGGAGTGGAGAGGGTTGGGGAGCCACCAGGAATGCCAGCACATCCTCACTGGTGGCACTGGGGGGAATCCTGCCATGCAGGGCAGAGAGCCCCACAGGGCACAGGGTCCCAGCTCTGCTGCGCTCAGGCTGCTGGTGCCGGGCGGCAGCTCGCCGGCGGCCCTTTCTGCTGCGGGGATGCTCTCTAAGCGCAATCTCATTTTTGCAGGATCATCCCAAGCAAGGGCCACCGACAGCCCCATCTGGGAACAAGGGAGGCGGACTTTGCCGCTCACCAGGTGAGTTTTGGAAAGGAAGGCAACCTCCTGCGAATGGTTGAGCTGTGCTCACTTGTCCCTTGAGTGTCGCCATGCAGGTGCGGCACCCCAAGGCAGGACATCACCTGGACGAGCACAGACACCCGCTGGGCAGCGGCCGCTGGACGTGGTTCTGCGGGGACACGGAGCCTCTGCTGCTGCCCACGGCTTGGAGGAGGGCAGGGCGAGGGCTGGGACAGGCTGTCCCGGTGGCACGCCGGCTCTCAGGAGCCTGCGAGATGGAGCCGCTGAGCTGGAGCCGCGGTTCCAGCTGCTGGCTCCCTGCTCGTCCTCACTGCTCAGCACCGCGCTGCAGGCAGGGCAGGCTCCGGGAGCAGCGGCCTGGCAGTCTCCATTGACGGGATCTTGCTCTGTTTTCCTTTGCAGCAGGAGGAAACAGCAGGAGGAGCAGGAGGAGGATGGGGCTGCCCTGGCCCTTTGCTCTGCGGAGGACCCCGGCCGCTGCCCAGGCGCCAGGGCAGGCGGGCTCCGGCTGTGGCAGGGCGCTTTTTGGACAGCCCCTGGCAGCCCTCTGCGGGGAGGACGGCTCCCTGCCCCGGCCCATCCAGGTAAGCCAGCCTGGGCAGGGGGTCCCCAGCCCTCCCTCCCGCTGCTCCAGAGGGGACGTGGCTGTCCCCAGGAGCTCTGGGGATGGGGGATTGGGCTCTTCACCCCCAGACCATGCTTTGGGGGGCAAGGAGCAGGATGTGGGGCAGCGCTTTGGTCACTGCTGTTGGAAGGCAGCTTCTCAGCCAAGCAACTGTCCTCCTGCCCCTCCTGCAGGAGCTGCTGGCTGTCCTGCACCGGGAAGGACCATCGACGGAAGGGATATTCCGAAGAGCTGCCAGCGGAACCGAATTTCGGGAGCTGCGAGAGGCCATGGACCACGGCGCCGACGTCGACCTGGGCAGCCAGCCTGCACTGCTGCTGGCCGTCATCTTGAAGGTGAGCGCTTCTGACCTGCAGCTGGAAGAGCTCCTGCCTGGCCTGGAGTGTTCAGAGGCTCACCTGGAGCCCCTGGCATTGCAGGACTTCCTCCGAAGCATCCCCGCCAAGCTCCTCGTGACAGACCTCTACGAGGACTGGATGGCGGCGATGCAGAAGAGCGGCAAGGAGGAGAAGGTTGAAGAGCTGAAAGCGTAAGTGTGGGCAGCAGCCTGCCTGTTGAGGAGGGACTGGTAGAGGCCTGGGACTTGCCTGGAAAGGGACGGTCTCCTTAAAAAGCTGTGTCTTCTGACAGCTTGCTTTTGCTGGGGTGGGCTTAGATTTCGGGGGAAAGGGCATGGACAGGGAGCCTTCCCTTGCCTGGGCTTGGGGGAAATCAGGATCTAGGAAGGAACGCCGTGCTTCCTTCCTGAGGCACAGGAGCACTGACCGCTGGCTGAGAGCACCTGGAAATCTGTGCAACTCACCCACTGGCTCCCACCTGCCTTGGGCAAGCTTCGGGGATGGCTGTGGGCAACATCTGCTCTATTAACGTTGAGTTCCTGTTCCCTCAGGGTGGCCGAGAAGTTGCCTGGAGCCAACCTCCTCCTCCTCAAGCAGCTGCTGGCCCTCCTCCAGCACATCGGCCACAACGCCTCCACCAGCAGAATGACCACCAGCAACCTGGCCATCTGCCTTGGGCCAAATCTGCTGAGCCCACCTAACGAGGACGTGCTCCCCCTCGAGGCCATGCTGGCGGTGACTGAGAAGGTGCGCTGTACTAAGCAGCCGGCTGCAGCCTTGCCGGCCCATCCGAGCTTGGCTGCTCAGAGGTCCCTGGCTGCCTCCTCTCTTGAGCGAATGCTGGTGGGGTGGCTGCCTGCAAGAGCAGCCCCACAACCACAGCCTCCTGCGCAGAGGCAAGGGTCGGGAGTGGGAAAGGCTGTGTGATACATTTTCAGGCACCTGGGTTGAGACTGAGGGTTTGATGTGTGCAGGTGAACGTGCTGGTGGCGTTTCTCATTGAAAACTGCGGTGACATCTTTGTGGAGGAGATGGCTGGCCGCTCCTGTCCATCAGCCGGGGAGTCGGCAGCCCCCATGGACAGAGCCACAGGTATGAGGAGGAACTGAGGGCTGTCCCAGGCTGGGGCTTGGGCTACCAGAAACCTCAATGTCGAGAAGACAGCTGGTGTAGGGCTTTGGGTGGGTTTTGCTTTAGGTGTGCTTTACTTCCAAGGAGTCACTTTGCTGCACGTGCTTTTCCTTTCTAGACCTGCATTTGGAAGAGCAAAGTGGCCCTGCAGGTGAAGCAGACGCAGAGGACCAGTCAAAAGCCTTCCTGGACACACCACCGTCTCTGCTTGTCCTCCCCAAAGAAGCAGGTGTAGATATGGCAGTGGAATCGGAAACAGGAGAGGTATGTCAGGTCGACAAACGCTGTGACGTTTCTCATGTATGAGAGTAGTTTCTGACAGGTCCAAGCAGCTGCTGTGCCTCTTCCAGGCATTAGATCCCTTGGGTGGTGGTGGGCGTTTTTTTCACTCTAGAACGATACATAAGAAAAACCAGAAAGGTTGTTTCAAATCTGCATTAGGCATGTACTTAATCAAACTAAATACCTACTAGAAGACAAATACAAAAAGGCAGATTTCAAAAGAAAAGGCTCCCACCTCAGAAGTTGGTATTGCTGCCAAATGAATAGCAGCAGAACTACATCTCGGGAGGGCAGAAGAAACCCCAGCAGAAAGAAATTGGCAAGCCTTTTCTTGCTCTCCTTTCCCAGCATTTCTCTGAGCTCTATCCTACCCTCAGAGGCCCCTCAGTCTGTGGTGCCCCAACCTGCAAGGAGCAGCCCGTCAGCTCCTTCTGCACATCAGGATGCCAGGGCTCGAATGTGCGGTGGCTGCTGCAGCCCCTGTGAGCCCTGAGCGGGATTGCAGGCTCCCAGCTGAATGGCCCTCACAAATTAACTGTGTCATACACCCGTGTGAAAACTGTGTTTGTAAGCAAGCTTTGAAGAAAGGACGTCATTCTTGCTACAGTCTAAAATACTCTGAAAGGGACAGCAAGGTCGTCAGTCTGCAGCTCTGTGAAAATTAAGGCTAAGTGCCGTGCAGGTTTGCCATCGCACTTTGTGAGACAATCCTGTTTGTTAGAATTTGCTCAGCTGAGCAGCCATGGGTGTAGTTGTCAACTTCAGAGGAGTTTGGCTAAGATCCTACTTCATCAGAGCTTCATGAAGTCTATTTTGGGACAGGGGACTGTGCAAAATGTGGATAATGCAAACCAACCAAAGGGATCTTATTTTAAGAGCTAAGTTAGCAATTTGGAAAAAAGTACCTTACTACTCCAGGCGTCTTGCTACCTGTTAAGTTCAACATTTCTGGTTCAGGTGCCTGTACCTTTGCCTCCAATAACCCCAGAGAGCACAGCAGAATTCCTGGTATGTCCAGAAGAACTGAAAAGTGTTTCAGAGGAAGAAAGGTAAAATGAGCTTTCTTTGGTTAAAGTAAGAACTGACTCCAGTGGATCGTGGCTTTACCTATCTAATCGCACTGTGGAATATAAAGGCTTGCAGGGTCTTCCAAGGAAAATGAAAACCGAAGAAACAGAAAGAGAAAACAGGCCTGTGGAGAGGAGAGTGAAAGCATACCAGAAGAGAAAAGGAGGAGGAGAGAAAAAGAGCTTTTGGTTATCAACAACTGAAAAAATCCAGGAAGGTCAAGAATCCTAGGTGTTTGTTTGACCCTTCTGTCCATCTTTCAAAACTCTGAAGACTGGTCTAAGTATATGAACTATTTCTATGATACACAAAGATGGCCCCAGAAAGGAAGGATGCACCTGCCTTCTGGAAAAAAAGTATGTCAGGAGGAGAATGCCGTTCCCAATTTTGCAGTTTTTGTTTTGTATTTATTGAAGTTCTGTTTGCTCAAGGGTAAGCGCACACCCTGGCAAGGTCATGAAAGTCCCAATTCTGAGCTATTTAACCTGCTACCTAAATAAAGACGCAAATGAAGTCTCACTTTTTTGTCTGTGTCAGTTGGCAATCCTCACACTGCCTTGTATTATCTGAATCCCAAATACACAGCAAGGATTTGTTCCAAGTCACTTTAGACTCTAAGATATTGGCACTTTTTTAAAAGGCCAAATTTCACCTGAGGTAAGTTAGAAGGGAAAAAAAATTCAAAAAAGAGAAGACAAATACATCTGGTCACTATACAGAAGGGCTCTAGTCTGGTGCCTTCACATTTTTTTCCATGCACAGCCCACTAGATAGCAAAGCCGTCTGGGATGTCTTAGGTGCAAACTGGTAAAACCAGACAGCTCAGCATGGTGTTTTGCAGAAAGAGTGACTGAAGTCCTGGAAGCAACACAATACCAGGCAGCTATGTTGCTCTGCCCAAGGGAGCGTGTTTTGCCTGCAAACTTGGGTTGCTTGGAAGGGACAAGGAGGGATGATGCTGTGCAGAGTTTGGAAATAACTATATCGTAGCTATCCAGGGGCTCCCTGTCGAGCCCTGTTGCGTAGCAAAGGGGCTCTGTAAACCTCTGTAAACTTACAGGTCTCTAAACAGGCTATTACCCACGTTGGTAAGGCGCCAAAGCAATCTCATAGTCAATGCCAGTGCTAGTTCTCTCCTCTGGGCTATAAACAATTCCTTTACAACTGTATTTCCTGAAGAAAGGGGAGCAAAATCATGCCTATTCTTGCCTTTATGGTTTTGTCAGTGCTTTCTGACTCTATCATTGTAGGTGCTGATATTCTGTTACTGATTGGATTTCCTGGCTGAGCCACTGGGCCTCCTGGGATCCTGCAGTTGATGTCCACAACAAAATTATATTTTTTATTCTTATGACTGTGTCTGCCGTATGATATTCTGGAATAGGTAGATTTTGTTTTGTGATGAATCCTAGTGGAGGAGTTTGGGATCATCCATCGTCCCAGAATCCCTCCTGGCAGGCATCAGGGATGTGTTCAGAGGCTTTATGAGTAAAACTAAAGCACTGAATCACAGAGAATAGTTGAGGTTGGAAGGCACCTCTGGAGCTCACCTAGTCCAAACCCCCTGCTCAAGCAGGACCACCTAGAGCTGCTTGCCCAGGACCATGTCCAGATGTTTTCTGAATACCTCCAGGGAGGGAGACTCCACAACCTCTCTGGGCACCCTGTAAAAAAAAGTGTTTCCTAATGGTCAGAGGGAACCTCCTGTGTTTCAGTTTGTGCATCTTGCCCCATCACTGGGCACCAACAGAAAGAGTTTGGCTCTGTCTTCTTTACACCCTCCTTTCAGGTATTTACACACATGGATAAGCTCCACCCTGAGCCTTCTCTTCTCCGGGCTAAACAGTCCCAGCCCTCTCAGCCTTTCTTCACACGAGAGATGCTCCAGTCTCTTCATCATCTCAGTGGCCCTTAGGAGGTGATCCTTTCATACTAAGAAGCTTTCTCGGCCTCCTCTACCCTCCAGGGCTTTCACCCTTTAAATCCTCAAAATATTTGAATATTCAAAAGAGGCTTTTAAATCGCCTGGAAATTATCTCTAACTAAAGGAGAGTGTCAACAACAAATCAAAAAGCTAGACAAGCAGATGACTCAAATGGGTACAAAATGTTCTCTCTGGTCTATCTTTTTACTGCATTAAGAACAAACTTGCAAATTTAAACCCCTCATGACTGAGGCAATATTCCTGTTTCAGATTTTTTTTTACTCAAAGCATTTACAAATTCCTCAAGGATATTACATGTAAGTCTAGAAAGGTAGGCATCATGCTACTATTTCACTACTTGATGGTAATAAATATAAGACGTCATATTTTCCAGGGATGTAAGCTTATTTGTATTAGTAAGAAAAGGGAGAAATTCAATGTATTTTCTCCCTGGTACCTCCACTAACATTCCTGCATCTTTCCAAATAACTCCATACCAGTATGCTATATAGGAGAATCACTGATGGGGACTTTGTCATGTCAAGGTACAGGGGTTGGTTTTTTTCTGCTGACTGTATCTCAGCACCCTCAGGAGACAAAGGACTGCATCACGTAAGCCTGAACCAAACACGATACTGAAACATCTATCTTGTGACTCAAATGGGAACACAGTGGCATATTTTGACTATTCTTAATTTACAAGAGGGTATCATTTTTACACACTAAAGATATCAAAGAGAGAATACAGAATGCAATAACAGGAAAGAAATAACAGGAAGAAACTAATAATGATAGTAATAATAATAACAATAATAGGATTGGAATATACAAAACAAGTGATGCACAATGCCATCGCTCACCACTTGCTGACTGATGCCCAGTTAGTTCCTGAGCTGTGATCCACCCCCAGCCAATTCCCCCCAGTTTATATACTGGGCATGACGTCACGTGGTAGGGAATACCCCCTCGGCCAGTTGGGGTCAGCAGTCCCAGCTGTGTCCCCTCCCAACTTCTTGTCCCCCTGCAGCCTTCTTGCTGGCTGGCCAGGAGAAAGAGAAAAATCTTTGACTCAGTCTAAACACTACTTAGCAACAACTAACAACATAAGTGTGTTATCAACATTATTCTCATACTAAATCCAAAACGTAACACTATACACCGGGGGGTATACGCTGGGGGGGTGCCCTGGGCTTTCCGGGGGGGAAGTGGCAGAGTGTCGGGTTCTGAGTGGTGAGCAGTTGCACTGTGCGTCACTCCTTTTGTATATTTTTTTATCAGTACTGTTGTTGTTGTTGTAACTTTTCTTTTTGTGTTGTCCCAGTAAATTGTCCTTATCTCAACCCACAAGGTTCCATTTTTGGGGGGCCACCACCCCAGCCCACTCCCCATTTGTATACTGGGCATGATATCACATAGTATGGAATAGCTCCTTGGTTAGTTCAGGTTAGCTGTCCTGGCTGTGCCCCATCCAGGTTCCTGTGAAAATTAACTCTATCCCAGCTGAACCCAGGACAAAGATCATATGCGCCTGTATTTTTTTATGATTCAGCACTCCTCCGAGCTGAAATTAATCTCCTACTGCACAGCATTAAACCACCCAAAACAGCAGAAGGTGCGGTATTGCACGTCAGAATACTGCTAAAACTACGATTCAGAGGATGGCCTTAAGCAAGTCTGACTTGGAGAGATTCTACGTACTCCAACATGCTACTGTGATAAAATTTAACACATATGAATACTTTGGGGTTTGTTTGGGTTTGCGGTTGTTTTGTTTTGTTTTAAATAAAAACAACAAGCAGCATCATGTTGGCAAAATCAACTCCTCATGGACTGTTCTGGATGGTTTGCTATTTATGCTGCATCAGTCCTTTGCCTTAACTCACATGTTATTATTCACATACTAAGGCTACAGTGCAATAAAACATGCGAAAAATACTATGAACAACTTTAAAATAATTTCAAGCTACAGCTAAAAGAATCTGCAGGAGATGATGACAATTACCCAAACCCCTCCAAATATTATGGGACAATAGAGAAAATACATTTCTTCTGGGAAACTAACATAACATGCAAGGAAGAAATACAGCAACAAATATGGATAATATAAATACTTTAAAAGAAAAGCTATTAACCCTCCCCTGTAATTATTACTTAGAAGAAGAAAATGCTAATTTAAAACTGAAGAAAAAAACATGTTTCTGTAGCATTTACAGTGAACACACATTTCCAGTATAGATATAATTTGAGAAATTTATTTCATGGTATTAAGATTAAAGTAGGTTTATATTATCATATATTATTATTATTCTTTTCAGAATATTTTCAGCAAACTTCTCGTACTCTAGCAATAAGCAGGGATTTCTTAAAATTAACAGCAAAATTTAAAATATTCATGATTTCAACTTTGATTCTGGGCACAGGCTTATAGAACGTTTTAATAACTACCATAAAACAACTATTGTTTGGTTTATACAGTGTAATCCATTACTTAGCAACATTTATCACATCTACATCTAACAACTTTCTTTCCTACATAGAAAAACTAGTGAACTGTGGCCACTTCAATTTTATAAATTGGAACACAGCCAGAGTGCCGCAGTTCTGAAAGTTACATTATGGAAAGTGATAATCACTGAATGGTAAAGCTTCTGGTAAGAAAATTGTATTAAAAATACATAATCCACTGGACTATGAAATTTTCATATGGTTATCACATTTAGGGCTCCAAATTTTCAGGAAAGAGGAGGAAGAGAAAAAAAGAAAAAGCATACTTTTATTTGGAAATGACAACTTTTTCTTTGGGTCAGATTTGAGTAAGAATTTTTTCTTATGACAGAATCATATTATGAAAATAGGTATAAATACGTAATTTTTTGCCTTGGATTAGAAAATGTCTAAGAGATAAAACTTTTTTTCTTTTTTTTTTTTTTTTAATTATAAAAATGAGGATCTGGATAGTGATATGAAGCTGGAGCCTGAAGTTTAAGTGCATTCCTGCAGCCCACAAAGGAGAAGAGAGAAAATGCTGAATCTTGGATTAGGCAATGGTTTGTCCAAAAGGCAATGGATCAGGGAAATAATAGTAATAATTTTGGTGACCATCATAACGTGACAATTAACCTGCATGATATTTTTATGATGGAGGTTGAGTTTATGCACTATTAGAGGACATAAAACCATACACCATATTTTTACAGTTGGGTAAACAAAAGAAGTTTAATCCTCCAAAAACTTAGAAGGACGTAGAAGAGGACAGAGACTGAGCCTGACTCTCTTCAACTGAGCCAACAGTTGCTATTAGGGCACTCATTAAAAATATGGAAGATTCATTCTGGCACCACATCAAATGTTACAAAGATGTAAATCTGTCTCTCAAACACTGTGCTGTTTTTCCATGAAAACATTTGAATGTTATCAGATCTGAAGTGGACTCAGATGTCCAAACCTCCCTATTTCTTGCAAAATGGAATTTCTGGGTTTTGGCTATTACTACTGATTGCACGAATTCCATTGACAATTTTGACAGAACTGACAGTCTTGAGAAACATTTCTATTGTGTACAAAGAGCATCTTCAAAGGGAAAATTACTCCACCAGACACGATTAATTTGCTTTAACATTATTCTCATACACTCTACTTTGTTTTTAACAAGAAAGCACAAGATACTTGATTCTGTTGTTAGAAGTAGCAGTAATTTCATTTCAAAACAAAGATCAATGTATTTAAATTTCTGCACAATTCATTCTAAACTAAGAATATTTATCTTGGCAAAATTGCCTCATAAAGAAAGGCACACTGTAATTTAACTGCCTCGGATCAAATGAAGCTAGTGACAACACCATTCTTATTATAGTATGTTCCCATTTTATCTTAATCTGTTTCTAAGTAGGGACGAATTTATTAACCTCATCCAAATATTTCTCACTTCCAAGACATGACCATGCCTTAGTGTCAATTGAGAATTGTTATAAATTGAGACCACAATGGATCATAATCCAATAAAAAATTTATTAATTGTAGCAAGTAGAATATGAGCAAAGACAGCGCTGGGCGGCAGGGGAGTCTATGTTCCGCCAACTGCCGCGCCTCTCATTTGAAACACCCTCTTTTTATCAGTCCTTCAGTTCCGCATTTGTGGGTTAATCTGCGCATGTCTCGGTTGTTGCTAGGGGGTCTTTTTCTGCCTTCTGGTGGTCGTTGAGGCTGAAGGCTGAAGTCTTCCTCGGTTACCTTTAGATAACCTTTTCCATATATGGTTTTCAACTTGCTGTGTGGTAATTCTCAGAACTGTAACAAACACTTCCAAGCAAAGCAATAACTATTTCCCGCCTTGCGGTTTCTTTAAGCAGTCCTTATCTTAGTAATCTCACAAAATAGTTTCAACTTATACAAGCGGTATCTGACTAGGCTTATGTAAGCAATGGCTTATTTAATCTTTATATTGGCTTAGCATAAATCTTAATAAACAATACTTTAGTCTCTAGTTTCTCACAATCCCCCCTTTTTCTTTTTATCCTATTATTGTTTATTAGACACTACGTTCATTCTCAACACTATAAGCCAACCTTTTTCCACAACCCCAACACTTATCATAACATTCACAAGGTTCTCCAACTTCGTGGTTAAGATAAGTAGTTTGGTCATATCAAGCCGTTTCTTAATAAAATGTAAAACATAGCATCGTTGTTCTAATTTTTTTTTTTTTTCCGAAGTTCAGCCATTGCGTCCAGGACTACTCCTGTATGATCAGCAAAGGAGCAGCATTCTTCGTTGAGGGCTACACACAACCCTCCTTTTTCTAATAACAACAAGTCTAGTCCTCTCCTGTTTTGTTGACACTCCTGCACCGTGTTATTAGTTGTTAACAATTTTTTCTTCACGCAGACCTGTAAGATCTATACCTGTATTTTCAGGTAGACATCCATTAGGGGTCCAGGCTGCTTTTATATATTTATCAGGAGTCTTTACTGTCCAGCCCGAGGCTATTGTCTCACATCCTCAATAACCACAATAATAGTGCCCGGGATAATTACAGTAAGGCTGTCCAGAGGCCGGGCATATATAAAATGGAGGTCTTTTTTTTTCCTCCTTCTGCTTGGGTTATTATCAATAGAACAATTAACGGTATACCAGGAAAAAGGGTGTTCGTTAATTTTTTAATTAATTTTAGTAAATTCTTACCAGTCCTGGGGAAGTTTAGCCATGATTGCCTTTGCATCCCATTTTTCTGATTCGTTTCTCCACAATTGGTTTCCCTTCTGCCTCGCCCGTCGACTCGGTTGCTTCGAGCCACGGGGTGTACCATCTTCTCGGCAGCAAGGGAATTCTTCAGGAGAATAGCTGTTTCGGGTTTTCTGCCTCCCACTTCGCAGCTTTAACTAATGGGGTCAGGCAAGGCACGGTTAGTACTTCCCTCCGACACCGGACAGTTATGATCTCAGTCACAAAGGGGACTGGTTGATTCGGGTGGTAACAATAATATTGGGGGTGTATTCCCTTAACAAAAATATCCCACCATTGGGGGAATCCTTTTACGATTTCTCGTCTTCGTTCAAATTGTTTTAATTTTCAATCAGTTAATGATCTTTCAGATTTATAGCACTGTTCACAGACTCCGTTCGGAGGGTACCCCTCATAACAGTGCACCCACCATTTGTCCTGGCATACCTTACATTTAAAACATAATTGTTCCTTATTTCCGTAGGATCCCTATATTCTATAATACACCACTAGAGATCCTATGAATGCAATTACAAAACAAATCACACACTTTACACCAAAGGGCAAGGCTTCAAAATAATCAAACCAAGCGTGTATCATTAATATAATCTTGGTGTCACCGGGTGCACTGACCACCTTCCAGTGGGGTCCTGTTACTGGGCCTTTAATGCGACTGGCATGAGTCCATCCACGCTCAGCAGTCCGGACAACTGTTTCTGTTGTAAGTAAAACAAGATAGGGTCCCTCCCAGTTGGGTTTTAGGGTTTCTTCTTTCCACGTTTTAATTAATACCCAATCCCCAGGTTTAAGATTATGAATTTTTAAGTCCAACGGCGGTCGTTGTACAATCAGTCCACGTTACCAAAGCTTGTTACGATGTTCTGCTAATTGTAAAACATAGTCATTAATCGCACGGTCTCGAATTAAAATGTTTGTTTGTGGGCTTTCAATCCGATAGGGCATTCCATACACCATTTCGAATGCTGAAATTCCCACATCCGTTCGGGGTTTAGTTTCCCGAACTCTGTGGATGCCATGGTGTATGGTATTCCCACTTAATACCTAAGTATCCTGTTAGATCTTTAACAATTTTGACACAAAGTGTTTTCCTCTGTCCAAGTCAATTACTTCAGGTACTCCATATCGAGGTATAATGATTTCAAGCAACACTTTAGTAACTTGGTTAGCCGTTGCCTTGGAGGTAGGAAAAGCCTCAACATAATGTGTTAAATGATCCACCATCACTAATAAATATTTGTGACGCCCTACCCTGGGTAGGTCAGTAAAATCCACTTGTATGTGTGAATAGTTCAGTACCTTCTCCTGGGTACAAAAATTCAGCTGGGTTAATCGCTCCCCTGATATTATGAGGTGCATATAAGACAACGTCTCCATTAAAAGTAATGCGATTTGTTTCCTCGAGTAATAAGGCTGCAGCAACGATTATTTATCAACAACTTGGCCAACCTCTGCTTACAGGGTCCAACAGCTTTGATAAATATGCTACCGGTTTCTTTTGTCCGGCCCATTCCTGAGTTAATACTCCGAATGCCGTTCCTTCATGTATATTAACAAATAAATGGAATGGTAGCTTTAAATCTGGTAGGCTTAATACCGGTGCTTGGCTTAGTTCTTTTTATTTTTTTTTTTTTGAGACTGACAAATTGCTCTCGATCTTGCGAGGTCCATTTGGGTATTTTGTCTTTAGACAGTTGTTCATATAAAAATTTAACTTTAAAACTATAGTTTTCTATCCATTGCCTACAATACCCAAATAGCCCTAATACCTGCCGAATTTGTTTTTTAGTGACAGGCATAGGTAATTCCTAAATTGCTTTAATGCGCTCTGGATCTAATATCTTCTTGCCGTTAAACAAATAATGTCCCAAGTATTTCACTTTTTCTTCCACAAATTGTAACTTTTCTTGTGATACCCATAGTCCTTTATGTGCAAGAAAATTTAGAAGTCGAATGGTTTCTTTTCTTACATTCTCCTGATTATTTCCTGCTATAAGCAGATCATCCACGTATTGTAAAAGTACATTTCCCTCTTGTACCTGGTATTCTTTTAAGACTTCTTCCAGGGCCTGTCCAAATAAATTAGGGGACTCAGTGAACCCCTGGGGGAGCACGGTCCATCTTAATTGCTGTCTGCGGCCTGTCTCTATATCTTCCCATTCAAAGGCAAAATAATCACGGCATTCTTCTGCCACTGGACAGGCCCAAAAGGCATCTTTTAGATCAACCACACTATACCAGGAGTTATGCGGTCCTAATTTACTCAGAAGTGTATATGGATTTGCTACTACAGGGAACCGGGTGATAGGTCTTTTATTTATTTCTCTTAAATCATGTACGAGCCGATATTTCCCATTTGGTTTCTTTACAGGCAAAATGGGGGTATTAAAGGGTGACATACACGGCTCTAAGATGCCTTGCGTTACCAATCGATCAATTTCTGGTTTTAATCCTCTCCGTCCTTCTTGAGATACGGGATATTGTTTTACCCTCACAGGTATGTGGGGTTCAGAAATTTGGATTTTAATTGGTGGGATTTTTAGTTTACTAATTGTGTCCGGAGAGTACCAGACATCGGGGTTGATTTGTTTTTGATCTTCTACGATCAAAGGATAAGTAGACACTGTTAGTTCTTGATTTTTTTAATTTAAATTTCTAATTGTAATTCAACAATTAAATCTCGTCCCAGTAGATTAAATTCTGCTTCAGGGACGAGCAAGAGTTCACCCATTCCAAATTTATTTTCAGTTTCGAATAGCATATTTTTGATTTTGGTGACTTTAAAGGGTTCTCCTTTTGCCCCGATAACTTGTACTTTTTCAGGAGAAACTTTACATCCCTCAGGTATTTGTTTAATAGTTGATTTCTCAGCTCCAGTGTCTACTAAAAAGGTGAACTCTTGTTTATGGGGACATATATTTAATTTTATCTAGGGCTCGTGATGACTCCGGTCCCCTAATATATAGAGCCCCTGACTCTCCTATTCCGTTTTTAATATTTCTTCATCCTTGATCCTTTGTCTGCAATTCTTCTTTATATGTCCCTTCTTTCCACAGTAAAAACAACATCTCTGTTCCTTCTTTACTACTACGTTCCCTTGTTTCATTCCAGCCGAAAGGTGTTCATTAGTCCGCCCTTTGCGATCGTCTCTGACTGCCTCTATTCTGCCAGTCCTCTAACTTTTCAATTTTCCTTCTGATGTCTTCCCATGATTTGGCCACAAACTGAGTCTTGAGGAGTATTTGCCCTAAAGACTCGTCTGGGTTTACCCCAGAGTACAGTTGAAGGGCTTTTCTTAATCGTTCTAGTCACTCAGTAGGGCTTTCGTCTTTCTTTTGCAATTCATTAAATGCCTTATTGATATTCTGGCCACGGGGTACTGCTTCTCTGATTCCTTGAATTAGTATAGTTCTCAGGTCCTGCATATGAGTTCTATGCACCGGGTCCTGATTATCCCATTTAGGTCTTTGAAGTGGCCATTTAATATCTACTTGGGGTCCCTGGACATATTGAGCATCCCACAGTCTCAGTCCTGTTCGTCAAATCATATCTCTTTCCTCGTTAATAAATAATTGACCAAGGATAGATTGCATCTCATCCCAAGTATAAATACTTGGTCCCAAAAATTGATCTAATTTTTCTGCCACTCCGAGTGGGTCCTAAATTCAGTTTCCCATCTCGGTTCTTTTAAAATCCCACAGGTCAGCCGAATTTAGGGGTACGGAAATGTATCCAATCGCAGGTTGAGGTCCCCCCCATGGGTATTTCCCTTAGGGGATACATCTGAGCTGCCCCTATTTGACTTCTAGTCACACGTCTCGGAGGAGGGGGAGACCCCTGTTCCGACCCTGATGGGGGAGTGGGCGCTCTAGGGACTTCTGGAGGAGCTGTGGGAGCAGGAGGAGGAACGTAAGGAGGGGGAGTCAGAAGGATTTCATCCAATTCTTCCTTCTTTTTCTTTTGTTTAGTTTTTTGTTCATTCAATGGATAAAGTCTAGCTTCTGGTCTTTCCAGCCAAACTTCCGCATATTGACTCCCCTCTGAGTTAAGAGGTTTTTTGTTATTAACCCAGAGGTTTAATTGTTGTTTTATCCAATCTTCTTCTGACCCATAGACTGGCCAGAAGACATTTTTAGAAATCTTCTTCCCTCCCCATATCTTAGTACAATATTCTATCATCTTCTGTTTATCTTTCCCTTGAGTTCCAGGGAAATATCTCCAATTGTCTAAGATATATGCCAGAGGGGTAATCCTAGGTACAGTAGGTACCCTTCCCATGGAAGTCGAAGGCTTGCTGCCCTTCGCCCCCATCTTCTGGACTATCCGTATACACACTCACTCACTCCCCTTATTCCTGGCCCAGTCCCTCGCGGGAGGTGGGAACCGCAGTACTAAAGGGTCCACACTCGCTTGGTTCAGTATTTCGAACCTCTCATTCGTTATAGTCCAGGAAAACCCAATCCCGCCCGGACGGCAAACCCGCGACCAAACATCGCAATATACTTACGCGTCCTGCGTCTTCGTCCGGACTCCCGTGCACAGAAACTTTATGGGATTTTACCGGTTTTCCTTTGCTCACTATTCTAGAATTTAGGTTCGTCGGTAAGGTTGAAGTAGACTGTTGGTCGCGGGGCCGCGAATTGTCGCGGGGCGCGCCTCCCCGGAGGACCAAAGTCTACCGTTCCTTATCCGAGTCACGGCACCAAGAATTGTTATAAATTGAGACCACAATGGATCATAATCCAATAAAAAATTTATTAATTGTAGCAAGTAGAATATGAGCAAAGACAGCGCTGGGCGGCAGGGGAGTCTATGTTCCGCCAACTGCCGCGCCTCTCATTTGAAACACCCTCTTTTTATCAGTCCTTCAGTTCCGCATTTGTGGGTTAATCTGCGCATGTCTCGGTTGTTGCTAGGGGGTCTTTTTCTGCCTTCTGGTGGTCGTTGAGGCTGAAGGCTGAAGTCTTCCTCGGTTACCTTTAGATAACCTTTTCCATATATGGTTTTCAACTTGCTGTGTGGTAATTCTCAGAACTGTAACAAACACTTCCAAGCAAAGCAATAACTATTTCCCGCCTTGCGGTTTCTTTAAGCAGTCCTTATCTTAGTAATCTCACAAAATAGTTTCAACTTATACAAGCGGTATCTGACTAGGCTTATGTAAGCAATGGCTTATTTAATCTTTATATTGGCTTAGCATAAATCTTAATAAACAATACTTTAGTCTCTAGTTTCTCACAGAATGAAGCCAAATTTCCATACTTTTACCAAAGCTTTTAAAGCATCATGCCATAGCATATGTGCAGGTGCAGATTTGATACAGAATCCCATTTGCCACAGTTTTCTTAAACATAATCCTTAGTATTCAAGAGCTGCAAAAGTTGGATCATTCTCTAGTAGATTGGTTTTAATTCCTTGGCACAGCAGTGCAAAATATTGTGAATTTAAATACATTTCTATAGAGACATTCAGGTCATGTCAATTTTAATCACCACAGTTTCTAGTTACTATTAAAATCTCTATTATATCTGTATTTTTCTTCTTATTGGTATTTCAAGCTAAAAGCAATTTATACTTCATTATTCTTAGACTCCTCAGGGCATATTTGGAAGATGTAGCATTCCATATAAATGTTTTACATGCATCATACAAAAATTTAAGTAAAGCATCTAATTTCACACTGAGTCACTGAATATAGGGTACAGGCATTTGACAACAGGGTCTTTACTTCCAGGTTATGAGTTTGAATTCAACGTGGGGCAGAAAAGATAAAGATATCACCAGGTGCTAAACTGTCCATGACTTGTATTAAATGAAGTTCACAGCTTTTAGAGTCAGTGGGGACTATTACGATTCTGAGGTCTGGCTCCAGATCCAGCACTGGCCACAAAGCTTTACAGAGTAATTTCTGCATAAAACCTACAAATTGTATGAGGTAAAAAAATTCATTTGGAAAGGCATTCTTCTTGGTTTACACTTCATCTGATGAAAAATGTACTCCACTGCAATGTCCCCTTCACTATCAAAAACGTGTCAGTGCCCATTTAGGTAACAGAATGTTACAAAACACATTAAAAAAAAGAAGAAAGCCTTTCAGCAGAGATAGCAACGTAATGGAATGTACTTGCCCTACGCAGATGGAGTAGTGCTCACAGAAAAAAAGTACTATTTGCGAATAAAACAGGATAAGAGAAGGAGAAAAGTACACAAGCAAAGGGGTCTGGAACCAAGTAAGTTGCAGAGAACCAGCTTCTTGGGCTTTATACACTTGTGGTAGACCTACCTCTTCCTGCCACATCTTATTAAAGAGAATATATTTATTTTGCTTTTCCGTTCAGCATTTGTTGTTGATTTTCTTTTCTTGTTACAGACAAACCATTGTATATTTTGCTAATGAAATATATTTCAAGTTGTATAGTTGAATCCCAGCCTATTAATCAACAATGTAGAAAGCTATCTTTTGACTGCCAAATAGAGTACAAACTGCTCGAAGTGTTTTATTTTAATGCTCTATAAGTAGTGGCTAATACTTCAGCTATATAAAATGAGCTATTGATATTTCAGTGCATTCCTATTTGGAGTGCAGAAAGCTTCGGATTTTTTCATTTGTATGTAATTAGGCTCTAAATTTTAATTATTTGCTCTACAAAGAAGGTAGAGAGTAGAGATACAAACATAAACTTTCTCCTGTATCCTTGTCATTTAATTACCATCATTTCACAGTCTAAAATACAAAGCTTTTCTCAACCACCTAATGAATGAGGTTCTTGTGTAATTGAATGCAGGGATATGACTGAAGAGCAGTAACTTCTGTGTCATTTAAAAATATTAGTGGAAAACAAAGTATGTGAGCTTTACGGAATAGGCAACACTAGTGAGCAGTATATTTAGAATATCTTTCCTCTCAGGACCAGGAAAAACAAAAAAAATGTTTTTACTCAGTAGATATGACATATGCTTATATCTGTAACACTTACTTGTTCACCCTACTGAATAAAGCTGTAAAAGTGCTTTTCTAGGTTTTCAAAGTTTTTGAAGTGCTTAATTCCAGCACCGGTAGAAGAGAGTAAAAAAGATTCCATCCTTCTTTGTGCACTATGATTTTGATTGATCACTTGCCAGTAAATTAACACTATACAAACCAGTGGACAGTAAAGGAATTGCATACATGGCGTTGAATGTACACTTTGAAAATGGTATTTTTCTTCTCCCCAACATTCTGAATGCTAATATATAGAAAATAAAATCTTAGCCTAAAGCTCCAGCCTCAGGCTGTGTCTTCAGAGACAATGATTACAATCTCTCTGTAAACTGAAAAATTTCAAATACAATTTTGAAGAAGAACAGAGAGACAGGAGAAGCTCAGTTTAAAGCTTCAAAGAATTTCTTGTTCAGTTAACTTACTTTTAACATATTTATTACTTTGGGGAGGAATTCATCTGCTGGATTTCAAATTTTCAAGCAGGATTTCCTACCTTTCTACATGATTTCCATTTTTTTCTCTCTACTAAGGGATTAAAACAAACCACTGCGGGGGTTTTTCCAATGGATTTTAGACTTAACTTTATTGCAAACAAATGTTACCAGTTATCCTCTCTATCCAGCTGGTTGGTTTTCTTCTTCTAGATTCCTAATATGCAGTCTCACAAACAAAAAAACCAAGATCCTTACTTGCTCCGCCCTAACTCTTACTATATGCTGCTGGTGCATCTGAATGAAAATATTTCACTGTATGAAAAACATATTTTTGACAAGCCAACAGCAATTTTTAAAAAAATTATAAATTCTCAGAATAGTAATTTATCCCACAGTTTGGATTTAAAAAATTGAAAAAGATCTCATCTGATGAGGTATTCATTTTAAGCTCACAACTCATGTATCAAATCAGTTTTCATAAATCTGAAAAAAAAAATAAAAATCATCTCTTTGCTGAAAAAAAAATGATAGACTTCAGCTAAAAGAGTTTTTCAGAAAGTCATGTGTGTCTGTAAAGAGATGCTTACAATAAAAGTGCCTCTTAGCTACAGTGGTCTTGTGTACTTAAGCACATCTCCTTTGATTTGCAGCCAATATCCTGATATCAAACCAATTGTCCTTCTATGTTTTTCTTCTACTAAACTGTTGTTTGTTTTTTTTGATGACTGTAAGTAGTAGTGCACGTGACAGAGCTGATAAGGAATCCAAATTTCTGCCAGCCTGTGTCTACATCCTGTTTAAATAACCCCCTGTTAACTCCTATGGAAGCTGACGCAGCTGCAAGGAAGATACTATATAGTTCATTATGCCTTAAAAGACCTCGTCTGACTTGATCAGCTCATCCTAGTAGTACTTCTGGTAGTACTTCTGAAAAATAGCTTTATGGATAAGGACTTCAAAGTCAAGTTCTCAGGAACGTTTTTATTTCAGGAACCTTAATGAAGCATCACAGCTACAGCAGTTGCATGTTTCTGTTCTATCATTTCATTTTCCCATACTTGATGACTGACCACTTGAACAACCACAGTGCATTTAAAATTCATAAATGTATGTTAACATAATACTAGGGATGAAGTTCTTTTGCATGACATTGAGGGCAGAAGACAGGAGCAGAAAAGGGCTTCACAGTTACAAGAAGAACAAGATTTGGATTAGAAGCAACTCAAGCAGCCTGTTAACTCTTGAAGCACAATTTTTGTGAATTTCCCTTGTCATCACTTCAGAAACACTCTCTAAATTATGAGCACGTGCATGGTTTTGCATTCCCACTTTCTATTACCCATTGATATCAGAAGCTGAATTAAGTCTGACACTTTAACACTAATGGAAGGGATTACCCCATTGCATTTTGTCTAATCTTAATTTTCTTCTGTTTAACTTCAGAGTTAGCTATTCATTTTGCTTTGGTATTATTGTTTCTGGTTTTTGTTGTCTTGTTTACCACTTCCTTTAACTTTGAATTCCCCCTAGGGGTTGATTAGCAATGTGCAATTTAATGGGGAAAATGACTACTTCCTTGCCTTGCAAGATTTAGAAATGGCAATTATAAAAAGTTCCCATTCCAGCTTTTGCTCTGAAACCAAGTCTTTGAAACAAAACTCATACTGCCTATCTTCAGCAATATTGTTTTGTGAGCTCTTCAGCAAGCCATTTCTTATAAAATTCACAGTAAGGACGACATTTTTTGCTTTGTGTCCATACAGGGACACAAATTTGCTTTTCAACTCTCAAAAATTCCACATCTTTACAGATTTTAGACTAATTTCAGGCTGCCTGACTGCCACAGTTTGTGTGCTGCCTGATTTGTTACGTTTGCTGCCAAATCCCCTGTTCAACTACGCTTATACGTCCCAGTAGCATTCTTCATGAGGACACATTGCAGGAGACGAGAAACTTTATTCCTTGCATTACCTCAATTACACATGTCCATCCTTAGGTTCTTTACAATCATATAGTATCTGCAGATATACTGATGATCTGCGTACTGGTATATGCAATGTACATTGTTTCTTTTTATAGCATTAATGATACTCAGCTTATCAGATGGAGAACATTTTCCTACTATGATGACATTTTTTAGTGCATCATAATACTTGTGTGTATCTTCCCACTCTCTTCTAAATATCTCTATGTTTTTTGTTTGAATTTCCTGGTATTTTCACATTTCCTTGAGCTTGTTTGCAGTCATGGTTTGAGACTCTCGAGTTTTAAAAAAACATGAGATCTTGTAATATCTTTCAGGCTCTTGAACAGGAGCCGGATCTCAGGGAGCAGGAATGGATGGACTCTCCAAGGAGATGTGGAAGGTTCATCTGCAATAGTTTGGGAACTCCAATAGGACCCAAAGGGATACTGTAAGGATAGTAAGGATTCTAACATTGTATGTTCACTCTCGAGATCTCCATATGACCTAAATGGACCTAAATTTCAAAACAACTTCTACTATATGAAAATGTTAATACGAGAATGCTCTCAGGGAAGGATCTCCAGTCAGTGAATGTACTGCTGAGATAAAGAACACCATCTGGACTAAAGAGCAACCTGTGAGAGATACTAGGCCACTAGATAGTCTCAACTAACTAAACGGACAAGAGTAATGTCCTGTATGTATCACACAGCTACCACACTCAAAAAGCCCCACAGATAGACTGTATCACTTCCAGATAAATCCCTGATGCTTTTGAGATTGACACTGGTCTAGAGAAGGAAAAGAGTAAATAAAATGGGCTAGGGACTAATCTCTGGTTCGCAGGTTGGCAACATAGCAGTTTCTACTCACTTGCCAGAATTTTTTTTGTCCTCAAAATAGTACAGTAACATCTAAAGTGCCTATTGGGAACAGATCCTAGCATATGCTGTTGACTCAAGCCACTCCTGAGAACTGTCTGGGAGATTACTAGGTTGGAGCAGATCAAAACTATGCGAGTATGCTAGCAATAAAAACGCATGGATGACTTCTCAGCAGTGCTCGAGCCCTTGCCATTCACTGTTTCACTCACTTGTAAATACACAAGCTAGGTGACCAAGACTAATGCACTGAAGTTGTCTTACTGAAAACAGCAGTACCAAAACTGTCACTGCTTTTCTAACATACAGCATGATTTCTGTATGCCTGCTATGATGCATGTGCTTATACAAGACTCAGCAGGACTCAGTTGCAGTATCGAAGTCGGACTGAGGAGTCTTTAGAAAAGTATTTCTTGGCACAAATTTCACCTCTTTTTGTATAAGCACTAGCTGGGGTCCCAATTTTCACATGTCAAGACAAGTGCTACTTTTCATATGAAGATTTAAGTCATACAGCCTTATGCAGATCTGGCAAGAAACTATAAATGTAAAGACACAAGAACTGATGAAGCTGAGGTTGACAGGGAACATCCTAGCTAGAATATTATCCAGGGAACTGCTGAAGCTGCCGATCTCTGTCATCTTTTCAAAGTCACATGTAGCACAAAAGAGGGCCTTCTTCAGAAATTAATGGCTCCATAGATAAAACAATGGATTAGATCAGTTTCTCAGGAACTCTTTAAGTTCTCTGTCCTCTGCTCTGATAGGTGTTGATTCAAGATCTCTCTGTACTCAGAAGCTCTACAGTTGGATATCCTGGCAGGAGCAGTGGGGGACAGCAGCCAGGCAGACCAACACCTACTCCTTGTTCTCTCCGTTAAGTCAATAAACCTGAAGGAGCATAAAAGTGACTCCTCTGAGAGCAAAACCAGAATGGGATGAAGGGGCCTGAGATTTTTAGAACTGGTCTCCCATATATCAGAACGATGTAGCAGGAAACACTTTCTTTTGATCCCAATTCACAGTTCCTTCATAGCCAGAAGAAATTTCATTACAGGAATTTTCAAACCACTAAACTGGCAAAAAGGCATACAAGCCTTTTTATTCCTTCTTCTCCTTTTATACTTGTTCCATAAAACCATTTCCCACTCTCCAGCTCACGATCTCTCTAAGCAGGAAAGTCCTATCTGCCACACACTTGTCATAACCTAGGTAGGATATGACAAAGTTTCAAATACATCAGTATTTATAAAATTAGAAATGTCAAACTGCAGAAAAGAAAAATAAAAAGGAAAAAAAGGGTGGTGGGGTAAAAATCAGTTTCTACCTTGACTGTTAGGCTCTTAAGCTGCCAGTATTTAACATTAATGTTTCTACTTCAGGCTCATGATTGCTACAGTTCTGCCATTTGTGGATATCAGTGTGAGATTATCTGCCTTTCACCAGCTCAGGCAATCCACTTCTTGATGGATATGATTTTATTTTACCTTTTAATGTTTAAAATGGTGAGAATCCAGCCCTCCAAGCTATCATTACGCTTCTCTTGATTTAAATACAAGAAGTTAGCTCCACTGGTACATTCATCCACAGGAACGTTAGCACTTCCAACTTCATAGACAACCATAAATTATTTCTGTCAACAGCAAATTACTAAACATAGTACAACACTCTATGAAAGACAAAAAGAATGCACACAATCAGCATTTCCCTTTATGACTATGAAAAGCTCTAACAGCAGATAAGCCTGAACTAAACATCAATCAAATCTGGACCCCAAACAGGGTACGGCTTATGATATGTCACACATCTGGACTCGACTATCGAAAGCAATCATGCACTTAGGAAATTTGAGGCTGTTATGCAGAGGTTTAACTAGAGTCTTGGCAACTCAATTTGGGACATGAAAGGTATTTGCACTACAGTACCAGGTGCAGTAAAGGAAACTGGTCTTGCAGTTCGATTCCAACACCGCGTCCGCAAACAAAACAAGGCAGCTACGTGTGAGGAACATGGATGGAAATCTCACCTGCCATCCTGAAGTTACGCTGTGGCATTTCGTCACTTCTTGTCACTTTCCTCGGGCTTGGTAAAGCCTTTGCAGAGTCTGAAGCAAAGGCCCATAGCTTCTTCCCGTTTGTAACAGTGGATGCCTGGGTTTTGGCAGGTTGGTTTGCTGTGGGGCACCACTTGTACCCTCGATTTGCCTTCACACATGCGTCCTTGTACTAAAAAAGGAAAATTGCCAGTCATGACGTTATACTATCCACAGGGCAATAGAGTGCACTGCTTGTAAGAGCATTTAATACAGCAAATAATCCTTAAATATCTTGATTTTTTTGACAGTTTAGTCACGTGCTTAGAGTCTGACCGCCAACACAATCTAACAAGAAGAACTATTAAGATAAGTAGAGATGCATTTAAAAAAGTGGGGGTTCTCTTTCCTCTCCTGAGGGTTTATCACCCAGAGCAGGCTGAAGTTCTGATCCTGCAAACTGCTCCCCAGTGCTTGAATGCTCACTCTGGGAAACAAATTCTTTGGCAGGTCCAATCTTTGTTTACTTTCTAGTTTGAATGAAATGAAAGCAGACGTTTAGCAATAAATGCAGCATGATGCTCCTTACCTCATACTCCTTTTCCTCTAATAGATCTGTACCTTAGACTAGTTGAGGATATTCTTTCCCAAAGCAGGCACTGAAAACCACTTAACCGTTTAACTGTGAAACACGTTACCACATCAGGTGTGTGCCGTTGGTGGAGCGGAGACTCCCCGGCCACCCAGCGCTGTTTTGCCTGCTTGTTACTTGCTACAATAAACCTTGATTGGATTATCCCCGGGCTGGCGTACAAATTTTCATCATAACTTATAACAATTTGGTGCCGTGACTCGGATAAGGTTAACTTCGTTTGGAATCTAAACTCTGGGGAGGCGCACCATCCTTGGATGGCCCCGGAGTGGACGATATCCTTTCCAAGACCCTTACCTCCGAACTCTAAATTTGGCAAGCAGGCAAAAGAACACTGCAGTACCCCATAATTTTCGTGCACGAGGATCCGGACGAAGACTCCAGGTTAAGTGAGTATTGAAAGCGTTTCCCGTTCAGTCGGGGTGGGTTTCCCAAAGTGTGCATAAACGAGACGCTCCCGAGAGGAGCGAAGTGAGTGCGGACCCTCTTGTAGTGCGGTTCTCATTTCCCACGAGGGCATGAGCCACGAACGAGGGGCACGTGTGTGTGTGTGAGAGAGAGGCACTTCGGAAGATGGGGCAGAAGAAAAGCAAGCCTTCTGACTCCATGGTGGGTTCCCCGGGGTGTAGGTCGCCTGGGAAGAGGGATGACTCCATAGGGAATCCTAAGGTCAGTCTCCCTATGATACCGCCAGATAGTCCTTTAGGGTAATGATTGCCCATTGGGATGACTGGCTGCCCAGACAGGGCAAAAGCAGAGAGAAAATGATATATTAATGCATACAGGGGTGGGGTGGTAAACAAATCAGAGGAGATCAGGTATTTCGGCCTGTTTTGGGGACGTTTGACGATTGGATATGTCAAGCCTTAAACATATATGTAAATTCTAAGGAACCCTTGAGTTTAGAAGAGAGTGAATATGCTCATTTATGGATAAAATTAGATACCCAAATCCATGTATTTGCTCTAAGTGAAAAGAACCATAAAAAAAAAAAAAAAAAAGAACTAAAAACCCCGAAGAACTTCCCACACCTCCTCCCCCTTATGTTCCCCCTACACTCGCACCTGACCCAACCCCCCCCTTCCTCCTCTTCCCCGACAGCCCCAGCCCCAGACTTAGACCCTCCGAGTTCCCCTGAGGAGAACAGGGGAATAACGAGGAGTCAGACCAGAAAGAAAAGCAGTTAGAAGAAAGATTATACCCCTTGAGAGAAATAGCTATAGGGGGTCCACAGCCTGGCATGGGATTTGTGTCAGTACCTTTGAATTCCGGAGATGTAAGGGAATTCAAGAAGGAGATGGGGAACCTTTTAGAAGGCCCCTTGGGAGTATCCGAAAGGTTGGACCAGTTTTTGGGTCCTAATATATATATACCTGGGAAGAGTTACAGGCAATTTTAAGTATACTATTCACAACAGAGGAAAGGGAAATGATTCGAAGAGCAGGAATGAGAGTTTGGGATCAGCAGCACCAACACGGTCCAGGCGCAGATATTAAATGGCCACTACAGCGGCCAAACTGGGATAACCAAAATGCAGAACATAGAACTCATATGGCAGATCTGCGCATTATAATTGTTCAAGGCATTAAGGAATCTGTTCCTCGAGGACAGAATATTAATAAAGCATTTAGTGAACACCAGAAGAAAGATGAGACCCCCACTAAATGCTTAAAGAAGATTAGGGGGGTCAGGGGATCTATTTGCTGGGGACCCCTAAGAAAACAGAGCCCTTGATAAAATTAAAATTACGTCCCCAGCATCAAGAAGTAGAGTTCCTTGTGGACTCTGGGGCAGAGAGATCTAGTGTCCAGTTAGTGCCCCGAAGATGCACACTGTCCTCGGAGAAATTACAAGTAATAGGAGCAAAAAGGGAACCGTTTCAGGTACCACTAATAAAGGGAGTAAAAATAGAAGCTCCATCTCGACTTGGAATAGGATCCTTTTTGTTGGTACCTGAAGCAGAATCTAATTTACTGGGAAGAGATTTAATGATTGAATTGGAAATTAATTTGGAAATAAAAACCAAAGAAATAGCAGTAAAATTGTGTGTCTTGACAACGGAGGATGAAGCTAAAATTAACCCCGAAGTGTGGTACACTCCAGAGTCAGTAGGACGATTAAACATTGCTCCATTTGAAGTCACTATTAAGAACACGGAAATTCCAATTAGAGTCAAACAATATCCCATGGCACAAGAAGGTAGACATGGATTACAGCCTGTAATCGAAAGGTTGTTACAGCAGGGATTATTAGAACCTTGCATGTCACCACACAATACCCCCATTCTGCCCATAGAGAAGTCAGATGGCTCCTATCGCTTAGTTCAAGATTTAAGGGAAGTAAACAAAAGAACTGTTACCAGGTTTCCAGTCGTAGCTAATCCGTATACGTTGTTGAGCCAACTCTCCCTGGAATTGAAGTGGTACAGTGTTATAGACTTGAAAGATGCCTTCTGGGCTTGCCCCTTGAAGGAGGAATGTAGAAATTATTTTGCCTTTGAATGGGAAGATCCAGAAACCCACCGGAAACAACAATTAAGGTGGACTGTACTTCCACAAGGATTTACAGAATCACCAAATTTGTTTGGGCAAGCTCTGGAACAAGTACTAGAAACTTTTGAATCAACCTCAGAGGTAACTTTAGTGCAGTATGTAGATGATCTGTTGTTAGCTGGGGAAGATCAAGAGACTGTTAGAAATGAGAGCATTAGATTATTGAACTTTTTAAGCCTGAAGGGGTTCAAGGTTTCAAAGTCTAAATTACAGTTTACTGAAGAGGAAGTAAAATACTTAGGACACTGGCTGAGTAAGGGAACTAAGAAATTAGATCCTGAACGAGTGAATGGTATCTTATCCCTCCAGGCACCAACAAGCAAGAGACAGATAAGGCAGTTGTTAGGACTTTTAGGGTACTGTAGACAAGGGATTGAAAATTACAGCAACAAAGTGAAGTTTTTGTATCAGAAATTAGTAGGAGTAAGATTAATAAAACGGACTCAGAAGGATGAACAGAGTCTAGAAAGCCTCAAAGCTGACCTTGTAAATGCTCCGGTATTAAGTTTACCCGATACTAAACGACCGTTTTATTTGTTTGTGAATGCAGAAGGAGGAACAGCCTTTGGGGTATTAACCCAAGAATGGGCTGGAAGAAAGAAACCTGTAGGTTATTTTTCCAAATTATTAGATCCAGTTAGTAGGGGATGGCCTACTTGCCTACAAGCTATAGTAGAAGAAACATTTGACTAAATTAATCATTGAAACTAAAATGAACCGGATAAAATGTTTACCATTAGCACTATTAAATGTAAGGACGCAACCCAGAGCAAACACTGGGATCTCTCCTTTTGAAATGTTATAGGGGATGCCCTATGACCTAGAAATGCCGATTGAACACCCAAAGATAGAAGAAAAATTCTTACAGGAGTATATCATTAAACTCATGAAGAGACGGCAAGAACTAATAAAGAAGGGACTGATAGTGCAGAGGCCACCATTAGATATTGCAATACACAAAATTATGCCTGGAGATAACGTATTGATCAAAACTTGGAAAGAATCATCTCTAACTCCCTGTTGGGAGGGACCGTTTCTTGTTCTGCTTACTACAGATCCTGCAGTCCGGACTGCCAAAAGAGCATGGACTCGTGCAAGCAGAATCAAAAGACCAATGCAGAATTCTCACTGGGAGGCGACCAGAGACCCTGACAGCTTGAAAATTAAGTTCCGAAGAAAAGCGGATGAGTGAGACTATCTTTTGTAAAGATCCTCACTGTATATGTTATCCCTTTGTATGTTACAGGTGTAAACTCTGTAGAGAAAAGTGGTGCACACATTGCTCCTATGGGTATTCCCCTCTAGTGGTATTTGCCACGAATGTTATTATTACAAACGGGAATTAACTGAGCAAGCATTACGTGTGGGAGTATCAACCGGGAAAATTACAAAGGACTCCAAAGAGTGGTGGGATATTTTTGCTAAAGGCATAAACCCTGAGAGGTGTTGTCTTTACGCCAACGAGCCGTGTTCAACGAAGGCTGAAATACTGCCAATATCTTGCAGACGAACAGTGGTCAGAGTGGGGTGGGGAGCTTAGAAAGTGAAGGATAAAAACTGGGACGCATATAAGTCAAAGCGAATCAAATATAAAGGAGGTTCCCCTGAAGAATACGACTGCTGCCGAGAAGATGGTACACCTCACTGCTCTAAGCAACAGAGTAGGCAGAGAAGAAGGCAGAGACGTACTGCTGTTCGGATTAAAGTTGATGAACCACCTCCAGAGACGGCTCACGGAGCCTCTTGACTTATTACTCCCAAACAAAACGTCCTCAGAGCTTCCCCGAAGTCTCCCATCTCTCACCAGGGGTAAAGACAAAAACCAAAATGATTATCAACAAACTCGGAATACCTGTCGCAAGGGTAAGGGTACACCACTTTTCTTGAACTTAAGATTAAGCATTTGGATGATAAGACTGTTACTAATGCTGATAGGGATAACCCAAGGTAAAGGGAACCCCCACCAACCTTATAAATGGACGCTCTATAGGTGAGGTGGGAGGATCAAATGATATTACAGCAAGTAATTGCTACCGGGGCCCCAAGTTTTAATCAATCTTTATGTCAACTCGTACCCAGAGACCCATGTCTACATAACTTAGGCTTTTAGTTTTGTCCTAGTTCTCATAATGTTAATATTAACCTTTGCACCTTGTATATTGAATAGAATTACTGGATTGATAAAAAATCGATTAGAAGCTGTACACCTAATGTTGATAAGAAGACACTATAAGCACCTAGAAGAAGACGAAATTGTTAAAGAAACTCCCCTTCTCTCCCTAGCTCGAGAAGCTCTTGCCCAGTTTGAGGAACAAAATAAGAAAAACAAAAAGGGGGAATTGTAATAAACTTTGCATAACCAATTTGTTCATCAAACCTGTTGATTGTTAAAATATATTGATCTCTACAACTTAGTAACTAAGCTGCTTTTAACTGTAATAACCACAGTAACAAGTGCAGAAACTAGATATTGAGCTAAGTAAGCAGGATGAGCCAGTCTTGATTACCTTATCATATAGCTCCTCAAGAGCAGTTTTCTGAGAAAATAAGGAACTGGTCCCAGAAACCGGCCAAGGCCGATTCCGTGGCTTGGATAGATAAACTTGAGGGAGTGTCCCCTTGGAACTAATCGTAATACCTCTCGGAACTAATTGTAATACCTCTTGGAATTCATTTTAATGCAAAGCGGGAATAGGTCATGCATATGTATAGGCGTACCTGCAACTCCCATACATATGTAACACTTAACTGTTTAACTGTCAAACACGTGACCACATCAGGTGTGTGCCGTTGGTGGAGCGGAGACTCCCCGGCCACCCAGCGCTGTTTTGCCTGCTTGTTGCTTGCTACAATAAACCTGGATTGGTCTATCCCCGGGCTGGCATACAAATTTTCGTCGTAACTTATAACAAAGACGCAGCGTGCCTTGTGGCAGGATCACCATCGCAAGTGTATCGCTTGCATTCATCTCCATCTTAATCTGCCGGCTGGCACTTGCTCCCTCCAGGCTGTAGCCGGGATAAAAGCGATGCAGTTTACAAGAAGCACAGCACCGTGTGAGCCCGCTGTGTATTTATAAAAACGGCTACAAATACTAAAGCTCTGCAGGGACCGCTGACCCACACAGAGGCTGTGTTTTCTGAAGAGGGAGTCTGTGTGAAACCCACAAACCCAGGACTGCGACCCCCCTCACCCTGCCCCTTCTCTCCTTCCCTCAGCCGGGCCCGGCTCCCACACCCCCACGCCCGCCCAAGGGCCTCGCTCGCCTCACGGGCAGCCCCAGCCCTCACCTCAGCCGGGCCGCAGCTGGAGCAGAGACTGCAGAGACCAACATGGCCGCCCGGCAGCCCCGTGCCCCAGGACTACAGCTCCCAGCATGCCCCGGGAACCACCAGGGCCCCCGGCAGCCCCGTGCCCCAGGACTACAGCTCCCAGCATGCCCCGGGGCGCTCCTTCCTGCTGCCTGACCCTGCAGGGACACCGTCCCCGGCCCGGCCCCGGCCCCCGCAGGCCTCATGGCCGCCTGCCTGGGGGAGGACGAGGGCGAGGGCGAGGGCGAGGACGAGGATGAGGACAAGGACAAGGACAAAGGGGCAGGACGATGAAGCCCCGTGGGGCAGGAACCTGTGAGTCAGGTTCCCTTCTGCACTCAGCATGAAAGGCCTTGTGAGATATTGTCCTGACACAAAGAACCCCAAACATTCATGAAATGCAAATCAGACCCATACCCCCAATCCCACATGTAATGAGGTAAGAGAGATTTTACAATAGCCAATATATTTTCAGCCTGTATCTCAAGATAAGATGATAGCTTTTTCACAGACTTTGAGCAATACAAAAACCAGGACTAAAACACCCTACCAAACACCACAAGATCCAAGATAGAAATCACAATTTTTGCTGGGTAACATCAGCACCACCTTTTTTCTTTCCTTCTTGAAAGACTTCCATTCCTCTACCGATTTTATTATTTTCCCGTGAAACAAAAGTGTTCTAGATGCTTGTCTTATAAAAAGGCTTTAGTGAATAACTCTAGTTTTAAAGATTACAACCAAATGATCTTTTTCTTCTTTCCTGCTGAGATTCCTGACTTTTGTAAGCCTCTGGATTTCACCTCTACTGCAGGAGAACAATAAAAAACTTCTTGCTTACGAATTTTTAAAATGTGAAATGCAAGTACAAGATGAATAGAATTTTGAACACACACTATTACACTATGAGCGATTACCCACAAAAAGTAGGGAACACATACAAATGCTTAGGCGTTTAAGATGATTGCTACCCCTGTCTCACAAAGCCGTTTTTTTCCTGCTGCTTTATTCCACATTCCCTTGGTTGTAAGTTAGTTCGGTGCATCCTTCTTTTCACTGTAGCTGTTTTCTTCCTTCAGAAATGAAGGGAAAAAACCTATGTATGTTCTTTCTGTTTATCCATCGGTAACATACCTATAGCTCCTCTGCTAATTTTTTTTAAACTTTTTGTGCCTTGAATTCACTTAAAGTGTATATTCCATATAAACCCCATTTTCCCTTTATAAACTATAAATAACTGCTATATCAAATCTTGTTGACTGGGTATATGGATTTCTGATATTTTGGTTTATGAAACAAAAGCAGCCACCTGAAAACTTCACAGTGTTTCATGTCTAATTGCCTGAGTTATTTAACTGTCACCTCACTTCACTTGCTTCAGGAATGATACGTGAGGATGTACTTACTGATTAAAATGACAATTAAGGTAGGTTACCATCACATATTTGTACGAAACTTTGAACATGCTGTGTTTCTCAGCTTTTACAAATGCTGCTATATTTACATGCAACATAGCTGAAATTTGACCATGAAAAATGTATCCCTCACACATAACAATACAAAGTGTTGAGTGAGGCACATTAAAACAAAGATGTGTTCACCTAATTCTAACGTCTTTATAGTTTAAAAATCACCTACTAAAAAGCTATGAATGTTTTGCCTGTGAATACAAGAATTAGCTGCTTTTTTTTCCTCCAAAGAAAGCAACAGGCCTGCCTGCCAGTTTCCCGGCAATTGCAGTTGGTATTTGAACAAGCTTTCTCCTTCTGAATACAAAAGAACAATTAACTTGAAATCTAGAAGTGAGACTAGAGTAAGGGGGTATATACCCACTACAATCTATTGCAAAGCCATCTGCAAGGTTCCACATGAGATGATTGTTTTGTACAGAACAAAAAATAAATAAACAAAAAAGCACACGCAGCATTCACTTCACCTCCAGACTTCTAAATGAAAAGATGTATGTAACCTGGGATGCAGTGAACTATATAAGGGAAATCGGGCCTGATAATCAACCTCTTTCATGTTTGTCTTACAAAAGCAAGGCTTATCTTTCTATTTGTTTGACAGACCCCAATTAGAATGAGTCCCGATTTTAACATGAGTTCTGCAGAACAAAACTCCAGGTAGTTGGGTGTTTGTATTGCAATTCTCACTCCAGATCAGCCCTCTTCTATTTATTGAGGAGCAGGTGCTGAGAGAGAAAGCAAACTGTCTTGCCTTGTTTGGAACAACAACATCATCCTTAACAATGATGTACCTTCATGAGTAAATTGACTCATGTGGGTAACTTCTAACTTGGCTGCATAATTATGCAAGCAACTTCATGGGATTAGTGGCATAAGTAAGTGCTCACTAGAGTCACAAAAAGGGCTTCATACATTAACATTGTTTTTCTTTCCCTTCAATGTAAGGCTCCTGTAACTTGTAATGCAACACAACAGCAAGCAAACATCAAGAAAAAAAACCAAAACAAACAGAAAACCCCAAATATGGGCTAACTTAACAGAGCATGCAGGCAGTAAAACTTCTTACTCAGAATCATCCTGGCAAGACGGCCATTCTGTAGGATGAGCTAGCATGAACTGTCCAAAGAGTAACCGCAGTGTGCACTGTTGCTATCCTAGCAGGAACTCTGCTGCACACAGTGAATTTTTCCTGCTGGAAAATGTCAGTTGTATCCCAAAACATGGTGTTTTCATTTTGGTTTTTTCCTGTACTCAGTGGTTTATCATATTTAGTTCACATCCCACATTTCTCATGTCGTTAGAGCTTATGGGACTGTTATTTACTCACAAAAGCCTACTGAAGTGATGTTAACCTGTACACTGTAGTGCATTGCTTCTACTTCTGAAGACAAAGTCCAAATAAAAGGCAGGAATGCCCTTCATTGCAGAGGAAAAAATACAGCTGCCACAGTGATTCCTTCTGTTGCTCCTGATGCTGTATATATTAACATCAACATCTGCTGACATTAGCAAAGAGCAACATGGAACTAGACTTACCATCAAGAAATCATGTTTTTGTGTGATAAATAGGCAGCAGCAGCTGTTTTTACAGCTGGGAGATTTCATCTAACTGCGGGACCAGACACAGTCACTTCTTGGACATTCCAGATTGTCTTGAACAGTGCTAGAATGAACAGAGAACAGAAAGAAATGCTGAAATTGCAACTTTTCTTATGGTAAGTTGCAGTAGTATTGGCATTCTTCTGAGTCTTCTTCCACGTGCTGCCCAATTCTTTTTTTGTGTGCTGTACTATGAGAATGTCTTCAAGGCACCTTGATAAAGGACATGCTCAGGACTACACTTCTCTCAGATTCTGTGCTTGACTGCTTCCTCTGTGTTCCCGACCAGTTAAGTTCTCAAGGTTATACCCCAGCTTCATCCCACTGGCCCAGAATAGGAGAACCACAAATTACAGTAACTTTTCTGGGTATGACGGGAACAGGCAGCCCCACGCTCACCGTGCAGCTCATCTCCACACATTTTCTTGACACGCTTTTCTGACTGCAGCACCATGAGCGCTTGGAAAGCCTCTCCTGCTTGTTTTGCCTGCCAACAAACCACTTCAAAGACTTCAGCCCTCTGTTGTCTGCTCACATGCTACCCCACGGGATGGCCACGTGCTTGTACCTGTAATGCACTCACAGAAGAGGATCGAGAGGGCTGTGAAAGTGGTACCAGCTGCAGGTGAAATGACTTACGTAAGGGATTTTTCTATTTGGAGAAGATCATAAAACAATAATATTTTGGGCTACCAATAAAAAGACAGTTTTGTGATAAAATAGGAAGTTTTAGGCTCCCTTCCTCCCTCCAAACAGTGAGCAGCAGCCTCTAGACAGGAGCATGGAATAGTCCTGACCAGAGTCAGCATTGCATCACATGGACCTGGTCTAAAATAGCTCTAACAAAATCCCAGCCTCAGAGGAGAAAGCAGCAGCAGCAGCAAAGATAAATCCTGTGATTATAACCAGAGTGAGGTTGTAAAGTCAGTATCTCTCTTCAGGAAAGTGACCATTAAGACTATGGCTTCAGTTTCTGTCCTGGGGCCTTTTCAAGCTGGTTAGGTCATTGTTTTAGAAGTTTGAGGTTTATTCAGGAAGAGATCAATTCACGAATGGATCATATATTTTAGCTGATCAAGAGAATAAGTGGCACATGGCTATGTCTGTTAGTGTGTGAGCCCATGTCCGTAGAAGCCCCGTCGACAGCTTCACCAAGATTACCTTCTCACAAGGCCATTCTTCAATGACCTTCAGACGGTTCAAAATACACAGCCTATCTTAATGCCACTATCCAGGAGAGGATGTTTGTCCCAGCTAGTGTTGCATGGTCTGAGAGCTGTCTTTCTCAGGGACGAATCGTCTAGGGTGAAAGTGGTTTTCGTCTTAATGAGGGCAGAGCAAAAGTGTGATGCTGCACAGACTCTCCCTCTCGTGGGGAGGGAGGTCCATATTGGTGTCTGGGTCCAGACCATGACATTCCCTTTCTCTTGCAGTGTGAAGTGTTGAGGCACACAGAGCAATGCAGAAAGCACAAAACACCAAGTTACCGTTACCAAGTTGGAAACTGTATCTGCACCCTATCAGCATGGTCATCTTCTTTCTCACTGTCCCATGCCAAGAGAGAGCCTCCCCAATTTGACCACTGCTTTGGCTAGAGAAAACCCACACAATTCTAATCCTCATCGCAGTGGCACAGGGAGATGTGCATGAAGGGCGGGAATGGGAAGGGTGCTACATAGACAAGCAAGGGGAATCCAGGGATAGCCACACACTTGTGACTAAGACACAGTGGCTTAGGGAAATGCACAGTTCTGGGGCATGAAGGTCCTAGCAAGAAAGACTGCAGAAGTCCCAAGCCCTTCCCCTCTGCTCTGTCGAGCCCTGGGCTCCCCAGTGCCAGGCAGAGACGGCCACATTGGAAAGAACTCTCCCCCCAGTGCCCCTCCCACTTTCCGTTGGGCTTAGAATGTTGGTCGTTGGGCTTAGAATGTTGGTCGTTGGGCTTAGAATGTTGGTCGCTGGGCTCGGAATGTTGGTCGCTGGGCTCGGAATGTTGGTCAGTTGGAGCCCACGGCCGCCAGAGACAGCAGCACGGAGCTGTGCTGGCACGCAGGAGCGCTGGGAGGAGGCAGGATCTGACCGAGCGGCACCGAACCGGCACCGGCACCTCGCCTCCCATCCCCGCTGTCGCCGACTGGCCCGCGTCCTCGGTCCACGGCGAGGGTCCTCCTCTCCCGGGCAGGATGGGCCAGGCCAACTGCTGCTGCGGCTCCAGGTGAGCTCTCCCTGTGCCTCGGGGGCACGGCCGGGACCCGCGGTGGCAGCGGCCTTTCTCATGCCCGCCGCTCTCTGCTCTGCAGGGAGGCTCTCGCCGACGCCGAGGCGGTGCTGAGCGCGGACGTGCGGCTGACCCGGGGCCGCAAGAGGAGCGAGAGACGCCTTCTCCTCCTCCAGGAGGAACTGGTGATCGCCAAGTTGCAGTAAGACCCTCAGAGCCCAGCTGCCTTTCCCCCAGCCCTGGCCCTGGCCCCAGCCCCGGGACACCCCGGCCCCAGCCCCAGGCCCCGGCCCCTTGGTGCTGGATGCGCCCATCGATGTCTGTCCCAAGGGCAGGTGGGGGACAGGGCTCGGCCCGGGGGGACCCCGAGGAGGACACCCCCAGCTCACCGCCTGCCTCTCCTCTCTGCTCTCTGCAGACGCGGCACCAGCCTGCGCCCACAGCTCCGCCTGGCCCTGGACCAGCTGTGGGTGCTGAGCAGCAGAAAGGAGGCAGCAGGGGAGGAAAAAGAGGAGGAGGAAGGCGGCGACGAGGACATCCTCATCCTCGTCTGGCCCACCGGCTCATGCGTTGTCGCCTTTGGGTGAGTCGTGGTGCCACATCCCGTGGCTGGGTGGGAGAGGTTCCCAACCGTGCCCAGAAGAGAAGGGCAAAAGTCCTGCTCTGGCAGGACACAGGGAGCCAGGGCTTGGGCAGAGTCCCTGTCCTGCCCCACGGGGCTTCTTCGTCCTGCCCCTCTGTCCTTCCCCACGGCGCAGGGCTACACAGAAACACGCCTCTGCCCACGGGCTTTGAAGCAGCGGGGCCTGACGCTGGTTCTCCTCTCTTTCTGCAGCTCCCAGGCGCTGAAGGAGCTGTGGGTGGGCACGCTGCTGGGGTAAGCCAAAGGGGGATGCTCCAGGCGCAGCCTGATGGGAGAACACAGCTCCCCAGCTGGGGAGAGGTGCCCTCGCAGCTGCCAGGAGCTCTCGGGGAGAGCTGCCTGACAGGAGAGAAGGGGCAGCTCGGGGCTCAGCCAGCTCTCTCCCTGTCCCTTCCCGGTCCACAGGACACCAGAAGGAGCAAAGCAAGCCCGGGTGACCCATCTCCCCTCCCTCAAACCCCTGGAGAAGCAGCTGAGCCGCCGCCACGCCGTGAGTGTCTCCCCAATCTGGGCTCTGTCCCCGAGCCCTGGTCCTCCAGCCGAGCAAGCGGCAGAGGCATCGCTGCTCACCTTCCTCCGCTCCTTCTCTCTTGCCCAGTGGAGGACATTCAGCGCCGGGAGCCTGGAGAGGCTGATCGAGGGCCAGGCAGAGGTGAGAACGGCTGCCTTTCGCCCACCTCTGGCTGTGCCGGCATGTGCGGCAAGTGGGGAGAGGTTGTGGGGAGGGTCTCATGGTGCCACTCGGGGAGTGGAGAGGGTTGGGGAGCCACCAGGAATGCCAGCACATCCTCACTGGTGGCACTGGGGGGAATCCTGCCATGCAGGGCAGAGAGCCCCACAGGGCACAGGGTCCCAGCTCTGCTGAGCTCAGGCTGCTGGTGCCGGGCGGCAGCTCGCCGGCGGCCCTTTCTGCTGCGGGGATGCTCTCTAAGCGCAATCTCATTTTTGCAGGATCATCCCAAGCAAGGGCCACCGACAGCCCCATCTGGGAACAAGGGAGGCGGACTTTGCCGCTCACCAGGTGAGTTTTGGAAAGGAAGGCAACCTCCTGCGAATGGTTGAGCTGTGCTCACTTGTCCCTTGAGTGTCGCCATGCAGGTGCGGCACCCCAAGGCAGGACATCACCTGGACGAGCACAGACACCCGCTGGGCAGCGGCCGCTGGACGTGGTTCTGCGGGGACACGGAGCCTCTGCTGCTGCCCACGGCTTGGAGGAGGGCAGGGCGAGGGCTGGGACAGGCTGTCCCGGTGGCACGCCGGCTCTCAGGAGCCTGCGAGATGGAGCCGCTGAGCTGGAGCCGCGGTTCCAGCTGCTGGCTCCCTGCTCGTCCTCACTGCTCAGCACCGCGCTGCAGGCAGGGCAGGCTCCGGGAGCAGCGGCCTGGCAGTCTCCATTGACGGGATCTTGCTCTGTTTTCCTTTGCAGCAGGAGGAAACAGCAGGAGGAGCAGGAGGAGGATGGGGCTGCCCTGGCCCTTTGCTCTGCGGAGGACCCCGGCCGCTGCCCAGGCGCCAGGGCAGGCGGGCTCCGGCTGTGGCAGGGCGCTTTTTGGACAGCCCCTGGCAGCCCTCTGCGGGGAGGACGGCTCCCTGCCCCGGCCCATCCAGGTAAGCCAGCCTGGGCAGGGGGTCCCCAGCCCTCCCTCCCGCTGCTCCAGAGGGGACGTGGCTGTCCCCAGGAGCTCTGGGGATGGGGGATTGGGCTCTTCACCCCCAGACCATGCTTTGGGGGGCAAGGAGCAGGATGTGGGGCAGCGCTTTGGTCACTGCTGTTGGAAGGCAGCTTCTCAGCCAAGCAACTGTCCTCCTGCCCCTCCTGCAGGAGCTGCTGGCTGTCCTGCACCGGGAAGGACCATCGACGGAAGGGATATTCCGAAGAGCTGCCAGCGGAACGGAATTTCGGGAGCTGCGAGAGGCCATGGACCACGGCGCCGACGTCGACCTGGGCAGCCAGCCTGCGCTGCTGCTGGCCGTCATCTTGAAGGTGAGCGCTTCTGACCTGCAGCTGGAAGAGCTCCTGCCTGGCCTGGAGTGTTCAGAGGCTCACCTGGAGCCCCTGGCATTGCAGGACTTCCTCCGAAGCATCCCCGCCAAGCTCCTCGTGACAGACCTCTACGAGGACTGGATGGCGGCGATGCAGAAGAGCGGCAAGGAGGAGAAGGTTGAAGAGCTGAAAGCGTAAGTGTGGGCAGCAGCCTGCCTGTTGAGGAGGGACTGGTAGAGGCCTGGGACTTGCCTGGAAAGGGACGGTCTCCTTAAAAAGCTGTGTCTTCTGACAGCTTGCTTTTGCTGCGGTGGGCTTAGATTTCGGGGGAAAGGGCATGGACAGGGAGCCTTCCCTTGCCTGGGCTTGGGGGAAATCAGGATCTAGGAAGGAACGCCGTGCTTCCTTCCTGAGGCACAGGAGCACTGACCGCTGGCTGAGAGCACCTGGAAATCTGTGCAACTCACCCACTGGCTCCCACCTGCCTTGGGCAAGCTTCGGGGATGGCTGTGGGCAACATCTGCTCTATTAACGTTGAGTTCCTGTTCCCTCAGGGTGGCCGAGAAGTTGCCTGGAGCCAACCTCCTCCTCCTCAAGCAGCTGCTGGCCCTCCTCCAGCACATCGGCCACAACGCCTCCACCAGCAGAATGACCACCAGCAACCTGGCCATCTGCCTTGGGCCAAACCTCCTGAGCCCACCTAATGAGGACCTGCTCCCGCTCCAGGCCATGCTGGCGGTGACTGAGAAGGTACGCTGGATCGAGCAGCCGGCTGCAGCCTTGCCGGCCCATCAGAATTTGGCTGCTCAGAGGTCCCTGGTTTCCTCCTCTCCCCAACAAATGTTGGTGGGGTGGCTGCCTGCAAGAGCAGCCCCACAGCAACAGCCGTCTGCGCAGAGGCAAGGGTCAGCAGTGGGAAAGGCTGTGTGATACGTTTTTAGGCACCTGGGTTGAGACCAAGGCTTTGATGTGTGCAGGTGAACGTGCTGCTGCTGTTTATGATTGAAAACTTCAGTGACATCTTTGGGGAGGAGATGGATGGCCGCTCCTGTCCGTCAGCCAGGGAGTCACCAGCACCCACGGACGGAGCCACAGGTATGAGGAGGAACTGAGGGCTGTCACATGGTGGGGACTTGTGTTCCTGTTCCATACTGTGCTCCTGGTGGACACCTGTGCAAATGGAGGGAGCTGCGAGCACTCAAGACTTGACAGCAGTGCTTTCCTATTGTTAGGCTTCCCACGTGACCAGAGTGATGGTATTCATACAGTAAACATCACTGCTGACGTTCAGCATCTGCCCTTCTACGTGCACTTGCATCAGGGAGATGCTTTGCGAATGCTGCTCCTACCTCAGCATCATTTCTAGCAGGGCTGGGCATTGAGTTCTGTCTTTTAAGCCCTGCTTCTCCCATCACCTCTGTTTGGACACTGTCTATTGGGGCAGGAACACTTTGCTCTGCAAGATGAGCTGAAGCTCTGAGTTCAGAAACCTGCTGACAGAGATGTCCTTTTGCAAATCGTTTCCATTCAATGGAGGAGATGTGACAGAAAACAGGGCATCAGAGGGCCAAGAAGACAGCTGGTGTAAGGCTTTGGCTGGGTTTTGCTTTACCTGTTGTCCACTTCCAAGAAGTTACATTGCTGCACGTGCTTTTGCTTTCCAGAGCTGCCTTTGGAAGACCAAAGTGGCCCTGCAGGTGAAGCAGACGCAGAGGACCAGTCAAAAGCCTTCCTGGACACACCACCGTCTCTGCTTGTCCTCCCCAAAGAAGCAGGTGTAGATATGGCAGTGGAATCGGAAACAGGAGAGGTATGTCAGGTCGACAAACGCTGTGACGTTTCTCATGTATGAGAGTAGTTTCTGACAGGTCCAAGCAGCTGCTGTGCCTCTTCCAGGCATTAGATCCCTTGGGGGGTGGTGGGCGTTTTTTTCACTCTAGAACGATACATAAGAAAAACCAGAAAGGTTGTTTCAAATCTGCATTAGGCATGTACTTAATCAAACTAAATACCTACTAGAAGACAAATACAAAAAGGCAGATTTCAAAAGAAAAGGCTCCCACCTCAGAAGTTGGTATTGCTGCCAAATGAATAGCAGCAGAACTACATCTCGGGAGGGCAGAAGAAACCCCAGCAGAAAGAAATTGGCAAGCCTTTTCTTGCTCTCCTTTCCCAGCATTTCTCTGAGCTCTATCCTACCCTCAGAGGCCCCTCAGTCTGTGGTGCCCCAACCTGCAAGGAGCAGCCCGTCAGCTCCTTCTGCACATCAGGATGCCAGGGCTCGAATGTGCGGTGGCTGCTGCAGCCCCTGTGAGCCCTGAGCGGGATTGCAGGCTCCCAGCTGAATGGCCCTCACAAATTAACTGTGTCATACACCCGTGTGAAAACTGTGTTTGTAAGCAAGCTTTGAAGAAAGGACGTCATTCTTGCTACAGTCTAAAATACTCTGAAAGGGACAGCAAGGTCGTCAGTCTGCAGCTCTGTGAAAATTAAGGCTAAGTGCCGTGCAGGTTTGCCATCGCACTTTGTGAGACAATCCTGTTTGTTAGAATTTGCTCAGCTGAGCAGTCATGGGTGTAGTTGTCAACTTCAGAGGAGTTTGGCTAAGATCCTACTTCATCAGAGCTTCATGAAGTCTATTTTGGGACAGGGGACTGTGCAACATGTGGATAATGCAAACCAACCAAAGGGATCTTATTTTAAGAGCTAAGTTAGCAATTTGGAAAAAAGTACCTTACTACTCCAGGCGTCTTGCTACCTGTTAAGTTCAACATTTCTGGTTCAGGTGCCTGTACCTTTGCCTGCAATAACCCCAGAGAGCACAGCAGAATTCCTGGTATGTCCAGAAGAACTGAAAAGTGTTTCAGAGGAAGAAAGGTAAAATGAGCTTTCTTTGGTTAAAGTAAGAACTGACTCCAGTGGATCGTGGCTTTACCTATCTAATCGCACTGTGGAATATAAAGGCTTGCAGGGTCTTCCAAGGAAAATGAAAACCGAAGAAACAGAAAGAGAAAACAGGCCTGTGGAGAGGAGAGTGAAAGCATACCAGAAGAGAAAAGGAGGAGGAGAGAAAAAGAGCTTTTGGTTATCAACAACTGAAAAAATCCAGGAAGGTCAAGAATCCTAGGTGTTTGTTTGACCCTTCTGTCCATCTTTCAAAACTCTGAAGACTGGTCTAAGTATATGAACTATTTCTATGATACACAAAGATGGCCCCAGAAAGGAAGGATGCACCTGCCTTCTGGAAAAAAAGTATGTCAGGAGGAGAATGCCGTTCCCAATTTTGCAGTTTTTGTTTTGTATTTATTGAAGTTCTGTTTGCTCAAGGGTAAGCGCACACCCTGGCAAGGTCATGAAAGTCCCAATTCTGAGCTATTTAACCTGCTACCTAAATAAAGACGCAAATGAAGTCTCACTTTTTTGTCTGTGTCAGTTGGCAATCCTCACACTGCCTTGTATTATCTGAATCCCAAATACACAGCAAGGATTTGTTCCAAGTCACTTTAGACTCTAAGATATTGGCACTTTTTTAAAAGGCCAAATTTCACCTGAGGTAAGTTAGAAGGGAAAAAAAATTCAAAAAAGAGAAGACAAATACATCTGGTCACTATACAGAAGGGCTCTAGTCTGGTGCCTTCACATTTTTTTCCATGCACAGCCCACTAGATAGCAAAGCCGTCTGGGATGTCTTAGGTGCAAACTGGTAAAACCAGACAGCTCAGCATGGTGTTTTGCAGAAAGAGTGACTGAAGTCCTGGAAGCAACACAATACCAGGCAGCTATGTTGCTCTGCCCAAGGGAGCGTGTTTTGCCTGCAAACTTGGGTTGCTTGGAAGGGACAAGGAGGGATGATGCTGTGCAGAGTTTGGAAATAACTATATCGTAGCTATCCAGGGGCTCCCTGTCGAGCCCTGTTGCGTAGCAAAGGGGCTCTGTAAACCTCTGTAAACTTACAGGTCTCTAAACAGGCTATTACCCACGTTGGTAAGGCGCCAAAGCAATCTCATAGTCAATGCCAGTGCTAGTTCTCTCCTCTGGGCTATAAACAATTCCTTCACAACTGTATTTCCTGAAGAAAGGGGAGCAAAATCATGCCTATTCTTGCCTTTATGGTTTTGTCAGTGCTTTCTGACTCTATCATTGTAGGTGCTGATATTCTGTTACTGATTGGATTTCCTGGCTGAGCCACTGGGCCTCCTGGGATCCTGCAGTTGATGTCCACAACAAAATTATATTTTTTATTCTTATGACTGTGTCTGCCGTATGATATTCTGGAATAGGTAGATTTTGTTTTGTGATGAATCCTAGTGGAGGAGTTTGGGATCATCCATCGTCCCAGAATCCTTCCTGGCAGGCATCAGGGATGTGTTCAGAGGCTTTATGAGTAAAACTAAAGCACTGAATCACAGAGAATAGTTGAGGTTGGAAGGCACCTCTGGAGCTCACCTAGTCCAAACCCCCTGCTCAAGCAGGACCACCTAGAGCTGCTTGCCCAGGACCATGTCCAGATGTTTTCTGAATAACTCCAGGGAGGGAGACTCCACAACCTCTCTGGGCACCCTGTAAAAAAAAGTGTTTCCTAATGGTCAGAGGGAACCTCCTGTGTTTCAGTTTGTGCATCTTGCCCCATCACTGGGCACCAACAGAAAGAGTTTGGCTCTGTCTTCTTTACACCCTCCTTTCAGGTATTTACACACATGGATAAGCTCCACCCTGAGCCTTCTCTTCTCCGGGCTAAACAGTCCCAGCCCTCTCAGCCTTTCTTCACACGAGAGATGCTCCAGTCTCTTCATCATCTCAGTGGCCCTTAGGAGGTGATCCTTTCATACTAAGAAGCTTTCTCGGCCTCCTCTACCCTCCAGGGCTTTCACCCTTTAAATCCTCAAAATATTTGAATATTCAAAAGAGGCTTTTAAATCGCCTGGAAATTATCTCTAACTAAAGGAGAGTGTCAACAACAAATCAAAAAGCTAGACAAGCAGATGACTCAAATGGGTACAAAATGTTCTCTCTGGTCTATCTTTTTACTGCATTAAGAACAAACTTGCAAATTTAAACCCCTCATGACTGAGGCAATATTCCTGTTTCAGATTTTTTTTTACTCAAAGCATTTACAAATTCCTCAAGGATATTACATGTAAGTCTAGAAAGGTAGGCATCATGCTACTATTTCACTACTTGATGGTAATAAATATAAGACATCATATTTTCCAGGGATGTAAGCTTATTTGTATTAGTAAGAAAAGGGAGAAATTCAATGTATTTTCTCCCTGGTACCTCCACTAACATTCCTGCATCTTTCCAAATAACTCCATACCAGTATGCTATATAGGAGAATCACTGATGGGGACTTTGTCATGTCAAGGTACAGGGGTTGGTTTTTTTCTGCTGACTGTATCTCAGCACCCTCAGGAGACAAAGGACTGCATCACGTAAGCCTGAACCAAACACGATACTGAAACATCTATCTTGTGACTCAAATGGGAACACAGTGGCATATTTTGACTATTCTTAATTTACAAGAGGGTATCATTTTTACACACTAAAGACATCAAAGAGAGAATACAGAATGCAATAACAGGAAAGAAATAACAGGAAGAAACTAATAATGATAGTAATAATAATAACAATAATAGGATTGGAATATACAAAACAAGTGATGCACAATGCCATCGCTCACCACTTGCTGACTGATGCCCAGTTAGTTCCTGAGCTGTGATCCACCCCCAGCCAATTCCCCCCAGTTTATATACTGGGCATGACGTCACGTGGTAGGGAATACCCCCTCGGCCAGTTGGGGTCAGCAGTCCCAGCTGTGTCCCCTCCCAACTTCTTGTCCCCCTCCAGCCTTCTTGCTGGCTGGCCAGGAGAAAGAGAAAAATCTTTGACTCAGTCTAAACACTACTTAGCAACAACTAACAACATAAGTGTGTTATCAACATTATTCTCATACTAAATCCAAAACGTAACACTATACACCGGGGGGTATACGCTGGGGGGGTGCCCTGGGCTTTCCGGGGGGGAAGTGGCAGAGTGTCGGGTTCTGAGTGGTGAGCAGTTGCACTGTGCATCACTCCTTTTGTATATTTTTTTATCACTACTGTTGTTGTTGTTGTAACTTTTCTTTTTGTGTTGTCCCAGTAAATTGTCCTTATCTCAACCCACAAGGTTCCATTTTGGGGGGGCCACCACCCCAGCCCACTCCCCATTTGTATACTGGGCATGATATCACATAGTATGGAATAGCTCCTTGGTTAGTTCAGGTTAGCTGTCCTGGCTGTGCCCCATCCAGGTTCCTGTGAAAATTAACTCTATCCCAGCTGAACCCAGGACAAAGATCATATGCGCCTGTATTTTTTTATGATTCAGCACTCCTCAGAGCTGAAATTAATCTCCTACTGCACAGCATTAAACCACCCAAAACAGCAGAAGGTGCGGTATTGCACGTCAGAATACTGCTAAAACTACGATTCAGAGGACGGCCTTAAGCAAGTCTGACTTGGAGAGATTCTACGTACTCCAACATGCTACTGTGAAAAAATTTAACACATATGAATACTTTGGGGTTTGTTTGGGTTTGCGGTTGTTTTGTTTTGTTTTAAATAAAAACAACAAGCAGCATCATGTTGGCAAAATCAACTCCTCATGGACTGTTCTGGATGGTTTGCTATTTACGCTGCATCAGTCCTTTGCCTTAACTCACATGTTATTATTCACATACTAAGGCTACAGTGCAATAAAACATGCGAAAAATACTATGAACAACTTTAAAATAATTTCAAGCTACAGCTAAAGGAATCTGCACGAGATGATGACAATTACCCAAACCCCTCCAAATATTATGGGACAATAGAGAAAATACATTTCTTCTGGGAAACTAACATAACATGCAAGGAAGAAATACAGCAACAAATATGGATAATATAAATACTTTAAAAGAAAAGCTATTAACCCTCCCCGGTAATTATTACTTAGAAGAAGAAAATGCTAATTTAAAACTGAAGAAAAAAACATGTTTCTGTAGCATTTACAGTGAACACACATTTCCAGTATAGATATAATTTGAGAAATTTATTTCATGGTATTAAGATTAAAGTAGGTTTATATTATCATATATTATTATTATTTTCAGAATATTTTCAGCAAACTTCTCGTACTCTAGCAATAAGCAGGGATTTCTTAAAATTAACAGCAAAATTTAAAATATTCATGATTTCAACTTTGATTCTGGGCACAGGCTTATAGAACGTTTTAATAACTACCATAAAACAACTATTGTTTGGTTTATACAGTGTAATCCATTACTTAGCAACATTTATCACATCTTCATCTAACAACTTTCTTTCCTACATAGAAAAACTAGTGAACTGTGGCCACTTCAATTTTATAAATTGGAACACAGCCAGAGTGCCGCAGTTCTGAAAGTTACATTATGGAAAGTGATAATCACTGAATGGTAAAGCTTCTGGTAAGAAAATTGTATTAAAAATACATAATCCACTGGATTATGAAATTTTCATATGGTTATCACATTTAGGGCTCCAAATTTTCAGGAAAGAGGAGGAAGAGAAAAAAAGAAAAAGCATACTTTTATTTGGAAATGACAACTTTTTCTTTGGGTCAGATTTGAGTAAGAATTTTTTCTTATGACAGAATCATATTATGAAAATAGGTATAAATACGTAATTTTTTGCCTTGGATTAGAAAATGTCTAAGAGATAAAACTTTTTTTCTTTTTTTTTTTTTTTTAATTATAAAAATGAGGATCTGGATAGTGATATGAAGCTGGAGCCTGAAGTTTAAGTGCATTCCTGCAGCCCACAAAGGAGAAGAGAGAAAATGCTGAATCTTGGATTAGGCAATGGTTTGTCCAAAAGGCAATGGATCAGGGAAATAATAGTAATAATTTTGGTGACCATCATAACATGACAATTAACCTGCATGATTTTTTTATGATGGAGGTTGAGTTTATGCACTATTAGAGGACATAAAACCATACACCATATTTTTACAGTTGGGTAAACAAAAGAAGTTTAATCCTCCAAAAACTTAGAAGGACGTAGAAGAGGACAGAGACTGAGCCTGACTCTCTTCAACTGAGCCAACAGTTGCTATTAGGGCACTCATTAAAAATATGGAAGATTCATTCTGGCACCACATCAAATGTTACAAAGCTGTAAATCTGTCTCTCAAACACTGTGCTGTTTTTCCATGAAAACATTTGAATGTTATCAGATCTGAAGTGGACTCAGATGTCCAAACCTCCCTATTTCTTGCAAAATGGAATTTCTGGGTTTTGGCTATTACTACTGATTGCACGAATTCCATTGACAATTTTGACAGAACTGACAGTCTTGAGAAACATTTCTATTGTGTACAAAGAGCATCTTCAAAGGGAAAATTACTCCACCAGACACGATTAATTTGCTTTAACATTATTCTCATACACTCTACTTTGTTTTTAACAAGAAAGCACAAGATACTTGATTCTGTTGTTAGAAGTAGCAGTAATTTCATTTCAAAACAAAGATCAATGTATTTAAATTTCTGCACAATTCATTCTAAACTAAGAATATTTATCTTGGCAAAATTGCCTCATAAAGAAAGGCACACTGTAATTTAACTGCCTCGGATCAAATGAAGCTAGTGACAACACCATTCTTATTATAGTATGTTCCCATTTTATCTTAATCTGTTTCTAAGTAGGGACGAATTTATTAACCTCATCCAAATATTTCTCACTTCCAAGACATGACCATGCCTTAGTGTCAATTGAGAATGAAGCCAAATTTCCATACTTTTACCAAAGCTTTTAAAGCATCATGCCATAGCATATGTGCAGGTGCAGATTTGATACAGAATCCCATTTGCCACAGTTTTCTTAAACATAATCCTTAGTATTCAAGAGCTGCAAAAGTTGGATCATTCTCTAGTAGATTGGTTTTAATTCCTTGGCACAGCAGTGCAAAATATTGTGAATTTAAATACATTTCTATAGAGACATTCAGGTCATGTCAATTTTAATCACCACAGTTTCTAGTTACTATTAAAATCTCTATTATATCTGTATTTTTCTTCTTATTGGTATTTCAAGCTAAAAGCAATTTATACTTCATTATTCTTAGACTCCTCAGGGCATATTTGGAAGATGTAGCATTCCATATAAATGTTTTACATGCATCATACAAAAATTTAAGTAAAGCATCTAATTTCACACTGAGTCACTGAATATAGGGTACAGGCATTTGACAACAGGGTCTTTACTTCCAGGTTATGAGTTTGAATTCAACGTGGGGCAGAAAAGATAAAGATATCACCAGGTGCTAAACTGTCCATGACTTGTATTAAATGAAGTTCACAGCTTTTAGAGTCAGTGGGGACTATTACGATTCTGAGGTCTGGCTCCAGATCCAGCACTGGCCACAAAGCTTTACAGAGTAATTTCTGCATAAAACCTACAAATTGTATGAGGTAAAAAAATTCATTTGGAAAGGCATTCTTCTTGGTTTACACTTCATCTGATGAAAAATGTACTCCACTGCAATGTCCCCTTCACTATCAAAAACGTGTCAGTGTCATTTAGGTAACAGCATGTTACAAAACACATTAAAAAAAAGAAGAAAGCCTTTCAGCAGAGATAGCAACGTAATGGAATGTACTTGCCCTACGCAGATGGAGTAGTGCTCACAGAAAAAAAGTACTATTTGCGAATAAAACAGGATAAGAGAAGGAGAAAAGTACACAAGCAAAGGGGTCTGGAACCAAGTAAGTTGCAGAGAACCAGCTTCTTGGGCTTTATACACTTGTGTTAGACCTACCTCTTCCTGCCACATCTTATTAAAGAGAATATATTTATTTTGCTTTTCCGTTCAGCATTTGTTGTTGATTTTCTTTTCTTGTTACAGACAAACCATTGTATATTTTGCTAATGAAATATATTTCAAGTTGTATAGTTGAATCCCAGCCTATTAATCAACAATGTCGAAAGCTATCTTTTGACTGCCAAATAGAGCACAAACTGCTCGAAGTGTTTTATTTTAATGCTCTATAAGTAGTGGCTAATACTTCAGCTATATAAAATGAGCTATTGATATTTCAGTGCATTCCTATTTGGAGTGCAGAAAGCTTCGGATTTTTTCATTTGTATGTAATTAGGCTCTAAATTTTAATTATTTGCTCTACAAAGAAGGTAGAGAGTAGAGATACAAACATAAACTTTCTCCTGTATCCTTGTCATTTAATTACCATCATTTCACAGTCTAAAATACAAAGCTTTTCTCAACCACCTAATGAATGAGGTTCTTGTGTAATTGAATGCAGGGATATGACTGAAGAGCAGTAACTTCTGTGTCATTTAAAAATATTAGTGGAAAACAAAGTATGTGAGCTTTACGGAATAGGCAACACTAGTGAGCAGTATATTTAGAATATCTTTCCTCTCAGGACCAGGAAAAACAAAAAAAATGTTTTTACTCAGTAGATATGACATATGCTTATATCTGTAACACTTACTTGTTCACCCTACTGAATAAAGCTGTAAAAGTGCTTTTCTAGGTTTTCAAAGTTTTTGAAGTGCTTAATTCCAGCACCGGTAGAAGAGAGTAAAAAAGATTCCATCCTTCTTTGTGCACTATGATTTTGATTGATCACTTGCCAGTAAATTAACACTATACAAACCAGTGGACAGTAAAGGAATTGCATACATGGCGTTGAATGTACACTTTGAAAATGGTATTTTTCTTCTCCCCAACATTCTGAATGCTAATATATAGAAAATAAAATCTTAGCCTAAAGCTCCAGCCTCAGGCTGTGTCTTCAGAGACAATGATTACAATCTCTCTGTAAACTGAAAAATTTCAAATACAATTTTGAAGAAGAACAGAGAGACAGGAGAAGCTCAGTTTAAAGCTTCAAAGAATTTCTTGTTCAGTTAACTTACTTTTAACATATTTATTACTTTGGGGAGGAATTCATCTGCTGGATTTCAAATTTTCAAGCAGGATTTCCTACCTTTCTACATGATTTCCATTTTTTTCTCTCTACTAAGGGATTAAAACAAACCACTGCGGGGGTTTTTCCAATGGATTTTAGACTTAACTTTATTGCAAACAAATGTTACCAGTTATCCTCTCTATCCAGCTGGTTGGTTTTCTTCTTCTAGATTCCTAATATGCAGTCTCACAAACAAAAAAACCAAGATCCTTACTTGCTCCGCCCTAACTCTTACTATATGCTGCTGGTGCATCTGAATGAAAATATTTCACTGTATGAAAAACATATTTTTGACAAGCCAACAGCAATTTTTAAAAAAATTATAAATTCTCAGAATAGTAATTTATCCCACAGTTTGGATTTAAAAAATTGAAAAAGATCTCATCTGATGAGGTATTCATTTTAAGCTCACAACTCATGTATCAAATCAGTTTTCATAAATCTGAAAAAAAAAAAAATCATCTCTTTGCTGAAAAAAAAATGATAGACTTCAGCTAAAAGAGTTTTTCAGAAAGTCATGTGTGTCTGTAAAGAGATGCTTACAATAAAAGTGCCTCTTAGCTACAGTGGTCTTGTGTACTTAAGCACATCTCCTTTGATTTGCAGCCAATATCCTGATATCAAACCAATTGTCCTTCTATGTTTTTCTTCTACTAAACTGTTGTTTGTTTTTTTTGATGACTGTAAGTAGTAGTGCACGTGACAGAGCTGATAAGGAATCCAAATTTCTGCCAGCCTGTGTCTACATCCTGTTTAAATAACCCCCTGTTAACTCCTATGGAAGCTGACGCAGCTGCAAGGAAGATACTATATAGTTCATTATGCCTTAAAAGACCTCGTCTGACTTGATCAGCTCATCCTAGTAGTACTTCTGGTAGTACTTCTGAAAAATAGCTTTATGGATAAGGACTTCAAAGTCAAGTTCTCAGGAACGTTTTTATTTCAGGAACCTTAATGAAGCATCACAGCTACAGCAGTTGCATGTTTCTGTTCTATCATTTCATTTTCCCATACTTGATGACTGACCACTTGAACAACCACAGTGCATTTAAAATTCATAAATGTATGTTAACATAATACTAGGGATGAAGTTCTTTTGCATGACATTGAGGGCAGAAGACAGGAGCAGAAAAGGGCTTCACAGTTACAAGAAGAACAAGATTTGGATTAGAAGCAACTCAAGCAGCCTGTTAACTCTTGAAGCACAATTTTTGTGAATTTCCCTTGTCATCACTTCAGAAACACTCTCTAAATTATGAGCACGTGCATGGTTTTGCATTCCCACTTTCTATTACCCATTGATATCAGAAGCTGAATTAAGTCTGACACTTTAACACTAATGGAAGGGATTACCCCATTGCATTTTGTCTAATCTTAATTTTCTTCTGTTTAACTTCAGAGTTAGCTATTCATTTTGCTTTGGTATTATTGTTTCTGGTTTTTGTTGTCTTGTTTACCACTTCCTTTAACTTTGAATTCCCCCTAGGGGTTGATTAGCAATGTGCAATTTAATGGGGAAAATGACTACTTCCTTGCCTTGCAAGATTTAGAAATGGCAATTATAAAAAGTTCCCATTCCAGCTTTTGCTCTGAAACCAAGTCTTTGAAACAAAACTCATACTGCCTATCTTCAGCAATATTGTTTTGTGAGCTCTTCAGCAAGCCATTTCTTATAAAATTCACAGTAAGGACGACAGTTTTTGCTTTGTGTCCATACAGGGACACAAATTTGCTTTTCAACTCTCAAAAATTCCACATCTTTACAGATTTTAGACTAATTTCAGGCTGCCTGACTGCCACAGTTTGTGTGCTGCCTGATTTGTTACGTTTGCTGCCAAATCCCCTGTTCAACTACGCTTATACGTCCCAGTAGCATTCTTCATGAGGACACATTGCAGGAGACGAGAAACTTTATTCCTTGCATTACCTCAATTACACATGTCCATCCTTAGGTTCTTTACAATCATATAGTATCTGCAGATATACTGATGATCTGCGTACTGGTATATGCAATGTACATTGTTTCTTTTTATAGCATTAATGATACTCAGCTTATCAGATGGAGAACATTTTCCTACTATGATGACATTTTTTAGTGCATCATAATACTTGTGTGTATCTTCCCACTCTCTTCTAAATATCTCTATGTTTTTTGTTTGAATTTCCTGGTATTTTCACATTTCCTTGAGCTTGTTTGCAGTCATGGTTTGAGACTCTCGAGTTTTAAAAAAACATGAGATCTTGTAATATCTTTCAGGCTCTTGAACAGGAGCCGGATCTCAGGGAGCAGGAATGGATGGACTCTCCAAGGAGATGTGGAAGGTTCATCTGCAATAGTTTGGGAACTCCAATAGGACCCAAAGGGATACTGTAAGGATAGTAAGGATTCTAACATTGTATGTTCACTCTCGAGATCTCCATATGACCTAAATGGACCTAAATTTCAAAACAACTTCTACTATATGAAAATGTTAATACGAGAATGCTCTCAGGGAAGGATCTCCAGTCAGTGAATGTACTGTTGAGATAAAGAACACCATCTGGACTAAAGAGCAACCTGTGAGAGATACTAGGCCACTAGATAGTCTCAACTAACTAAACGGACAAGAGTAATGTCCTGTATGTATCACACAGCTACCACACTCAAAAAGCCCCACAGATAGACTGTATCACTTCCAGATAAATCCCTGATGCTTTTGAGATTGACACTGGTCTAGAGAAGGAAAAGAGTAAATAAAATGGGCTAGGGACTAATCTCTGGTTCGCAGGTTGGCAACACAGCAGTTTCTACTCACTTGCCAGAATTTTTTTTGTCCTCAAAATAGTACAGTAACATCTAAAGTGCCTATTGGGAACAGATCCTAGCATATGCTGTTGACTCAAGCCACTCCTGAGAACTGTCTGGGAGATTACTAGGTTGGAGCAGATCAAAACTATGCCAGAGTATGCTAGCAATAAAAACGCATGGATGACTTCTCAGCAGTGCTCGAGCCCTTGCCATTCACTGTTTCCCTCACTTGTAAATACACAAGCTAGGTGACCAAGACTAATGCACTGAAGTTGTCTTACTGAAAACAGCAGCACCAAAACTGTCACTGCTTTTCTAACATACAGCATGATTTCTGTATGCCTGCTATGATGCATGTGCTTATACAAGACTCAGCAGGACTCAGTTGCAGTATCGAAGTCAGACTGAGGAGTCTTTAGAAAAGTATTTCTTGGCACAAATTTCACCTCTTTTTGTATAAGCACTAGCTGGGGTCCCAATTTTCACATGTCAAGACAAGTGCTACTTTTCATATGAAGATTTAAGTCATACAGCCTTATGCAGATCTGGCAAGAAACTATAAATGTAAAGACACAAGAACTGATGAAGCTGAGGTTGACACGGAACATCCTAGCTAGAATATTATCCAGGGAACTGCTGAAGCTGCCGATCTCTGTCATCTTTTCAAAGTCACATGTAGCACAAAAGAGGGCCTTCTTCAGAAATTAATGGCTCCATAGATAAAACAATGGATTAGATCAGTTTCTCAGGAACTCTTTAAGTTCTCTGTCCTCTGCTCTGATAGGTGTTGATTCAAGATCTCTCTGTACTCAGAAGCTCTACAGTTGGATATCCTGGCAGGAGCAGTGGGGGACAGCAGCCAGGCAGACCAACACCTACTCCTTGTTCTCTCCGTTAAGTCAATAAACCTGAAGGAGCATAAAAGTGACTCCTCTGAGAGCAAAACCAGAATGGGATGAAGGGGCCTGAGATTTTTAGAACTGGTCTCCCATATATCAGAACGATGTAGCAGGAAACACTTTCTTTTGATCCCAATTCACAGTTCCTTCATAGCCAGAAGAAATTTCATTACAGGAATTTTCAAACCACTAAACTGGCAAAAAGGCATACAAGCCTTTTTATTCCTTCTGCTCCTTTTATACTTGTTCCATAAAACCATTTCCCACTCTCCAGCTCACGATCTCTCTAAGCAGGAAAGTCCTATCTGCCACACACTTGTCATAACCTAGGTAGGATATGACAAAGTTTCAAATACATCAGTATTTATAAAATTAGAAATGTCAAACTGCAGAAAAGAAAAATAAAAAGGAAAAAAAGGGTGGTGGGGTAAAAATCAGTTTCTACCTTGACTGTTAGGCTCTTAAGCTGCCAGTATTTAACATTAATGTTTCTACTTCAGGCTCATGATTGCTACAGTTCTGCCATTTGTGGATATCAGTGTGAGATTATCTGCCTTTCACCAGCTCAGGCAATCCACTTCTTGATGGATATGATTTTATTTTACCTTTTAATGTTTAAAATGGTGAGAATCCAGCCCTCCAAGCTATCATTACGCTTCTCTTGATTTAAATACAAGAAGTTAGCTCCACTGGTACATTCATCCACAGGAACGTTAGCACTTCCAACTTCATAGACAACCATAAATTATTTCTGTCAACAGCAAATTACTAAACATAGTACAACACTCTATGAAAGACAAAAAGAATGCACACAATCAGCATTTCCCTTTATGACTATGAAAAGCTCTAACAGCAGATAAGCCTGAACTAAACATCAATCAAATCTGGACCCCAAACAGGGTACGGCTTATGATATGTCACACATCTGGACTCGACTATCGAAAGCAATCATGCACTTAGGAAATTTGAGGCTGTTATGCAGAGGTTTAACTAGAGTCTTGGCAACTCAATTTGGGACATGAAAGGTATTTGCACTACAGTACCAGGTGCAGTAAAGGAAACTGGTCTTGCAGTTCGATTCCAACACCGCGTCCGCAAACAAAACAAGGCAGCTACGTGTGAGGAACATGGATGGAAATCTCACCTGCCATCCTGAAGTTACGCTGTGGCATTTCGTCACTTCTTGTCACTTTCCTCGGGCTTGGTAAAGCCTTTGCAGAGTCTGAAGCAAAGGCCCATAGCTTCTTCCCGTTTGTAACAGTGGATGCCTGGGTTTCGGCAGGTTGGTTTGCTGTGGGGCACCACTTGTACCCTCGATTTGCCTTCACACATGCGTCCTTGTACTAAAAAAGGAAAATTGCCAGTCATGACGTTATACTATCCACAGGGCAATAGAGTGCACTGCTTGTAAGAGCATTTAATACAGCAAATAATCCTTAAATATCTTGATTTTTTTGACAGTTTAGTCACGTGCTTAGAGTCTGACCGCCAACACAATCTAACAAGAAGAACTATTAAGATAAGTAGAGCTGCATTTAAAAAAGTGGGGGTTCTCTTTCCTCTCCTGAGGGTTTATCACCCAGAGCAGGCTGAAGTTCTGATCCTGCAAACTGCTCCCCAGTGCTTGAATGCTCACTCTGGGAAACAAATTCTTTGGCAGGTCCAATCTTTGTTTACTTTCTAGTTTGAATGAAATGAAAGCAGACGTTTAGCAATAAATGCAGCATGATGCTCCTTACCTCATACTCCTTTTCCTCTAATAGATCTGTACCTTAGACTAGTTGAGGATATTCTTTCCCAAAGCAGGCACTGAAAACCACTTAACCGTTTAACTGTGAAACACGTTACCACATCAGGTGTGTGCCGTTGGTGGAGCGGAGACTCCCCGGCCACCCAGCGCTGTTTTGCCTGCTTGTTACTTGCTACAATAAACCTTGATTGGATTATCCCCGGGCTGGCGTACAAATTTTCATCATAACTTATAACAATTTGGTGCCGTGACTCGGATAAGGTTAACTTCGTTTGGAATCTAAACTCTGGGGAGGCGCCCCATCCTTGGATGGCCCCGGAGTGGACGATATCCTTTCCAAGACCCTTACCTCCGAACTCTAAATTTGGCAAGCAGGCAAAAGAACACTGCAGTACCCCATAATTTTCGTGCACGAGGATCCGGACGAAGACTCCAGGTTAAGTGAGTATTGAAAGCGTTTCCCGTTCAGTCGGGGTGGGTTTCCCAAAGTGTGCATAAACGAGACGCTCCCGAGAGGAGCGAAGTGAGTGCGGACCCTCTTGTAGTGCGGTTCTCATTTCCCACGAGGGCATGAGCCACGAACGAGGGGCACGTGTGTGTGTGTGAGAGAGAGGCACTTCGGAAGATGGGGCAGAAGAAAAGCAAGCCTTCTGACTCCATGGTGGGTTCCCCGGGGTGTAGGTCGCCTGGGAAGAGGGATGACTCCATAGGGAATCCTAAGGTCAGTCTCCCTATGATACCGCCAGATAGTCCTTTAGGGTAATGATTGCCCATTGGGATGACTGGCTGCCCAGACAGGGCAAAAGCAGAGAGAAAACGATATATTAATGCATACAGGGGTGGGGTGGTAAACAAATCAGAGGAGATCAGGTATTTCGGCCTGTTTTGGGGACGTTTGACGATTGGATATGTCAAGCCTTAAACATATATGTAAATTCTAAGGAACCCTTGAGTTTAGAAGAGAGTGAATATGCTCATTTATGGATAAAATTAGATACCCAAATCCATGTATTTGCTCTAAGTGAAAAGAACCATAAAAAAAAAAAAAAAAAGAACTAAAAACCCCGAAGAACTTCCCACACCTCCTCCCCGTTATGTTCCCCCTACACTCGCACCTGACCCAACCCCCCCCTTCCTCCTCTTCCCCGACAGCCCCAGCCCCAGACTTAGACCCTCCGAGTTCCCCTGAGGAGAACAGGGGAATAACGAGGAGTCAGACCAGAAAGAAAAGCAGTTAGAAGAAAGATTATACCCCTTGAGAGAAATAGCTATAGGGGGTCCACAGCCTGGCATGGGATTTGTGTCAGTACCTTTGAATTCCGGAGATGTAAGGGAATTCAAGAAGGAGATGGGGAACCTTTTAGAAGGCCCCTTGGGAGTATCCGAAAGGTTGGACCAGTTTTTGGGTCCTAATATATATATACCTGGGAAGAGTTACAGGCAATTTTAAGTATACTATTCACAACAGAGGAAAGGGAAATGATTCGAAGAGCAGGAATGAGAGTTTGGGATCAGCAGCACCAACACGGTCCAGGCGCAGATATTAAATGGCCACTACAGCGGCCAAACTGGGATAACCAAAATGCAGAACATAGAACTCATATGGCAGATCTGCGCATTATAATTGTTCAAGGCATTAAGGAATCTGTTCCTCGAGGACAGAATATTAATAAAGCATTTAGTGAACACCAGAAGAAAGATGAGACCCCCACTAAATGCTTAAAGAAGATTAGGGGGGTCAGGGGATCTATTTGCTGGGGACCCCTAAGAAAACAGAGCCCTTGATAAAATTAAAATTACGTCCCCAGCATCAAGAAGTAGAGTTCCTTGTGGACTCTGGGGCAGAGAGATCTAGTGTCCAGTTAGTGCCCCGAAGATGCACACTGTCCTCGGAGAAATTACAAGTAATAGGAGCAAAAAGGGAACCGTTTCAGGTACCACTAATAAAGGGAGTAAAAATAGAAGCTCCATCTCGACTTGGAATAGGATCCTTTTTGTTGGTACCTGAAGCAGAATCTAATTTACTGGGAAGAGATTTAATGATTGAATTGGAAATTAATTTGGAAATAAAAACCAAAGAAATAGCAGTAAAATTGTGTGTCTTGACAACGGAGGATGAAGCTAAAATTAACCCCGAAGTGTGGTACACTCCAGAGTCAGTAGGACGATTAAACATTGCTCCATTTGAAGTCACTATTAAGAACACGGAAATTCCAATTAGAGTCAAACAATATCCCATGGCACAAGAAGGTAGACATGGATTACAGCCTGTAATCGAAAGGTTGTTACAGCAGGGATTATTAGAACCTTGCATGTCACCACACAATACCCCCATTCTGCCCATAGAGAAGTCAGATGGCTCCTATCGCTTAGTTCAAGATTTAAGGGAAGTAAACAAAAGAACTGTTACCAGGTTTCCAGTCGTAGCTAATCCGTATACGTTGTTGAGCCAACTCTCCCTGGAATTGAAGTGGTACAGTGTTATAGACTTGAAAGATGCCTTCTGGGCTTGCCCCTTGAAGGAGGAATGTAGAAATTATTTTGCCTTTGAATGGGAAGATCCAGAAACCCACCGGAAACAACAATTAAGGTGGACTGTACTTCCACAAGGATTTACAGAATCACCAAATTTGTTTGGGCAAGCTCTGGAACAAGTACTAGAAACTTTTGAATCAACCTCAGAGGTAACTTTAGTGCAGTATGTAGATGATCTGTTGTTAGCTGGGGAAGATCAAGAGACTGTTAGAAATGAGAGCATTAGATTATTGAACTTTTTAAGCCTGAAGGGGTTCAAGGTTTCAAAGTCTAAATTACAGTTTACTGAAGAGGAAGTAAAATACTTAGGACACTGGCTGAGTAAGGGAACTAAGAAATTAGATCCTGAACGAGTGAATGGTATCTTATCCCTCCAGGCACCAACAAGCAAGAGACAGATAAGGCAGTTGTTAGGACTTTTAGGGTACTGTAGACAAGGGATTGAAAATTACAGCAACAAAGTGAAGTTTTTGTATCAGAAATTAGTAGGAGTAAGATTAATAAAACGGACTCAGAAGGATGAACAGAGTCTAGAAAGCCTCAAAGCTGACCTTGTAAATGCTCCGGTATTAAGTTTACCCGATACTAAACGACCGTTTTATTTGTTTGTGAATGCAGAAGGAGGAACAGCCTTTGGGGTATTAACCCAAGAATGGGCTGGAAGAAAGAAACCTGTAGGTTATTTTTCCAAATTATTAGATCCAGTTAGTAGGGGATGGCCTACTTGCCTACAAGCTATAGTAGAAGAAACATTTGACTAAATTAATCATTGAAACTAAAATGAACCGGATAAAATGTTTACCATTAGCACTATTAAATGTAAGGACACAACCCAGAGCAAACACTGGGATCTCTCCTTTTGAAATGTTATAGGGGATGCCCTATGACCTAGAAATGCCGATTGAACACCCAAAGATAGAAGAAAAATTCTTACAGGAGTATATCATTAAACTCATGAAGAGACGGCAAGAACTAATAAAGAAGGGACTGATAGTGCAGAGGCCACCATTAGATATTGCAATACACAAAATTATGCCTGGAGATAAGGTATTGATCAAAACTTGGAAAGAATCATCTCTAACTCCCTGTTGGGAGGGACCGTTTCTTGTTCTGCTTACTACAGATCCTGCAGTCCGGACTGCCAAAAGAGCATGGACTCGTGCAAGCAGAATCAAAAGACCAATGCAGAATTCTCACTGGGAGGCGACCAGAGACCCTGACAGCTTGAAAATTAAGTTCCGAAGAAAAGCGGATGAGTGAGACTATCTTTTGTAAAGATCCTCACTGTATATGTTATCCCTTTGTATGTTACAGGTGTAAACTCTGTAGAGAAAAGTGGTGCACACATTGCTCCTATGGGTATTCCCCTCTAGTGGTATTTGCCACGAATGTTATTATTACAAACGGGAATTAACTGAGCAAGCATTACGTGTGGGAGTATCAACCGGGAAAATTACAAAGGACTCCAAAGAGTGGTGGGATATTTTTGCTAAAGGCATAAACCCTGAGAGGTGTTGTCTTTACGCCAACGAGCCGTGTTCAACGAAGGCTGAAATACTGCCAATATCTTGCAGACGAACAGTGGTCAGAGTGGGGTGGGGAGCTTGGAAAGTGAAGGATAAAAACTGGGACGCATATAAGTCAAAGCGAATCAAATATAAAGGAGGTTCCCCTGAAGAATACGACTGCTGCCGAGAAGATGGTACACCTCACTGCTCTAAGCAACAGAGTAGGCAGAGAAGAAGGCAGAGACGTACTGCTGTTCGGATTAAAGTTGATGAACCACCTCCAGAGAAGGCTCACGGAGCCTCTTGACTTATTACTCCCAAACAAAACGTCCTCAGAGCTTCCCCGAAGTCTCCCATCTCTCACCAGGGGTAAAGACAAAAACCAAAATGATTATCAACAAATTCGGAATACCTGTCGCAAGGGTAAGGGTACACCACTTTTCTTGAACTTAAGATTAAGCATTTGGATGATAAGACTGTTACTAATGCTGATAGGGATAACCCAAGGTAAAGGGAACCCCCACCAACCTTATAAATGGACGCTCTATAGGTGGGAGGATCAAATGATATTACAGCAAGTAATTGCTACCGGGGCCCCAAGTTTTAATCAATCGTTATGTCAACTCGTACCCAGAGACCCATGTCTACATAACTTAGGCTTTTAGTTTTGTCCTAGTTCTCATAATGTTAATATTAACCTTTGCACCTTGTATATTGAATAGAATTACTGGATTGATAAAAAATCGATTAGAAGCTGTACACCTAATGTTGATAAGAAGACACTATAAGCACCTAGAAGAAGACGAAATTGTTAAAGAAACTCCCCTTCTCTCCCTAGCTCGAGAAGCTCTTGCCCAGTTTGAGGAACAAAATAAGAAAAACAAAAAGGGGGAATTGTAATAAACTTTGCATAACCAATTTGTTCATCAAACCTGTTGATTGTTAAAATATATTGATCTCTACAACTTAGTAACTAAGCTGCTTTTAACTGTAATAACCACAGTAACAAGTGCAGAAACTAGATATTGAGCTAAGTAAGCAGGATGAGCCAGTCTTGATTACCTTATCATATAGCTCCTCAAGAGCAGTTTTCTGAGAAAATAAGGAACTGGTCCCAGAAACCGGCCAAGGCCGATTCCGTGGCTTGGATAGATAAACTTGAGGGAGTGTCCCCTTGGAACTAATCGTAATACCTCTCGGAACTAATTGTAATACCTCTTGGAATTAATTTTAATGCAAAGCGGGAATAGGTCATGCATATGTATAGGCGTACCTGCAACTCCCATACATATGTAACACTTAACTGTTTAACTGTCAAACACGTGACCACATCAGGTGTGTGCCGTTGGTGGAGCGGAGACTCCCCGGCCACCCAGCGCTGTTTTGCCTGCTTGTTGCTTGCTACAATAAACCTGGATTGGTTTATCCCCGGGCTGGCATACAAATTTTCGTCGTAACTTATAACAAAGACGCAGCGTGCCTTGTGGCAGGATCACCATCGCAAGTGTATCGCTTGCATTCATCTCCATCTTAATCTGCCGGCTGGCACTTGCTCCCTCCAGGCTGTAGCCGGGATAAAAGCGATGCAGTTTACAAGAAGCACAGCACCGTGTGAGCCCGCTGTGTATTTATAAAAACGGCTACAAATACTAAAGCTCTGCAGGGACCGCTGACCCACACAGAGGCTGTGTTTTCTGAAGAGGGAGTCTGTGTGAAACCCACAAACCCAGGACTGCGACCCCCCTCACCCTGCCCCTTCTCTCCTTCCCTCAGCCGGGCCCGGCTCCCACACCCCCACGCCCGCCCAAGGGCCTCGCTCGCCTCACGGGCAGCCCCAGCCCTCACCTCAGCCGGGCCGCAGCTGGAGCAGAGACTGCAGAGACCAACATGGCCGCCCGGCAGCCCCGTGCCCCAGGACTACAGCTCCCAGCATGCCCCGGGAACCACCAGGGCCCCCGGCAGCCCCGTGCCCCAGGACTACAGCTCCCAGCATGCCCCGGGGCGCTCCTTCCTGCTGCCTGACCCTGCAGGGACACCGTCCCCGGCCCGGCCCCGGCCCCCGCAGGCCTCATGGCCGCCTGCCTGGGGGAGGACGAGGGCGAGGGCGAGGACGAGGATGAGGACAAGGAGGAGGGGAAGGACAAAGGGGCAGGACGATGAAGCCCCGTGGGGCAGGAACCTGTGAGTCAGGTTCCCTTCTGCACTCAGCATGAAAGGCCTTGTGAGATATTGTCCTGACACAAAGAACCCCAAACATTCATGAAATGCAAATCAGACCCATACCTCCAATCCCACATGTAATGAGGTAAGAGAGATTTTACAATAGCCAATATATTTTCAGCCTGTATCTCAAGATAAGATGATAGCTTTTTCACAGACTTTGAGCAATACAAAAACCAGGACTAAAACACCCTACCAAACACCACAAGATCCAAGATAAAAATCACAATTTTTGCTGGGTAACATCAACACCACCTTTTTTCTTTCCTTCTTGAAAGACTTCCATTCCTCTACCGATTTTATTATTTTCCCGTGAAACAGAAGTGTTCTAGATGCTTGTCTTATAAAAAGGCTTTAGTGAATAACTCTAGTTTTAAAGATTACAACCAAATGATCTTTTTCTTCTTTCCTGCTGAGATTCCTGACTTTTGTAAGCCTCTGGATTTCATCTCTACTGCAGGAGAACAATAAAAAACGTCTTGCTTATGAGTTTTTAAAATGTGAAATGCAAGTACAAGATGAATAGAATTTTGAACACACACTATTACACTATGAGCGATTACCCACAAAAAGTAGGGAACACATACAAATGCTTAGGCGTTTAAGATGATTGCTACCCCTGTCTCACAAAGCCGTTTTTTTCCTGCTGCTTTATTCCACATTCCCTTGGTTGTAAGTTAGTTCGGTGCATCCTTCTTTGCACTGTAGCTGTTTTCTTCCTTCAGAAATGAAGGGAAAAAACCTATGTATGTTCTTTCTGTTTATCCATCGGTAACATACCTATAGCTCCTCTGCTAATTTTTTTTAAACTTTTTTTGCTTTGAATTCACTTAAAGTGTATATTCCATATAAACCCCATTTTCCCTTTATAAACTATAAATAACTGCTATATCAAATCTTGTTGACTGGGTATATGGATTTCTGATATTTTGGTTTATGAAACAAAAGCAGCCACCTGAAAACTTCACAGTGTTTCATGTCTAATTGCCTGAGTTATTTAACTGTCACCTCACTTCACTTGCTTCAGGAATGATACGTGAGGATGTACTTACTGATTAAAATGACAATTAAGGTAGGTTACCATCACATATCTGTACGAAACTTTGAACATGCTGTGTTTCTCAGCTTTTACAAATGCTGCTATATTTACATGCAACATAGCTGAAATTTGACCATGAAAAATGTATCCCTCACACATAACAATACAAAGTGTTGAGTGAGGCACATTAAAACAAAGATGTGTTCACCTAATTCTAACGTCTTTATAGTTTAAAAATCACCTACTAAAAAGCTATGAATGTTTTGCCTGTGAATACAAGAATTAGCTGCTTTTTTTTCCTCCAAAGAAAGCAACAGGCCTGCCTGCCAGTTTCCCGGCAATTGCAGTTGGTATTTGAACAAGCTTTCTCCTTCTGAATACAAAAGAACAATTAACTTGAAATCTAGAAGTGAGACTAGAGTAAGGGGGTATATACCCACTACAATCTATTGCAAAGCCATCTGCAAGGTTCCACATGAGATGATTGTTTTGTACAGAACAAAAAATAAATAAACAAAAAAGCACACGCAGCATTCACTTCACCTCCAGACTTCTAAATGAAAAGATGTATGTAACCTGGGATGCAGTGAACTATATAAGGGAAATCGGGCCTGATAATCAACCTCTTTCATGTTTGTCTTACAAAAGCAAGGCTTATCTTTCTATTTGTTTGACAGACCCCAATTAGAATGAGTCCTGATTTTAACATTAGTTCTGCAGAACAAAACTCCAGGTAGTTGGGTGTTTGTATTGCAATTCTCACTCCAGATCAGCCCTCTTCTATTTATTGAGGAGCAGGTGCTGAGAGAGAAAGCAAAATGTATTGCCTTGTTTGGAACAACAACATCATCCTTAACAATGATGTACCTTCATGAGTAAATTGACTCATGTGGGTAACTTCTAACTTGGCTGCATAATTATGCAAGCAACTTCATGGGATTAGTGGCATAAGTAAGTGCTCACTAGAGTAACAAAAAGGGCTTCATACATTAACATCGTTTTTCTTTCCCTTCAATGTAAGGCTCCTGTAACTTGTAATGCAACACAACAGCAAGCAAACATCAAGAAAGAAAACCAAAACAAACAGAAAACCCCAAATATGGGCTAACTTAACAGAGCATGCAGGCAGTAAAACTTCTTACTCAGAATCATCCTGGCAAGACGGCCATTCTGTAGGATGAGCTAGCATGAACTGTCCAAAGAGTAACCGCAGTGTGCACTGTTGCTATCCTAGCAGGAACTCTGCTGCACACAGTGAATTTTTCCTGCTGGAAAATGTCAGTTGTATCCCAAAACATGGTGTTTTCATTTTGGTTTTTTCCTTCATGGATGTGTAAGTACTTTACCAAAAAAACCTGTACTCAGTAGTTTATCGTATTTAGTTCACATCCCACATTTCTCATGTCGTTAGAGCTTATGGGACTGTTATTTACTCACAAAAGCCTACTGAAGTGATGTTAACCTGTACACTGTAGTGCATTGCTTCTACTTCTGAAGACAAAGTCCAAATAAAAGGCAGGAATGCCCTTCATTGCAGAGGAAAAAATACAGCTGCCACAGTGATTCCTTCTGTTGCTCCTGATGCTGTATATATTAACATCAACATCTGCTGACATTAGCAAAGAGCAACATGGAACTAGACTTACCATCAAGAAATCATGTTTTTGTGTGATAAATAGGCAGCAGCAGCTGTTTTTACAGCTGGGAGATTTCATCTAACTGTGGGACCAGACACAGTCACTTCTTGGACATTCCAGATTGTCTTGAACAGTGCTAGAATGAACAGAGAACAGAAAGAAATGCTGAAATTGCAACTTTTCTTATGGTAAATTGCAGTAGTATTGGCATTCTTCTGAGTCTTCTTCCACGTGCTGCCCAATTCTTTTTTTGTGTGCTGTACTATGAGAATGTCTTCAAGGCACCTTGATAAAGGACATGCTCAGGACTACACTTCTCTCAGATTCTGTGCTTGACTGCTTCCTCTGTGTTCCCGACCAGTTAAGTTCTCAAGGTTATACCCCAGCTTCATCCCACTGGCCCAGAATAGGAGAACCACAAATTACAGTAACTTTTCTGGGTATGACGGGAACAGGCAGCCCCACGCTCACCGTGCAGCTCATCTCCACACATTTTCTTGACACGCTTTTCTGACTGCAGCACCATGAGCGCTTGGAAAGCCTCTCCTGTTTGTTTTGCCTGCCAACAAACCACTTCAAAGACTTCAGCCCTCTGTTGTCTGCTCACATGCTACCCCACGGGATGGCCACGTGCTTGTACCTGTAATGCACTCACAGAAGAGGATCGAGAGGGCTGTGAAAGTGGTACCAGCTGCAGGTGAAATGACTTATGTAAGGGATTTTTCTATTTGGAGAAGATCATAAAACAATAATATTTTGGGCTACCAATAAAAAGACAGTTTTGTGATAAAATAGGAAGTTTTAGGCTCCCTTCCTCCCTCCAAACAGTGAGCAGCAGCCTCTAGACAGGAGCATGGAATAGTCCTGACCAGAGTCAGCATTGCATCACATGGACCTGGTCTAAAATAGCTCTAACAAAATCCCAGCCTCAGAGGAGAAAGCAGCAGCAGCAGCAAAGATAAATCCTGTGATTATAACCAGAGTGAGGTTGTAAAGTCAGTATCTCTCTTCAGGAAAGTGACCATTAAGACTATGGCTTCAGTTTCTGTCCTGGGGCCTTTTCAAGCTGGTTAGGTCATTGTTTTAGAAGTTTGAGGTTTATTCAGGAAGAGATCAATTCACGAATGGATCATATATTTTAGCTGATCAAGAGAATAAGTGGCACATGGCTATGTCTGTTAGTGTGTGAGCCCATGTCCGTAGAAGCCCCGTCGACAGCTTCACCAAGATTACCTTCTCACAAGGCCATTCTTCAATGACCTTCAGACGGTTCAAAATACACAGCCTATCTTAATGCCACTATCCAGGAGAGGATGTTTGTCCCAGCTAGTGTTGCATGGTCTGAGAGCTGTCTTTCTCAGGGACGAATCGTCTAGGGTGAAAGTGTTTTTCGTCTTAATGAGGGCAGAGCAAAAGTGTGATGCTGCACAGACTCTCCCTCTCGTGGGGAGGGAGGTCCATATTGGTGTCTGGGTCCAGACCATGACATTCCCTTTCTCTTGCAGTGTGAAGTGTTGAGGCACACAGAGCAATGCAGAAAGCACAAAACACCAAGTTACCGTTACCAAGTTGGAAACTGTATCTGCACCCTATCAGCATGGTCATCTTCTTTCTCACTGTCCCATGCCAAGAGAGAGCCTCCCCAATTTGACCACTGCTTTGGCTAGAGAAAACCCACACAATTCTAATCCTCATCGCAGTGGCACAGGGAGATGTGCATGAAGGGCGGGAATGGGAAGGGTGCTACATAGACAAGCAAGGGGAATCCAGGGATAGCCACACACTTGTGACTAAGACACAGTGGCTTAGGGAAATGCACAGTTCTGGGGCATGAAGGTCCTAGCAAGAAAGACTGCAGAAGTCCCAAGCCCTTCCCCTCTGCTCTGTCGAGCCCTGGGCTCCCCAGTGCCAGGCAGAGACGGCCACATTGGAAAGAACTCTCCCCCCAGTGCCCCTCCCACTTTCCGTTGGGCTTAGAATGTTGGTCGTTGGGCTTAGAATGTTGGTCGCTGGGCTCGGAATGTTGGTCAGTTGGAGCCCACGGCCGCCAGAGACAGCAGCACGGAGCTGTGCTGGCACGCAGGAGCGCTGGGAGGAGGCAGGATCTGACCGAGCGGCACCGAACCGGCACCGGCACCTCGCCTCCCATCCCCGCTGTCGCCGACTGGCCCGCGTCCTCGGTCCACGGCGAGGGTCCTCCTCTCCCGGGCAGGATGGGCCAGGCCAACTGCTGCTGCGGCTCCAGGTGAGCTCTCCCTGTGCCTCGGGGGCACGGCCGGGACCCGCGGTGGCAGCGGCCTTTCTCATGCCCGCCGCTCTCTGCTCTGCAGGGAGGCTCTCGCCGACGCCGAGGCGGTGCTGAGCGCGGACGTGCGGCTGACCCGGGGCCGCAAGAGGAGCGAGAGACGCCTTCTCCTCCTCCAGGAGGAACTGGTGATCGCCAAGTTGCAGTAAGACCCTCAGAGCCCAGCTGCCTTTCCCCCAGCCCTGGCCCTGGCCCCAGCCCCGGGACACCCCGGCCCCAGCCCCAGGCCCCGGCCCCTTGGTGCTGGATGCGCCCATCGATGTCTGTCCCAAGGGCAGGTGGGGGACAGGGCTCGGCCCGGGGGGACCCCGAGGAGGACACCCCCAGCTCACCGCCTGCCTCTCCTCTCTGCTCTCTGCAGACGCGGCACCAGCCTGCGCCCACAGCTCCGCCTGGCCCTGGACCAGCTGTGGGTGCTGAGCGGCAGAAAGGAGGCAGCAGGGGAGGAAAAAGAGGAGGAGGAAGGCGGCGACGAGGACATCCTCATCCTCGTCTGGCCCACCGGCTCATGCGTTGTCGCCTTTGGGTGAGTCGTGGTGCCACATCCCGTGGCTGGGTGGGAGAGGTTCCCAACCGTGCCCAGAAGAGAAGGGCAAAAGTCCTGCTCTGGCAGGACACAGGGAGCCAGGGCTTGGGCAGAGTCCCTGTCCTGCCCCACGGGGCTTCTTCGTCCTGCCCCTCTGTCCTTCCCCACGGCGCAGGGCTACACAGAAACACGCCTCTGCCCACGGGCTTTGAAGCAGCGGGGCCTGACGCTGGTTCTCCTCTCTTTCTGCAGCTCCCAGGCGCTGAAGGAGCTGTGGGTGGGCACGCTGCTGGGGTAAGCCAAAGGGGGATGCTCCAGGCGCAGCCTGATGGGAGAACACAGCTCCCCAGCTGGGGAGAGGTGCCCTCGCAGCTGCCAGGAGCTCTCGGGGAGAGCTGCCTGACAGGAGAGAAGGGGCAGCTCGGGGCTCAGCCAGCTCTCTCCCTGTTCCTTCCCGGTCCACAGGACACCAGAAGGAGCAAAGCAAGCCCGGGTGACCCATCTCCCCTCCCTCAAACCCCTGGAGAAGCAGCTGAGCCGCCGCCACGCCGTGAGTGTCTCCCCAATCTGGGCTCTGTCCCCGAGCCCTGGTCCTCCAGCCGAGCAAGCGGCAGAGGCATCGCTGCTCACCTTCCTCCGCTCCTTCTCTCTTGCCCAGTGGAGGACATTCAGCGCCGGGAGCCTGGAGAGGCTGATCGAGGGCCAGGCAGAGGTGAGAACGGCTGCCTTTCGCCCACCTCTGGCTGTGCCGGCATGTGCGGCAAGTGGGGAGAGGTTGTGGGGAGGGTCTCATGGTGCCACTCGGGGAGTGGAGAGGGTTGGGGAGCCACCAGGAATGCCAGCACATCCTCACTGGTGGCACTGGGGGGAATCCTGCCATGCAGGGCAGAGAGCCCCACAGGGCACAGGGTCCCAGCTCTGCTGCGCTCAGGCTGCTGGTGCCGGGCGGCAGCTCGCCGGCGGCCCTTTCTGCTGCGGGGATGCTCTCTAAGCGCAATCTCATTTTTGCAGGATCATCCCAAGCAAGGGCCACCGACAGCCCCATCTGGGAACAAGGGAGGCGGACTTTGCCGCTCACCAGGTGAGTTTTGGAAAGGAAGGCAACCTCCTGCGAATGGTTGAGCTGTGCTCACTTGTCCCTTGAGTGTCGCCATGCAGGTGCGGCACCCCAAGGCAGGACATCACCTGGACGAGCACAGACACCCGCTGGGCAGCGGCCGCTGGACGTGGTTCTGCGGGGACACGGAGCCTCTGCTGCTGCCCACGGCTTGGAGGAGGGCAGGGCGAGGGCTGGGACAGGCTGTCCCGGTGGCACGCCGGCTCTCAGGAGCCTGCGAGATGGAGCCGCTGAGCTGGAGCCGCGGTTCCAGCTGCTGGCTCCCTGCTCGTCCTCACTGCTCAGCACCGCGCTGCAGGCAGGGCAGGCTCCGGGAGCAGCGGCCTGGCAGTCTCCATTGACGGGATCTTGCTCTGTTTTCCTTTGCAGCAGGAGGAAACAGCAGGAGGAGCAGGAGGAGGATGGGGCTGCCCTGGCCCTTTGCTCTGCGGAGGACCCCGGCCGCTGCCCAGGCGCCAGGGCAGGCGGGCTCCGGCTGTGGCAGGGCGCTTTTTGGACAGCCCCTGGCAGCCCTCTGCGGGGAGGACGGCTCCCTGCCCCGGCCCATCCAGGTAAGCCAGCCTGGGCAGGGGGTCCCCAGCCCTCCCTCCCGCTGCTCCAGAGGGGACGTGGCTGTCCCCAGGAGCTCTGGGGATGGGGGATTGGGCTCTTCACCCCCAGACCATGCTTTGGGGGGCAAGGAGCAGGATGTGGGGCAGCGCTTTGGTCACTGCTGTTGGAAGGCAGCTTCTCAGCCAAGCAACTGTCCTCCTGCCCCTCCTGCAGGAGCTGCTGGCTGTCCTGCACCGGGAAGGACCATCGACGGAAGGGATATTCCGAAGAGCTGCCAGCGGAACGGAATTTCGGGAGCTGCGAGAGGCCATGGACCACGGCGCCGACGTCGACCTGGGCAGCCAGCCTGCGCTGCTGCTGGCCGTCATCTTGAAGGTGAGCGCTTCTGACCTGCAGCTGGAAGAGCTCCTGCCTGGCCTGGAGTGTTCAGAGGCTCACCTGGAGCCCCTGGCATTGCAGGACTTCCTCCGAAGCATCCCCGCCAAGCTCCTCGTGACAGACCTCTACGAGGACTGGATGGCGGCGATGCAGAAGAGCGGCAAGGAGGAGAAGATTGAAGAGCTGAAAGCGTAAGTGTGGGCAGCAGCCTGCCTGTTGAGGAGGGACTGGTAGAGGCCTGGGACTTGCCTGGAAAGGGACGGTCTCCTTAAAAAGCTGTGTCTTCTGACAGCTTGCTTTTGCTGCGGTGGGCTTAGATTTCGGGGGAAAGGGCATGGACAGGGAGCCTTCCCTTGCCTGGGCTTGGGGGAAATCAGGATCTAGGAAGGAACGCCGTGCTTCCTTCCTGAGGCACAGGAGCACTGACCGCTGGCTGAGAGCACCTGGAAATCTGTGCAACTCACCCACTGGCTCCCACCTGCCTTGGGCAAGCTTCGGGGATGGCTGTGGGCAACATCTGCTCTATTAACGTTGAGTTCCTGTTCCCTCAGGGTGGCCGAGAAGTTGCCTGGAGCCAACCTCCTCCTCCTCAAGCAGCTGCTGGCCCTCCTCCAGCACATCGGCCACAACGCCTCCAGCAGCAGAATGACCGCCAGCAACCTGGCCATCTGCCTTGGGCCAAATCTGCTGAGCCCACCTAACGAGGACGTGCTCCCCCTCGAGGCCATGCTGGCGGTGACTGAGAAGGTGCGCTGTACTGAGCAGCCGGCTGCAGCCTTGCCGGCCCATCCGAGCTTGGCTGCTCAGAGGTCCCTGGCTGCCTCCTCTCTTGAGCGAATGCTGGTGGGGTGGCTGCCTGCAAGAGCAGCCCCACAACCACAGCCTCCTGTGCAGAGGCAAGGGTCGGGAGTGGGAAAGGCTGTGTGATACATTTTCAGGCACCTGGGTTGAGACTGAGGGTTTGATGTGTGCAGGTGAACGTGCTGGTGGCGTTTCTCATTGAAAACTGCGGTGACATCTTTGTGGAGGAGATGGCTGGCCGCTCCTGTCCATCAGCCGGGGAGTCGGCAGCCCCCATGGACAGAGCCACAGGTATGAGGAGGAACTGAGGGCTGTCCCAGGCTGGGGCTTGGGGTACCAGAAACCTCAATGTCAAGAAGACAGCTGGTGTAGGGCTTTGGGTGGGTTTTGCTTTAGGTGTGCTTTACTTCCAAGGAGTCACTTTGCTGCACGTGCTTTTCCTTTCTAGACCTGCATTTGGAAGAGCAAAGTGGCCCTGCAGGTGAAGCAGACGCAGAGGACCAGTCAAAAGCCTTCCTGGACACACCACCGTCTCTGCTTGTCCTCCCCAAAGAAGCAGGTGTAGATATGGCAGTGGAATCGGAAACAGGAGAGGTATGTCAGGTCGACAAACGCTGTGACGTTTCTCATGTATGAGAGTAGTTTCTGACAGGTCCAAGCAGCTGCTGTGCCTCTTCCAGGCATTAGATCCCTTGGGTGGTGGTGGGCGTTTTTTTCACTCTAGAACGATACATAAGAAAAACCAGAAAGGTTGTTTCAAATCTGCATTAGGCATGTACTTAATCAAACTAAATACCTACTAGAAGACAAATACAAAAAGGCAGATTTCAAAAGAAAAGGCTCCCACCTCAGAAGTTGGTATTGCTGCCAAATGAATAGCAGCAGAACTACATCTCGGGAGGGCAGAAGAAACCCCAGCAGAAAGAAATTGGCAAGCCTTTTCTTGCTCTCCTTTCCCAGCATTTCTCTGAGCTCTATCCTACCCTCAGAGGCCACTCAGTCTGTGGTGCCCCAACCTGCAAGGAGCAGCCCGTCAGCTCCTTCTGCACATCAGGATGCCAGGGCTCGAATGTGCGGTGGCTGCTGCAGCCCCTGTGAGCCCTGAGCGGGATTGCAGGCTCCCAGCTGAATGGCCCTCACAAATTAACTGTGTCATACACCCGTGTGAAAACTGTGTTTGTAAGCAAGCTTTGAAGAAAGGACGTCATTCTTGCTACAGTCTAAAATACTCTGAAAGGGACAGCAAGGTCGTCAGTCTGCAGCTCTGTGAAAATTAAGGCTAAGTGCCGTGCAGGTTTGCCATCGCACTTTGTGAGACAATCCTGTTTGTTAGAATTTGCTCAGCTGAGCAGTCATGGGTGTAGTTGTCAACTTCAGAGGAGTTTGGCTAAGATCCTACTTCATCAGAGCTTCATGAAGTCTATTTTGGGACAGGGGACTGTGCAAAATGTGGATAATGCAAACCAACCAAAGGGATCTTATTTTAAGAGCTAAGTTAGCAATTTGGAAAAAAGTACCTTACTACTCCAGGCGTCTTGCTACCTGTTAAGTTCAACATTTCTGGTTCAGGTGCCTGTACCTTTGCCTCCAATAACCCCAGAGAGCACAGCAGAATTCCTGGTATGTCCAGAAGAACTGAAAAGTGTTTCAGAGGAAGAAAGGTAAAATGAGCTTTCTTTGGTTAAAGTAAGAACTGACTCCAGTGGATCGTGGCTTTACCTATCTAATCGCACTGTGGAATATAAAGGCTTGCAGGGTCTTCCAAGGAAAATGAAAACCGAAGAAACAGAAAGAGAAAACAGGCCTGTGGAGAGGAGAGTGAAAGCATACCAGAAGAGAAAAGGAGGAGGAGAGAAAAAGAGCTTTTGGTTATCAACAACTGAAAAAATCCAGGAAGGTCAAGAATCCTAGGTGTTTGTTTGACCCTTCTGTCCATCTTTCAAAACTCTGAAGACTGGTCTAAGTATATGAACTATTTCTATGATACACAAAGATGGCCCCAGAAAGGAAGGATGCACCTGCCTTCTGGAAAAAAAGTATGTCAGGAGGAGAATGCCGTTCCCAATTTTGCAGTTTTTGTTTTGTATTTATTGAAGTTCTGTTTGCTCAAGGGTAAGCGCACACCCTGGCAAGGTCATGAAAGTCCCAATTCTGAGCTATTTAACCTGCTACCTAAATAAAGACGCAAATGAAGTCTCACTTTTTTGTCTGTGTCAGTTGGCAATCCTCACACTGCCTTGTATTATCTGAATCCCAAATACACAGCAAGGATTTGTTCCAAGTCACTTTAGACTCTAAGATATTGGCACTTTTTTAAAAGGCCAAATTTCACCTGAGGTAAGTTAGAAGGGAAAAAAAATTCAAAAAAGAGAAGACAAATACATCTGGTCACTATACAGAAGGGCTCTAGTCTGGTGCCTTCACATTTTTTTCCATGCACAGCCCACTAGATAGCAAAGCCGTCTGGGATGTCTTAGGTGCAAACTGGTAAAACCAGACAGCTCAGCATGGTGTTTTGCAGAAAGAGTGACTGAAGTCCTGGAAGCAACACAATACCAGGCAGCTATGTTGCTCTGCCCAAGGGAGCGTGTTTTGCCTGCAAACTTGGGTTGCTTGGAAGGGACAAGGAGGGATGATGCTGTGCAGAGTTTGGAAATAACTATATCGTAGCTATCCAGGGGCTCCCTGTCGAGCCCTGTTGCGTAGCAAAGGGGCTCTGTAAACCTCTGTAAACTTACAGGTCTCTAAACAGGCTATTACCCACGTTGGTAAGGCGCCAAAGCAATCTCATAGTCAATGCCAGTGCTAGTTCTCTCCTCTGGGCTATAAACAATTCCTTCACAACTGTATTTCCTGAAGAAAGGGGAGCAAAATCATGCCTATTCTTGCCTTTATGGTTTTGTCAGTGCTTTCTGACTCTATCATTGTAGGTGCTGATATTCTGTTACTGATTGGATTTCCTGGCTGAGCCACTGGGCCTCCTGGGATCCTGCAGTTGATGTCCACAACAAAATTATATTTTTTATTCTTATGACTGTGTCTGCCGTATGATATTCTGGAATAGGTAGATTTTGTTTTGTGATGAATCCTAGTGGAGGAGTTTGGGATCATCCATCGTCCCAGAATCCTTCCTGGCAGGCATCAGGGATGTGTTCAGAGGCTTTATGAGTAAAACTAAAGCACTGAATCACAGAGAATAGTTGAGGTTGGAAGGCACCTCTGGAGCTCACCTAGTCCAAACCCCCTGCTCAAGCAGGACCACCTAGAGCTGCTTGCCCAGGACCATGTCCAGATGTTTTCTGAATAACTCCAGGGAGGGAGACTCCACAACCTCTCTGGGCACCCTGTAAAAAAAAGTGTTTCCTAATGGTCAGAGGGAACCTCCTGTGTTTCAGTTTGTGCATCTTGCCCCATCACTGGGCACCAACAGAAAGAGTTTGGCTCTGTCTTCTTTACACCCTCCTTTCAGGTATTTACACACATGGATAAGCTCCACCCTGAGCCTTCTCTTCTCCGGGCTAAACAGTCCCAGCCCTCTCAGCCTTTCTTCACACGAGAGATGCTCCAGTCTCTTCATCATCTCAGTGGCCCTTAGGAGGTGATCCTTTCATACTAAGAAGCTTTCTCGGCCTCCTCTACCCTCCAGGGCTTTCACCCTTTAAATCCTCAAAATATTTGAATATTCAAAAGAGGCTTTTAAATCGCCTGGAAATTATCTCTAACTAAAGGAGAGTGTCAACAACAAATCAAAAAGCTAGACAAGCAGATGACTCAAATGGGTACAAAATGTTCTCTCTGGTCTATCTTTTTACTGCATTAAGAACAAACTTGCAAATTTAAACCCCTCATGACTGAGGCAATATTCCTGTTTCAGATTTTTTTTTACTCAAAGCATTTACAAATTCCTCAAGGATATTACATGTAAGTCTAGAAAGGTAGGCATCATGCTACTATTTCACTACTTGATGGTAATAAATATAAGACATCATATTTTCCAGGGATGTAAGCTTATTTGTATTAGTAAGAAAAGGGAGAAATTCAATGTATTTTCTCCCTGGTACCTCCACTAACATTCCTGCATCTTTCCAAATAACTCCATACCAGTATGCTATATAGGAGAATCACTGATGGGGACTTTGTCATGTCAAGGTACAGGGGTTGGTTTTTTTCTGCTGACTGTATCTCAGCACCCTCAGGAGACAAAGGACTGCATCACGTAAGCCTGAACCAAACACGATACTGAAACATCTATCTTGTGACTCAAATGGGAACACAGTGGCATATTTTGACTATTCTTAATTTACAAGAGGGTATCATTTTTACACACTAAAGACATCAAAGAGAGAATACAGAATGCAATAACAGGAAAGAAATAACAGGAAGAAACTAATAATGATAGTAATAATAATAACAATAATAGGATTGGAATATACAAAACAAGTGATGCACAATGCCATCGCTCACCACTTGCTGACTGATGCCCAGTTAGTTCCTGAGCTGTGATCCACCCCCAGCCAATTCCCCCCAGTTTATATACTGGGCATGACGTCACGTGGTAGGGAATACCCCCTCGGCCAGTTGGGGTCAGCAGTCCCAGCTGTGTCCCCTCCCAACTTCTTGTCCCCCTCCAGCCTTCTTGCTGGCTGGCCAGGAGAAAGAGAAAAATCTTTGACTCAGTCTAAACACTACTTAGCAACAACTAACAACATAAGTGTGTTATCAACATTATTCTCATACTAAATCCAAAACGTAACACTATACACCGGGGGGTATACGCTGGGGGGGTGCCCTGGGCTTTCCGGGGGGGAAGTGGCAGAGTGTCGGGTTCTGAGTGGTGAGCAGTTGCACTGTGCATCACTCCTTTTGTATATTTTTTTATCACTACTGTTGTTGTTGTTGTAACTTTTCTTTTTGTGTTGTCCCAGTAAATTGTCCTTATCTCAACCCACAAGGTTCCATTTTGGGGGGGCCACCACCCCAGCCCACTCCCCATTTGTATACTGGGCATGATATCACATAGTATGGAATAGCTCCTTGGTTAGTTCAGGTTAGCTGTCCTGGCTGTGCCCCATCCAGGTTCCTGTGAAAATTAACTCTATCCCAGCTGAACCCAGGACAAAGATCATATGCGCCTGTATTTTTTTATGATTCAGCACTCCTCAGAGCTGAAATTAATCTCCTACTGCACAGCATTAAACCACCCAAAACAGCAGAAGGTGCGGTATTGCACGTCAGAATACCGCTAAAACTACGATTCAGAGGACGGCCTTAAGCAAGTCTGACTTGGAGAGATTCTACGTACTCCAACATGCTACTGTGAAAAAATTTAACACATATGAATACTTTGGGGTTTGTTTGGGTTTGCGGTTGTTTTGTTTTGTTTTAAATAAAAACAACAAGCAGCATCATGTTGGCAAAATCAACTCCTCATGGACTGTTCTGGATGGTTTGCTATTTACGCTGCATCAGTCCTTTGCCTTAACTCACATGTTATTATTCACATACTAAGGCTACAGTGCAATAAAACATGCGAAAAATACTATGAACAACTTTAAAATAATTTCAAGCTACAGCTAAAGGAATCTGCACGAGATGATGACAATTACCCAAACCCCTCCAAACATTATGGGACAATAGAGAAAATACATTTCTTCTGGGAAACTAACATAACATGCAAGGAAGAAATACAGCAACAAATATGGATAATATAAATACTTTAAAAGAAAAGCTATTAACCCTCCCCTGTAATTATTACTTAGAAGAAGAAAATGCTAATTTAAAACTGAAGAAAAAAACATGTTTCTGTAGCATTTACAGTGAACACACATTTCCAGTATAGATATAATTTGAGAAATTTATTTCATGGTATTAAGATTAAAGTAGGTTTATATTATCATATATTATTATTCTTTTCAGAATATTTTCAGCAAACTTCTCGTACTCTAGCAATAAGCAGGGATTTCTTAAAATTAACAGCAAAATTTAAAATATTCATGATTTCAACTTTGATTCTGGGCACAGGCTTATAGAACGTTTTAATAACTACCATAAAACAACTATTGTTTGGTTTATACAGTGTAATCCATTACTTAGCAACATTTATCACATCTTCATCTAACAACTTTCTTTCCTACATAGAAAAACTAGTGAACTGTGGCCACTTCAATTTTATAAATTGGAACACAGCCAGAGTGCCGCAGTTCTGAAAGTTACATTATGGAAAGTGATAATCACTGAATGGTAAAGCTTCTGGTAAGAAAATTGTATTAAAAATACATAATCCACTGGATTATGAAATTTTCATATGGTTATCACATTTAGGGCTCCAAATTTTCAGGAAAGAGGAGGAAGAGAAAAAAAGAAAAAGCATACTTTTATTTGGAAATGACAACTTTTTCTTTGGGTCAGATTTGAGTAAGAATTTTTTCTTATGACAGAATCATATTATGAAAATAGGTATAAATACGTAATTTTTTGCCTTGGATTAGAAAATGTCTAAGAGATAAAACTTTTTTTCTTTTTTTTTTTTTTTTAATTATAAAAATGAGGATCTGGATAGTGATATGAAGCTGGAGCCTGAAGTTTAAGTGCATTCCTGCAGCCCACAAAGGAGAAGAGAGAAAATGCTGAATCTTGGATTAGGCAATGGTTTGTCCAAAAGGCAATGGATCAGGGAAATAATAGTAATAATTTTGGTGACCATCATAACATGACAATTAACCTGCATGATTTTTTTATGATGGAGGTTGAGTTTATGCACTATTAGAGGACATAAAACCATACACCATATTTTTACAGTTGGGTAAACAAAAGAAGTTTAATCCTCCAAAAACTTAGAAGGACGTAGAAGAGGACAGAGACTGAGCCTGACTCTCTTCAACTGAGCCAACAGTTGCTATTAGGGCACTCATTAAAAATATGGAAGATTCATTCTGGCACCACATCAAATGTTACAAAGATGTAAATCTGTCTCTCAAACACTGTGCTGTTTTTCCATGAAAACATTTGAATGTTATCAGATCTGAAGTGGACTCAGATGTCCAAACCTCCCTATTTCTTGCAAAATGGAATTTCTGGGTTTTGGCTATTACTACTGATTGCACGAATTCCATTGACAATTTTGACAGAACTGACAGTCTTGAGAAACATTTCTATTGTGTACAAAGAGCATCTTCAAAGGGAAAATTACTCCACCAGACACGATTAATTTGCTTTAACATTATTCTCATACACTCTACTTTGTTTTTAACAAGAAAGCACAAGATACTTGATTCTGTTGTTAGAAGTAGCAGTAATTTCATTTCAAAACAAAGATCAATGTATTTAAATTTCTGCACAATTCATTCTAAACTAAGAATATTTATCTTGGCAAAATTGCCTCATAAAGAAAGGCACACTGTAATTTAACTGCCTCGGATCAAATGAAGCTAGTGACAACACCATTCTTATTATAGTATGTTCCCATTTTATCTTAATCTGTTTCTAAGTAGGGACGAATTTATTAACCTCATCCAAATATTTCTCACTTCCAAGACATGACCATGCCTTAGTGTCAATTGAGAATGAAGCCAAATTTCCATACTTTTACCAAAACTTTTAAAGCATCATGCCATAGCATATGTGCAGGTGCAGATTTGATACAGAATCCCATTTGCCACAGTTTTCTTAAACATAATCCTTAGTATTCAAGAGCTGCAAAAGTTGGATCATTCTCTAGTAGATTGTTTTTAATTCCTTGGCACAGCAGTGCAAAATATTGTGAATTTAAATACATTTCTATAGAGACATTCAGGTCATGTCAATTTTAATCACCACAGTTTCTAGTTACTATTAAAATCTCTATTATAGCTGTATTTTTCTTCTTATTGGTATTTCAAGCTAAAAGCAATTTATACTTCATTATTCTTAGACTCCTCAGGGCATATTTGGAAGATGTAGCATTCCATATAAATGTTTTACATGCATCATACAAAAATTTAAGTAAAGCATCTAATTTCACACTGAGTCACTGAATATAGGGTACAGGCATTTGACAACAGGGTCTTTACTTCCAGGTTATGAGTTTGAATTCAACGTGGGGCAGAAAAGATAAAGATATCACCAGGTGCTAAACTGTCCATGACTTGTATTAAATGAAGTTCACAGCTTTTAGAGTCAGTGGGGACTATTACGATTCTGAGGTCTGGCTCCAGATCCAGCACTGGCCACAAAGCTTTACAGAGTAATTTCTGCATAAAACCTACAAATTGTATGAGGTAAAAAAATTCATTTGGAAAGGCATTCTTCTTGGTTTACACTTCATCTGATGAAAAATGTACTCCACTGCAATGTCCCCTTCACTATCAAAAACGTGTCAGTGTCATTTAGGTAACAGAATGTTACAAAACACATTAAAAAAAAGAACAAAGCCTTTCAGCAGAGATAGCAACGTAATGGAATGTACTTGCCCTACGCAGATGGAGTAGTGCTCACAGAAAAAAAGTACTATTTGCGAATAAAACAGGATAAGAGAAGGAGAAAAGTACACAAGCAAAGGGGTCTGGAACCAAGTAAGTTGCAGAGAACCAGCTTCTTGGGCTTTATACACTTGTGTTAGACCTACCTCTTCCTGCCACATCTTATTAAAGAGAATATATTTATTTTGCTTTTCCGTTCAGCATTTGTTGTTGATTTTCTTTTCTTGTTACAGACAAACCATTGTATATTTTGCTAATGAAATATATTTCAAGTTGTATAGTTGAATCCCAGCCTATTAATCAACAATGTAGAAAGCTATCTTTTGACTGCCAAATAGAGCACAAACTGCTCGAAGTGTTTTATTTTAATGCTCTATAAGTAGTGGCTAATACTTCAGCTATATAAAATGAGCTATTGATATTTCAGTGCATTCCTATTTGGAGTGCAGAAAGCTTCGGATTTTTTCATTTGTATGTAATTAGGCTCTAAATTTTAATTATTTGCTCTACAAAGAAGGTAGAGAGTAGAGATACAAACATAAACTTTCTCCTGTATCCTTGTCATTTAATTACCATCATTTCACAGTCTAAAATACAAAGCTTTTCTCAACCACCTAATGAATGAGGTTCTTGTGTAATTGAAGGCAGGGATATGACTGAAGAGCAGTAACTTCTGTGTCATTTAAAAATATTAGTGGAAAACAAAGTATGTGAGCTTTACGGAATAGGCAACACTAGTGAGCAGTATATTTAGAATATCTTTCCTCTCAGGACCAGGAAAAACAAAAAAAATGTTTTTACTCAGTAGATATGACATATGCTTATATCTGTAACACTTACTTGTTCACCCTACTGAATAAAGCTGTAAAAGTGCTTTTCTAGGTTTTCAAAGTTTTTGAAGTGCTTAATTCCAGCACCGGTAGAAGAGAGTAAAAAAGATTCCATCCTTCTTTGTGCACTATGATTTTGATTGATCACTTGCCAGTAAATTAACACTATACAAACCAGTGGACAGTAAAGGAATTGCATACATGGCGTTGAATGTACACTTTGAAAATGGTATTTTTCTTCTCCCCAACATTCTGAATGCTAATATATAGAAAATAAAATCTTAGCCTAAAGCTCCAGCCTCAGGCTGTGTCTTCAGAGACAATGATTACAATCTCTCTGTAAACTGAAAAATTTCAAATACAATTTTGAAGAAGAACAGAGAGACAGGAGAAGCTCAGTTTAAAGCTTCAAAGAATTTCTTGTTCAGTTAACTTACTTTTAACATATTTATTACTTTGGGGAGGAATTCATCTGCTGGATTTCAAATTTTCAAGCAGGATTTCCTACCTTTCTACATGATTTCCATTTTTTTCTCTCTACTAAGGGATTAAAACAAACCACTGCGGGGGTTTTTCCAATGGATTTTAGACTTAACTTTATTGCAAACAAATGTTACCAGTTATCCTCTCTATCCAGCTGGTTGGTTTTCTTCTTCTAGATTCCTAATATGCAGTCTCACAAACAAAAAAAACAAGATCCTTACTTGCTCCGCCCTAACTCTTACTATATGCTGCTGGTGCATCTGAATGAAAATATTTCACTGTATGAAAAACATATTTTTGACAAGCCAACAGCAATTTTTAAAAAAATTATAAATTCTCAGAATAGTAATTTATCCCACAGTTTGGATTTAAAAAATTGAAAAAGATCTCATCTGATGAGGTATTCATTTTAAGCTCACAACTCATGTATCAAATCAGTTTTCATAAATCTGAAAAAAAAAATAAAAATCATCTCTTTGCTGAAAAAAAAATGATAGACTTCAGCTAAAAGAGTTTTTCAGAAAGTCATGTGTGTCTGTAAAGAGATGCTTACAATAAAAGTGCCTCTTAGCTACAGTGGTCTTGTGTACTTAAGCACATCTCCTTTGATTTGCAGCCAATATCCTGATATCAAACCAATTGTCCTTCTATGTTTTTCTTCTACTAAACTGTTGTTTGTTTTTTTTGATGACTGTAAGTAGTAGTGCACGTGACAGAGCTGATAAGGAATCCAAATTTCTGCCAGCCTGTGTCTACATCCTGTTTAAATAACCCCCTGTTAACTCCTATGGAAGCTGACGCAGCTGCAAGGAAGATACTATATAGTTCATTATGCCTTAAAAGACCTCGTCTGACTTGATCAGCTCATCCTAGTAGTACTTCTGGTAGTACTTCTGAAAAATAGCTTTATGGATAAGGACTTCAAAGTCAAGTTCTCAGGAACGTTTTTATTTCAGGAACCTTAATGAAGCATCACAGCTACAGCAGTTGCATGTTTCTGTTCCATCATTTCATTTTCCCATACTTGATGACTGACCACTTGAACAACCACAGTGCATTTAAAATTCATAAATGTATGTTAACATAATACTAGGGATGAAGTTCTTTTGCATGACATTGAGGGCAGAAGACAGGAGCAGAAAAGGGCTTCACAGTTACAAGAAGAACAAGATTTGGATTAGAAGCAACTCAAGCAGCCTGTTAACTCTTGAAGCACAATTTTTGTGAATTTCCCTTGTCATCACTTCAGAAACACTCTCTAAATTATGAGCACGTGCATGGTTTTGCATTCCCACTTTCTATTACCCATTGATATCAGAAGCTGAATTAAGTCTGACACTTTAACACTAATGGAAGGGATTACCCCATTGCATTTTGTCTAATCTTAATTTTCTTCTGTTTAACTTCAGAGTTAGCTATTCATTTTGCTTTGGTATTATTGTTTCTGGTTTTTGTTGTCTTGTTTACCACTTCCTTTAACTTTGAATTCCCCCTAGGGGTTGATTAGCAATGTGCAATTTAATGGGGAAAATGACTACTTCCTTGCCTTGCAAGATTTAGAAATGGCAATTATAAAAAGTTCCCATTCCAGCTTTTGCTCTGAAACCAAGTCTTTGAAACAAAACTCATACTGCCTATCTTCAGCAATATTGTTTTGTGAGCTCTTCAGCAAGCCATTTCTTATAAAATTCACAGTAAGGACGACAGTTTTTGCTTTGTGTCCATACAGGGACACAAATTTGCTTTTCAACTCTCAAAAATTCCACATCTTTACAGATTTTAGACTAATTTCAGGCTGCCTGACTGCCACAGTTTGTGTGCTGCCTGATTTGTTACGTTTGCTGCCAAATCCCCTGTTCAACTACGCTTATACGTCCCAGTAGCATTCTTCATGAGGACACATTGCAGGAGACGAGAAACTTTATTCCTTGCATTACCTCAATTACACATGTCCATCCTTAGGTTCTTTACAATCATATAGTATCTGCAGATATACTGATGATCTGCGTACTGGTATATGCAATGTACATTGTTTCTTTTTATAGCATTAATGATACTCAGCTTATCAGATGGAGAACATTTTCCTACTATGATGACATTTTTTAGTGCATCATAATACTTGTGTGTATCTTTCCACTCTCTTCTAAATATCTCTATGTTTTTTGTTTGAATTTCCTGGTATTTTCACATTTCCTTGAGCTTGTTTGCAGTCATGGTTTGAGACTCTCGAGTTTTAAAAAAACATGAGATCTTGTAATATCTTTCAGGCTCTTGAACAGGAGCCGGATCTCAGGGAGCAGGAATGGATGGACTCTCCAAGGAGATGTGGAAGGTTCATCTGCAATAGTTTGGGAACTCCAATAGGACCCAAAGGGATACTGTAAGGATAGTAAGGATTCTAACATTGTATGTTCACTCTCGAGATCTCCATATGACCTAAATGGACCTAAATTTCAAAACAACTTCTACTATATGAAAATGTTAATACGAGAATGCTCTCAGGGAAGGATCTCCAGTCAGTGAATGTACTGTTGAGATAAAGAACACCATCTGGACTAAAGAGCAACCTGTGAGAGATACTAGGCCACTAGATAGTCTCAACTAACTAAACGGACAAGAGTAATGTCCTGTATGTATCACACAGCTACCACACTCAAAAAGCCCCACAGATAGACTGTATCACTTCCAGATAAATCCCTGATGCTTTTGAGATTGACACTGGTCTAGAGAAGGAAAAGAGTAAATAAAATGGGCTAGGGACTAATCTCTGGTTCGCAGGTTGGCAACACAGCAGTTTCTACTCACTTGCCAGAATTTTTTTTGTCCTCAAAATAGTACAGTAACATCTAAAGTGCCTATTGGGAACAGATCCTAGCATATGCTGTTGACTCAAGCCACTCCTGAGAACTGTCTGGGAGATTACTAGGTTGGAGCAGATCAAAACTATGCCAGAGTATGCTAGCAATAAAAACGCATGGATGACTTCTCAGCAGTGCTCGAGCCCTTGCCATTCACTGTTTCACTCACTTGTAAATACACAAGCTAGGTGACCAAGACTAATGCACTGAAGTTGTCTTACTGAAAACAGCAGCACCAAAACTGTCACTGCTTTTCTAACATACAGCATGATTTCTGTATGCCTGCTATGATGCATGTGCTTATACAAGACTCAGCAGGACTCAGTTGCAGTATCGAAGTCAGACTGAGGAGTCTTTAGAAAAGTATTTCTTGGCACAAATTTCACCTCTTTTTGTATAAGCACTAGCTGGGGTCCCAATTTTCACATGTCAAGACAAGTGCTACTTTTCATATGAAGATTTAAGTCATACAGCCTTATGCAGATCTGGCAAGAAACTATAAATGTAAAGACACAAGAACTGATGAAGCTGAGGTTGACACGGAACATCCTAGCTAGAATATTATCCAGGGAACTGCTGAAGCTGCCGATCTCTGTCATCTTTTCAAAGTCACATGTAGCACAAAAGAGGGCCTTCTTCAGAAATTAATGGCTCCATAGATAAAACAATGGATTAGATCAGTTTCTCAGGAACTCTTTAAGTTCTCTGTCCTCTGCTCTGATAGGTGTTGATTCAAGATCTCTCTGTACTCAGAAGCTCTACAGTTGGATATCCTGGCAGGAGCAGTGGGGGACAGCAGCCAGGCAGACCAACACCTACTCCTTGTTCTCTCCGTTAAGTCAATAAACCTGAAGGAGCATAAAAGTGACTCCTCTGAGAGCAAAACCAGAATGGGATGAAGGGGCCTGAGATTTTTAGAACTGGTCTCCCATATATCAGAACGATGTAGCAGGAAACACTTTCTTTTGATCCCAATTCACAGTTCCTTCATAGCCAGAAGAAATTTCATTACAGGAATTTTCAAACCACTAAACTGGCAAAAAGGCATACAAGCCTTTTTATTCCTTCTGCTCCTTTTATACTTGTTCCATAAAACCATTTCCCACTCTCCAGCTCACGATCTCTCTAAGCAGGAAAGTCCTATCTGCCACACACTTGTCATAACCTAGGTAGGATATGACAAAGTTTCAAATACATCAGTATTTATAAAATTAGAAATGTCAAACTGCAGAAAAGAAAAATAAAAAGGAAAAAAAGGGTGGTGGGGTAAAAATCAGTTTCTACCTTGACTGTTAGGCTCTTAAGCTGCCAGTATTTAACATTAATGTTTCTACTTCAGGCTCATGATTGCTACAGTTCTGCCATTTGTGGATATCAGTGTGAGATTATCTGCCTTTCACCAGCTCAGGCAATCCACTTCTTGATGGATATGATTTTATTTTACCTTTTAATGTTTAAAATGGTGAGAATCCAGCCCTCCAAGCTATCATTACGCTTCTCTTGATTTAAATACAAGAAGTTAGCTCCACTGGGACATTCATCCACAGGAACGTTAGCACTTCCAACTTCATAGACAACCATAAATTATTTCTGTCAACAGCAAATTACTAAACATAGTACAACACTCTATGAAAGACAAAAAGAATGCACACAATCAGCATTTCCCTTTATGACTATGAAAAGCTCTAACAGCAGATAAGCCTGAACTAAACATCAATCAAATCTGGACCCCAAACAGGGTACGGCTTATGATATGTCACACATCTGGACTCGACTATCGAAAGCAATCATGCACTTAGGAAATTTGAGGCTGTTATGCAGAGGTTTAACTAGAGTCTTGGCAACTCAATTTGAGACATGAAAGGTATTTGCACTACAGTACCAGGTGCAGTAAAGGAAACTGGTCTTGCAGTTCGATTCCAACACCGCGTCCGCAAACAAAACAAGGCAGCTACGTGTGAGGAACATGGATGGAAATCTCACCTGCCATCCTGAAGTTACGCTGTGGCATTTCGTCACTTCTTGTCACTTTCCTCGGGCTTGGTAAAGCCTTTGCAGAGTCTGAAGCAAAGGCCCATAGCTTCTTCCCGTTTGTAACAGTGGATGCCTGGGTTTCGGCAGGTTGGTTTGCTGTGGGGCACCGCTTGTACCCTCGATTTGCCTTCACACATGCGTCCTTGTACTAAAAAAGGAAAATTGCCAGTCATGACGTTATACTATCCACAGGGCAATAGAGTGCACTGCTTGTAAGAGCATTTAATACAGCAAATAATCCTTAAATATCTTGATTTTTTTGACAGTTTAGTCACGTGCTTAGAGTCTGACCGCCAACACAATCTAACAAGAAGAACTATTAAGATAAGTAGAGATGCATTTAAAAAAGTGGGGGTTCTCTTTCCTCTCCTGAGGGTTTATCACCCAGAGCAGGCTGAAGTTCTGATCCTGCAAACTGCTCCCCAGTGCTTGAATGCTCACTCTGGGAAACAAATTCTTTGGCAGGTCCAATCTTTGTTTACTTTCTAGTTTGAATGAAATGAAAGCAGACGTTTAGCAATAAATGCAGCATGATGCTCCTTACCTCATACTCCTTTTCCTCTAATAGATCTGTACCTTAGACTAGTTGAGGATATTCTTTCCCAAAGCAGGCACTGAAAACCACTTAACCGTTTAACTGTGAAACACGTTACCACATCAGGTGTGTGCCGTTGGTGGAGCGGAGACTCCCCGGCCACCCAGCGCTGTTTTGCCTGCTTGTTACTTGCTACAATAAACCTTGATTGGATTATCCCCGGGCTGGCGTACAAATTTTCATCATAACTTATAACAATTTGGTGCCGTGACTCGGATAAGGTTAACTTGGTTTGGAATCTAAACTCTGGGGAGGCGCCCCATCCTTGGATGGCCCCGGAGTGGACGATATCCTTTCCAAGACCCTTACCTCCGAACTCTAAATTTGGCAAGCAGGCAAAAGAACACTGCAGTACCCCATAATTTTCGTGCACGAGGATCCGGACGAAGACTCCAGGTTAAGTGAGTATTGAAAGCGTTTCCCGTTCAGTCGGGGTGGGTTTCCCAAAGTGTGCATAAACGAGACGCTCCCGAGAGGAGCGAAGTGAGTGCGGACCCTCTTGTAGTGCGGTTCTCATTTCCCACGAGGGCATGAGCCACGAACGAGGGGCACGTGTGTGTGTGTGAGAGAGAGGCACTTCGGAAGATGGGGCAGAAGAAAAGCAAGCCTTCTGACTCCATGGTGGGTTCCCCGGGGTGTAGGTCGCCTGGGAAGAGGGATGACTCCATAGGGAATCCTAAGGTCAGTCTCCCTATGATACCGCCAGATAGTCCTTTAGGGTAATGATTGCCCATTGGGATGACTGGCTGCCCAGACAGGGCAAAAGCAGAGAGAAAATGATATATTAATGCATACAGGGGTGGGGTGGTAAACAAATTAGAGGAGATCAGGTATTTCGGCCTGTTTTGGGGACGTTTGACGATTGGATATGTCAAGCCTTAAACATATACGTAAATTCTAAGGAACCCTTGAGTTTAGAAGAGAGTGAATATGCTCATTTATGGATAAAATTAGATACCCAAATCCATGTATTTGCTCTAAGTGAAAAGAACCATAAAAAAAAAAAAAAGAACTAAAAACCCCGAAGAACTTCCCACACCTCCTCCCCCTTATGTTCCCCCTACACTCGCACCTGACCCAACCCCCCCCTTCCTCCTCTTCCCCGACAGCCCCAGCCCCAGACTTAGACCCTCCGAGTTCCCCTGAGGAGAACAGGGGAATAACGAGGAGTCAGACCAGAAAGAAAAGCAGTTAGAAGAAAGATTATACCCCTTGAGAGAAATAGCTATAGGGGGTCCACAGCCTGGCATGGGATTTGTGTCAGTACCTTTGAATTCCGGAGATGTAAGGGAATTCAAGAAGGAGATGGGGAACCTTTTAGAAGGCCCCTTGGGAGTATCCGAAAGGTTGGACCAGTTTTTGGGTCCTAATATATATATACCTGGGAAGAGTTACAGGCAATTTTAAGTATACTATTCACAACAGAGGAAAGGGAAATGATTCGAAGAGCAGGAATGAGAGTTTGGGATCAGCAGCACCAACACGGTCCAGGCGCAGATATTAAATGGCCACTACAGCGGCCAAACTGGGATAACCAAAATGCAGAACATAGAACTCATATGGCAGATCTGCGCATTATAATTGTTCAAGGCATTAAGGAATCTGTTCCTCGAGGACAGAATATTAATAAAGCATTTAGTGAACACCAGAAGAAAGATGAGACCCCCACTAAATGCTTAAAGAAGATTAGGGGGGTCAGGGGATCTATTTGCTGGGGACCCCTAAGAAAACAGAGCCCTTGATAAAATTAAAATTACGTCCCCAGCATCAAGAAGTAGAGTTCCTTGTGGACTCTGGGGCAGAGAGATCTAGTGTCCAGTTAGTGCCCCGAAGATGCACACTGTCCTCGGAGAAATTACAAGTAATAGGAGCAAAAAGGGAACCGTTTCAGGTACCACTAATAAAGGGAGTAAAAATAGAAGCTCCATCTCGACTTGGAATAGGATCCTTTTTGTTGGTACCTGAAGCAGAATCTAATTTACTGGGAAGAGATTTAATGATTGAATTGGAAATTAATTTGGAAATAAAACCCAAAGAAATAGCAGTAAAATTGTGTGTCTTGACAACGGAGGATGAAGCTAAAATTAACCCCAAAGTGTGGTACACTCCAGAGTCAGTAGGACGATTAAACATTGCTCCATTTGAAGTCACTATTAAGAACACGGAAATTCCAATTAGAGTCAAACAATATCCCATGGCACAAGAAGGTAGACATGGATTACAGCCTGTAATCGAAAGGTTGTTACAGCAGGGATTATTAGAACCTTGCATGTCACCACACAATACCCCCATTCTGCCCATAGAGAAGTCAGATGGCTCCTATCGCTTAGTTCAAGATTTAAGGGAAGTAAACAAAAGAACTGTTACCAGGTTTCCAGTCGTAGCTAATCCGTATACGTTGTTGAGCCAACTCTCCCTGGAATTGAAGTGGTACAGTGTTATAGACTTGAAAGATGCCTTCTGGGCTTGCCCCTTGAAGGAGGAATGTAGAAATTATTTTGCCTTTGAATGGGAAGATCCAGAAACCCACCGGAAACAACAATTAAGGTGGACTGTACTTCCACAAGGATTTACAGAATCACCAAATTTGTTTGGGCAAGCTCTGGAACAAGTACTAGAAACTTTTGAATCAACCTCAGAGGTAACTTTAGTGCAGTATGTAGATGATCTGTTGTTAGCTGGGGAAGATCAAGAGACTGTTAGAAATGAGAGCATTAGATTATTGAACTTTTTAAGCCTGAAGGGGTTCAAGGTTTCAAAGTCTAAATTACAGTTTACTGAAGAGGAAGTAAAATACTTAGGACACTGGCTGAGTAAGGGAACTAAGAAATTAGATCCTGAACGAGTGAATGGTATCTTATCCCTCCAGGCACCAACAAGCAAGAGACAGATAAGGCAGTTGTTAGGACTTTTAGGGTACTGTAGACAAGGGATTGAAAATTACAGCAACAAAGTGAAGTTTTTGTATCAGAAATTAGTAGGAGTAAGATTAATAAAACGGACTCAGAAGGATGAACAGAGTCTAGAAAGCCTCAAAGCTGACCTTGTAAATGCTCCGGTATTAAGTTTACCCGATACTAAACGACCGTTTTATTTGTTTGTGAATGCAGAAGGAGGAACAGCCTTTGGGGTATTAACCCAAGAATGGGCTGGAAGAAAGAAACCTGTAGGTTATTTTTCCAAATTATTAGATCCAGTTAGTAGGGGATGGCCTACTTGCCTACAAGCTATAGTAGAAGAAACATTTGACTAAATTAATCATTGAAACTAAAATGAACCGGATAAAATGTTTACCATTAGCACTATTAAATGTAAGGACGCAACCCAGAGCAAACACTGGGATCTCTCCTTTTGAAATGTTATAGGGGATGCCCTATGACCTAGAAATGCCGATTGAACACCCAAAGATAGAAGAAAAATTCTTACAGGAGTATATCATTAAACTCATGAAGAGACGGCAAGAACTAATAAAGAAGGGACTGATAGTGCAGAGGCCACCATTAGATATTGCAATACACAAAATTATGCCTGGAGATAAGGTATTGATCAAAACTTGGAAAGAATCATCTCTAACTCCCTGTTGGGAGGGACCGTTTCTTGTTCTGCTTACTACAGATCCTGCAGTCCGGACTGCCAAAAGAGCATGGACTCGTGCAAGCAGAATCAAAAGACCAATGCAGAATTCTCACTGGGAGGCGACCAGAGACCCTGACAGCTTGAAAATTAAGTTCCGAAGAAAAGCGGATGAGTGAGACTATCTTTTGTAAAGATCCTCACTGTATATGTTATCCCTTTGTATGTTACAGGTGTAAACTCTGTAGAGAAAAGTGGTGCACACATTGCTCCTATGGGTATTCCCCTCTAGTGGTATTTGCCACGAATGTTATTATTACAAACGGGAATTAACTGAGCAAGCATTACGTGTGGGAGTATCAACCGGGAAAATTACAAAGGACTCCAAAGAGTGGTGGGATATTTTTGCTAAAGGCATAAACCCTGAGAGGTGTTGTCTTTACGCCAACGAGCCGTGTTCAACGAAGGCTGAAATACTGCCAATATCTTGCAGACAAACAGTGGTCAGAGTGGGGTGGGGAGCTTGGAAAGTGAAGGATAAAAACTGGGACGCATATAAGTCAAAGCGAATCAAATATAAAGGAGGTTCCCCTGAAGAATACGACTGCTGCCGAGAAGATGGTACACCTCACTGCTCTAAGCAACAGAGTAGGCAGAGAAGAAGGCAGAGACGTACTGCTGTTCGGATTAAAGTTGATGAACCACCTCCAGAGAAGGCTCACGGAGCCTCTTGACTTATTACTCCCAAACAAAACGTCCTCAGAGCTTCCCCGAAGTCTCCCATCTCTCACCAGGGGTAAAGACAAAAACCAAAATGATTATCAACAAATTCGGAATACCTGTCGCAAGGGTAAGGGTACACCACTTTTCTTGAACTTAAGATTAAGCATTTGGATGATAAGACTGTTACTAATGCTGATAGGGATAACCCAAGGTAAAGGGAACCCCCACCAACCTTATAAATGGACGCTCTATAGGTGGGAGGATCAAATGATATTACAGCAAGTAATTGCTACCGGGGCCCCAAGTTTTAATCAATCGTTATGTCAACTCGTACCCAGAGACCCATGTCTACATAACTTAGGCTTTTAGTTTTGTCCTAGTTCTCATAATGTTAATATTAACCTTTGCACCTTGTATATTGAATAGAATTACTGGATTGATAAAAAATCGATTAGAAGCTGTACACCTAATGTTGATAAGAAGACACTATAAGCACCTAGAAGAAGACGAAATTGTTAAAGAAACTCCCCTTCTCTCCCTAGCTCGAGAAGCTCTTGCCCAGTTTGAGGAACAAAATAAGAAAAACAAAAAGGGGGAATTGTAATAAACTTTGCATAACCAATTTGTTCATCAAACCTGTTGATTGTTAAAATATATTGATCTCTACAACTTAGTAACTAAGCTGCTTTTAACTGTAATAACCACAGTAACAAGTGCAGAAACTAGATATTGAGCTAAGTAAGCAGGATGAGCCAGTCTTGATTACCTTATCATATAGCTCCTCAAGAGCAGTTTTCTGAGAAAATAAGGAACTGGTCCCAGAAACCGGCCAAGGCCGATTCCGTGGCTTGGATAGATAAACTTGAGGGAGTGTCCCCTTGGAACTAATCGTAATACCTCTCGGAACTAATTGTAATACCTCTTGGAATTAATTTTAATGCAAAGCGGGAATAGGTCATGCATATGTATAGGCGTACCTGCAACTCCCATACATATGTAACACTTAACTGTTTAACTGTCAAACACGTGACCACATCAGGTGTGTGCCGTTGGTGGAGCGGAGACTCCCCGGCCACCCAGCGCTGTTTTGCCTGCTTGTTGCTTGCTACAATAAACCTGGATTGGTTTATCCCCGGGCTGGCATACAAATTTTCGCCGTAACTTATAACAAAGACGCAGCGTGCCTTGTGGCAGGATCACCATCGCAAGTGTATCGCTTGCATTCATCTCCATCTTAATCTGCCGGCTGGCACTTGCTCCCTCCAGGCTGTAGCCGGGATAAAAGCGATGCAGGTTACAAGAAGCACAGCACCGTGTGAGCCCGCTGTGTATTTATAAAACCGGCTACAAATACTAAAGCTCTGCAGGGACCGCTGACCCACACAGAGGCTGTGTTTTCTGAAGAGGGAGTCTGTGTGAAACCCACAAACCCAGGACTGCGACCCCCCTCACCCTGCCCCTTCTCTCCTTCCCTCAGCCGGGCCCGGCTCCCACACCCCCACGCCCGCCCAAGGGCCTCGCTCGCCTCACGGGCAGCCCCAGCCCTCACCTCAGCCGGGCCGCAGCTGGAGCAGAGACTGCAGAGACCAACATGGCCGCCCGGCAGCCCCGTGCCCCAGGACTACAGCTCCCAGCATGCCCCGGGAACCACCAGGGCCCCCGGCAGCCCCGTGCCCCAGGACTACAGCTCCCAGCATGCCCCGGGGCGCTCCTTCCTGCTGCCTGACCCTGCAGGGACACCGTCCCCGGCCCGGCCCCGGCCCCCGCAGGCCTCATGGCCGCCTGCCTGGGGGAGGACGAGGGCGAGGGCGAGGGCGAGGACGAGGATGAGGACAAGGACAAGGACAAAGGGGCAGGACGATGAAGCCCCGTGGGGCAGGAACCTGTGAGTCAGGTTCCCTTCTGCACTCAGCATGAAAGGCCTTGTGAGATATTGTCCTGACACAAAGAACCCCAAACATTCATGAAATGCAAATCAGACCCATACCCCCAATCCCACATGTAATGAGGTAAGAGAGATTTTACAATAGCCAATATATTTTCAGCCTGTATCTCAAGATAAGATGATAGCTTTTTCACAGACTTTGAGCAATACAAAAACCAGGACTAAAACACCCTACCAAACACCACAAGATCCAAGATAGAAATCACAATTTTTGCTGGGTAACATCAACACCACCTTTTTTCTTTCCTTCTTGAAAGACTTCCATTCTTCTACCGATTTTAGTATTTTCCCGTGAAACAAAAGTGTTCTAGATGCTTGTCTTATAAAAAGGCTTTAGTGAATAACTCTAGTTTTAAAGACTACAACCAAATGATCTTTTTCTTCTTTCCTGCTGAGATTCCTGACTTTTGTAAGCCTCTGGATTTCATCTCTACTGCAGGAGAACAATAAAAAACGTCTTGCTTATGAGTTTTTAAAATGTGAAATGCAAGTACAAGATGAATAGAATTTTGAACACACACTATTACACTATGAGCGATTACCCACAAAAAGTAGGGAACACATACAAATGCTTAGGCGTTTAAGATGATTGCTACCCCTGTCTCACAAAGCCGTTTTTTTCCTGCTGCTTTATTCCACATTCCCTTGGTTGTAAGTTAGTTCGGTGCATCCTTCTTTTCACTGTAGCTGTTTTCTTCCTTCAGAAATGAAGGGGAAAAACCTATTATCCATCGGTAACATACCTATAGCTCCTCTGCTAATTTTTTTTAAACTTTTTGTGCCTTGAATTCACTTAAAGTGTATATTCCATATAAACCCCATTTTCCCTTTATAAACTATAAATAACTACTATATCAAATCTTGTTGACTGGGTATATGGATTTCTGATATTTTGGTTTATGAAACAAAAGCAGCCACCTGAAAACTTCACAGTGTTTCATGTCTAATTGCCTGAGTTATTTAACTGTCACCTCACTTCACTTGCTTCAGGAATGATACGTGAGGATGTACTTACTGATTAAAATGACAATTAAGGTAGGTTACCATCACATATCTGTACGAAACTTTGAACATGCTGTGTTTCTCAGCTTTTACAAATGCTGCTATATTTACATGCAACATAGCTGAAATTTGACCATGAAAAATGTATCCCTCACACATAACAATACAAAGTGTTGAGTGAGGCACATTAAAACAAAGATGTGTTCACCTAATTCTAACGTCTTTATAGTTTAAAAATCACCTACTAAAAAGCTATGAATGTTTTGCCTGTGAATACAAGAATTAGCTGCTTTTTTTTCCTCCAAAGAAAGCAACAGGCCTGCCTGCCAGTTTCCCGGCAATTGCAGTTGGTATTTGAACAAGCTTTCTCCTTCTGAATACAAAAGAACAATTAACTTGAAATCTAGAAGTGAGACTAGAGTAAGGGGGTATATACCCACTACAATCTATTGCAAAGCCATCTGCAAGGTTCCACATGAGATGATTGTTTTGTACAGAACAAAAAATAAATAAACAAAAAAGCACACGCAGCATTCACTTCACCTCCAGACTTCTAAGTGAAAAGATGTATGTAACCTGGGATGCAGTGAACTATATAAGGGAAATCGGGCCTGATAATCAACCTCTTTCATGTTTGTCTTACAAAAGCAAGGCTTATCTTTCTATTTGTTTGACAGACCCCAATTAGAATGAGTCCCGATTTTAACATGAGTTCTGCAGAACAAAACTCCAGGTAGTTGGGTGTTTGTATTGCAATTCTCACTCCAGATCAGCCCTCTTCTATTTATTGAGGAGCAGGTGCTGAGAGAGAAAGCAAAATGTATTGCCTTGTTTGGAACAACAACATCATCCTTAGCAATGATGTACCTTCATGAGTAAATTGACTCATGTGGGTAACTTCTAACTTGGCTGCATAATTATGCAAGCAACTTCATGGGATTAGTGGCATAAGTAAGTGCTCACTAGAGTAACAAAAAGGGCTTCATACATTAACATCGTTTTTCTTTCCCTTCAATGTAAGGCTCCTGTAACTTGTAATGCAACACAACAACAAGCAAACATCAAGAAAAAAAACCAAAACAAACAAAAAACCCCAAATATGGGCTAACTTAACAGAGCATGCAGGCAGTAAAACTTCTTAGTCAGAATCATCCTGGCAAGACGGCCATTCTGTAGGATGAGCTAGCATGAACTGTCCAAAGAGTAACCGCAGTGTGCACTGTTGCTATCCTAGCAGGAACTCTGCTGCACACAGTGAATTTTTCCTGCTGGAAAATGTCAGTTGTATCCCAAAACATGGTGTTTTCATTTTGGTTTTTTCCTTCATGGATGTGTAAGTACTTTACCAAAAAAACCTGTACTCAGTAGTTTATCGTATTTAGTTCACATCCCACATTTCTCATGTCGTTAGAGCTTATGGGACTGTTATTTACTCACAAAAGCCTACTGAAGTGATGTTAACCTGTACACTGTAGTGCATTGCTTCTACTTCTGAAGACAAAGTCCAAATAAAAGGCAGGAATGCCCTTCATTGCAGAGGAAAAAATACAGCTGCCACAGTGATTCCTTCTGTTGCTCCTGATGCTGTATATATTAACATCAACATCTGCTGACATTGGCAAAGAGCAACATGGAACTAGACTTACCATCAAGAAATCATGTTTTTGTGTGATAAATAGGCAGCAGCAGCTGTTTTTACAGCTGGGAGATTTCATCTAACTGTGGGACCAGACACAGTCACTTCTTGGACATTCCAGATTGTCTTGAACAGTGCTAGAATGAACAGAGAACAGAAAGAAATGCTGAAATTGCAACTTTTCTTATGGTAAATTGCAGTATTATTGGCATTCTTCTGAGTCTTCTTCCACGTGCTGCCCAATTCTTTTTTTGTGTGCTGTACTATGAGAATGTCTTCAAGGCACCTTGATAAAGGACATGCTCAGGACTACACTTCTCTCAGATTCTGTGCTTGACTGCTTCCTCTGTGTTCCCGACCAGTTAAGTTCTCAAGGTTATACCCCAGCTTCATCCCACTGGCCCAGAATAGGAGAACCACAAATTACAGTAACTTTTCTGGGTATGACGGGAACAGGCAGCCCCACGCTCACCGTGCAGCTCATCTCCACACATTTTCTTGACATGCTTTTCTGACTGCAGCACCATGAGCGCTTGGAAAGCCTCTCCTGCTTGTTTTGCCTGCCAACAAACCACTTCAAAGACTTCAGCCCTCTGTTGTCTGCTCACATGCTACCCCACGGGATGGCCACGTGCTTGTACCTGTAATGCACTCACAAAAGAGGATCGAGAGGGCTGTGAAAGTGGTACCAGCTGCAGGTGAAATGACTTACGTAAGGGATTTTTCTATTTGGAGAAGATCATAAAACAATAATATTTTGGGCTACCAATAAAAAGACAGTTTTGTGATAAAATAGGAAGTTTTAGGCTCCCTTCCTCCCTCCAAACAGTGAGCAGCAGCCTCTAGACAGGAGCATGGAATAGTCCTGACCAGAGTCAGCATTGCATCACATGGACCTGGTCTAAAATAGCTCTAACAAAATCCCAGCCTCAGAGGAGAAAGCAGCAGCAGCAGCAAAGATAAATCCTGTGATTATAACCAGAGTGAGGTTGTAAAGTCAGTATCTCTCTTCAGGAAAGTGACCATTAAGACTATGGCTTCAGTTTCTGTCCTGGGGCCTTTTCAAGCTGGTTAGGTCATTGTTTTAGAAGTTTGAGGTTTATTCAGGAAGAGATCAATTCACGAATGGATCATATATTTTAGCTGATCAAGAGAATAAATGGCACATGGCTATGTCTGTTAGTGTGTGAGCCCATGTCCGTAGAAGCCCCGTCGACAGCTTCACCAAGATTACCTTCTCACAAGGCCATTCTTCAATGACCTTCAGACGGTTCAAAATACACAGCCTATCTTAATGCCACTATCCAGGAGAGGATGTTTGTCCCAGCTAGTGTTGCATGGTCTGAGAGCTGTCTTTCTCAGGGACGAATCGTCTAGGGTGAAAGTGGTTTTCGTCTTAATGAGGGCAGAGCAAAAGTGTGATGCTGCACAGACTCTCCCTCTCGTGGGGAGGGAGGTCCATATTGGTGTCTGGGTCCAGACCATGACATTCCCTTTCTCTTGCAGTGTGAAGTGTTGAGGCACACAGAGCAATGCAGAAAGCACAAAACACCAAGTTACCGTTACCAAGTTGGAAACTGTATCTGCACCCTATCAGCATGGTCATCTTCTTTCTCACTGTCCCATGCCAAGAGAGAGCCTCCCCAATTTGACCACTGCTTTGGCTAGAGAAAACCCACACAATTCTAATCCTCATCGCAGTGGCACAGGGAGATGTGCATGAAGGGCGGGAATGGGAAGGGTGCTACATAGACAAGCAAGGGGAATCCAGGGATAGCCACACACTTGTGACTAAGACACAGTGGCTTAGGGAAATGCACAGTTCTGGGGCATGAAGGTCCTAGCAAGAAAGACTGCAGAAGTCCCAAGCCCTTCCCCTCTGCTCTGTCGAGCCCTGGGCTCCCCAGTGCCAGGCAGAGACGGCCACATTGGAAAGAACTCTCCCCCCAGTGCCCCTCCCACTTTCCGTTGGGCTTAGAATGTTGGTCGTTGGGCTTAGAATGTTGGTCGCTGGGCTCGGAATGTTGGTCAGTTGGAGCCCACGGCCGCCAGAGACAGCAGCACGGAGCTGTGCTGGCACGCAGGAGCGCTGGGAGGAGGCAGGATCTGACCGAGCGGCACCGAACCGGCACCGGCACCTCGCCTCCCATCCCCGCTGTCGCCGACTGGCCCGCGTCCTCGGTCCACGGCGAGGGTCCTCCTCTCCCGGGCAGGATGGGCCAGGCCAACTGCTGCTGCGGCTCCAGGTGAGCTCTCCCTGTGCCTCGGGGGCACGGCCGGGACCCGCGGTGGCAGCGGCCTTTCTCATGCCCGCCGCTCTCTGCTCTGCAGGGAGGCTCTCGCCGACGCCGAGGCGGTGCTGAGCGCGGACGTGCGGCTGACCCGGGGCCGCAAGAGGAGCGAGAGACGCCTTCTCCTCCTCCAGGAGGAACTGGTGATCGCCAAGTTGCAGTAAGACCCTCAGAGCCCAGCTGCCTTTCCCCCAGCCCTGGCCCTGGCCCCAGCCCCGGGACACCCCGGCCCCAGCCCCAGGCCCCGGCCCCTTGGTGCTGGATGCGCCCATCGATGTCTGTCCCAAGGGCAGGTGGGGGACAGGGCTCGGCCCGGGGGGACCCCGAGGAGGACACCCCCAGCTCACCGCCTGCCTCTCCTCTCTGCTCTCTGCAGACGCGGCACCAGCCTGCGCCCACAGCTCCGCCTGGCCCTGGACCAGCTGTGGGTGCTGAGCGGCAGAAAGGAGGCAGCAGGGGAGGAAAAAGAGGAGGAGGAAGGCGGCGACGAGGACATCCTCATCCTCGTCTGGCCCACCGGCTCATGCGTTGTCGCCTTTGGGTGAGTCGTGGTGCCACATCCCGTGGCTGGGTGGGAGAGGTTCCCAACCGTGCCCAGAAGAGAAGGGCAAAAGTCCTGCTCTGGCAGGACACAGGGAGCCAGGGCTTGGGCAGAGTCCCTGTCCTGCCCCACGGGGCTTCTTCGTCCTGCCCCTCTGTCCTTCCCCACGGCGCAGGGCTACACACAAACACGCCTCTGCCCACGGGCTTTGAAGCAGCGGGGCCTGACGCTGGTTCTCCTCTCTTTCTGCAGCTCCCAGGCGCTGAAGGAGCTGTGGGTGGGCACGCTGCTGGGGTAAGCCAAAGGGGGATGCTCCAGGCGCAGCCTGATGGGAGAACACAGCTCCCCAGCTGGGGAGAGGTGCCCTCGCAGCTGCCAGGAGCTCTCGGGGAGAGCTGCCTGACAGGAGAGAAGGGGCAGCTCGGGGCTCAGCCAGCTCTCTCCCTGTCCCTTCCCGGTCCACAGGACACCAGAAGGAGCAAAGCAAGCCCGGGTGACCCATCTCCCCTCCCTCAAACCCCTGGAGAAGCAGCTGAGCCGCCGCCACGCCGTGAGTGTCTCCCCAATCTGGGCTCTGTCCCCGAGCCCTGGTCCTCCAGCCGAGCAAGCGGCAGAGGCATCGCTGCTCACCTTCCTCCGCTCCTTCTCTCTTGCCCAGTGGAGGACATTCAGCGCCGGGAGCCTGGAGAGGCTGATCGAGGGCCAGGCAGAGGTGAGAACGGCTGCCTTTCGCCCACCTCTGGCTGTGCCGGCATGTGCGGCAAGTGGGGAGAGGTTGTGGGGAGGGTCTCATGGTGCCACTCGGGGAGTGGAGAGGGTTGGGGAGCCACCAGGAATGCCAGCACATCCTCACTGGTGGCACTGGGGGGAATCCTGCCATGCAGGGCAGAGAGCCCCACAGGGCACAGGGTCCCAGCTCTGCTGCGCTCAGGCTGCTGGTGCCGGGCGGCAGCTCGCCGGCGGCCCTTTCTGCTGCGGGGATGCTCTCTAAGCGCAATCTCATTTTTGCAGGATCATCCCAAGCAAGGGCCACCGACAGCCCCATCTGGGAACAAGGGAGGCGGACTTTGCCGCTCACCAGGTGAGTTTTGGAAAGGAAGGCAACCTCCTGCGAATGGTTGAGCTGTGCTCACTTGTCCCTTGAGTGTCGCCATGCAGGTGCGGCACCCCAAGGCAGGACATCACCTGGACGAGCACAGACACCCGCTGGGCAGCGGCCGCTGGACGTGGTTCTGCGGGGACACGGAGCCTCTGCTGCTGCCCACGGCTTGGAGGAGGGCAGGGCGAGGGCTGGGACAGGCTGTCCCGGTGGCACGCCGGCTCTCAGGAGCCTGCGAGATGGAGCCGCTGAGCTGGAGCCGCGGTTCCAGCTGCTGGCTCCCTGCTCGTCCTCACTGCTCAGCACCGCGCTGCAGGCAGGGCAGGCTCCGGGAGCAGCGGCCTGGCAGTCTCCATTGACGGGATCTTGCTCTGTTTTCCTTTGCAGCAGGAGGAAACAGCAGGAGGAGCAGGAGGAGGATGGGGCTGCCCTGGCCCTTTGCTCTGCGGAGGACCCCGGCCGCTGCCCAGGCGCCAGGGCAGGCGGGCTCCGGCTGTGGCAGGGCGCTTTTTGGACAGCCCCTGGCAGCCCTCTGCGGGGAGGACGGCTCCCTGCCCCGGCCCATCCAGGTAAGCCAGCCTGGGCAGGGGGTCCCCAGCCCTCCCTCCCGCTGCTCCAGAGGGGACGTGGCTGTCCCCAGGAGCTCCGGGGATGGGGGATTGGGCTCTTCACCCCCAGACCATGCTTTGGGGGGCAAGGAGCAGGATGTGGGGCAGCGCTTTGGTCACTGCTGTTGGAAGGCAGCTTCTCAGCCAAGCAACTGTCCTCCTGCCCCTCCTGCAGGAGCTGCTGGCTGTCCTGCACCGGGAAGGACCATCGACGGAAGGGATATTCCGAAGAGCTGCCAGCGGAACGGAATTTCGGGAGCTGCGAGAGGCCATGGACCACGGCGCCGACGTCGACCTGGGCAGCCAGCCTGCGCTGCTGCTGGCCGTCATCTTGAAGGTGAGCGCTTCTGACCTGCAGCTGGAAGAGCTCCTGCCTGGCCTGGAGTGTTCAGAGGCTCACCTGGAGCCCCTGGCATTGCAGGACTTCCTCCGAAGCATCCCCGCCAAGCTCCTCGTGACAGACCTCTACGAGGACTGGATGGCGGCGATGCAGAAGAGCGGCAAGGAGGAGAAGATTGAAGAGCTGAAAGCGTAAGTGTGGGCAGCAGCCTGCCTGTTGAGGAGGGACTGGTAGAGGCCTGGGACTTGCCTGGAAAGGGACGGTCTCCTTAAAAAGCTGTGTCTTCTGACAGCTTGCTTTTGCTGCGGTGGGCTTAGATTTCGGGGGAAAGGGCATGGACAGGGAGCCTTCCCTTGCCTGGGCTTGGGGGAAATCAGGATCTAGGAAGGAACGCCGTGCTTCCTTCCTGAGGCACAGGAGCACTGACCGCTGGCTGAGAGCACCTGGAAATCTGTGCAACTCACCCACTGGCTCCCACCTGCCTTGGGCAAGCTTCGGGGATGGCTGTGGGCAACATCTGCTCTATTAACGTTGAGTTCCTGTTCCCTCAGGGTGGCCGAGAAGTTGCCTGGAGCCAACCTCCTCCTCCTCAAGCAGCTGCTGGCCCTCCTCCAGCACATCGGCCACAACGCCTCCAGCAGCAGAATGACCGCCAGCAACCTGGCCATCTGCCTTGGGCCAAATCTGCTGAGCCCACCTAACGAGGACGTGCTCCCCCTCGAGGCCATGCTGGCGGTGACTGAGAAGGTGCGCTGTACTGAGCAGCCGGCTGCAGCCTTGCCGGCCCATCCGAGCTTGGCTGCTCAGAGGTCCCTGGCTGCCTCCTCTCTTGAGCGAATGCTGGTGGGGTGGCTGCCTGCAAGAGCAGCCCCACAACCACAGCCTCCTGTGCAGAGGCAAGGGTCGGGAGTGGGAAAGGCTGTGTGATACATTTTCAGGCACCTGGGTTGAGACTGAGGGTTTGATGTGTGCAGGTGAACGTGCTGGTGGCGTTTCTCATTGAAAACTGCGGTGACATCTTTGTGGAGGAGATGGCTGGCCGCTCCTGTCCATCAGCCGGGGAGTCGGCAGCCCCCATGGACAGAGCCACAGGTATGAGGAGGAACTGAGGGCTGTCCCAGGCTGGGGCTTGGGGTACCAGAAACCTCAATGTCAAGAAGACAGCTGGTGTAGGGCTTTGGGTGGGTTTTGCTTTAGGTGTGCTTTACTTCCAAGGAGTCACTTTGCTGCACGTGCTTTTCCTTTCTAGACCTGCATTTGGAAGAGCAAAGTGGCCCTGCAGGTGAAGCAGACGCAGAGGACCAGTCAAAAGCCTTCCTGGACACACCACCGTCTCTGCTTGTCCTCCCCAAAGAAGCAGGTGTAGATATGGCAGTGGAATCGGAAACAGGAGAGGTATGTCAGGTCGACAAACGCTGTGACGTTTCTCATGTATGAGAGTAGTTTCTGACAGGTCCAAGCAGCTGCTGTGCCTCTTCCAGGCATTAGATCCCTTGGGTGGTGGTGGGCGTTTTTTTCACTCTAGAACGATACATAAGAAAAACCAGAAAGGTTGTTTCAAATCTGCATTAGGCATGTACTTAATCAAACTAAATACCTACTAGAAGACAAATACAAAAAGGCAGATTTCAAAAGAAAAGGCTCCCACCTCAGAAGTTGGTATTGCTGCCAAATGAATAGCAGCAGAACTACATCTCGGGAGGGCAGAAGAAACCCCAGCAGAAAGAAATTGGCAAGCCTTTTCTTGCTCTCCTTTCCCAGCATTTCTCTGAGCTCTATCCTACCCTCAGAGGCCACTCAGTCTGTGGTGCCCCAACCTGCAAGGAGCAGCCCGTCAGCTCCTTCTGCACATCAGGATGCCAGGGCTCGAATGTGCGGTGGCTGCTGCAGCCCCTGTGAGCCCTGAGCGGGATTGCAGGCTCCCAGCTGAATGGCCCTCACAAATTAACTGTGTCATACACCCGTGTGAAAACTGTGTTTGTAAGCAAGCTTTGAAGAAAGGACGTCATTCTTGCTACAGTCTAAAATACTCTGAAAGGGACAGCAAGGTCGTCAGTCTGCAGCTCTGTGAAAATTAAGGCTAAGTGCCGTGCAGGTTTGCCATCGCACTTTGTGAGACAATCCTGTTTGTTAGAATTTGCTCAGCTGAGCAGTCATGGGTGTAGTTGTCAACTTCAGAGGAGTTTGGCTAAGATCCTACTTCATCAGAGCTTCATGAAGTCTATTTTGGGACAGGGGACTGTGCAAAATGTGGATAATGCAAACCAACCAAAGGGATCTTATTTTAAGAGCTAAGTTAGCAATTTGGAAAAAAGTACCTTACTACTCCAGGCGTCTTGCTACCTGTTAAGTTCAACATTTCTGGTTCAGGTGCCTGTACCTTTGCCTCCAATAACCCCAGAGAGCACAGCAGAATTCCTGGTATGTCCAGAAGAACTGAAAAGTGTTTCAGAGGAAGAAAGGTAAAATGAGCTTTCTTTGGTTAAAGTAAGAACTGACTCCAGTGGATCGTGGCTTTACCTATCTAATCGCACTGTGGAATATAAAGGCTTGCAGGGTCTTCCAAGGAAAATGAAAACCGAAGAAACAGAAAGAGAAAACAGGCCTGTGGAGAGGAGAGTGAAAGCATACCAGAAGAGAAAAGGAGGAGGAGAGAAAAAGAGCTTTTGGTTATCAACAACTGAAAAAATCCAGGAAGGTCAAGAATCCTAGGTGTTTGTTTGACCCTTCTGTCCATCTTTCAAAACTCTGAAGACTGGTCTAAGTATATGAACTATTTCTATGATACACAAAGATGGCCCCAGAAAGGAAGCATGCACCTGCCTTCTGGAAAAAAAGTATGTCAGGAGGAGAATGCCGTTCCCAATTTTGCAGTTTTTGTTTTGTATTTATTGAAGTTCTGTTTGCTCAAGGGTAAGCGCACACCCTGGCAAGGTCATGAAAGTCCCAATTCTGAGCTATTTAACCTGCTACCTAAATAAAGACGCAAATGAAGTCTCACTTTTTTGTCTGTGTCAGTTGGCAATCCTCACACTGCCTTGTATTATCTGAATCCCAAATACACAGCAAGGATTTGTTCCAAGTCACTTTAGACTCTAAGATATTGGCACTTTTTTAAAAGGCCAAATTTCACCTGAGGTAAGTTAGAAGGGAAAAAAAATTCAAAAAAGAGAAGACAAATACATCTGGTCACTATACAGAAGGGCTCTAGTCTGGTGCCTTCACATTTTTTTCCATGCACAGCCCACTAGATAGCAAAGCCGTCTGGGATGTCTTAGGTGCAAACTGGTAAAACCAGACAGCTCAGCATGGTGTTTTGCAGAAAGAGTGACTGAAGTCCTGGAAGCAACACAATACCAGGCAGCTATGTTGCTCTGCCCAAGGGAGCGTGTTTTGCCTGCAAACTTGGGTTGCTTGGAAGGGACAAGGAGGGATGATGCTGTGCAGAGTTTGGAAATAACTATATCGTAGCTATCCAGGGGCTCCCTGTCGAGCCCTGTTGCGTAGCAAAGGGGCTCTGTAAACCTCTGTAAACTTACAGGTCTCTAAACAGGCTATTACCCACGTTGGTAAGGCGCCAAAGCAATCTCATAGTCAATGCCAGTGCTAGTTCTCTCCTCTGGGCTATAAACAATTCCTTCACAACTGTATTTCCTGAAGAAAGGGGAGCAAAATCATGCCTATTCTTGCCTTTATGGTTTTGTCAGTGCTTTCTGACTCTATCATTGTAGGTGCTGATATTCTGTTACTGATTGGATTTCCTGGCTGAGCCACTGGGCCTCCTGGGATCCTGCAGTTGATGTCCACAACAAAATTATATTTTTTATTCTTATGACTGTGTCTGCCGTATGATATTCTGGAATAGGTAGATTTTGTTTTGTGATGAATCCTAGTGGAGGAGTTTGGGATCATCCATCGTCCCAGAATCCTTCCTGGCAGGCATCAGGGATGTGTTCAGAGGCTTTATGAGTAAAACTAAAGCACTGAATCACAGAGAATAGTTGAGGTTGGAAGGCACCTCTGGAGCTCACCTAGTCCAAACCCCCTGCTCAAGCAGGACCACCTAGAGCTGCTTGCCCAGGACCATGTCCAGATGTTTTCTGAATAACTCCAGGGAGGGAGACTCCACAACCTCTCTGGGCACCCTGTAAAAAAAAGTGTTTCCTAATGGTCAGAGGGAACCTCCTGTGTTTCAGTTTGTGCATCTTGCCCCATCACTGGGCACCAACAGAAAGAGTTTGGCTCTGTCTTCTTTACACCCTCCTTTCAGGTATTTACACACATGGATAAGCTCCACCCTGAGCCTTCTCTTCTCCGGGCTAAACAGTCCCAGCCCTCTCAGCCTTTCTTCACACGAGAGATGCTCCAGTCTCTTCATCATCTCAGTGGCCCTTAGGAGGTGATCCTTTCATACTAAGAAGCTTTCTCGGCCTCCTCTACCCTCCAGGGCTTTCACCCTTTAAATCCTCAAAATATTTGAATATTCAAAAGAGGCTTTTAAATCGCCTGGAAATTATCTCTAACTAAAGGAGAGTGTCAACAACAAATCAAAAAGCTAGACAAGCAGATGACTCAAATGGGTACAAAATGTTCTCTCTGGTCTATCTTTTTACTGCATTAAGAACAAACTTGCAAATTTAAACCCCTCATGACTGAGGCAATATTCCTGTTTCAGATTTTTTTTTACTCAAAGCATTTACAAATTCCTCAAGGATATTACATGTAAGTCTAGAAAGGTAGGCATCATGCTACTATTTCACTACTTGATGGTAATAAATATAAGACATCATATTTTCCAGGGATGTAAGCTTATTTGTATTAGTAAGAAAAGGGAGAAATTCAATGTATTTTCTCCCTGGTACCTCCACTAACATTCCTGCATCTTTCCAAATAACTCCATACCAGTATGCTATATAGGAGAATCACTGATGGGGACTTTGTCATGTCAAGGTACAGGGGTTGGTTTTTTTCTGCTGACTGTATCTCAGCACCCTCAGGAGACAAAGGACTGCATCACGTAAGCCTGAACCAAACACGATACTGAAACATCTATCTTGTGACTCAAATGGGAACACAGTGGCATATTTTGACTATTCTTAATTTACAAGAGGGTATCATTTTTACACACTAAAGACATCAAAGAGAGAATACAGAATGCAATAACAGGAAAGAAATAACAGGAAGAAACTAATAATGATAGTAATAATAATAACAATAATAGGATTGGAATATACAAAACAAGTGATGCACAATGCCATCGCTCACCACTTGCTGACTGATGCCCAGTTAGTTCCTGAGCTGTGATCCACCCCCAGCCAATTCCCCCCAGTTTATATACTGGGCATGACGTCACGTGGTAGGGAATACCCCCTCGGCCAGTTGGGGTCAGCAGTCCCAGCTGTGTCCCCTCCCAACTTCTTGTCCCCCTCCAGCCTTCTTGCTGGCTGGCCAGGAGAAAGAGAAAAATCTTTGACTCAGTCTAAACACTACTTAGCAACAACTAACAACATAAGTGTGTTATCAACATTATTCTCATACTAAATCCAAAACGTAACACTATACACCGGGGGGTATACGCTGGGGGGGTGCCCTGGGCTTTCCGGGGGGGAAGTGGCAGAGTGTCGGGTTCTGAGTGGTGAGCAGTTGCACTGTGCGTCACTCCTTTTGTATATTTTTTTATCAGTACTGTTGTTGTTGTTGTAACTTTTCTTTTTGTGTTGTCCCAGTAAATTGTCCTTATCTCAACCCACAAGGTTCCATTTTGGGGGGGCCACCACCCCAGCCCACTCCCCATTTGTATACTGGGCATGATATCACATAGTATGGAATAGCTCCTTGGTTAGTTCAGGTTAGCTGTCCTGGCTGTGCCCCATCCAGGTTCCTGTGAAAATTAACTCTATCCCAGCTGAACCCAGGACAAAGATCATATGCGCCTGTATTTTTTTATGATTCAGCACTCCTCAGAGCTGAAATTAATCTCCTACTGCACAGCATTAAACCACCCAAAACAGCAGAAGGTGCGGTATTGCACGTCAGAATACCGCTAAAACTACGATTCAGAGGACGGCCTTAAGCAAGTCTGACTTGGAGAGATTCTACGTACTCCAACATGCTACTGTGAAAAAATTTAACACATATGAATACTTTGGGGTTTGTTTGGGTTTGCGGTTGTTTTGTTTTGTTTTAAATAAAAACAACAAGCAGCATCATGTTGGCAAAATCAACTCCTCATGGACTGTTCTGGATGGTTTGCTATTTACGCTGCATCAGTCCTTTGCCTTAACTCACATGTTATTATTCACATACTAAGGCTACAGTGCAATAAAACATGCGAAAAATACTATGAACAACTTTAAAATAATTTCAAGCTACAGCTAAAGGAATCTGCACGAGATGATGACAATTACCCAAACCCCTCCAAACATTATGGGACAATAGAGAAAATACATTTCTTCTGGGAAACTAACATAACATGCAAGGAAGAAATACAGCAACAAATATGGATAATATAAATACTTTAAAAGAAAAGCTATTAACCCTCCCCTGTAATTATTACTTAGAAGAAGAAAATGCTAATTTAAAACTGAAGAAAAAAACATGTTTCTGTAGCATTTACAGTGAACACACATTTCCAGTATAGATATAATTTGAGAAATTTATTTCATGGTATTAAGATTAAAGTAGGTTTATATTATCATATATTATTATTCTTTTCAGAATATTTTCAGCAAACTTCTCGTACTCTAGCAATAAGCAGGGATTTCTTAAAATTAACAGCAAAATTTAAAATATTCATGATTTCAACTTTGATTCTGGGCACAGGCTTATAGAACGTTTTAATAACTACCATAAAACAACTATTGTTTGGTTTATACAGTGTAATCCATTACTTAGCAACATTTATCACATCTTCATCTAACAACTTTCTTTCCTACATAGAAAAACTAGTGAACTGTGGCCACTTCAATTTTATAAATTGGAACACAGCCAGAGTGCCGCAGTTCTGAAAGTTACATTATGGAAAGTGATAATCACTGAATGGTAAAGCTTCTGGTAAGAAAATTGTATTAAAAATACATAATCCACTGGATTATGAAATTTTCATATGGTTATCACATTTAGGGCTCCAAATTTTCAGGAAAGAGGAGGAAGAGAAAAAAAGAAAAAGCATACTTTTATTTGGAAATGACAACTTTTTCTTTGGGTCAGATTTGAGTAAGAATTTTTTCTTATGACAGAATCATATTATGAAAATAGGTATAAATACGTAATTTTTTGCCTTGGATTAGAAAATGTCTAAGAGATAAAACTTTTTTTCTTTTTTTTTTTTTTTTAATTATAAAAATGAGGATCTGGATAGTGATATGAAGCTGGAGCCTGAAGTTTAAGTGCATTCCTGCAGCCCACAAAGGAGAAGAGAGAAAATGCTGAATCTTGGATTAGGCAATGGTTTGTCCAAAAGGCAATGGATCAGGGAAATAATAGTAATAATTTTGGTGACCATCATAACATGACAATTAACCTGCATGATTTTTTTATGATGGAGGTTGAGTTTATGCACTATTAGAGGACATAAAACCATACACCATATTTTTACAGTTGGGTAAACAAAAGAAGTTTAATCCTCCAAAAACTTAGAAGGACGTAGAAGAGGACAGAGACTGAGCCTGACTCTCTTCAACTGAGCCAACAGTTGCTATTAGGGCACTCATTAAAAATATGGAAGATTCATTCTGGCACCACATCAAATGTTACAAAGATGTAAATCTGTCTCTCAAACACTGTGCTGTTTTTCCATGAAAACATTTGAATGTTATCAGATCTGAAGTGGACTCAGATGTCCAAACCTCCCTATTTCTTGCAAAATGGAATTTCTGGGTTTTGGCTATTACTACTGATTGCACGAATTCCATTGACAATTTTGACAGAACTGACAGTCTTGAGAAACATTTCTATTGTGTACAAAGAGCATCTTCAAAGGGAAAATTACTCCACCAGACACGATTAATTTGCTTTAACATTATTCTCATACACTCTACTTTGTTTTTAACAAGAAAGCACAAGATACTTGATTCTGTTGTTAGAAGTAGCAGTAATTTCATTTCAAAACAAAGATCAATGTATTTAAATTTCTGCACAATTCATTCTAAACTAAGAATATTTATCTTGGCAAAATTGCCTCATAAAGAAAGGCACACTGTAATTTAACTGCCTCGGATCAAATGAAGCTAGTGACAACACCATTCTTATTATAGTATGTTCCCATTTTATCTTAATCTGTTTCTAAGTAGGGACGAATTTATTAACCTCATCCAAATATTTCTCACTTCCAAGACATGACCATGCCTTAGTGTCAATTGAGAATGAAGCCAAATTTCCATACTTTTACCAAAACTTTTAAAGCATCATGCCATAGCATATGTGCAGGTGCAGATTTGATACAGAATCCCATTTGCCACAGTTTTCTTAAACATAATCCTTAGTATTCAAGAGCTGCAAAAGTTGGATCATTCTCTAGTAGATTGGTTTTAATTCCTTGGCACAGCAGTGCAAAATATTGTGAATTTAAATACATTTCTATAGAGACATTCAGGTCATGTCAATTTTAATCACCACAGTTTCTAGTTACTATTAAAATCTCTATTATAGCTGTATTTTTCTTCTTATTGGTATTTCAAGCTAAAAGCAATTTATACTTCATTATTCTTAGACTCCTCAGGGCATATTTGGAAGATGTAGCATTCCATATAAATGTTTTACATGCATCATACAAAAATTTAAGTAAAGCATCTAATTTCACACTGAGTCACTGAATATAGGGTACAGGCATTTGACAACAGGGTCTTTACTTCCAGGTTATGAGTTTGAATTCAACGTGGGGCAGAAAAGATAAAGATATCACCAGGTGCTAAACTGTCCATGACTTGTATTAAATGAAGTTCACAGCTTTTAGAGTCAGTGGGGACTATTACGATTCTCAGGTCTGGCTCCAGATCCAGCACTGGCCACAAAGCTTTACAGAGTAATTTCTGCATAAAACCTACAAATTGTATGAGGTAAAAAAATTCATTTGGAAAGGCATTCTTCTTGGTTTACACTTCATCTGATGAAAAATGTACTCCACTGCAATGTCCCCTTCACTATCAAAAACGTGTCAGTGTCATTTAGGTAACAGAATGTTACAAAACACATTAAAAAAAAGAACAAAGCCTTTCAGCAGAGATAGCAACGTAATGGAATGTACTTGCCCTACGCAGATGGAGTAGTGCTCACAGAAAAAAAGTACTATTTGCGAATAAAACAGGATAAGAGAAGGAGAAAAGTACACAAGCAAAGGGGTCTGGAACCAAGTAAGTTGCAGAGAACCAGCTTCTTGGGCTTTATACACTTGTGTTAGACCTACCTCTTCCTGCCACATCTTATTAAAGAGAATATATTTATTTTGCTTTTCCGTTCAGCATTTGTTGTTGATTTTCTTTTCTTGTTACAGACAAACCATTGTATATTTTGCTAATGAAATATATTTCAAGTTGTATAGTTGAATCCCAGCCTATTAATCAACAATGTAGAAAGCTATCTTTTGACTGCCAAATAGAGCACAAACTGCTCGAAGTGTTTTATTTTAATGCTCTATAAGTAGTGGCTAATACTTCAGCTATATAAAATGAGCTATTGATATTTCAGTGCATTCCTATTTGGAGTGCAGAAAGCTTCGGATTTTTTCATTTGTATGTAATTAGGCTCTAAATTTTAATTATTTGCTCTACAAAGAAGGTAGAGAGTAGAGATACAAACATAAACTTTCTCCTGTATCCTTGTCATTTAATTACCATCATTTCACAGTCTAAAATACAAAGCTTTTCTCAACCACCTAATGAATGAGGTTCTTGTGTAATTGAAGGCAGGGATATGACTGAAGAGCAGTAACTTCTGTGTCATTTAAAAATATTAGTGGAAAACAAAGTATGTGAGCTTTACGGAATAGGCAACACTAGTGAGCAGTATATTTAGAATATCTTTCCTCTCAGGACCAGGAAAAACAAAAAAAATGTTTTTACTCAGTAGATATGACATATGCTTATATCTGTAACACTTACTTGTTCACCCTACTGAATAAAGCTGTAAAAGTGCTTTTCTAGGTTTTCAAAGTTTTTGAAGTGCTTAATTCCAGCACCGGTAGAAGAGAGTAAAAAAGATTCCATCCTTCTTTGTGCACTATGATTTTGATTGATCACTTGCCAGTAAATTAACACTATACAAACCAGTGGACAGTAAAGGAATTGCATACATGGCGTTGAATGTACACTTTGAAAATGGTATTTTTCTTCTCCCCAACATTCTGAATGCTAATATATAGAAAATAAAATCTTAGCCTAAAGCTCCAGCCTCAGGCTGTGTCTTCAGAGACAATGATTACAATCTCTCTGTAAACTGAAAAATTTCAAATACAATTTTGAAGAAGAACAGAGAGACAGGAGAAGCTCAGTTTAAAGCTTCAAAGAATTTCTTGTTCAGTTAACTTACTTTTAACATATTTATTACTTTGGGGAGGAATTCATCTGCTGGATTTCAAATTTTCAAGCAGGATTTCCTACCTTTCTACATGATTTCCATTTTTTTCTCTCTACTAAGGGATTAAAACAAACCACTGCGGGGGTTTTTCCAATGGATTTTAGACTTAACTTTATTGCAAACAAATGTTACCAGTTATCCTCTCTATCCAGCTGGTTGGTTTTCTTCTTCTAGATTCCTAATATGCAGTCTCACAAACAAAAAAAACAAGATCCTTACTTGCTCCGCCCTAACTCTTACTATATGCTGCTGGTGCATCTGAATGAAAATATTTCACTGTATGAAAAACATATTTTTGACAAGCCAACAGCAATTTTTAAAAAAATTATAAATTCTCAGAATAGTAATTTATCCCACAGTTTGGATTTAAAAAATTGAAAAAGATCTCATCTGATGAGGTATTCATTTTAAGCTCACAACTCATGTATCAAATCAGTTTTCATAAATCTGAAAAAAAAAATAAAAATCATCTCTTTGCTGAAAAAAAAATGATAGACTTCAGCTAAAAGAGTTTTTCAGAAAGTCATGTGTGTCTGTAAAGAGATGCTTACAATAAAAGTGCCTCTTAGCTACAGTGGTCTTGTGTACTTAAGCACATCTCCTTTGATTTGCAGCCAATATCCTGATATCAAACCAATTGTCCTTCTATGTTTTTCTTCTACTAAACTGTTGTTTGTTTTTTTTGATGACTGTAAGTAGTAGTGCACGTGACAGAGCTGATAAGGAATCCAAATTTCTGCCAGCCTGTGTCTACATCCTGTTTAAATAACCCCCTGTTAACTCCTATGGAAGCTGACGCAGCTGCAAGGAAGATACTATATAGTTCATTATGCCTTAAAAGACCTCGTCTGACTTGATCAGCTCATCCTAGTAGTACTTCTGGTAGTACTTCTGAAAAATAGCTTTATGGATAAGGACTTCAAAGTCAAGTTCTCAGGAACGTTTTTATTTCAGGAACCTTAATGAAGCATCACAGCTACAGCAGTTGCATGTTTCTGTTCCATCATTTCATTTTCCCATACTTGATGACTGACCACTTGAACAACCACAGTGCATTTAAAATTCATAAATGTATGTTAACATAATACTAGGGATGAAGTTCTTTTGCATGACATTGAGGGCAGAAGACAGGAGCAGAAAAGGGCTTCACAGTTACAAGAAGAACAAGATTTGGATTAGAAGCAACTCAAGCAGCCTGTTAACTCTTGAAGCACAATTTTTGTGAATTTCCCTTGTCATCACTTCAGAAACACTCTCTAAATTATGAGCACGTGCATGGTTTTGCATTCCCACTTTCTATTACCCATTGATATCAGAAGCTGAATTAAGTCTGACACTTTAACACTAATGGAAGGGATTACCCCATTGCATTTTGTCTAATCTTAATTTTCTTCTGTTTAACTTCAGAGTTAGCTATTCATTTTGCTTTGGTATTATTGTTTCTGGTTTTTGTTGTCTTGTTTACCACTTCCTTTAACTTTGAATTCCCCCTAGGGGTTGATTAGCAATGTGCAATTTAATGGGGAAAATGACTACTTCCTTGCCTTGCAAGATTTAGAAATGGCAATTATAAAAAGTTCCCATTCCAGCTTTTGCTCTGAAACCAAGTCTTTGAAACAAAACTCATACTGCCTATCTTCAGCAATATTGTTTTGTGAGCTCTTCAGCAAGCCATTTCTTATAAAATTCACAGTAAGGACGACAGTTTTTGCTTTGTGTCCATACAGGGACACAAATTTGCTTTTCAACTCTCAAAAATTCCACATCTTTACAGATTTTAGACTAATTTCAGGCTGCCTGACTGCCACAGTTTGTGTGCTGCCTGATTTGTTACGTTTGCTGCCAAATCCCCTGTTCAACTACGCTTATACGTCCCAGTAGCATTCTTCATGAGGACACATTGCAGGAGACGAGAAACTTTATTCCTTGCATTACCTCAATTACACATGTCCATCCTTAGGTTCTTTACAATCATATAGTATCTGCAGATATACTGATGATCTGCGTACTGGTATATGCAATGTACATTGTTTCTTTTTATAGCATTAATGATACTCAGCTTATCAGATGGAGAACATTTTCCTACTATGATGACATTTTTTAGTGCATCATAATACTTGTGTGTATCTTTCCACTCTCTTCTAAATATCTCTATGTTTTTTGTTTGAATTTCCTGGTATTTTCACATTTCCTTGAGCTTGTTTGCAGTCATGGTTTGAGACTCTCGAGTTTTAAAAAAACATGAGATCTTGTAATATCTTTCAGGCTCTTGAACAGGAGCCGGATCTCAGGGAGCAGGAATGGATGGACTCTCCAAGGAGATGTGGAAGGTTCATCTGCAATAGTTTGGGAACTCCAATAGGACCCAAAGGGATACTGTAAGGATAGTAAGGATTCTAACATTGTATGTTCACTCTCGAGATCTCCATATGACCTAAATGGACCTAAATTTCAAAACAACTTCTACTATATGAAAATGTTAATACGAGAATGCTCTCAGGGAAGGATCTCCAGTCAGTGAATGTACTGTTGAGATAAAGAACACCATCTGGACTAAAGAGCAACCTGTGAGAGATACTAGGCCACTAGATAGTCTCAACTAACTAAACGGACAAGAGTAATGTCCTGTATGTATCACACAGCTACCACACTCAAAAAGCCCCACAGATAGACTGTATCACTTCCAGATAAATCCCTGATGCTTTTGAGATTGACACTGGTCTAGAGAAGGAAAAGAGTAAATAAAATGGGCTAGGGACTAATCTCTGGTTCGCAGGTTGGCAACACAGCAGTTTCTACTCACTTGCCAGAATTTTTTTTGTCCTCAAAATAGTACAGTAACATCTAAAGTGCCTATTGGGAACAGATCCTAGCATATGCTGTTGACTCAAGCCACTCCTGAGAACTGTCTGGGAGATTACTAGGTTGGAGCAGATCAAAACTATGCCAGAGTATGCTAGCAATAAAAACGCATGGATGACTTCTCAGCAGTGCTCGAGCCCTTGCCATTCACTGTTTCACTCACTTGTAAATACACAAGCTAGGTGACCAAGACTAATGCACTGAAGTTGTCTTACTGAAAACAGCAGCACCAAAACTGTCACTGCTTTTCTAACATACAGCATGATTTCTGTATGCCTGCTATGATGCATGTGCTTATACAAGACTCAGCAGGACTCAGTTGCAGTATCGAAGTCAGACTGAGGAGTCTTTAGAAAAGTATTTCTTGGCACAAATTTCACCTCTTTTTGTATAAGCACTAGCTGGGGTCCCAATTTTCACATGTCAAGACAAGTGCTACTTTTCATATGAAGATTTAAGTCATACAGCCTTATGCAGATCTGGCAAGAAACTATAAATGTAAAGACACAAGAACTGATGAAGCTGAGGTTGACACGGAACATCCTAGCTAGAATATTATCCAGGGAACTGCTGAAGCTGCCGATCTCTGTCATCTTTTCAAAGTCACATGTAGCACAAAAGAGGGCCTTCTTCAGAAATTAATGGCTCCATAGATAAAACAATGGATTAGATCAGTTTCTCAGGAACTCTTTAAGTTCTCTGTCCTCTGCTCTGATAGGTGTTGATTCAAGATCTCTCTGTACTCAGAAGCTCTACAGTTGGATATCCTGGCAGGAGCAGTGGGGGACAGCAGCCAGGCAGACCAACACCTACTCCTTGTTCTCTCCGTTAAGTCAATAAACCTGAAGGAGCATAAAAGTGACTCCTCTGAGAGCAAAACCAGAATGGGATGAAGGGGCCTGAGATTTTTAGAACTGGTCTCCCATATATCAGAACGATGTAGCAGGAAACACTTTCTTTTGATCCCAATTCACAGTTCCTTCATAGCCAGAAGAAATTTCATTACAGGAATTTTCAAACCACTAAACTGGCAAAAAGGCATACAAGCCTTTTTATTCCTTCTGCTCCTTTTATACTTGTTCCATAAAACCATTTCCCACTCTCCAGCTCACGATCTCTCTAAGCAGGAAAGTCCTATCTGCCACACACTTGTCATAACCTAGGTAGGATATGACAAAGTTTCAAATACATCAGTATTTATAAAATTAGAAATGTCAAACTGCAGAAAAGAAAAATAAAAAGGAAAAAAAGGGTGGTGGGGTAAAAATCAGTTTCTACCTTGACTGTTAGGCTCTTAAGCTGCCAGTATTTAACATTAATGTTTCTACTTCAGGCTCATGATTGCTACAGTTCTGCCATTTGTGGATATCAGTGTGAGATTATCTGCCTTTCACCAGCTCAGGCAATCCACTTCTTGATGGATATGATTTTATTTTACCTTTTAATGTTTAAAATGGTGAGAATCCAGCCCTCCAAGCTATCATTACGCTTCTCTTGATTTAAATACAAGAAGTTAGCTCCACTGGTACATTCATCCACAGGAACGTTAGCACTTCCAACTTCATAGACAACCATAAATTATTTCTGTCAACAGCAAATTACTAAACATAGTACAACACTCTATGAAAGACAAAAAGAATGCACACAATCAGCATTTCCCTTTATGACTATGAAAAGCTCTAACAGCAGATAAGCCTGAACTAAACATCAATCAAATCTGGACCCCAAACAGGGTACGGCTTATGATATGTCACACATCTGGACTCGACTATCGAAAGCAATCACGCACTTAGGAAATTTGAGGCTGTTATGCAGAGGTTTAACTAGAGTCTTGGCAACTCAATTTGGGACATGAAAGGTATTTGCACTACAGTACCAGGTGCAGTAAAGGAAACTGGTCTTGCAGTTCGATTCCAACACCGCGTCCGCAAACAAAACAAGGCAGCTACGTGTGAGGAACATGGATGGAAATCTCACCTGCCATCCTGAAGTTACGCTGTGGCATTTCGTCACTTCTTGTCACTTTCCTCGGGCTTGGTAAAGCCTTTGCAGAGTCTGAAGCAAAGGCCCATAGCTTCTTCCCGTTTGTAACAGTGGATGCCTGGGTTTCGGCAGGTTGGTTTGCTGTGGGGCACCACTTGTACCCTCGATTTGCCTTCACACATGCGTCCTTGTACTAAAAAAGGAAAATTGCCAGTCATGACGTTATACTATCCACAGGGCAATAGAGTGCACTGCTTGTAAGAGCATTTAATACAGCAAATAATCCTTAAATATCTTGATTTTTTTGACAGTTTAGTCACGTGCTTAGAGTCTGACCGCCAACACAATCTAACAAGAAGAACTATTAAGATAAGTAGAGATGCATTTAAAAAAGTGGGGGTTCTCTTTCCTCTCCTGAGGGTTTATCACCCAGAGCAGGCTGAAGTTCTGATCCTGCAAACTGCTCCCCAGTGCTTGAATGCTCACTCTGGGAAACAAATTCTTTGGCAGGTCCAATCTTTGTTTACTTTCTAGTTTGAATGAAATGAAAGCAGACGTTTAGCAATAAATGCAGCATGATGCTCCTTACCTCATACTCCTTTTCCTCTAATAGATCTGTACCTTAGACTAGTTGAGGATATTCTTTCCCAAAGCAGGCACTGAAAACCACTTAACCGTTTAACTGTGAAACACGTTACCACATCAGGTGTGTGCCGTTGGTGGAGCGGAGACTCCCCGGCCACCCAGCGCTGTTTTGCCTGCTTGTTACTTGCTACAATAAACCTTGATTGGATTATCCCCGGGCTGGCGTACAAATTTTCATCGTAACTTATAACAATTTGGTGCCGTGACTCGGATAAGGTTAACTTCGTTTGGAATCTAAACTCTGGGGAGGCGCCCCATCCTTGGATGGCCCCGGAGTGGACGATATCCTTTCCAAGACCCTTACCTCCGAACTCTAAATTTGGCAAGCAGGCAAAAGAACACTGCAGTACCCCATAATTTTCGTGCACGAGGATCCGGACGAAGACTCCAGGTTAAGTGAGTATTGAAAGCGTTTCCCGTTCAGTCGGGGTGGGTTTCCCAAAGTGTGCATAAACGAGACGCTCCCGAGAGGAGCGAAGTGAGTGCGGACCCTCTTGTAGTGCGGTTCTCATTTCCCACGAGGGCATGAGCCACGAACGAGGGGCACGTGTGTGTGTGTGAGAGAGAGGCACTTCGGAAGATGGGGCAGAAGAAAAGCAAGCCTTCTGACTCCATGGTGGGTTCCCCGGGGTGTAGGTCGCCTGGGAAGAGGGATGACTCCATAGGGAATCCTAAGGTCAGTCTCCCTATGATACCGCCAGATAGTCCTTTAGGGTAATGATTGCCCATTGGGATGACTGGCTGCCCAGACAGGGCAAAAGCAGAGAGAAAATGATATATTAATGCATACAGGGGTGGGGTGGTAAACAAATTAGAGGAGATCAGGTATTTCGGCCTGTTTTGGGGACGTTTGACGATTGGATATGTCAAGCCTTAAACATATATGTAAATTCTAAGGAACCCTTGAGTTTAGAAGAGAGTGAATATGCTCATTTATGGATAAAATTAGATACCCAAATCCATGTATTTGCTCTAAGTGAAAAGAACCATAAAAAAAAAAAAAAAAAAGAACTAAAAACCCCGAAGAACTTCCCACACCTCCTCCCCCTTATGTTCCCCCTACACTCGCACCTGACCCAACCCCCCCCTTCCTCCTCTTCCCCGACAGCCCCAGCCCCAGACTTAGACCCTCCGAGTTCCCCTGAGGAGAACAGGGGAATAACGAGGAGTCAGACCAGAAAGAAAAGCAGTTAGAAGAAAGATTATACCCCTTGAGAGAAATAGCTATAGGGGGTCCACAGCCTGGCATGGGATTTGTGTCAGTACCTTTGAATTCCGGAGATGTAAGGGAATTCAAGAAGGAGATGGGGAACCTTTTAGAAGGCCCCTTGGGAGTATCCGAAAGGTTGGACCAGTTTTTGGGTCCTAATATATATATACCTGGGAAGAGTTACAGGCAATTTTAAGTATACTATTCACAACAGAGGAAAGGGAAATGATTCGAAGAGCAGGAATGAGAGTTTGGGATCAGCAGCACCAACACGGTCCAGGCGCAGATATTAAATGGCCACTACAGCGGCCAAACTGGGATAACCAAAATGCAGAACATAGAACTCATATGGCAGATCTGCGCATTATAATTGTTCAAGGCATTAAGGAATCTGTTCCTCGAGGACAGAATATTAATAAAGCATTTAGTGAACACCAGAAGAAAGATGAGACCCCCACTAAATGCTTAAAGAAGATTAGGGGGGTCAGGGGATCTATTTGCTGGGGACCCCTAAGAAAACAGAGCCCTTGATAAAATTAAAATTACGTCCCCAGCATCAAGAAGTAGAGTTCCTTGTGGACTCTGGGGCAGAGAGATCTAGTGTCCAGTTAGTGCCCCGAAGATGCACACTGTCCTCGGAGAAATTACAAGTAATAGGAGCAAAAAGGGAACCGTTTCAGGTACCACTAATAAAGGGAGTAAAAATAGAAGCTCCATCTCGACTTGGAATAGGATCCTTTTTGTTGGTACCTGAAGCAGAATCTAATTTACTGGGAAGAGATTTAATGATTGAATTGGAAATTAATTTGGAAATAAAAACCAAAGAAATAGCAGTAAAATTGTGTGTCTTGACAACGGAGGATGAAGCTAAAATTAACCCCGAAGTGTGGTACACTCCAGAGTCAGTAGGACGATTAAACATTGCTCCATTTGAAGTCACTATTAAGAACACGGAAATTCCAATTAGAGTCAAACAATATCCCATGGCACAAGAAGGTAGACATGGATTACAGCCTGTAATCGAAAGGTTGTTACAGCAGGGATTATTAGAACCTTGCATGTCACCACACAATACCCCCATTCTGCCCATAGAGAAGTCAGATGGCTCCTATCGCTTAGTTCAAGATTTAAGGGAAGTAAACAAAAGAACTGTTACCAGGTTTCCAGTCGTAGCTAATCCGTATACGTTGTTGAGCCAACTCTCCCCGGAATTGAAGTGGTACAGTGTTATAGACTTGAAAGATGCCTTCTGGGCTTGCCCCTTGAAGGAGGAATGTAGAAATTATTTTGCCTTTGAATGGGAAGATCCAGAAACCCACCGGAAACAACAATTAAGGTGGACTGTACTTCCACAAGGATTTACAGAATCACCAAATTTGTTTGGGCAAGCTCTGGAACAAGTACTAGAAACTTTTGAATCAACCTCAGAGGTAACTTTAGTGCAGTATGTAGATGATCTGTTGTTAGCTGGGGAAGATCAAGAGACTGTTAGAAATGAGAGCATTAGATTATTGAACTTTTTAAGCCTGAAGGGGTTCAAGGTTTCAAAGTCTAAATTACAGTTTACTGAAGAGGAAGTAAAATACTTAGGACACTGGCTGAGTAAGGGAACTAAGAAATTAGATCCTGAACGAGTGAATGGTATCTTATCCCTCCAGGCACCAACAAGCAAGAGACAGATAAGGCAGTTGTTAGGACTTTTAGGGTACTGTAGACAAGGGATTGAAAATTACAGCAACAAAGTGAAGTTTTTGTATCAGAAATTAGTAGGAGTAAGATTAATAAAACGGACTCAGAAGGATGAACAGAGTCTAGAAAGCCTCAAAGCTGACCTTGTAAATGCTCCGGTATTAAGTTTACCCGATACTAAACGACCGTTTTATTTGTTTGTGAATGCAGAAGGAGGAACAGCCTTTGGGGTATTAACCCAAGAATGGGCTGGAAGAAAGAAACCTGTAGGTTATTTTTCCAAATTATTAGATCCAGTTAGTAGGGGATGGCCTACTTGCCTACAAGCTATAGTAGAAGAAACATTTGACTAAATTAATCATTGAAACTAAAATGAACCGGATAAAATGTTTACCATTAGCACTATTAAATGTAAGGACGCAACCCAGAGCAAACACTGGGATCTCTCCTTTTGAAATGTTATAGGGGATGCCCTATGACCTAGAAATGCCGATTGAACACCCAAAGATAGAAGAAAAATTCTTACAGGAGTATATCATTAAACTCATGAAGAGACGGCAAGAACTAATAAAGAAGGGACTGATAGTGCAGAGGCCACCATTAGATATTGCAATACACAAAATTATGCCTGGAGATAAGGTATTGATCAAAACTTGGAAAGAATCATCTCTAACTCCCTGTTGGGAGGGACCGTTTCTTGTTCTGCTTACTACAGATCCTGCAGTCCGGACTGCCAAAAGAGCATGGACTCGTGCAAGCAGAATCAAAAGACCAATGCAGAATTCTCACTGGGAGGCGACCAGAGACCCTGACAGCTTGAAAATTAAGTTCCGAAGAAAAGCGGATGAGTGAGACTATCTTTTGTAAAGATCCTCACTGTGTATGTTATCCCTTTGTATGTTACAGGTGTAAACTCTGTAGAGAAAAGTGGTGCACACATTGCTCCTATGGGTATTCCCCTCTAGTGGTATTTGCCACGAATGTTATTATTACAAACGGGAATTAACTGAGCAAGCATTACGTGTGGGAGTATCAACCGGGAAAATTACAAAGGACTCCAAAGAGTGGTGGGATATTTTTGCTAAAGGCATAAACCCTGAGAGGTGTTGTCTTTACGCCAACGAGCCGTGTTCAACGAAGGCTGAAATACTGCCAATATCTTGCAGACGAACAGTGGTCAGAGTGGGGTGGGGAGCTTAGAAAGTGAAGGATAAAAACTGGGACGCATATAAGTCAAAGCGAATCAAATATAAAGGAGGTTCCCCTGAAGAATACGACTGCTGCCGAGAAGATGGTACACCTCACTGCTCTAAGCAACAGAGTAGGCAGAGAAGAAGGCAGAGACGTACTGCTGTTCGGATTAAAGTTGATGAACCACCTCCAGAGAAGGCTCACGGAGCCTCTTGACTTATTACTCCCAAACAAAACGTCCTCAGAGCTTCCCCGAAGTCTCCCATCTCTCACCAGGGGTAAAGACAAAAACCAAAATGATTATCAACAACCTCGGAATACCTGTCGCAAGGGTAAGGGTACACCACTTTTCTTGAACTTAAGATTAAGCATTTGGATGATAAGACTGTTACTAATGCTGATAGGGATAACCCAAGGTAAAGGGAACCCCCACCAACCTTATAAATGGACGCTCTATAGGTGGGAGGATCAAATGATATTACAGCAAGTAATTGCTACCGGGGCCCCAAGTTTTAATCAATCGTTATGTCAACTCGTACCCAGAGACCCATGTCTACATAACTTAGGCTTTTAGTTTTGTCCTAGTTCTCATAATGTTAATATTAACCTTTGCACCTTGTATATTGAATAGAATTACTGGATTGATAAAAAATCGATTAGAAGCTGTACACCTAATGTTGATAAGAAGACACTATAAGCACCTAGAAGAAGACGAAATTGTTAAAGAAACTCCCCTTCTCTCCCTAGCTCGAGAAGCTCTTGCCCAGTTTGAGGAACAAAATAAGAAAAACAAAAAGGGGGAATTGTAATAAACTTTGCATAACCAATTTGTTCATCAAACCTGTTGATTGTTAAAATATATTGATCTCTACAACTTAGTAACTAAGCTGCTTTTAACTGTAATAACCACAGTAACAAGTGCAGAAACTAGATATTGAGCTAAGTAAGCAGGATGAGCCAGTCTTGATTACCTTATCATATTGCTCCTCAAGAGCAGTTTTCTGAGAAAATAAGGAACTGGTCCCAGAAACCGGCCAAGGCCGATTCCGTGGCTTGGATAGATAAACTTGAGGGAGTGTCCCCTTGGAACTAATCGTAATACCTCTCGGAACTAATTGTAATACCTCTTGGAATTAATTTTAATGCAAAGCGGGAATAGGTCATGCATATGTATAGGCGTACCTGCAACTCCCATACATATGTAACACTTAACTGTTTAACTGTCAAACACGTTACCACATCAGGTGTGTGCCGTTGGTGGAGCGGAGACTCCCCGGCCACCCAGCGCTGTTTTGCCTGCTTGTTGCTTGCTACAATAAACCTGGATTGGTTTATCCCCGGGCTGGCATACAAATTTTCGTCGTAACTTATAACAAAGACGCAGCGTGCCTTGTGGCAGGATCACCATCGCAAGTGTATCGCTTGCATTCATCTCCATCTTAATCTGCCGGCTGGCACTTGCTCCCTCCAGGCTGTAGCCGGGATAAAAGCGATGCAGTTTACAAGAAGCACAGCACCGTGTGAGCCCGCTGTGTATTTATAAAAACGGCTACAAATACTAAAGCTCTGCAGGGACCGCTGACCCACACAGAGGCTGTGTTTTCTGAAGAGGGAGTCTGTGTGAAACCCACAAACCCAGGACTGCGACCCCCCTCACCCTGCCCCTTCTCTCCTTCCCTCAGCCGGGCCCGGCTCCCACACCCCCACGCCCGCCCAAGGGCCTCGCTCGCCTCACGGGCAGCCCCAGCCCTCACCTCAGCCGGGCCGCAGCTGGAGCAGAGACTGCAGAGACCAACATGGCCGCCCGGCAGCCCCGTGCCCCAGGACTACAGCTCCCAGCATGCCCCGGGAACCACCAGGGCCCCCGGCAGCCCCGTGCCCCAGGACTACAGCTCCCAGCATGCCCCGGGGCGCTCCTTCCTGCTGCCTGACCCTGCAGGGACACCGGCCCCGGCCCGGCCCCGGCCCCCGCAGGCCTCATGGCCGCCTGCCTGGGGGAGGACGAGGGCGAGGGCGAGGGCGAGGGGAAGGACAAAGGGGCAGGACGATGAAGCCCCGTGGGGCAGGAACCTGTGAGTCAGGTTCCCTTCTGCACTCAGCATGAAAGGCCTTGTGAGATATTGTCCTGACACAAAGAACCCCAAACATTCATGAAATGCAAATCAGACCCATACCTCCAATCCCACATGTAATGAGGTAAGAGAGATTTTACAATAGCCAATATATTTTCAGCCTGTATCTCAAGATAAGATGATAGCTTTTTCACAGACTTTGAGCAATACAAAAACCAGGACTAAAACACCCTACCAAACACCACAAGATCCAAGATAAAAATCACAATTTTTGCTGGGTAACATCAACACCACCTTTTTTCTTTCCTTCTTGAAAGACTTCCATTCTTCTACCGATTTTAGTATTTTCCCGTGAAACAAAAGTGTTCTAGATGCTTGTCTTATAAAAAGGCTTTAGTGAATAACTCTAGTTTTAAAGACTACAACCAAATGATCTTTTTCTTCTTTCCTGCTGAGATTCCTGACTTTTGTAAGCCTCTGGATTTCATCTCTACTGCAGGAGAACAATAAAAAACGTCTTGCTTATGAGTTTTTAAAATGTGAAATGCAAGTACAAGATGAATAGAATTTTGAACACACACTATTACACTATGAGCGATTACCCACAAAAAGTAGGGAACACATACAAATGCTTAGGCGTTTAAGATGATTGCTACCCCTGTCTCACAAAGCCGTTTTTTTCCTGCTGCTTTATTCCACATTCCCTTGGTTGTAAGTTAGTTCGGTGCATCCTTCTTTGCACTGTAGCTGTTTTCTTCCTTCAGAAATGAAGGGGAAAAACCTATGTATGTTCTTTCTGTTTATCCATCGGTAACATACCTATAGCTCCTCTGCTAATTTTTTTTAAACTTTTTTTGCCTTGAATTCACTTAAAGTGTATATTCCATATAAACCCCATTTTCCCTTTATAAACTATAAATAACTGCTATATCAAATCTTGTTGACTGGGTATATGGATTTCTGATATTTTGGTTTATGAAACAAAAGCAGCCACCTGAAAACTTCACAGTGTTTCATGTCTAATTGCCTGAGTTATTTAACTGTCACCTCACTTCACTTGCTTCAGGAATGATACGTGAGGATGTACTTACTGATTAAAATGACAATTAAGGTAGGTTACCATCACATATCTGTACGAAACTTTGAACATGCTGTGTTTCTCAGCTTTTACAAATGCTGCTATATTTACATGCAACATAGCTGAAATTTGACCATGAAAAATGTATCCCTCACACATAACAATACAAAGTGTTGAGTGAGGCACATTAAAACAAAGATGTGTTCACCTAATTCTAACGTCTTTATAGTTTAAAAATCACCTACTAAAAAGCTATGAATGTTTTGCCTGTGAATACAAGAATTAGCTGCTTTTTTTTCCTCCAAAGAAAGCAACAGGCCTGCCTGCCAGTTTCCCGGCAATTGCAGTTGGTATTTGAACAAGCTTTCTCCTTCTGAATACAAAAGAACAATTAACTTGAAATCTAGAAGTGAGACTAGAGTAAGGGGGTATATACCCACTACAATCTATTGCAAAGCCATCTGCAAGGTTCCACATGAGATGATTGTTTTGTACAGAACAAAAAATAAATAAACAAAAAAGCACACGCAGCATTCACTTCACCTCCAGACTTCTAAGTGAAAAGATGTATGTAACCTGGGATGCAGTGAACTATATAAGGGAAATCGGGCCTGATAATCAACCTCTTTCATGTTTGTCTTACAAAAGCAAGGCTTATCTTTCTATTTGTTTGACAGACCCCAATTAGAATGAGTCCCGATTTTAACATGAGTTCTGCAGAACAAAACTCCAGGTAGTTGGGTGTTTGTATTGCAATTCTCACTCCAGATCAGCCCTCTTCTATTTATTGAGGAGCAGGTGCTGAGAGAGAAAGCAAACTGTCTTGCCTTGTTTGGAACAACAACATCATCCTTAACAATGATGTACCTTCATGAGTAAATTGACTCATGTGGGTAACTTCTAACTTGGCTGCATAATTATGCAAGCAACTTCATGGGATTAGTGGCATAAGTAAGTGCTCACTAGAGTAACAAAAAGGGCTTCATACATTAACATTGTTTTTCTTTCCCTTCAATGTAAGGCTCCTGTAACTTGTCATGCAACACAACAGCAAGCAAACATCAAGAAAAAAAACCAAAACAAACAGAAAACCCCAAATATGGGCTAACTTAACAGAGCATGCAGGCAGTAAAACTTCTTACTCAGAATCATCCTGGCAAGACGGCCATTCTGTAGGATGAGCTAGCATGAACTGTCCAAAGAGTAACCGCAGTGTGCACTGTTGCTATCCTAGCAGGAACTCTGCTGCACACAGTGAATTTTTCCTGCTGGAAAATGTCAGTTGTATCCCAAAACATGGTGTTTTCATTTTGTTTTTTTCCTTCATGGATGTGTAAGTACTTTACCAAAAAAACCTGTACTCAGTAGTTTATCGTATTTAGTTCACATCCCACATTTCTCATGTCGTTAGAGCTTATGGGACTGTTATTTACTCACAAAAGCCTACTGAAGTGATGTTAACCTGTACACTGTAGTGCATTGCTTCTACTTCTGAAGACAAAGTCCAAATAAAAGGCAGGAATGCCCTTCATTGCAGAGGAAAAAATACAGCTGCCACAGTGATTCCTTCTGTTGCTCCTGATGCTGTATATATTAACATCAACATCTGCTGACATTAGCAAAGAGCAACATGGAACTAGACTTACCATCAAGAAATCATGTTTTTGTGTGATAAATAGGCAGCAGCAGCTGTTTTTACAGCTGGGAGATTTCATCTAACTGTGGGACCAGACACAGTCACTTCTTGGACATTCCAGATTGTCTTGAACAGTGCTAGAATGAACAGAGAACAGAAAGAAATGCTGAAATTGCAACTTTTCTTATGGTAAATTGCAGTATTATTGGCATTCTTCTGAGTCTTCTTCCACGTGCTGCCCAATTCTTTTTTTGTGTGCTGTACTATGAGAATGTCTTCAAGGCACCTTGATAAAGGACATGCTCAGGACTACACTTCTCTCAGATTCTGTGCTTGACTGCTTCCTCTGTGTTCCCGACCAGTTAAGTTCTCAAGGTTATACCCCAGCTTCATCCCACTGGCCCAGAATAGGAGAACCACAAATTACAGTAACTTTTCTGGGTATGACGGGAACAGGCAGCCCCACGCTCACCGTGCAGCTCATCTCCACACATTTTCTTGACACGCTTTTCTGACTGCAGCACCATGAGCGCTTGGAAAGCCTCTCCTGCTTGTTTTGCCTGCCAACAAACCACTTCAAAGACTTCAGCCCTCTGTTGTCTGCTCACATGCTACCCCACGGGATGGCCACGTGCTTGTACCTGTAATGCACTCACAGAAGAGGATCGAGAGGGCTGTGAAAGTGGTACCAGCTGCAGGTGAAATGACTTATGTAAGGGATTTTTCTATTTGGAGAAGATCATAAAACAATAATATTTTGGGCTACCAATAAAAAGACAGTTTTGTGATAAAATAGGAAGTTTTAGGCTCCCTTCCTCCCTCCAAACAGTGAGCAGCAGCCTCTAGACAGGAGCATGGAATAGTCCTGACCAGAGTCAGCATTGCATCACATGGACCTGGTCTAAAATAGCTCTAACAAAATCCCAGCCTCAGAGGAGAAAGCAGCAGCAGCAGCAAAGATAAATCCTGTGATTATAACCAGAGTGAGGTTGTAAAGTCAGTATCTCTCTTCAGGAAAGTGACCATTAAGACTATGGCTTCAGTTTCTGTCCTGGGGCCTTTTCAAGCTGGTTAGGTCATTGTTTTAGAAGTTTGAGGTTTATTCAGGAAGAGATCAATTCACGAATGGATCATATATTTTAGCTGATCAAGAGAATAAGTGGCACATGGCTATGTCTGTTAGTGTGTGAGCCCATGTCCGTAGAAGCCCCGTCGACAGCTTCACCAAGATTACCTTCTCACAAGGCCATTCTTCAATGACCTTCAGACGGTTCAAAATACACAGCCTATCTTAATGCCACTATCCAGGAGAGGATGTTTGTCCCAGCTAGTGTTGCATGGTCTGAGAGCTGTCTTTCTCAGGGACGAATCGTCTAGGGTGAAAGTGTTTTTCGTCTTAATGAGGGCAGAGCAAAAGTGTGATGCTGCACAGACTCTCCCTCTCGTGGGGAGGGAGGTCCATATTGGTGTCTGGGTCCAGACCATGACATTCCCTTTCTCTTGCAGTGTGAAGTGTTGAGGCACACAGAGCAATGCAGAAAGCACAAAACACCAAGTTACCGTTACCAAGTTGGAAACTGTATCTGCACCCTATCAGCATGGTCATCTTCTTTCTCACTGTCCCATGCCAAGAGAGAGCCTCCCCAATTTGACCACTGCTTTGGCTAGAGAAAACCCACACAATTCTAATCCTCATCGCAGTGGCACAGGGAGATGTGCATGAAGGGCGGGAATGGGAAGGGTGCTACATAGACAAGCAAGGGGAATCCAGGGATAGCCACACACTTGTGACTAAGACACAGTGGCTTAGGGAAATGCACAGTTCTGGGGCATGAAGGTCCTAGCAAGAAAGACTGCAGAAGTCCCAAGCCCTTCCCCTCTGCTCTGTCGAGCCCTGGGCTCCCCAGTGCCAGGCAGAGACGGCCACATTGGAAAGAACTCTCCCCCCAGTGCCCCTCCCACTTTCCGTTGGGCTTAGAATGTTGGTCGTTGGGCTTAGAATGTTGGTCGCTGGGCTCGGAATGTTGGTCAGTTGGAGCCCACGGCCGCCAGAGACAGCAGCACGGAGCTGTGCTGGCACGCAGGAGCGCTGGGAGGAGGCAGGATCTGACCGAGCGGCACCTCGCCGGCACCGGCACCTCGCCTCCCATCCCCGCTGTCGCCGACTGGCCCGCGTCCTCGGTCCACGGCGAGGGTCCTCCTCTCCCGGGCAGGATGGGCCAGGCCAACTGCTGCTGCGGCTCCAGGTGAGCTCTCCCTGTGCCTCGGGGGCACGGCCGGGACCCGCGGTGGCAGCGGCCTTTCTCATGCCCGCCGCTCTCTGCTCTGCAGGGAGGCTCTCGCCGACGCCGAGGCGGTGCTGAGCGCGGACGTGCGGCTGACCCGGGGCCGCAAGAGGAGCGAGAGACGCCTTCTCCTCCTCCAGGAGGAACTGGTGATCGCCAAGTTGCAGTAAGACCCTCAGAGCCCAGCTGCCTTTCCCCCAGCCCTGGCCCTGGCCCCAGCCCCGGGACACCCCGGCCCCAGCCCCAGGCCCCGGCCCCTTGGTGCTGGATGCGCCCATCGATGTCTGTCCCAAGGGCAGGTGGGGGACAGGGCTCGGCCCGGGGGGACCCCGAGGAGGACACCCCCAGCTCACCGCCTGCCTCTCCTCTCTGCTCTCTGCAGACGCGGCACCAGCCTGCGCCCACAGCTCCGCCTGGCCCTGGACCAGCTGTGGGTGCTGAGCAGCAGAAAGGAGGCAGCAGGGGAGGAAAAAGAGGAGGAGGAAGGCGGTGACGAGGACATCCTCATCCTCGTCTGGCCCACCGGCTCATGCGTTGTCGCCTTTGGGTGAGTCGTGGTGCCACATCCCGTGGCTGGGTGGGAGAGGTTCCCAACCGTGCCCAGAAGAGAAGGGCAAAAGTCCTGCTCTGGCAGGACACAGGGAGCCAGGGCTTGGGCAGAGTCCCTGTCCTGCCCCACGGGGCTTCTTCGTCCTGCCCCTCTGTCCTTCCCCACGGCGCAGGGCTACACACAAACACGCCTCTGCCCACGGGCTTTGAAGCAGCGGGGCCTGACGCTGGTTCTCCTCTCTTTCTGCAGCTCCCAGGCGCTGAAGGAGCTGTGGGTGGGCACGCTGCTGGGGTAAGCCAAAGGGGGATGCTCCAGGCGCAGCCTGATGGGAGAACACAGCTCCCCAGCTGGGGAGAGGTGCCCTCGCAGCTGCCAGGAGCTCTCGGGGAGAGCTGCCTGACAGGAGAGAAGGGGCAGCTCGGGGCTCAGCCAGCTCTCTCCCTGTCCCTTCCCGGTCCACAGGACACCAGAAGGAGCAAAGCAAGCCCGGGTGACCCATCTCCCCTCCCTCAAACCCCTGGAGAAGCAGCTGAGCCGCCGCCACGCCGTGAGTGTCTCCCCAATCTGGGCTCTGTCCCCGAGCCCTGGTCCTCCAGCCGAGCGAGCGGCAGAGGCATCGCTGCTCACCTTCCTCCGCTCCTTCTCTCTTGCCCAGTGGAGGACATTAAGCGCCGGGAGCCTGGAGAGGCTGATGGAGGGCCAGGCCGAGGTGAGAAGGGCTGCCTTTCGCCCGCCTCTGGCTGTGCCGGCACGTGCGGCCAGTGGGGTGAGGGATGGAGGGAAGGGTGGTGCCGCTCGGGGAGCGGAGAGGGTTGGGGAGCCGCCGGGAATGCCGGCACATCCTGGCCGGCGGTGCTGGGGGGAAACCTGCCCCGCGGGGCAGAGAGCCCGGGAGGGCAGAGGGTCCCGGCTCTGCCACGCTCAGGCTGCCGGTGCCGGCTGGCAGCTCGCCGGCGGCCCTTTGCGCCGCGGGGCTGCTCTCTGAGCGCAGCCTGGTTCTTGCAGGCTGGTCCCAAGCAAGGGCCTCCGACGGTCCCGCCGAGCAGCGGAGGGGGACTTTGCCACGCACCGGGTGAGTTTTGGGAAGAACGGTAAGCTCCTGCAAGCGCTGGAGCTGTGCTCACTTGTCCCTCGAGTGTCGCCATGCAGGTTGGGCAGCCCGAGGCAGGATGTCACCTCCAGGAGGAAGGAAGGACGGACACCCGCTGGGCAGCGGCTGCTGGACGTGGTTCTGCGGGGACACGGAGCCTCTGCTGCTGCCCACAGCTTGGAGGAGGACAGGGCGAGGGCTGGGCCAGGCTCTCCTCTCCTGGTGGTGTGCCGGCTCTCAGGAGCCTCCCAACTGGAGCTGCTGAGCCGGAGCTCGGAGGTCCAGCTGCTGGCTCCCTGCCCGTCCTGCTGCACCGCTCAGCACCACGCTGCGGGCAGGGCAGGCCCCGGGAGCGCTGGCCCGGCGGTCTCCGTTGACGGGCTCTTGCTCGGCTTTCCTTTGCAGCAGGAGGGAGCAGCAGCAGGAGGAGGAGGAGGATGGGGCTGCCCTGGCCCTTTGCTCGTCGGAGGACCCCGGCCGCTGCCCAGGTGCCAGGGCAGGTGGGCTCTGGCTGCAGCAGGGCGCTCTTTGGCCAGCCCCTGGCAGCCCTCTGCGGGGAGGACGGCTCCCTGCCCCGGCCCATCCAGGTAAGCCAGCCTGGCCGGGGGGGTCCCCAGCCCTCCAGATGCTCCCTAGAGGCGGTGGGAGCCCTCCCTCCGGCTGCTCCACAGGGCGTCCCCAGGAGCTGCGGGGATGGTGGCTTGGGCTCTTCACCCCCAGCAAGGAGCTCGCTCTGGGGCAGTGCTCTGGCCACCGCTGTCGGAAGGCAGCTCCTCGGCCAAGCAACTGTCCTCCTGCCTCTCCTGCAGGAGCTGCTGGCTGTCCTGCGCCGGGAAGGACCGTCGACGGAGGGGATATTCCGCAAAGCTGCCAGCGGGACGGAACTTCGGGAGCTGCGGGAGGCCCTGGACCGCGACGCCGATGTCGACCTGGGCAACCAGCCTGCACTCCTGCTGGCCGCCGTCTTGAAGGTGAGCGCTTCTGACCTGCGGCTGGAGGAGCTCCTGGCCGGCCTGGAAACTTCAAAGGCTCACCCAGAGCCCTTGGCATTGCAGGACTTCCTCCGAAGCATCCCCGACAAGCTGCTGGTGACCCACCTCTACGAGGACTGGATGGCAGCCATGGAGAGGACCAGCAAGGAGGAGAAGGTCTCCGAGCTGAAAGCGTAAGTGCGGGCAGCAGCCTGCCTGTTGAGCAGGAGCCCTGGCCGCTGGCTGAGAGCACCTGGAAAGCTGGGCAACTCAGCCGCTGGCTCCCCCCTGCCTTGGACAACAGGCCTGGGCAAAATCTGCTTTGTCAACCTAGTGTCCCTGTTCCCTCAGGGTGGCCGAGAAGTTGCCTGCAGCCAACCTCTTCCTCCTCAAGCGGCTGCTGTCCCTCCTCCAGCACATCGGCCGCAACGCAGCCACCAGCAGGATGAGCTGCAGCAACCTGGCCATCTGCCTTGGGCCAAACCTGCTGAGCCCACCCGACGAGGACCTGCTCCCGCTCCAGGCCATGCTGGAGGTGACCGAGAAGGTGCGCTGTGTTGGCAAGCCGGCTGCAGCCTTGCCGGCCTATCCGAGCTTGGCTGCTCAGAGGTCCCTGGCTGCCTCCTCCCTTGAGCAAATGCCGGTGGGGTGGCTGCCTGCAAAGGCAGCCCCGCAGCCACAGCCATCTGTGCAGAGGCAAGGGTCGGGAGTGGGAAAGGCTGCTTGGGACAACTTCAGGCAGCTGGGTTGAGAGCAAGGGTTTGATGTGTGCAGGTGAACACGCTGGCGCTGTTTATGATTGAAAATTGCGGCGACATTGTTGGGGAGGAGGTGGCTGGCCGCTCCTGTCCATCAGCTGGGGAGTCGCCAGCCCCCACGGACGGAGCCACAGGTATGAGGAGGAACTGAGGGCTGTCCCAGGCTGGGGCTCGGGATACCAGAAACCTCAACGTCAAGAAGAAAACCGGTGTAGGGCTTGGGGTGGGTTTTGCTTTAGGTGTGCTACTTCCAAGGCATCACTGCTGCACATGGTTTTGCTTTCTAGACCTGCGTTTGGAAGAGCAAAGTGGCCCTGCAGGCAGAGGAGACCAGGGCCACCAGGCAGAAGCCATTCTGCATGCATCCCCCTCTCTGGGTGTCCTCAAAGGAGCTGGGGGAGACATGGTGGCGGAGTCCAAAACGACAGAGGTATGTCAGCTCTGCTCCACAAGCACCGTGACAGTGTCTCTCGGGTAGGAGGGTAGTTTCTGAGGAGGCCAAGTAGCTGCTGGGCCTCCTCCGGCCAGCCGATGGCTTGTGTGTTTGGGGTTCCTCCTCCTCCCCCACGGAATCATACGTTGTATGGAAAACTGGAAAGGTCCTTTCTCAAATGCATTAGGCATGTGCTTAATCCAACCAAATACCTACAAAAAGACAGCGGGGAGTAGCTGTCAACTTGAGAGGGCTTTTGCTCGGATCCTACTTCATCACAGTTTCATCAAGTCTGTTTTGGGGCAGGTGGACTGTGCAAAATGTGGATGGATGATGCAAAGCAGCATCTTCCCCAGAGAGCTAAGGTGGTAATTTGGCAAGCAGTCCCTTACTACTCCAGGCCGTCCCTTGCCACCCCTGAACTCCAACAATTCTGGTTTAGGCACCTCCAGCTTTGCCTCCAGCCACCCTCGAGAGCACGGCAGAGCCCCTGCTACGCCCGCAACAACTGGGCAGCCTTTCAGAGGAAAGAAGGTAAAACGAGTCACTTTGGGTTAAAATCAGAACTGTCTCCGCTGGATCGTGGCCTTACCTATCTAAGCACACTGTGGGATGGAAAGGTTTGCAGGCTCTCCTCGGGACAAGGAAAAGAGAAGGAACCGAAGGAGGAAACAGGCCTGGGGAGATGAAAGCTGTGCAGAAAAAAAGAAGAGGAAGAGAGAAAACAGATTGGGGGATCGCAGACGGAAAAGATGCAGGAAGGTCCGGCAGGTCGAGAAGCCCAGGTGTGTACCAGGCTCTGCTGCTGCGCAGGGTCTGGCAAGAACCCCGTGGCCGCTCCCCAGGGGCTCCCCATCGAGCCCTGCTGCGTGGCACAGGGGCCCTGTGCATCTCTGCGCGCGCACAGCTCTCTAAGGGCATTCCCCGTGGGGATAAGGCGCCAGAGCCCTCCCCTCGGCAATGCCAGCCGTAGCTCGCTCTCTTCTGGGCTATGAGCAATTCCTCGTCAACGGTGTTCCCCAGAGAGAGGGCAACCAAACCCTGCCTCTTCCTGCCGCTGTGCATTCAGCAGCGCTCTCTGACTCTGTCCTTGTAGGTGCCGTTTTCCTGTTACTGGCTGAACCCCTGTGAGCCCTGGGCCCGCCCCCCACCGCAGTTAATGTTCTCAATAAAACGGTTTTTCTCTCTTCTGACTGTGTCCGCCATCGGCTGTTCTGGAGCGGGCAGCTGCTGTTTGAGGATGACCCCTCGGGGAGGAGTTTGGGATTGTGCCTTGTCCCAGCATCCTTGCCGGCGCGCATGAGGGCTGGGTTCAGGTGCTTTAGGAGTGAAAGCAAGGCACAGAGTTGCACAGGAGGGTGGAGGTTGGAAGGGAGCTGTGGAGGTCGTCCAAGCCCTCTGCTCAAGCAGGCTCCCTTAGAGCAGGTTGCCCAGGACCACGTCCTGGTGCGTTTGGGCTACCTTGGAGGAGCAGCCCCATGAGCTCCGAGCGAGGGCAAGATGTAGGCAGACACGGTGGCCAGGAAGGGCTGAAGGTCCGTATGCAGCCACCGTCACCTGCAGCTTGCTGCTCCCTGCGGCCATCACCCTTGCACAGCGAGTGCCGGGCAGTTTCTGCAGAATCCCCTCGCTCATGGCAACGGTATAAACCCAACCGCCGTGCTGGGCGGTAGGAATGCGTCAGCTCGCCCCAAAAAGCTTTGGAAGGGGCTCCAACAGCAGCCGGACTGCTGAGGCTTTTGTGCGCCCCGGTGTGATACAGGGGATGCCTGCACCCTGAGGGAGGAGGAAGGATGAGCACTCTCCCCGTCCGTCCGTCCGTGGGTAGGTAACTCTTTTGCTCACAGGTTGCGGTGGTTTAAGCCTGGCCGGTGGCTGAGCACCACACAGCCGCTCGCTCCCTGCCCCCCAGGGGGATGGCGGGGGAGAATCGGAAGGGTGAGAGCCCCGACCGTATCGCCACAGCAGGCTTCGCCCTCCCGGTGTCCCATCACGCTGGGACCCCCCACAGCACTGCCCAGTGACACACTGGGGGGAGTAGGGGGCACTGGGGGGAACCGAGGGGGTCACAGGAGGTTACAGGTGTGTGGGCAGGGGGCGGAAGGGGGGCACTGGGGGACGAGTGGGGAATGGCGGGGGGACCTTAAAGGGTCAGCAGCGGCACAGGGGCCGAGCAGAGGGACGGAGAGTAGCATCTGGCTGGCCCATCGGACCCCTGCCCGTTAACCCAGGCCCCACTGGTGCTGTTCCTCACCCCCAGCGAGCCTCCGCACATCTGCAGGGGGCAGGGGCAGCTCCACACAGGGAGGCCACCAGCAGAGACGTGGTTTTGTCCCTTGGGCTGCTGTGCACGCTGGCCCGGCTGCGAGCCCACGTGAGCCTCAGACCCCTGTCCCGCGGGTCCCACCACACGCGCGTGACCCAAACGGAACGCTCTGCAAAGTTCGCTCAAAGGAAGCACGTGCTTCCGCCTTGCCCAGTCCTTCCTAAAGGTGTTCCTTGGTAAAGGTGAGGATGTAAGCGGGAACGGAGCCCCTTTCTGGGTTGAACAGCAGGCTGAGGGGGGCTCCTGCTGTGGCGGGGGCACCGGCAAGGGCCAAGCTGGCCAGTCTTCCTTCGTCCCGGTCTTCAGAGGTGGCAACCTCCTGCGTGCTCTGGGCTGGCACAGCCTTGCCCGTGAGCCAGAGGAAGCTTCCCTCTCCCCGAGTCCAGAGTCCTGCCCCATACACGGCACCCTGGGGCAAAGGGCAGAGGAACCAAGAGGTTCCCCTCCTTCGCAGGGTCCCCAGCGTCAGCTGTAGCATCGCGCCTATCCTTTGTAGTGCCCAGAGCCTCCTGTTTCGGGCCGAAATCCTCGGTTTTCGGGTCCAAACCCGCCTTTGATGACCCCCAGCCTTTCCTCAGGGCCCACAGCTCCATGCTGAGGCTCTCAGCCCTAAAGCTGGAGTTCGTTGCCTGGCAACCTCCACCCAGCAGTCCCTGGGGAGTCAGTGGGCCCAGGACAGCCAATCGCATTTGAGGAGGCGGGGGCAAGGCATGTGATCGATAGGTAACCCACCAGTCAAGCTTCGAGGCCTGCAGGAGAGGTGGCAAGAGGGGAAAAAGCCGGGCTCCCTGCCGGGTGTGTGTGTGTGGGGGGGTGTTGGTTGGAGGCGGGGCATGCCCGCTCCACCAATCACAGCTGGCAAGAGCAAAGCAGAGATGACTGATGAGCCGCCTGACCCATCACTGGATGGGAGGAGCGATCTCATGCAGCCAATCGGAGGAAACATCGCCTCAGGGAAGGGCGGGCCCCAAAGCAGGGCACAGTGGCAGCCGAGGGGAGCGATCCTCCGAGGCAGCACCGCCTGAAGGGAGGAGACTGGCAGCCCTCCCCAGCTGTGCTGACCCATGGGAGAAGAAGGTGGGGCCTTCTCCTGGGGCCAGGAGTTTCCTCTAGGCACCTGCAGTGCCGAGGGCTCCGGCAGTCCTGGGAGCTGAGTGTGCCAGGCGCAGGGCAAGCGGCTGAGCTGGGCGTTCTCCAGCGGCAGGCATTTGGACGAGGGGGGCTCGGCGGGAACCCGTCTTGCCCTCCCGCTTCTTCTTGTGCTTCTTGAAGTGGAAGCACTTGTGCAAGGCTCCAGGAGGAGTTAATTTGGTGCCCGCCCTTGCTAATTGCAGGTGGGTGGTCTGCAGCGGGCAGGGAATGGGACAGGACTGCTCGCAGGAATGCCGTGGGAGGGGAGGTCCGTCGCTCAGGGAGACAAGGATGAAGGGTGGGCATTGAGGGTTGTGGTGCTTCTCTTCCCAGGTCACCATTACGCGTGAGGAAGCTCTGCTTCCCTGGCAGTGGCCGAACATCTGCCTGCCCTCGGGAAGCCAAAGGCAGAAATCAAGCAAGCAGTCGGGATGGAGTTGCAGGAATAGTCGCCACCTGTCGACCCCAGCTGTCGCCCCAGTTCATTCTCTGTGTGGAGAGGCAGTTCAGGGTGCCAGGAAAAGGTAATTTAAGGGATCTCCACTGCTTATCGGTTCTGCTGACTCTCATGACTTTACTGGCATTGTGGCATTTGGTGCTAATGCCAAAGCTCTTGGGGAAATCTGTGTCAGGGTATTGGCATCTCTTAGGGTTGTGATCCTGTGGTAGGGGGGAAAGCTAAAAAAATGAGACACAACTGTAAGTAAAGAAGCAACATTGAGGGGGGGGGGGAAAATACATTTTCCCAAAACACTTTTGAGGTTTAGGGATTTGGTTTGAGAACTCTTGTTTTGGTGACACACTTGCTAATAAGTCCAAAAAGAGATTTATCTTTGCTTTCATTGAGATTTTGACTTGAGTGCAGTTAGTGATCTGCTGTAACCTTAAATCACTCCTGTCATCTGACCAATTCTCTGTTTTGTCTCTACTACTGAGCTGATTTTCTTTTCTCAAATGTGGCATAAAATTTGCATGTACTTCCTGGAAATTGAAAGATTTAACAGTGCTTTGTGGAGTGCTATTCAGTCGATGGGCGCATGGCACACAAGAATTTAGGGGTAAAAGTTCTTTTAGAGGTTCTGAGGGTTATGGTCCTGCTGAAAGATTAGTGAGAAATTCAGCTACACAGTTGTCAGGACTCATAAAACTTGCCAAGACTGCAAATATGTGATGTCTGGGCTTTGGTGTTGACTAAGCACAGTGCAAACACAGGTGGATACAAAAGCTGGAAACAAGAGCTTAGGCATAAAAGAACCAAACCAAACCAAAACCCAAGATGATGGAAGAGAGAAAAATGTCCTGCCAAAAATACTCCTTTAATTATTCACCGACAGAAAAGACAACTTCCAGAAGAGATTGTCTTCCTGGATGCAACTGTGAGAAGAAACCTAATTACTGAACCAAAATAGTACACATATTGTAGGATGATAATAATGCATTAAGTATAAAATAAATAAAAAGGCAGAAGAAGCCATGCTGTATTTCCTTCAGATTGTGGATTGCCTCTCTTCCAAAGATACTAGATGTTTATCTGCCCAGTACTAACAGCACTTAAATATTATTTGCTGTTTGTAAATGAAGTATTTGAATTGGAAGTAAAGGCTTAAGATTATGAAGCTTTTCACTGCCAACAAAATGTCTAGGTGCTGAAGGAGCTGGCTGCTTGCTGGTCCCAGGGTGCAGGTAAAGCTACTTTCTGATTATCAGAGATGAATCAGAATCTCGGACATTGCCTGACTCTTCATCATCTCGGTATCGTGCTGAATATCAGTAGCAGGCAGGGAAGGGGGTTCTTGTGTCCCTGTCTGAGATGCCAAATTGTGATTTCTGCTCTCTGTCCCAGGTACGTGCCTGTGCAGGCAGCTAGATGGGAGCTTTCCCTCTGCAGAGCACGGCTCTCTGCGGTTTGCAGAGAATAATGTTTTCTACAGCCTTGTTTTCAGCTTTAGGCAGGTCTGGCTTCATTTTTCGGGGGAGGCAAGAAGGCTTGCCTTCTGGGAGTGTGTTTCACCACTGTCCCATTTTTGCTGAGGTCCATGAGTGTCCCTAGTTGTGAGTAAAGGAGCCCTGGTGGGACTGTGGGCTGGAGATGTGCTGCTTTTTGCCCCTTCTGCCCCTCCTCTGAAGATCTGATAGCAGAAGTGTCTTTGAGACAGGTTTTTTGACCTGCTTCAATGCAGTAATGGATTACTGAGAAGCAGCAGTACCAGGGAGTATGAATGCAATTTTCTCTTGCATGATTTGGCTGAAGATCAGAAATGTGCTTCACTGAATAGGAACATTGTTGATTAAAATGGCATGACTGTTGATGCCATATTACAGCGGTATCTTGCAGTGTTGGAAGCTCAAATCTATCTTTTCGTGTTAACTTAAAGCTTAAACTCTGAGAAGACTGTAGGAATTTAAAAATCACCCTCTGCAACCTATGCAGACCTTGAGGTATGAGCCAGACTGAGAGGAGTGAAGAAAATGTGTTCATGCTTTTTTATCCAGCTGAAAGAGCTCTGTATAGCTTTAAATGCTGTTGCATCTCATTTTTAGTTGAATATAAGCAGATGGTAATAGATTAGGTGTCAGATATCTTGTGAGGGCAACTACCTGGCAATGACATATTATTAACAGTAGTTTAAATGATTGCACTTGTTTCAGAACAAAAAGTGGAGTTCTGTCTATTTTTAATCTGAGTTTCTGAACTATCTGATTGGAACTTAGTACTGGGGAGGCCTTCAATACAATTTTTTTTATGATGATCACTAGGGTGTGATGGTTGTCGGTTATTTTTAGGTGGTGTGGTCAAATCAGAGGTGTTGAAAGCTTACCCCTCATCTAATTGGGGTGGGTTTTGTTTGTTTTCGGTGCTTATTTCTTTTGGAAAAGCTGAAGATTAAAATCTCTCTGTATATACCCATGCACCCCTTCTCCATGGTGTTTACATAAATGTTTAGGCTGTTTTCCAGGCTGTTTCCTTCGTGCAAGACTGGTTGGAATCACCTTAAAACACCCTTTTACCCAGCACCTGCGAGGGAGGACCACAGTGTTTGGGGACCTCGGTGGTCCCAGTGCCTGAGGATGGTGTGTGCACACACACACACATTTATCTGGGGTGTTCCTGCAGCTCCCTGGGACTGGGCTGTAGCCAGGGCCAGGGTTTGTGAAACCCCTTGTCTGAAGATTTCTTGGGACCACAGCACCCACAAGGGCAGGAGCAGAGGGACAGGGAAGAGAAGCATTTAGCAATATTTAGCAGGGGCTCTCACCAAACCAGGCTGATCCACTCTCCAGCTTCTCCCTTAACTTGGGGGGAATCTGCTACCACAGATGTTTCTGGCGTTTGCCGCATCGGGAGGATTGTCAGTGGGCTGCACTGGGAGCAGGTTATGGGAAATAAGAGCCTGTAATGGTCAGACTACAATGCTGGGAGATTTTTACAGTAATGCCCGTGCTGCAAGAATCCAAAGGTCAGAGAGGAAAATTGCAATACCAACTTCAATTAGTGACTAAGAAAGGGAATGACTTTCATGATGTGTCAGACTGTGCCTCTAAGCCCTATGAGAAGCTGCCACCCTTCTCCGATGACAGGTAGCGTCGTGGCAGTGGCTACTGCTGGGCCAGGAGCAGCAGGCAGATGCTGCGCAATAAAATGAGAGCAGAGAGCAGGCAGGCTTGGTCTGTGAAGGATCTGCTATCCCATAATTCATTCCCTGCCCTTATTCACTGGAGGCTGAATGTGAGGATCTTTGTTCACTGGGGGTTTTTTGTTTTGGTTTTGTGGTTTGTGTTTTTTTTTTTTTTTCTCTTTCTTTTGATTTGGTTTGTGGTTTGTGGTTTTTTTTTAGGGGAGTTTAGGAGAACTGACTATGGGCAGCAGAGAAGATCTGGTGATTCAAAGGATCTTTTTTCAGTTGTTCATGCTAGAAAGTTCTTGGGGTTTTTTGTTTTGTTTTTTTGTTTGCTTCTTCCTGCTGCCACTGAACACCTCTGGGATCCATTGCATTTTACGGGGATTGTTGCTTTGGAAGATGGCAGGAGGTCCTGTGGGCCTTTCTGCCAGCCAGCCCTGCAGGAGCAGGGAAGCTCTGCTGGGAGGAGGCCAAGGAAGGGTGTCAACAGCTGCTGTAGAAATCCAGACGAGCAGTTCAGGTACATAGGAGGGATCAGGGGTACAGTCCAAAGGAGCCACGCAGGGATGTGCTTGAATGATGACTGTTCCCTCCCACCCCAGTGCTATGAAGGACATTTGTGCCCGGGTCTTGTACCAAGGGACTGTCATACCCTCGTGTACGGGGACCCCTCGTACACGCACCCTGGCACGATTAACTTTGCACAATCTTGGCCCCCTTCCCTGTCTTCAGGGGAACCCGAACTAGTAAAACGTTTTTGGCTTGTTTTTCTTCCTTGCATGGTGAGGATGGACCATGGCAGCATGATGTCCTTACAGTGTCACTTGGTGGGGAGACTTGGACTTGTCCTCTACAGGCTGGACACTAACTGTCCAAATGACTTCCTAGAGCTGGCTGCAACAAAGAAATGCAGTGTCATGCTAAGGAGGAAATGACAGCTGGATAGCTCCCTCCCAGAAGCTATAGCAAAAGAAGAGAATGAGAAAAATGAGGGATAATTGTTCCTGACAATGGTGTCTTTTAAAATCAAAATAGAGATTTTTTTTTTCCTTCAAAATAGAGATTTTTTTTCCCTTCAAAATAGAGATTTTTTTTCCTTCAAAATAGAGATTTTTTTTCCTTCAAAATAGAGATTTTTTTTTCCCTTCAAAATAGAGATTTTTTTTCCCTTCAAAATAAAGATTTTTTTTCCCTTCAAAATAGAGATATTTTTTTTCCTTCAAAATAGAGATTTTTTTTTTTCCTTCAAAATAGAGATTTTTTTTTTTTCCTTCAAAATAGAGATATATTTTTTCCTTCAAAATAGAGACTTTTTTTTTCCTTCAAAATAGAGATTTTTTTTCCCTTCAAAATAGAGATTTTTTTTCCTTCAAAATAGAGATTTTTTTTTCCCTTCAAAATAGAGATTTTTTTTCCCTTCAAAATAAAGATTTTTTTTCCCTTCAAAATAGAGATTTTTTTTTTTCCTTCAAAATAGAGATTTTTTTTTCCTTCAAAATAGAGATTTTTTTTTTCCTTCAAAATAGAGATATATTTTTTTTCCTTCAAAATAGAGACTTTTTTTTTCCTTCAAAATAGAGATTTTTTTTTTCCTTCAAAATAGAGATTTTTTTTTTTCCTTCAAAATAGAGATTTTTTTTTTTCCTTCAAAATAGAGATTTTTTTTTTTCCTTCAAAATAGAGATATTTTTTTTTTCCCTTCAAAATAGAGATTTTTTTTTTTTCCCTTCAAAATAGAGGGTTTTTTTTTTTCCTTCAAAATAGAGATTTTTTTTTTTTCCTTCAAAATTTCTCAGGAAGTTTTTGGTGATGTTGGACTCTCCAGTGCAGAATGATCTGAACACCGCTGCAGTGTCCTGATGACAGGACTTTTCCAAGCACTCAGCTTTAGAAATAGTCTATGGAAAGATGTCCATGTCCTGGGCATGAGATTTAAAAAAAAAAAAAAACAAACCCAAATTAAGAAAATAAAATTTGAGCGGAAAGTCCTCCTTTCTCCCCAGTGCAATAATTCTTCATGGCACTTGGAATCATGCTCAAAAATGTTGAATCTCTTCCCCTTAAGTTTGAAAGATGGAAGAAAAAATTGAAAATAAACATGGAAGAACACCTGGTCTGCAGGAAAGTTTTTGTGGGGAAAAAAGTTATCAAAAGCAGCTTGGTGATGTGATTTTTTATTTATTTTTTTTTTTTTTTTCCTATTGCCATTTAGGTCAGAGGGACTAATTTGTATGATTTTCTTAAGAATGCTTTCATGTGTAAAATTTAGATCTCATAAATCAAGACTCAAACAGGACAATAGTAAGGATGGAAATGTTTTCTTTACTGGCATACTGGGGACAGACTTTATAGTAGAGAGTGTTGCAATAGGACAAGGGGTAATGGTTTTACACTAAAAAAGGGTAGATTCAGACTAGATATAAGGAAGAAATTTTTTACAGTGAGAGTAGTGAAACACTGGCACAGGTTGCCCAGAGAGGTGGTAGATGCCCCATCCCTGGAAACTTCAAGGTCAGGTTGGACAGGGCTCTGAGCAACCTGACCTAGTTGAAGATGCCTGTGCTCATTGCGGGGGGGGGGGGGGGGGGGCGGGTTGGACTAGATGACATTTGAAGGCCCCTTCTAAGCCAAACTATTCTATGATTCTACGCTAACAAGTTTGGAACAATGTCATCCAGTTCTGGGCTCAGCAGAGAGGAGTGAAACATCACTGGAGTCAGGGTGCCACTTGTTTCTATTAAACATTTTGTTAGAATCTTTCTTTTCTTACTGTAGTTTTGTACAGGCATTCATCTGCCTTTTCCAGTGTTTAATATTCACATGCTGGAAGAGTAATTTAAATGGGTAATAGATACAGAGTGTAACCATTAAATCTAGTTCATAACAATGCAAACTGTTGGATGGCAACAATTGCAAATATATGCCTGGCTTTGCAGGATGCCAACTCGTTGGCTTGGGACACAGAGCTCACCTTAAGTGACAATAAACATTTTATATTTAGATGTTCATTGCTGAGCCAGATGAACACAAAGAGCTGCAGCGTTTCATTTTTTTTTTTCTTTTTGTTTTATGTAGGGGCCTTATGCGGACTGACGGCAGTCCCGGAGAGAGATCCAGCCTCGCTCGAGTGGAGTACACCTGCAGCTTTTAATCAGAAACGACAGCTATAAAGCAGCACTATGTGCAATACCTCTGAGACCTGTACCCTTGCTGGTGCTCACACTTGCATGGAGGAGGAGGTGAGCAGGATGCCTAGCAATAAGAGAAGGATAGCATTTGAAATTTCTGGAAGAAAAAGAGTTATTTCTGTCTGTTTTCTTCATTCCTGTCTTTTCTGCTCCTTCTGATAAGCAGTGTGGCTATGTTGTCGGAAGGATAAGCTGAGAAGTGGGTTAAATGAGAAGGTTTTCCTCTGGGGGGAAAAATCTGGAAGTGGCTTGGACCCATATTTTGTAGCTAAATGGATTGTAGCTGTAAAAACGTGCTGTAGCTAGACGATGAGTAAGGCTGTGTCACAAACTGGAAAAGTTGTGGCTGACTGAGGAAATCTGGAGGGGTTTTTGTGCTTGTGGAGTGTCTGTTTTTTAAGAGCTTCTGGAGAGCTGGATAGCTTCAAGAGTAATGTCAAGTCGTTTTGGGGTCCAAAAAAATGCTGAATTGCTGCAGGAGGAGTGTATGGGGTTTGCTGAATCTGAAATAGCTTGTGAGCACCACTGGAGGCACAGTGTTGTGGGGACACCCCCAGAGGTGCAGTGCCCTGGGCAGTGGGGTAAGGGTGTACTTGTGTGGCTGTCACCTTAGCCTGTTTGTAATTCTGTGCTTGTGTGGGAGCTGCCTGTGTCTAGGTGAACAGTACCTCAGTCACACCTTCCTTCTCATACTGTTTTAATGCTACCGTATTTTAATTTGTCTCCCATTATTAATTAATGGATTGACTCCCCTTCAAAGCAGGTTACTGCTTTTTTCCAAGTGCTGAACTGAAAATGGTGACCAAGTCCTGCATACAATGATACTTTCTGCTAGAAAGTCATTGGAATGATTCAGGCACCCACTTTGGTGCTCATCCATTAGGGGAGGACTTCACGTGTGCTGTACTTTGGGAAATGAGTGTGCATTTATTTCTCCATTTAACTGGATTTTTGTGTGAGTGAGATTTGTTAATATTGTTGTATCACTGATTTTGCTGGCTTGCCGTGGAAATCTTCCCCAAAAGAGTTAACAGCTATTTCTAAACAAGATCCTCCAGACCAGATACATCCTGAACAGCTGAGTTGACCTGGGAAGTGGTTGTAGCCTCAGATGGAGTTGCCATTACAATCACAATAACTGAGCTATCATATAATCAAATTCTCCAGCTCCCTGAATTGCTGATCTCACTTCTAAGCTTTCTGTAAGTGGAACTTCTGAGTCCTTGATGTAAGAAAAGCCTCGGCAGCTTTTAGTTATCTTTTTGGCATTTTCCATCAAAATTTCTGACTAAACTTCACAGCTTCCAGCTGCCTACTTGGCAGTAGGTTTAGGGAGCTGAGCCAGCACTAATGCCAACCCCATGGGGGTCTGCGCTTGCCCTCAGGCTGTGATGGCTGGTGTGATGCTGGTGGTGCATCTGGTGCAGAAAAGGAGCCTTCCCACAGACACAGAAATAAGGCACGAGTCAGCTGGCACGCTCAGCTCATGCTGCTGTAAATAAGCTGAAGTTTTTTGAAGGCTGGCCTCAAAGTGACAGCCTTTCCATTGTCACAGGAACTTGAAAGTCAATAGTAAAGATTGTAAAGTAACAAAAGTCCATGATAAAGATTTCATCTTTGAAGACCGCAAACAGCAACCCGCGTGAGGAGTACCTGCTCTAGCCTGAAGTTATTGAAGAGAAAAGAGAAAATGTGTTAGTTAGCATTCAGAGGGTAACAATTTTCTGATTTATATTGATTGCATGAGCTAAAACCAAGAAGTACTGAATGCTTATCTGGGAAGTACAGCAGAAAATTGAACTTAAAGGGGATTTGGAGAATGTCTGTTGGAAGAAAAAAATTCTTTTATCTATGCAATTTCCTGAAAATAAAAGCACCCACACTCCATATTCCTTAATCTTTTATTCCTCTTTTCATTTCTACTAGTTGTGAAAACTAGAAGACAAACTAATTTGTTATCCTTGTTTAGCCAAAATGATTTCCTAGAGGAAAGAAATATTAAGAAATGTCTAATGTGCAAAACCAGCAGGATTTCTTGCAAACTAGGACAGGGTTTATCAGGCATAGCATACACATGGCCATTTCACCCTCCCAGGGTTTAACAGAGGGCTGAGATTTACCTGAACTCAAAGTTGAATCAGGAGAAATGGATTTGCCCCAAACCAGGAAACAAGGTTTGTAGTTGTCTCAATAGATACAGTGTGATATAGCCCAGGGGAGGTGGAAAACACTGCAATGGTTTCTGCTGATGTTATATGGAAGGAAAAAGAAAAGCAAGCTGAGAGAAAACCTATCAGATAAGGGAAATATCCAGTCATGATCCTACTGTTTGCAGTAGGGTAAACTGCAGCTACTCAGAACAAACATAAATGTCAGAAACCTATGGAAGAGATGAGATCATCCAAAGGTTAGGTACAAAACCAAAGCAGCTTCAGTGTATTGACATAAGCAGTCCTCATATTGAATGTTAAAACATTTCTCTTCTATCAGCTCAGTGCTAAACAGAAGCTGTAAAATGAAATGATAAAGTGAATCAGATAGAGCAATGTATGTTTGGCTGCTTATTGCTGACAACTGGCCCTGGCAAAAGCTGAAATGGTTTTGTGGGTATCAGCAGGCTGCTGCATTCCTACAGTATTTGCAGTTAATGAGATTATTGGGTTGTTGTGTGATGTATAAAAAAAGCTAATATTCTGTCTACAATGCCAAGATGTCTGGGCAAGTCAGAGACATGGAAAGATAAGAGTGAAGTTATGGGACTCATATATTGGGATGTATATTTCAGATATTTTATCCATTTTCTCTACTGCTTGCAGAGAATAGAGATGATTTATTATGAGGTCCAAAAATGCCATTAGTATGCTACATTTGAAATGCATGCCCTAATCTTATTTACCATTGTCCTGTGTGAGGAATTTTAATTATTCTCTAAGGTTTAAAGGAAAAATACCTCCTGGAAGAAAAAAGGAATAATGCTGCAGTAAACTGGCTTTCTCCAGTGTAAGCTTTCAGCCGTAACAGAAGAGAAAATGTGGAAGTGTGTTAGCAACATTCATTTTTCACTACATTACCTTGTGGAAGCAGTATACAAGAGCTATTAATATTTTATTACAGATATCTGTAACTGTGTTTGCAGTTGACTGATCTGACTGTATGATAAGAATTAAGTTGGCAAACAGGTATTTCTCAAGTACAGTCCTGTCTTTTTGTTTGTTTGTTTTCATGGCCAATTGTTAAGCTGTATCAACCAAGCCACTATGTTGTTATGCAGGGTTTTCCATTTCACACCACGCCTTTTCATGCACACGTTGCATGTGGTGAGGTGCTCAGAACAGAGAGAAACCTGCAGCCCAACACGGATGATGATCTCCTCTGCCTGCACTCCTCTCAGAAGCGATGGCATATAGATGTAGTACTCTTACTGAATACATAGTGGCTGGGTTGGTGTGGTGTTTGGGGTTTTTTTGTTGGTTTTTTTTTTTGTTGGGTTGTCATGTCCCCCCCCCCAGCCCCTCCCCCCTCCGGTTGCTTGGCTTTTTTGCAGTACTATGTTATAGGCCTGATCCAGCTGAAAATTCCCCCCAACAAAAAGTCTGCTTTTTGTCATCATTTTATAGATGAGCTGAAACCAAAAGATACTGAATACTCAGGTCCTGTTCAATACTTGCTCAAGGCTGGCATGCTGCCACAGAGCACAGCAGGGCTGGGAAGCGGAGCTGGCTCTGGGGCAGCCAGGGGGAGCATGGGGGCAGAGATGCTCTGTTGTGTGGGGCACCCTTTGGCTCTCTGATCTGACCTTGCAGATGGAGGGTGGGTTTCTGTGTGTGTGTGTGTGTGTGTTGGGTTCCCTTTTTTTTTTCCAAAATTATACAAACTTAGGATAGATAACTAGATAAATTCATGTGTGTAGCTATGTTCGAGTCAGTGGGAGAAGGAAGAGCTCTTTTGTTGAGTCTAGAGCTGGTATTTGCTAAGAGTAACTATGGTGGTGCAATTATGAAATTCTATTGTTAACTGACTGTACCATATGCACGTTTTTGGTTTTATTATGCTAATAATTTTCACTGTTTTGAGCTATCTTCTACGCAATTTTCTGGTTCAAAAAATTTCCCCAAACAAGCATTTAATAATTTTTTTTCCACTACCTTCTTGAATCTCTATATAGGAAGAACCACGTAATTTTTTATTTTTTATTTTTTTTAGCGTTCAATCTCAAGCCCCTGGGATACAGTTAATTTCTCTGGCTCTGTATCACTGCTTTTCCAAGGATGTGAGTACTACATGGCTTGTTTGAAAAACAGCAGCTGACAACTGCACTTAGTTTCAGACAGCCTTAAACTTTTGTTCCTCATTTACTTGAGTCTGTCGAAGATGCATTTGATACGGAATACCTAATTCTGGTACAATCCTGTTCTTGTAAGGTTTAGAATGTACTGACACAGAGACTTTGTCACGTACGTAATGAGTTATTCTGATAATAAGAGAAGAAAATTACTTGGAAAGAAATGCCACATGTACGTGCTTAGAAATTCTTGTATTAAATTGAGTCCAATTTGTTATAAGTTTCAAATGTCAAAGAAAATAAAATCAGCAAACCCAGATATATGCGTATTTTCCACAGGGCTGAACAAAACCATCATAGAAACTTTGGAACAGAGTTTTGTGTTTGGACACCTTTCTATTGTACTGTCTCTTCTCTGTCAATGTTGGGCCATTCTTCTCTCATAGCTGAAGTTCACTGAGATGAGAAGGTTGAGAGCACTCTGCTCTTGTATAGCCACTTTTTTTCTCAGTATGTGTAATGGTCCCCAGAATGAATCCTAATAGCGTGATAATCTTGCTCTGAGCTCAGAGGTGAATTTTGGTCTTAAGTCGGATTTACCTAGCTTTCTTTGAATACTCAGGATGTGGAGAAAAATGCTGTCCTGGTGTCAGCTGGGATAGAGTTAATTGTCTTCCTAGTAGCTGGTACAGTGCTATGTTTTGAGTTCAGTATGCAAAGAATGTTGATAACACACTGATGTTTTCAGTTGTTGCCAAGGAGTGTTTAGACTAAAGTCAAGGATTTTTCAGCTTCTCATGCCCAGCCAGCAAGAAAGCTGGAGGGACACAAGAAGTTGGGAGGGGACACAGGCAGGGCAGCTGACCCAAACTGGCCAAAGGAATATTCCATAGCATGGGACGTCACATCTAGTATAGGAACTGGGGGGAGTGGGGGTGGGGGGATCGCCGCTTGGGGACTAACTGGGCATCGGTCGGCGGGTGGTGAGCAATTGCACTGTGCATCATTTGTATATTCCAATCCTTTTACTACTGTTGTCATTTTATTAGTGTTATCATTATTAGTTTCTTCTTTTCTGTTCTATTAAACCGTTCTTATCTCAACCCATGAGTTTTACTTCTTTTCCCAATTTTCTCCCCCATCCCACTGGGTGGGGGGGGAGTGAGTGAGCAGCCACGTGGTGCATAGTTGCTGGCTAGGGTTAAACCATGACAAATGCCTATCACAAGGTAGGAAATAACATATTAAGGGACCTTGAACCTGCACTTAGTAGCCGGATAAATTCCTTCTAACTGGTCCAGCTGAGGGGAGAGGGGGTCCCTTGCATGAATGAGGGTGGCAGAAGGTCTCTGATTTGCCTTAAAACCTGCTTCCTTGCCTATAGGCTCACAGAGGAAAGAGGAGTTAAGTTCTGAGAAAAGACAGCAGCAACCCATCATGCCTGGTGGGACCTTGTAAAGCAATTTACAGCCTTTGGCTGTCCGCTTTTTCACCATTAGAGAAATGCTATTTTCTTTTATTTCACCTTTACGTTTTGCAATGCGTGTTCCACTGTTCACTGCAGAAAATTATCAAACGTGTGTACAAGAGAGTCTGTATTAATACCTGGGCGGGAGATGGGGTTTTGTGGGCTTTTGGACCTCTCTAGGAGTAACTTGGAGCATCCAGGGCAGGCAGGGAGATGGGTTTATATTTTCAGTGAGTGCATCTGTTTGTGTAGGGAGCAAGTTCCCTGGGTGCAATTTTGGTGCTGGCTGTGGGAGCCAAGGGCCTGTCCTGGGAGCTGGACTTCTCCTAGGGCCAGCCCTGGGCCACTGCCAGCCGTGATTTGGGCATTGGAGAGATGCGGAGCAAGCACCTGAGCTAGGCTGTGGGTGTACAGAGCCTCAGCGGTGTCCCCCATGGTTTGGTGCTGGCGAGGAAGGGTGGCAACTCCCTGTGCTGCTACAATTGGGGTTGCATGTGGAGAAGCCTGGGGGTGTGCTGCCTGCCGTCCCATGGCGGGGGGGTCAGCCTGCTGCTGGCAGCAGGATGGGGCACCCCGGCTCACTTGTTGCATCTTCCATCCAGATGAACACCGTGTGGCCAAGGTGTGTGACTCGGTTTACAGGAGGTTAAAACTGTGGTGTGTGCAGCACGCTGGCATTGTTTCTTTTTTGCACATTGCAGCAGTATATTGTGCAAGTGAGTTACCAAAATATCCTGGAGCCCACCCACAACTTCAGCTGAGAATGGATTGTGTTCATCAGCTTTTTTTTTTTTTTTTTTTTTTTCTTTCTTCATTCCACTGAGTCTACTCCCCCACAATTTAGTGAAGCAGGGATGTGCCTTCCTCCCCTGGCATAATGCAGCGTGGCTCAGGAATATAGAACCAATTTGTCTGCGTGACAATATGAAAACTCAATAGAATTACAAAAATAGAGTTGTTATTTTTTTAATCCCCCCACCCCCACCCCACAATGCGAGTGTGTATTATACTTTTCTCCTCATCTGGATAAATACGCACAACTCACATAAATGACCCTCAACATGAAGTGAGAGTTGTTTCCTTTAGGCGTGGAATTATTCATTTTTAACTTGATACTGGTGCATCAAATTGCATGCAATTTAAGGGTTGATAAGGTATTTATGTTTTTCCTTTAGACTGTAAATGAAACAGAGTTTTCAGACACATTAACTTCTTTAAAAAACAATTCTCTGTGAATTTTGCGTTTTTGAAGTATGCCAGAAAATTTCTTCTCAAAACAGACACTATGTAATACTTGCTTCTAGAAATCAAATTACATATTGGGAAGGTATAATAACAATTGCAACACACAAAGGCAGCACTTAATATTTTCCTAGTCTCACCTACCATTGATGATGACAACCTTTGTTTTTCCCCTTGGGAGTACAATTCATGGTGACCTTGTGACACCATTTTTTTTCTGGGCTGTCATAGAGGAAGAAATTGTGTCATCTGACGGAGGTGCTTCAGAACTTCTCCAAATCCAAATACTGTCCAGGCAAAGGTTTTGTTCTGTTATCTCCCTTTCTCCTCAGCCACCCTCAATCCATGTTGTACTTGTGCATGAATTACGTCCAGTTTGCAAAAATATTGACTGCTACAGAATAGCCCTAGTTAGTAAGCAGAACCACTAGGCCAGAGAGAACTGGGATTTTCCCCCCCCTTCTCCGTAGTGTTGATAAGTTATCGATTCCAATTCCAGCTGTATAAGGTGATTTTCTGCAGGTTTTTTTCATGCATCAGTCTGAGCTCAGGTCCCAAGGCCAATAATTTCCTGCTTTGCCATCTGTCAGTGTCAGTAGCCATAAAGATACAGTTTTTGGGGGTAGCTATTCACAGGGGCCATGGTGGCAGATGTGGAGGGCTGTGCTGCGTCCCCCAGGGTGGTTCCTGCCCTCTGCTTGAACGGTTACAGCTGCAGAGGCTGTTCCTCCCTGCTGCCTTGCAAATGCCATCTGACCTTGCCTGCAGGATGTCTGCCAATAGTTTGGGTTTGAGTATTTTAAATGGTCCTCTGGTTTGCCCAGTATGTCATTTCCTTTATTGGCGGGCTGCCGCATTCCCCTGTACCGCTCCTAGTATGGTGACTTCTCAGGATTTGACCCAGAGCATGCGTATTTATTCTTCTGTCAGCACCTCCTGTTCGACTCTGTTCGAATTTGACGAAGCAGAGCTTGCTGCTCATTATCAGGACAGCAGAGGGAAAGACTTGCCACAGAAAGCCCTTGTGGTGCAAAGCTAGTGGAGTTGAGCATCCTCTCCTGCCTTCTCTCAGTTTGCCACTCCTTCTGGCATTGCAAAAGGGCAAATCCCCTTTGTGGTCCCACATGTATGTAAGACCTATGACCTGTGCCATAGAGAACCGCACAAAGAAATAACCTGGGTGCTAAGCTGCTTCCCAAGAGTCAGATCCTCTCCAGAGGGGTTTCCACAGCCTTCCACTTGCCTCACTGCTGCGAGCAGTACACTTGTTCCCAGGTAAAAACCCTTTTGCCATTTTGCATTTGTGGAGTCCACCAGATTCAGATTCAGGAGGACTCTACGCATGGCAGTATTGGCATGTGAAGGCAGGACAGACCTCCCTATGGCCTCCTGAAGATGCAACAACAAAATATCCCAAGCAGCAGAGTTGCACTTTTGCATCACCTGTTGGGAAAGCTGTTACCTGTAAAGGTTGTAACTATAATGCACATTAGGGCTGTGAGTTTTTCTATGCTGTACAGATAACGTCTGGGAGCTATCACTGCAATGAATATGAAAGTGCAGCATAGTGCTTGGCCTCTCAGCTGAGCTGTTGAATCTGTAGTCCCACAGCAGGCAGCAACAGTAAAAATGGGGGGTTTGTGCCATTGACAGTGGCAGTGATTTCTCATCCCTTGGACTCAATAAAAACCTGACACTTCCTTCACTGACATAGTTAATATTTTCTCAATAGCATGTCAGCGTGCATGTGATCAGAATCTGGCTCCTCTGACTTAGAAACTGGACCGTTTCAGCAGCAAATTTTGCTAGGCAGCCATCCAGTTGACCTAAACCATTTTTAACATGGTAATTTAGAGGCAAAAGGCAGTTCTATATACTTTGCTACATCCTGAATCATCTGTGCTTGTTCTCCCTGTAGTTGCACTACGTCATTTTAGTAGACGTATTATAGCTGAAGCATTTACACTCAGCTCCAAAAGCTCTTTGAATATTCTTCTAAGAAAAGGCTGCTTTATAGGAAAATAGAGCACAAATTATTACCAGTCTGGAGCTGACATGGAGATTTGGCACTCCAGCTGGAGTGCTTTCTTTCAAGAGGTTTTTCTATAAATTCTGCCCTGTTCCTGATGAACAGGCAGTCTCTGTTGTCAGTGTCAAACTGTACACTTGTCAGACGTGATAAAGACAAAGGAATATATACAGTGTGCGCTGGCTGATTGCACATTGTCTGGAGCTGTAGAATTTTCCTACACTGTTACTGCTTTCAGGTGATTTATTTGTGCAATTTCTTGGGGAAAGTCATCTGCAGGTTTCAAAATGCATAGTGTTATGATCTTAGGGATTTATTCTCACTGTGTAAATGGGGACTATCAGTGTCATCTGTGAAACTACACTAAGATAGTATGGAAAAATAATCAAGACCACTTTTAGAACAGGGACCTCAGCAGAATGACTGCAGGTTTATATTAACACGCCTGGCATATAATGATGTGACTGGAGAGCAGTTGATAGTCTATCTAAGAAGTAGTACTACTTTTGGATAAAAATTATTGAACATTAGGGGCAATGAACAGAAGGTTTTAGAGGTGTAGTGTGTAGAATTTCCCATATCTCTTGAAAATAAATGTCTTATTTTCATGCTAAGTACTGTCTTTTTCATCTTCTACAGGAAATACTTCAACTCTGATGGAAATAAGTAGGGAAGATAATTGTAGTTTCTTACTCATTTTTGCCCTCAGAGGAAGGAGACCAACTTTTCTTTTAAGACTCTTCTTACTGTAATTGAACCAGGGTAATTACTATGCAAACAATACCTACTTTTCTCATAGCTTCAGGAAATTTGTGATCTCATTATTTGTTTGCTTGTTTGTTTTCCACTGCCTGCAAATCACTACCTAGATAAAGTAAAGATTAGCCTGGTGAACCCTGCCATAGTTTGGACAATACGTTCCATCTGCAGAGTGGTGAGGTCTTGGCTGCAGGAAAGGCTGGGCAGTTTAAGATGCCAGCTTGTTGCTCTCTGATAATTTGTTAGTCCTTGGCTGTGAGGAATAAGCACCTTTCTGGCTGATGTGGTGGAACAGACCATGGCTCAAGCTCTCTTCTGTTGGCTGGAAGAAACCATAAGGTATTTGCTATATTAATGTGTTTTTTCTTTATGCTGAAATTGCGTGCACTGGTGTTGAAATTTTTCCTTAAACAAAACTGATAGTGACTTGTTGTCCAGCTTTTGTATAATGGTGAAACTCTCCAAAATCAATAGACTTTTCTCTGGGCTGTGTGATGGAAAGCATTTCTAGACATAAAACAGCAGTGCTTAGTGTGGACAAAAAAATCCTTCCATTTGCAGGGCATGCGTAGAGGTAAAGACAGTGAAATAAATCACCAGTGTAACATGGACACATTGGAATAAGTTAATTCTTTTCTCTGTCAGTCTGTAGCCTAGAAATACGATGCCGTGATATGAGGAAGCAACTTCTTGTAGTTTTCCAAAACAGTGGTTTGAGTTTTGTGTTTCTCAGAAGTCCAGCTGCAAGCTCTGCCCTTGAGCTGCCAGCAAGGCTATTGTGGGGAGCAGCTCCTGTGGCTCGCTGGACCCTGGCTGTCTTGGTACCGGCTCCTTCAGAGGAACCAACTCCACATTAAACATGCTGCAGCTGTGGCAGATGACCTTCCCTTGCTGCTACCTTTCTTTTAAGGTGGACAGCATTGCTGGAGTGCTTTTTTTTCCAGCTGACACAGCATGTTTTATTTACTGTAGGAAGCAGAAATATCTATGTCACTTTTGGTCTGACTACACATTCCCCCCCCTCTTTTGTTTTATTGCCTTGTTGGTCATGGAAGTGCAACCTCCTATTGTTTTGTCTTTGTTGCTCTATAAATTACTGAATATTGCCATGTTTCATCAGTTCAGAGCCAGGCAGTTGTTGCGGTTGTAGCAAGCAGATGTTCTGCACTTTTATATCCTTTACTTTCAATGTACAGATCATATTTTCTGCTGATCATAAAAAAAAATGACAGGGGCACATGGGATTCTTTGGATGCTGAATATACATGACTGTTTTGATCCAGGTAGTGAATTCAAACAGAAATATTCTATTTATGAAGGAATCAACTGCTAAAGTACTAGCACTGGTGCCCAGTTTGGGGTCATGGTAAAACTGCAGAAGCAGAGCCCCCAGGAGAGCTCTGTCACTTACTGTCAAGTTCCTGAAACTAAGTGAAGTCCAAATAACTAGCATTTAGTATTACTTAATATTTCTTTTCATCAGATCTGGCAGTATCTCTTCCAGTCCTACAGGTTTCTGAAATGCTGTAAAGAAATTAACTGAGCCGAAGAAATAGCTTTACTTTATAAAAACTGAAGGTGTGAATATCCTTTAGTTTTGCACTGCTATATGCACAAGATCTTTCTGCTCCTTAGTGCCTCCACAGATAATTTCTCAGCTGAGGCCCTCTCATTAACCCCCTAGGAAAGGATGAGGCCTTGAACTCCTACTTGCTGACCAGAGCAACCAGAAGTCTTACAAATAATGGGCAAAATGCGTTGTGTCCTTCGTAAGTACCTGCTAGTGTTGAGCATATGCTGGTGAGTTCAGCTTGGATAGGAGATATCCTTTAGCTATATACCGCTGTGTCTTCTCTGTCACTCTATGTTTTCTGCACCTAACATCCCCCTCTGTTTCCCCAAGGTGAGAAATTATTTTTCTTTACACATTCCCAAGTGTGCTGATTCCCAGCTCAGCTTGTCTGTAGTGAATCGATATTTGTGAGAGACAAAGCAAATGCCATCTTATATTACATGTGTACTAAAGAGAGAGAGAACAAGAAAGAAGCAGTATCTCCATATCTGTATTACTCTCACTCAAACCACAGACTTCTCGACCAGTTCAGGTCCCATCTCAAATGAGGAATGGACAGCTTATAAACTGTCTGCATCAAACTTATTTGCTGTGACTTGGTCCTTCCACAGGGAGCTAGTTTGGTCCTTCCTAACAACAGACAGAGTTGCAGAGAACTCGGCGTTTCCCTTGACTGAGTTGCTAAGTTTCAGTCTACCTGTATCATCAGAAATGTCCATCCTCTTTACTTTAGCAACTCTAAGCTTACTTTTTGAGTGACTAAAAAGCCCACTTTAGCACATTTTATATGCTCTCCAGTCCCTCAGGCTTCTCAGTTAGCAATTCCTTCCATACCCTTTCTCTTAACCAGTATAATTTTGCAGACTCCTCCACAGAAAATATGATCTCACTGTAATCTCCTATACCTTAAAATAAACCATAACCCTTCAGTCCATTTCCCTCTCTCCATCCTCTCTTCTTTTGCCCTAAAGCTTAATGAACTGCTTTCTGGTGTCTTATTATAGATACTTCCCAGTTTATCCTTATTTCTGCACTGAAATGCCTTCAGTAGTGACAGACCTTTGCTGGAGGTCTAACGGCATTTTCCTTTTTTCTGGTGATGTGCTATCTCTGGAAATCTCATATATGGACTCAGATTCAGGGATCTGTGCGCACTCAGCAAATGCAAGCTAAGCTTGTAGCATTTTGGACAACTCTTTGGAAATTCAGTTAACAAAATTCAGTCTCTTGCCCTTTCCTTGCTAAAGGTCACTTTCTCTCTTTTTTTTTTTTTTCTTCTCCAGGCACTGAAGACAAGACCACCCAGTGTCTTTGTCACGGCTCAGCCTGCAATGTGAGTGTTGTTTCAGTGTGTCGTCCTCACACCCTACTTCCAGGGCATCTGTGTTTTGCTGTTCTGTTCTGTGCAGCAGCATCTCTGTGTCCGCACAACTAAAATTCTGACTCAGGTTTCATCACCTCATGTTTGGAGTTACTTAGAACACTCACACTACATTTATATTTGTTTAAAATGCTGCACCTGAGATTCACTTCTTGCCTTTGTTAATTTAAGTACTTCATCACTCTTCTTGCCTCTCTCCACTGGCTTGCTTTCCTCCCCGTATACACTGTAGTTCTTCACTTTTTAAGACCCTTCCAGGCCTGCCCCATGAGGCTATGAAGCTGTTAACTCTTGTTTCTGCCCGGAAGATGATGCCAGTCTTTTTCACCCTCCTGCTTCACCTTTCCTTATGTTTCTTGCCAGGAGTGGGCAAAGTTCCTTGTAACCCCAGGAGGACAACTCGGTTGGGTGCCTCCTAGGCTAGCCTTGAAATTCCCTTTAGCAGTGATGCCTGTGTGACAGCAGACGCCCCAGTGCGCTGCCTTGTTCTGGCTTGTGTTTGTGCCCCGGTGCTGCTGTCTTCTAGGAAGTGGTATTTGAGGGGACAGAGCCCGCCTTGCTTTTGTCACCCAAAAAGGAAGCCTTGGTAGCAGTGCACTGCTATAATATGAACAATGCAGCTTACTCGTTATGAAGAGTCTGGGTTATCTACATGCATAAGCTTCTCCTAAACAAATTGTTTAGACTGAAAGTATCTACATTTTAGAAATGTAATTCTATAAATCAAATTGTTTTCACCGATCACACTTCCCTTTTATTGCTGTTTGTTATTTGAGGGCATATGATAGCTTTCTGTAAAATGTCGCCTTAATTGCCTTCTGGATATACCCTATAAATCCTGACAAATACTTTTAAAAGCGAAAACAAAGGCATATTTTTCTTCTATCAGAGCTTGCTCAACAAACCGCCTGTACCTTTTCCATGGGGCCTTGCAAAATGGTGTTATGTCAAGAAGAATAATGCTATTTAATTTATGAACCATTAATATTTATTGCACATGCAATCACTGGCATTTTGTGTGTGAGAGCTGGGCAGCAGCTAATAAAATTGGGAAGAGGCTATATATTTACCAGGACTACCCAGATAATTCATATAGGATAATTTTTGATTAATTTATTTCTTTGTGTTGACCAATTTCCTGGTAGCGGCCAACGAGTTGTTTGGGGTTTTTTTGGTTTTTTTTAAACTTATTTGCTAGCTCATAATGAATTGCTCAATAATTACTACAAATAATTCAAGTCCTTTGTTATTAGGGATTTGTAAGTGTGTTGAGGAAACTTGCTTATACCACTATACAATTAACAATCGGATCTCAGTCTTATTTCTGAGCGGAGATCTGCTTATTTCTCACAAAGATCAGGACTGGGGACTCCTTATACTGTATTTTGTATCAGTGCATCTGGAGACCCTGCTGTGTAATGCTGCTGCCCCAAACCACACATCCGATTGCCCCGTGCGAGGAATTGGTTTTGCAAAACCTTGTACCGGTGCTTAGCTTTACAATGAGTCCCCCTGCAAACTGTGTGTGGAATACTGGCCCAAAAGAGGGCTCTGGTGCCACAGTATCATCTTTTGAAAACAGTAGCATTAGTTTGGGGGAAGAAATTAGATACATCTGCAAGTCTTTGTAGAACAGGTTGCCTGAAAATAACTGGTAACAAGGTTTTAAAATTCAGGTTGTGTTGGTTGCTGCTGATAGGTGTCTGCTCTTTTCAGTTCCTGATGGGGAATAATATTATGTTCTTGAATCACGTTCTGGTTGCAATGTAAGTTTTATTTCCCTAAGTAGTATATGTGGCTTACTTTCGAATTAGCTGCTTCTAAGACGGTTCTAGCCAATAGATTACTCTGGGAGGTGCTCACAGAAACATGTGAGTATGGGTGAGAGCCATCCACATAGAACAGGTGGGAATTCTGACCCGTTTTGATTAATGTTTGGGGTGGGGTTTTTTTTTGGTGTTATTGTTCTCTAAATATTGTGATACTTGCATCTGTAACAAAGTGGAGTCTGTGACTATCACTGAAGAGATTGGTGGAGGAATATTATGCCTAATGCGCCAATACAAATACAAATTTGACTCCCATGCAGATTGGAAACCTGGAAAGCAGCAATATTGCAGCCAATTAAGAGTCACAGTTAGCAGCGTGCTAGTCAGAACTGAAGTGCTGCACCAATACAGTTCTGGCTGATACTGATGTAAGAACACAGAGATAATGGAAGCTTTTGCTACGTGCCTGTGTTATATAAAGGGATTAATTGTGATTGGATCTAGGGTGTTATTTAGATGAATTATTCCCAGTAAGATATTCACAGAACAAGAGGGACTTCAAGGTTGGTGAAGCACAACAATCCTATTAGCTGTTTTGAGAAGATCTGATTTAACTTTGTCTTCTAAATTCAGTCCTTGGAGTCTAGGAGGGGGGAAATGGCTGCTCAGGCCGTGGCCCAGACGACAAGGTAGCAAGCAGTCCTGTTAGGAAGAGGGTAGGCTGCGCAGAGGACTGCTCCCATACAGTCCTCTGGTGTCTCATTAAACTAAGTTCTTGCACATTGGCAACCAGGTGCAAATGTCTCAATATGTGTGTGGGAAACTAGTAAGTACAAGCAAGGGAGCAGATTTTAACTACTTTTTGGATTCCAAATATGTGATCTTGCAGAAAACTCTTCTTAAATGCATTTTGAATGTTGCCTGAATAAGGGCAGCCAGAAAGAATCTCTCGAAGTCTTTGGGGGTTTTTTTTCAGCACACTGGGGCTGGAAAAGATTCAGGGAAAACCTGGCATCACTAGCAATAGTAAGCTTCCAGCACCTGTGGCAGACCAGGGTCCCTCACTTGCATTTTGAAGTTGCACTGAAATGACAGTAGTTAAAAACTCTTGCATAGTGTCCCTGTCTGTGACAGAAGTCAGAGCTTTTAGATAGAAAACGAAGAGAAATTAGAAATATGTCATCTTTTAACTCCTGGAAGACACATCAGTTCTTTTGTGGAGCTGGTAGAGATTTGTTAGTTGAGTTTGAATAGGGAAAGCAATGCAGTGTAGTTACTGGCAACTTCCACACTAACATTTTAATGAGCTGATTTTTCTGATGTGGACAAGCAGAAGCAGCAGCAGCATTTTATTTGTTTCCATAGGGTGCATCAGAAGCACAAAGCTGTGCTTTTGAGTTATGAGGAAAGATGAACATTAATAAACAGGCAGGTCAAGAAACCCCACAATACAAAGGATTTTGTTCTTCCTTCAACATTTGTCACCAGATGCTAGCCGTCCAATAAATCTTGCTTTGAGCAATAGTTTTTAAGTCTTGCTTAGATCTGACAGCAGTAAAAGTCCCTTGTGAACTTTGAAAAGGCAATCTCAATCCAGCTGCTGGTGTTTAGGGCTACACAAGATGAAAAGTGCTGTAAATGACAGAATCTATCTTCTAATAGATTTGACAAATGTGGGGGCTGAACCTGTGCACGATGGGAGCTTTTTTATTGCCTTGCCAAAAGCAACAGCTCTTGTAACTTGCACGACTGAAATAAACAGTAAAAACATGCAGTGATGCAAGTTGCTGAGTAATCATGTATCCTTCCAGTGAGCAGTAAATGCCTTTTTGCTAACTAAATGCTATGTTCAAGAAGAACAAAATATAAAGAAGATGCAATAAACTTCAGAGTAAATCTGCCTCTTGGGTATCCAGTACCAGGCTGCAGTTACTGTGTGACTTTGGGTAGACTGCCTAGCTCAGGCTCCTCAGTTTCTTCATCTGAACCAGGTGGTTTGTAAGATCCTTCAGATCAATGGATGAGGGATTATTACTCATGTTGGGGTATTTTTAGGGACTTGCTAATTATTGCAGTCTTGGTAGGTTGATCTCTCCACTTGCTCACTAAAAAAGTTTGTTGCTTTTTCCACAAAGCCTAAGTAGAAGACAGGTGCTCTTCATCCGGCACTAGTAGTTTTGCTCTAGTGTGTGTGTATTTTTTTACTTTCCCAGAAAGTTAAAACAGTCCTCTTAAATAGTGTTTTAAGAACAGTGCTATCCAGGTAATATAATGTACGCTATAGTCACCAGCAGGTCAGCTTCTTGGAGAAACAGTCCTCACTGGGTTTATCAGCGTGACATCTGTTGAAAACAGGGAAATTCTACCACCAGCTGAATTTTCATCAGGGACACTTGATACCAGAGAGGAATATTGCAGGGCTGTAGCACACACTGTGGCTCCCAGACAGGTTGCATTGCTCCGCAGTGGCTGGGTGAGCATGACCTCAATGGAGACTGGGATCCTGTGCAACTGCTGGGAGTGTGGGGGCACCGGCTGTACTACATGCCACGTACCGCAAGCCCTCAAGCTGACCGTGGGGAGTGAACTTCGGAAGCAGTGGTGTGACAGCAAAGCCTCCAGCTGAGGAACGTAGAAATTCCTCAGGCAAACATTAATCTTTCAAGGGCACATGCTCTACTGGTAGCCAAGCAGAGAACTCCCCCTTTCTCTAGCAAAAGAAATCCACTTCGAATAACTAAAATCTGCGCTTAAACCTTAATAACACAATCCATGATATTTTTTGAAAAAGCCAGTTGTTCCCACGCATGCCTTTCTAGCTAGGATTGGGGCACTGAAAAGATTAAATCTCATCATTCTGCAAATCTCGGTATTAACTGACTGCAAAGGCAACAAACACAAACTGCAAAAGTGTCTCTTTTCAGCAGATACCCATGGCTGCTTCTTGGACAAAATTATCTGAATCACTGATGGGCACGTTTAACTCCAGTCGAAGCCCAAGCTGCCTATCGCATTCGTCCCCAGCGAAGGTCCCAGCAATATACAATCTTAGTAATTAGTCTTTGCCCTTGTCTCAGTGCAATTTTTTTCCCCCCCCTGCTAAAAGCTTGGGTGTAAAATGCTAGCTATACAAGTTTAACTGATGTTCATTTCCCCCACACTTTTTCCTCTTAATTCTCCCTGTCTTTTTAAGAATTCCCCTTTATTCTTTCTCCCTGCTGGTTTAGGATTTTGCAGCAGCAGAGAAAATATTTTGTTGTAGTGATTGTGAAGAGTATTTTCCATACAGGTATCACTGAACTTTAATGGCACTATACAAGTGGCACTTAATTTTTTATATGACCTAGATGTTTTCTGGTCTTTCCACTCAATATTTGATTTGGGAATCTGCAGCAGTGAGCTGGAGGAAATGAACGGTATGGTAAATTCAGCAGAGGAGGAAACTTTGGAGTAAAATACTGTAGCTTGCTCTGCTCTGGGGAGATAAGTCATTGCTCAGTTGCAGTAGGGCACATAGGGATGGTGTAACGATCCCTCAGGCAGAAGCAGGAACCCTTCAGTACACAGACATCCCCACATGTTCAGCTGTGGCAGTGAATTTTGGTCCCAGGACCACTTCTGTTTGACTGGCAGGGCTGTCCCAGCTGGTTGTGAGTTCCTGGTGCCACGCTGAGCCTTGGAACTGGGGCTGAAAGTGGTACGCAAACAGCACACACTGGCTTGGGCTGCAGTCTGTCATGTATGTCTTGTATGTCATGTCTCCTACTCCCAAGAGAGAAGGAAAGAATTGCTGCTGCTGAGCATGGCAAGAGGAGTGTGGGGAGCATGTGCAGATAAGCGTCTGGATTTTGGTCCCACCCGCAGAGGCCACGCCACTCTGTAGCAGTCTTTCGCTGTCTTCTCTTTCTTTGGTTGCAACTCACGTAGCCTGGGGTGTACACATGCAAAGACAATGGTGAGAGAGAGACGGCACGGGATATGTGGTGTTCTTCCCATTGTTCTTATAAGGCACTAAGTAAAAAAGTGAAAAGCATGATTATTTATTAATTCTGCTGTGTAACAGGCATATGTGACCACAGACTTGCAAAAGACATTAAATTTGCAAAGTCAAGCCCTCAGAATACTTGTGCAACCTTGATGCAGCCCTCTGTGTGCGTACAGTTAGGAAATGGCCTTTAACTACAGAACTGCAAACTGGAGGGAAGCATCAGAGTGGGAAGGATGAATAATGGACGTGAGTTGCAAGCTGTTTCTTGGGGCAGATAATAAAAAAAAATTGAGGAATGAGGGTGCAGTCAAAAGAATGAAGCAAGGGCATGTGGAGTGGACAAGTGGTCTGGGTTGTCTATATCTGGAGACTGCAGGGCACAAGAGTTCCACATATGAATGAAATGCTCTCTGGAACTTTGGAAGAGAATTTTCCTTCAGGAGACCCTCAATGGGATCCAAATGACCCTGTAGACAGGAGAAGGTTAACTCGGTACCAAAGGTGGGTATTGTATGGAGTGAAACATGCAATGCCAAAAGCTCTGAATTGGTCTAAATTATATGAGATAAAACAAGATAAAAATGAATCTCCTTCTGTGTTTTTGGAAAAATTGAAGGAAACTGCTCGAAAATATACTGATTTAAAATTGGAAACAGAGGCAGAACAGCAACAGCTGGCCTCGATTTTTATGGGACAATCGGCACCTGATATAAGGCGAAAGCTCCAAAAATTGGAGGGGGAGGACTCAAGAAATCTGAATAAAATGTTAGGAACAGCATGGAAAGTTTACAATAATCGGGAAAAGGAGGAGGAACAAAGAAAAGAAAAGAAAGAGAAGATTAGAGAATGTAGGTTAATAGCTGTTTTAACAGGGGGTGCAGTAAGAGGAAGAGGACAAACCCGAGGAAGAGGAGGTTTTAAAAACTTTGGTGACCAGGACCCTAATGCACCTTTAGGAATAAATCAGTGTGCTTATTGCAGAGAGAATGGACATTGGAAAAAGGACTGTCCTCAGCTGCAAACAAATCAGCAAGAGGCTGTGAAAATGATGACTTTGAATGAATGAAGGGGACCGGAGGGGAGCCCAGCTGAACCTCTGGTTACAATTAAGCTGGGAAATGATAAAGTTGAATTTTTAGTAGATACAGGAGCAGTATATTCTGTTTTGAATACTCATAAAGGGAAATTAGGAGACAAAACAGCAACCATAATTGGAGCGACTGGGAAACAGGAAAATAGACCGTTCTTTCAACCCCTTGATTTAAAATTTGGAAATAAGGCAATTACACATGAATTTTTGTATGTGCCAGAATGTCCGCTACCCTTGTTGGGTCGAGATCTGTTATCCAAATTAAATGCACAGATAGTTTTTGAGGGAGGAGAAATTCTTTTAAAGATACCGGAGTCAAAGACAGGAGAAATATTGATGATACAGGAGAAGGTTAAGACTCAAGAGATGCCACAAGAAGTTGATGATGCTGTGATCCCTACAGTTTGGAACACAGACATACCTGGAAAATCTAAAATGGCACAACCTGTAAAGGTGGAACTGAAGGAGACTGTGAGGCCAGTGAGATTAAAGCAATATCCAATTAAACCTGAGGCTAGATTGGGAATCAAGAAATTAATTGATAAATTTTTGAAATATGGAATTTTAGAGGAATGTGAATCTGAATATAACACTCCAATTTTACCAGTGAAAAAGCCATCAGGAGAATACAGATTAGTACAGGATCTGAGAACAATAAATCAGATAGTGAAAGATATACACCCTGTAGTGGCCAATCCATATACACTGTTAACAGCTCTAGGGGAGAATCATCAGTGGTTTACAGTGCTTGATTTGAAGGATGCTTTCTTTTGTATACCCCTGGAAGAAGGAAGTCGGAAATTATTTGCTTTCAAGTGGGAAAATCCAAACACAGGACGAAAAACACAATTGACGTGGACAAGACTGCTGCAAGAGTTCAAGAACAGCCCAACAATTTTGGGGAGCCAATTAGCAAAAGAACTTGAGATGTGGAAACAAGATGGTCCCAAACCTGGACATTTGCTCCTTCAGTACGTAGACGACATACTGATAGCTACGGAAGAGAGACCAGCGTGTATAAAGGTAACAACTGATCTTTTGAACTTTTTGGGGCTAAGTGGATACAAAGTCTCTAGAACTAAGGCCCAAATAGCAAAGCAGACTGTAATATATCTGGGTTTTGAAATCTCCCAAGGACAAAGACAGCTGGGAACAGAGCGGAAAGAAGCAATTTGCAGTATCCCGGAGCCGAGAAATACCCATGAATTGAGAACCTTTTTGGGAATGGCTGGGTGGTGTCGGCTGTGGATAATGAACTATGGTCTGTTGGCTAAGCCATTGTATGAAGCTCTTAAAGGTCCACCATTTGAATGGGGTCCAGATCAGCAAAGGGCTTTCAAGAGTTTAAAACAGGCCCTGATGACAGCACCAGCCTTGGGACTTCCGGATTTGACTAAAGACTTCCAGTTATTTGTACATGAAAAACAACACATTGCACTGGGAGTGCTGACTCAGAAGATGGGAAGTTGGAAGCGACCGGTTGGATATTTTTCCAAACAATTGGACTTTGTAAGCAAAGGCTGGCCTGCTTGTTTGAGAGTGGTAGCAGCCACTGTGATGATAATACAGGAGGCTCGAAAAATGACTTTGGGAAGAATGATGGTGGTATATGTGCCACACATGGTGATATCAGTGTTGGAGCAAAAGGGGGGCCATTGGCTATCCCTGAGCAGAATGATGAAATATCACAAGATGATGTGATTTTAAAAACTACTAATTTGACTAATCCTGCAGTCTTTCTGAGTTCTGTACAGGAAAAAGGACAACTGGAACATGATTGCCTGACTACCATTGAATATGTATATTCCAGTCAAGAGGATCTGAAGGATGTACCTATGGACAACCCAGACTGGGAATTGTACACAGATGGTAGCAGTTTCGTTGAAAGTGGAATTCGCTATGCAAGATATGCGGTAACAGCTGAAAAATCAGTTATAGAAGCCAATACCTTGCCGAGCACAACTTCAGCTCAGAAGGCGGAATTAGTGGCTTTGACAAGGGCTCTAGAATTGAGTAAAGAAAAGAAAGTAAACATCTGGACTGATTCGAAATACACATTTGGTGTGGTCCATGTCCACGGGATCTTATGGAAAGGGAGAGGATTATTATCCTCTCAGGGGTCCAACATTAAATATAAGGAGGAGATTTTGCATTTATTACAAGCAGTACAGAAACCTACTGCAGTAGCAATCATGCACTGTAAAGCACATCAATCAGGGAACACAAAAGAGATTGTAGGGAACAGATTAGCAGATAAAACAGCTAGGGAAGCAGCCAAAAGGAATACTTTACAATTGGCATTGATTCCCACAAGAACTATTGCATTACCAAAGGAAAAACCTAAATATTCAGAAGAGGATGAGAAATTGGGGAAATTATTAAATGCAAGGAAAAATCTGGAAGGATGGTGGGTGACATCAAAATGACAAGTAGTGGTCCCACCATTTGTAATGAGGGAAATAGTGCAGACAAAACATAAAGAATGTCATTGGGGAGCAGAAGCATTAGTAACCTTTTTGAGAAGGCAAGTAGTATCAGTGAAAATGCTAGAAATAGCTAAAATGACAACTGCTACATGTGAAATATGTTTGAAAAACAACCCAGTAGTAAAGAAAAAGGTCCAAATGGGGATATTGAAATCAGGAATGGAACCAGGGGACTATTGGCAAATAGATTTTTCAGAGTTACCTCGACAAAATGGGTATCGATACATTCTGGTGGGGGTTGATACTTTTACAGGATGGCCAGAAGCCTTTCCCTGTCAGACCAACCAAGCCAAGGAGGTCATTAAATGGTTATTACAAGAAATCATCCCGAGATTTGGAGTACCTATTGGAATCTCTTCTGATCGAGGTTCCCATTTTGTTGCAGAAGTGGTCCAGGGTGTTAGTAGAATTTTGGGAATTACATGGGATCTACATACACCTTGGAGACCACAATCTAGTGGAAAGGTGGAAAGAATGAATCAAACATTGAAAAGACAAATTAGTAAAATATGTCAAGAAACCAATTTGAAATGGCCTCAGGCACTCCCATTAGCCCTTTTACGAGTTCGGGTCCAACCAAAGAGTGGGACACTGATTAGTCCTTATGAGTTATTGTATGGAAAACCTTATGAATCTCCTGAACCAAATTTGAGCATACATTTAAAAGGAAAACAAGATGAGTGTGACTATTTACTTTCTTTAGGAAAAACTTTAACTGCGCTGCGGAGTGCGGTTGTTTAGAGCAGACCTCTGTCTTTGGAAAATCCGGTACATGACTTCCAACCAGGTGATTATGTCTATGTGAAGACATGAGCTTCTGAACCTCTACAAGAACGCTGGAAAGGACCCTTTCAAATATTGTTGACTACTTTCACTGCTGTCAAGATTGCTGAATCAGATGCATGGATTCATTATTCAAGAATAAAGAAAGCACCAACAGGGAATTGGAGGTCTAAGGAAGTTGGTCCTTTAAAACTGAAACTTTATAGATAAGTTGCTATGTACTTGGGAAAATAATTGTGTAAAGCTTATAATATTAGGGTTACTATTAGGGATACTGTCAGGGGCATTGATCCTCTTGTGTGGTATAGGCTGTGAATATTTCCTCATAAGTTGCTCTAAGCGTAAGATACAAAGCAGATGTAAGATTATAAAAGTAGAATCATGAATTGACATGGTAAAGGAATAAGTAGTGTGAGGTAAACAAAATGAGGCGATTATTGCTTAAATTATTAATCTTGATATCAGTCGCTCCTGGGATGTTGATTCAGGATAATCTAGTTTTACAATTGATTCAGGGTTTTGAAGAAGAAAATCAATCATAAAGCTATGATTATCCAAGTTATTGACATCAAAATGGACAAACAATCCCAGAGCTTCTTTTAGCTTATAGTGAATAATTGATAAATTACAGTGAAAGTACTGAAGTGATTTTCAAAACTTTCAAAGGGGGGAAATGTTACCAATACTTGATAAAAGTTGAAATTTTACTTAAGTCAGGTTTGGTTAAAAGGTAAAAATTGTAGAAAATAGGGGTTTGAAGCTCACAATAGCTATAGAAACTAAGGAACATACAAAATGTGCAGTATGCAATCATAAAAGAATAAGTCTTGTCTAAGATCGGTTAACCATAGAAATTTTGACAGATTTGTTAGGTTGTAGTGTTTTGTTTTAAGAAACTAAGAGAGATTGTTATGGACCTTAGTTCCGTTGCTTAGAAACCCCACTTTGATCAAGATTCCAGTTAGTGGAATTAAGTAAGATTAACCAATGAATGTTTTAGTATAAGAATATTGATAAGGTGGTGTGACTGAGGGCCAATCACTAGAAACGTTAAATTCAAGAATTAACATTGAATGTACTTTCATGTAAATCTAATACATGATGGCAAAATCGTACTGCGCAGAATCACATAAGAGAGGTCAACTATCGGACAAGGTGAGGAAGACTATGAAAGACCACCAGAGGGCTTCTGAAGACCACCAGAGACTTCACCACGCCTGCATAAAAGGACATTTACATATGCTAATGATTTATCGGACAGTTGATGATTATGTATGACATTTCCCAGGCATCTAGTGAATATCTATAACAGGTGTGTATTTAACCTGCATGATCAAACCAGACAGGTGCACACACTAGGTGGAGGGATCCCCTGTGTGCCCAGCGCTGCAATAAAGGAGTGCCTGCTTCTTAACTTCTCATTGCCGTTAAGGAGTTTTATTCCGGTTTTCGGCGACGTTACCACCCGGGACGCCCCCCAGCTGTTTCCAGTGTTTTAAAACACACCGCAGAGGTGATTTTTTATGGAGTTCACTTGACTGTCCTGTTCCCATTATCAATACCTTCAGTATACAAAAATCAGAAAGTCAAATATCAGAGCCTAAGTCAAAATACCAAACAGAATCAATCAGAGATCGAATGTCATATCCAGAATCAATAGTCAAATACCAAAGCCTTAATCAAATTACCGAGACCAAACCAAATGAGTATCTTTGCCTTCAACCAGCGAGACGAATACCCTTTACCAGAGGAGTACTTCTACCAGAATACCAGATTTTTAAGGATCCTTTTATATTTCTTCCTTGCTGACTTCTCTTAGTCGGGCTTACAGGTAAGAGTACCAGACCAGAATACCAGAACCAAGTTAATCAAAAGAATGCCTTTAAATAAAATCTTACCAGTGGCCTTGGCTTGTGAGCCCAGGGAACGGGGATCAAGGGTCTCCCCAAGAAATCTCAGTGCCAGCTGGAGGTCCTGCGATCCCAAGTCCATCGAGTCTCAGAAGCCTCGTCCCATCTGGGTCACCAAAATGACACCGAAAAGCTGGTCGAAGAAACTCTCAAAGACTCGTTTTGGCGTTTTAGAAAGCAGGCATTCTTTATTGCAGTGCTGGATGCACGGGGGATAGTTCCACGTAGTGTCCATACCACAGCTTTAGCACAAACAGGTTATACAGAATAAGTAATTGCATATTAATCGAATTAGTGTACATATACATAAAAACGATCCCAACTGATTATCTTAGTACTGCCTACATCCGATCATGCGCAATGAAGGATCCCTTTGAGTCGAAGGGCTGCTTTTGCGACCACCGACCCATTGAAGTTCTTGCTGGCTGTCCTTGAAGTCTTTATTCTTGTCCTTGTTCTTTGATCTTGAAGCTTAACGCAGCTTCAATCACATGTGGTCAGTTTCAGCATTGTTCTCATCTAGTGTACAGGAACATCTCGTCATAAGAGCAAAGGACTGCAAAACTTATGAAGATTTACTAGTTAGTCCCTTGACTACACTCTTGTAATTATCTCCCCAGTTACCCTTTGTCTCTTGTTTCAGCCATAATTTTAATGCATGATCATTTATCAAATCTCACTTAGTCATCTAGCAGCAAACCAGTTTTCATAGAAGGTACAAAATATTAAAAACATAAAAGTTTGAACGAACCACATGAAATGTATGGACATATGCTATCAAGTTCAGTTATACACATTCGATTTCCAAAGTTCTTCCCCAAAACTATTACCGGGAGTCGCTTATCTCGCACAGTTTCTATCGGGTTGAAGTTCCCCCACTTCGAATTAAAGGTCCAGTGTTCTTTTCTTCTACAGCACATGCCCAAGGGGGGTGTGTGTGTGTAAGTGTTTTGGTCGTGAATTGAGTCAGTGGTCTGATCTGCCCCTGCTGCCTTTACCTTTCCTCCGGTTATCCAAGATTTTTGCTGACTTCGTGCCTATTAGCAGCTTTTCAGCTTCTCGGCGCCTCCTGGGGTAGGATGGTCCCTTCTTCTCAGCCTTTTCGTTCTCCTTCAGGGGCCCAGTCGTTAGCAAGGCATGCCTCGTACAGACAAAGGATCTCTTATTTCACAAGACCTCTTCTTAAGTAAATCCCTCCTTCAGTCCATGGCTTCTCTCTCCAGTCCATCCTCTTTTGTTACTGTGAAATATGTTCATCTGATTCGTGTCACTATAAACAATGCTAGGGCCGCATAATAAAATGTGACCCTCACTGTCTATGTAACCTTTAACCATTTTGTGGATCCTCGTCTAACCGCAGGCCGGGAGGAGACAGATGATACGTGCATAGTTCGTTCTCTTTTTGCCAGCCCAGAGCCGGTTTTGTTGTTAACTATCCTGGAGGAGAACTGAGGCATTTGGATGTGTGTTTGGCCTCAGGGATTGCAGTGCTTGGGATCTCGATGGGCCATTTGTGGTGTGCATTTGTTGAGGGGGAGGTGTCTGTTGTGAACTTGTTTGGGTCCTGGTGACCGCAGCCGGTGCTGTGCAAGGTGAGACCAGTTTCTGGGAGAACTACTGCACCCCCACAACCAGGAGGTGGAGAAGAACACTCCTAGTATGAATATGTAACGAGCGTTGGACTACAAAAGAAGCTGTCTTGTTTTTCGCGGCGCGCGTTGTGGTAGAGCAGAAGCTCCCGGCGCGCCCAGCGCTGTTTGCTTGCCTTTATTCATTGAATAAATTGTTAACTTTGATTGGAATCCTGTTTGGGACTAAATTCATTTATAACAGTTACTCCTTTGGAATCCAGTAAGATGGAGGCCTGCTGCCCCTCTGCTGAGAGAAGCCTCTTGACTGAGGTAAGCACCGCTGCAGCCCTTGGCTGCTCTTCTCGGGATCTGCTCCCTCCCTGTTTCGGGGTTGTTTGTGTGTGTGCCGGGTTTTTTTTTTTTTTTTTTCCTTTGTGTGGCGGGGGAGGGTCCGCAGGGCCGTCTCCTGGGAGAAGCTGCTCGAAGCTCCCCCGGCTCGGAGCCGGACCCGCCTCTGGCCCAGGCCGAGCCCCTCAGCGACGGCGGTAGCGCCTCGGGGAGAAGAGATTTCAGAAGGGGAAGGCCCCGTGAGGGAGTCGGGGGAGTGGGACGTGAGAGGAACCCCTCTGCGGATGCCGAGGTCAGGGAAGGAGGAGGGGATGCCCCCGCAGCCCGCGGGGAGGCGGCAGGCTGTCCCCCCCAGCCCGTGGAGGGGAGCGGGGGAGCGGATGTCCCCCAAAATGGCCGCGACTCCCGCGCTGGAGCAGTCTGTGACGGAAGGACTGCACCCTGCCTGTGGAAGGGACCCGCGCTGGAGGAGTCTGTGAGGAACTGCAGCCCGCGGGAAGGACCCACGCTGGAGAAGTTGGTGAAGGGCTGTCTCCCGCGGGAGGGACGGACCCCCCGGCGGAGCAGGGGCCGAGCGCGGAGTCCTCCTCCCCCTGAGGAGGAAGGAGCGGCAGAGACAAGGGGTGAGGAACCGACCCCAGCCCCCGTCCCCGTCCCCTGTTCCCCTGCGCCGCCGGGGGGAGGAGGTGGAGAGAGCGGGGAGTGAGTGGAGTTGAGGCGGGAAGGCGGGAGGGCTCCCCGGGGGGAAGCTGTTCTCAGGCTGGGTTTTGCTTCCTCGTAGCCTTGTTGTGATTTGATGGGTAGCAGGTTACGTTGATTTGGTTTCTTCCTCAGGTTGAGCCTGTCTTGTGACCGTGACCGCAAGCGGGGAGTGATCCCTCCCTGTCCTTGAATTTGAGGAGCTGTAAGTCAGGTCTTCTGTTCTTCAGGGGTGGGGAGGAGATCTGACTGAAGGGTGCTAATTGTACTTTGTCAGTGGAGCTAGGCTTACAGATGAGGATGGGTTCTCTGAATGACATGCAAGAGGCGCCTGGTGACTCTTGGAAGTAAGTGTAAAAAGGCCATCCATAGAAATATTTTGGCATTTGAATGTCTGCTGGGAAAAGTTGCAATTTCAGCAGAAAAGAAGTATGTTTTTTTGATAGGCGCCCTTCAGTGATATCTCAAATCTGTAATTTAAGCACTAAGAAACGCAACGATTACTATTGTATTGATTTGATACTTTGTTTTCTGGTTAGTTCTTTGGCTTCAAATACAGGCACGCCAATACATGCTAAGCTGGAAGTTAATGTGGAGAGGGTGGTTTTTACTGAGATGTGAAAACTCCCTGTTCTGTAACCAAATCTTTTTATGGGAAGCATTGTGGTCTTGGACTTGGAATGAGCTGAAAGTTAGTGCTTATTTCCACTTGGAGCTTTATTTTGGGTTTTCAGGCTTAATCCCAAACTGGTGATGATGCAAAGGTAAAAAGATGAGAGAGCGTCTTTGTTTTGCAGACTGCTGAGAGGCTGGGCAGTAGGCCTATGAATGTATTTTGCTGACTGTCTGGTTTTGCAGGGTTTAAATGACAGAACTGCTTGTGGAACCCCATTATCGGTGGGCTGACCGGCAACCTCAAGGCAAGGCCAAAGCCGACCATCATCAGTGGCCCGAGACCTCCTGAAGAAAGCTTAGCAGATGAACTAGCAGCAGTGGACAGTCCTGAGGCATTGGTGAAAACATCTTTCAGGTCTGGCGGATATGAGCTTACTTTTGTTTATCCTTGAGAGGATATGTTTTTAAGATGAAGTCTGCAGTGTGGGTTTGGTGGGAGAAATCGGTCCCAAAGGATTCCACAATGCTGCGTATCTGTACTGAACAACAGTGAAAAAAGAGGTCCATAAGTAATACTGGCTGGACTTGTCCTTTACTTCTCTGACCTCGTTAGCCTTCCTAAAAGATGAAGAACTAGACAGATATAAAGTCTGTAACTAGTCAAAATGGTCAGGAGAGACAGCTCACTCTAGGAAGATGTCTTTGAAGGTTGGCACTGTTTCTTCTGAAAGTGGTTTAGTGGTGAAGACTTGCGCTTTAGGTCAGATGATGTGCTTTATTGATGCGAGGGAGAGCTAACCCTTTTCCTGTTGATGTGATGTCTTGAGAACTGTCTAGCATTAATTTATTTTGCCAAGGAGAAGGATTCTGGCCAGGGGCTTGCAAGCAAGCGATCGCTGCTGTTGTAAAGTGTGTGATAGATCTATTGCTGGGTTTTCCTACCTCTTATTTAATCGTGTGGACGTACCGTTGTCCGATGTTTCTTGGAGGCATGTTTTCTGAAAACGATTTTCTCAAAGTGAGGTAAACTGGAGAAGCCGAGTGATCTTTGACCAAAATGTGAAAATTGGCGTGCCCAGCAAAAGCGGAGTGAGTGGCAGAATTTATTTTTTCCAAGTGTTTTTCGAGCCTTTTTTTGGTCGTTGTTGAAAACCTACGCTCTACTTTTCTTTTCTAGTACACATACATGTGTGCAAGCATGAAATGGTTTTTGCTTTGGATAAATTTCTCTTGACTCCAGTGATTTTGATTATACCTCAGTCTGTCAAACTTATTTCAGTCTTTGTAGAATTGTGATTTTGAAGGCGCTGAAGTTCAAGTCATTGTATTAGGTGGTAATTTCAGATACCTTGTTTATGCTGCTTGACATTTAAAAACATGTTACCACAAAGTGAGTTTGTCAGTCTATATAAATGAATCCTGTAATTCCATGGAGCGTTTTCATCCTTTAATATTTCCATTGAAATGATTCAGGACAAGTGTTTCAGAACCTTCTATGGTTTTATGGTTTTATGGTGAGCCCTGGTATTGAATGGCTTTTAAACACTTTGTGTCTCTGGTATTTAAAATGTGTAATTTCAAGAGATCTAACTCTTTTTCAGCTTTCACTTCTGATACCAGATTCTGGGTATCTGCAGTCCTTAGGTTGCCGTCGTCACGATAATTTCAACCTTTTTATATGCCCAAATAATGTCAGAGCGTTTCAAGTGGCATGATTTGATCATGTGAGTAGGGGTGACTCTTGGAAGAAGTGAGCTTGTACATAGCATGAAGGGTTGGAAAATGTCATTAAGCAAAATAGTTTTGCTCATGCAGTTTAAATGGCTTTATAAACATTACCGAACCTTTGTATTTCACCAGTAGAGCAATTACTGTACAGTGTGGCATTTTTGGAGGCTTTTATAGATGGGAATCCAAACAAATTGTTGTTACAAAGTAAATTTTAATTGTCTAGTTTCATAAAGAAAGGAAGCCCTGTGTGCGCTTGAGCTGTGCAGGGGAGTGGAAGAGAAGAGGGTACGTTGCAATTACTGTCTAAAGACACGAGAAAATAAGAACACTGTGGTGTTTTGACTGAGTTTGGGATCTTGTTGATATTATGGTGCAAACTGGGGCTTAGGAGGCAGTAGCATCTTTTGTATGATGGGCTGCATGTTTGATTCATCAAGGTCGTCTGTGGGTGGTGATCTTCAAGTGCTTCCGAGACAGAGTTTGCCTGGTGTGTCTGAGGGTAAGTGATTGCCTGGCAAGCATGGGCTTTCCTTGTTTCTTGTTTACTAGAGGCTAGTGGAAGATCTTGCTACCCTGTTGCCTTTTGGGGACTGAACTGTACTTTCCAAGTTGTCCGGTTCAGCATGTCTTAATTGGGAATCTGGTGGCTGAATCTCAGGGGGTGCGTGGGGCCACGTTGGGCTTGCATGAACTGGTTTTACAGAGAGAAACACCAGGCCTTGCTTTCGAACGTGACTGCTACGAACTGTAAAATGCAGCGACTCCCTTGCTAGTTCTGATTCACTGCTGTTGGAGCAGTGTATGGCGAAACTATCCCTTCCATGCGCAGCTAGAAAGAGAATGCCTCTCCAGTGTCAAAGGAGTGATGCTTGCTTGTGATTGCATATCTGTTTACGTGAATACATACAAGCAGCATGAAATCCCAGCTGCCACCTCTTGTATTAGATCTTGTTTTCTACTGTGCGGTACTTATTGTTCTGTAGCTTGGAAAATTAGGAGGAGATCTATGTTTGATTTTGTTCCGCTTCCAGATATGAGCTTGAAATGCATTTAAACCTTATGGAAGGAGGAATGTGACTATTTCAATCATTTTGGTTGTACTTTTCCTGCGGTAATAATCCATCTTTAAGATGTAAAGCAAAACCCAAATGAAACCGACCCCCTCTCTATACCCGGCATAAGTCTAGTGCACGATCCCTCCCTAATGAAGAAGTGTTCCGAAGGGTCTTGATTGTCTTATACAATTATTTTACTATCTCTTTTCTGAAGATACCAAGAACCAGCCCCAGATTGGTCTATGCAAGGCTGATTACCTTTCTAAAGAGAGAATTGAAAGAGTTTGTAGTATCATCTTGTTTGGAATATTGCAGTGAGGGAGCAGTTGTAAGTAATTTTGTGTCTTGACTAGTTCTACTTCTCCAGTGCTTAAAATGTAGATTTAAAATCCATTCTCACTGGCATTTAGTCTGTTTGCCTAGTAAAGGCAGGGGAGGCCCCAACTGGAATTACGTTTGAAAATACAGTGGACTATGGAGAATGGTGGATTATCCCCTTTTGACAAGGGAAAAAAGTATCATGAGACACATAGAAGTGATTAGCTTCTTGGCCCACACTTTATGCAACAAACCCGATATATCCACTGTCTTTCTTTGCACCAAGATGCAAGTTCACAATTACAGGGGCTGTGATGCCTTTCTTTTTGAATAGCTGTGCGTGGATCAGCATCCATGTACGTACAATGGTTGGCAGTGGCTGTGGACTGATGCCAGTGTGGAATATTAGGTGGTGGGCGTACGGCCTTGTCCGGGCTGCGTGATCTGGTTGTTGGCTGGAGATGTCAGCGGTTGCCGACACTGAAGCCTGTAACTCGGAAACTCTCTTCCCGGATCTGCTTTTTGATCTGCTTGGTCCCTGTAAAGAGTAGTGGTGGTATTGTTCTTGGTAAGAATTAACAGTGGTAATTACTGAGCTCTTTGGGAGACTGTGTAGTAACTTTACAGCCTGCTTTAGCTTCTGTGTGCCGCTGCCTGGCAGCGCTACCCAAGCAGGCATTTTGATAATGCTGGGCTGGCACCCAGCAGAGGGAGCAGAGAAACGAGAGACAGTTTGGGTGCTGTTCTCCCAATACCACCTAGAAGTTTGTGGAAGTGCTTTATATTGGAGGGTAAGAGAGAAACTGCTGCGTTTGTCCCCAGACTGCTGCCTGGAGTGAACCAAGTCACCAGGGTGGCACTGTTCCAGCGGAAAACTCGATGTGTCCAAGATGTCATCATTTCTGCTAGACTTGATTGGTTTTGATGTACGGGAGAGACGGGCTGTTCTTTTGAGTCCGAAGACCCAGGACACTGGATTGGGGTATATGACTGCGGTGGTGCTTATGGGTTGTAATGGCTGTGCTGGATCTTGTGGCAGGAGAGATCCCATGGTACAAGGTGACGGTGACATCCAGGGAGGAGTGGAGATGCTCGCCTGAGACAAAATGTTCAGTGCAACCTGCCATCCTGGTCCAGGGCCTGTGTGACAGCTGAAGTTGGTCTGGAATCATGGAGTAGTCCGGCTGGCTCCATCTAGCACATGGGGGCTTGGGGCAGCAGTGATTCCAAAGTGATCAGCCAGGGTAGCAGGCAGCTGAAGAGTCAGCAGGTGAGGCAAAGACCCTCTGTCCTGTAGCAGACAAGCCTTACGGGATACCTATGTAGCTATACTGAACTAGGAAGTGATATATATCATCTGTTACTGAGGCCATATGTCCTGGGAACCAGAAAGGCAGATTGAGTTCCTTCAAGGTCAGAGTGTTTTTAAGCTCAAGGCTTGCATGGGTTCTTAATTGCTGTCACCTTTCAAAATACTTCTAGCTTGAGACTGGTAACACCCCTGCTTACCTTAATAGCTGCTTTTCCTGTGTCAGCTGCAAAGTTTCTTTATCTTTCCAAGGAGGGTTTGCTTTGCTTCCCTTATCTGCTTCTGTTCTGCTTTGGGAGTCTTAAATGGGCCTGGCAGCTAATCTTCCTGTATTTCGGGTTCGGTTGTGAGTGATGTAAACTGTTGCTCATGCCAGCGACTGGCCATTTGATCGACAGGATAGAGAGGATGCTGCAGCGCTCCAAATGCGAAAACTTCAGTCACAGCACCGCGTGCTGGGAGTCAGCCCACGAGGCTCAATCATGTGGGTCAAGGTGGCATCAGTGGGAATAAGGGGTACGAGCCAGCCTTCCCCCTACCTTGCCTGAGTCCTAGCAAGAGCCCATCTCTAGTGAGCTGGTGGAGAGGGACCTACAGGACTCCTTTAGCACCTCTCACGTTTTGACACTCTCTGGGCAGCACCGAAGCTTGGCTGTAGCTCCCTAAGCTAGTATGTGAGGTCTGAAAATCAGAGAGGGAGGTGATGCTATGCGGGAGAGCTGTGACCATGACCGCAGAAGAACAGGAGTCGAGGGCTAGTCGTGGGGTAGAATAAAGCCCGCCTTCCCTCCCAGGTCTCAGTATTTGTTTATTGCCTTTTTCATTTGGATTTTCTTCTTCTTTTTTTAAAGAACACACAAAAATGAGAGATGACTCTCACTTGCCCTAACTTGTTAAAAAAAAAAAAAAAGAAGACATTTTCTCATTGTTTTTTGTACCCATCTACTGCAGATTCAGGTCTCGCTAAACACTAAAATGTAAGCAGTCTCTCTGAAAACCACCCTTCTCAACATCTTTTTCAATCCAGACTTGTAATAAGGCACTTTACTTGCATTAAAGTTAAATTCATCGGTGTTGTATTCAAACCTGTTGCTTGTTCCTGTTATTTACTGGTAGTCATTATGACGAATAAGAAGGGAAAAATGTTCTGTTCCTTAAGGAAATGGCTCCCATATCATTTGTCTCTCTTGTCTCTTCTTTTAATTGTGGCTCCCTTCTAGGTGCATGTCATGCTTTGTGAGAGCTGTGCACTATTTTCTTGGTGGATTGAGATTTATGAGTCAGAGGGAGAATGATCAGAGGAGAAAGATTTATGCCAGTTACTGTTCAAAGGCTGCATTCTCTCTCTCTTTGCGTATATCCACAGGGGTCCAGGAGGAAAGTGTTTTTTCAGGCAGTTGAAAGAGAAATGGACTTCTCTGTCATTTGGGTTTGGGGGTTTTTTTGGTGTCCCAGTCTTCTTGTTCTTCATAGGATAGATGTATTATTGATGACAAGCAAAGCCGGAGATTCTGTCCCTGTAAATATCAGACACATGAAAAGACCCAAGTTGAGAAATTCACATGGACTGTGGAGGCATGGAGGCAGCAGTGTTTTGGGATTACCATATTCCCCAGTGGATATCTGCAAGTGTTGCACAAGAAAGAAACAACACAGAGAAAATGTAGGATGTGACTGATGCGCCGCTATCCCACGTGCTGCCGAACAGAGACAGTCTGTGACTTCTGTGTCCAGAGCGACTGTTTATTAAGGAGAAAATGTACAATTGTTTTGTATCTCCTTCAAGTGGCTTGGATTACGCAGTTTTGCATGCTCACAGCAGCATAATTCCTCTGGGAATGTCCACCCAAGGAGAACCGATGTGGATGTGCAGAGCTCTGAGGTGTCCTGAGAGTTGTGGGGTGGCAGGGCTGCAAGGCAGCAGGAGCATTTCTTTGCTCCCACATGATGCAGAGGCTGCATGCAGAAATATAATAGCAAATTATAGATCTTTGTGGGTCCCAAGCAGCGTGAAAAATCTGCCCGTTGTCCTTTTAGGCAGTAGTGGGGTGGAGGAAGAGATCTCCATAGCCATACCTGGTCTATGGGTTTTTTCCATGTGGGCAATGAAAGGATGTGCCTTGGCATTTTTGAAATCAGCATTTTCTACTTGTGTGTTTTTCCATCCAGCCTGAATTTTCAGTGATATTAAAGCATCTTTTTACCTTCCCTGGTAATGGAAAAGAGTCTACACTGGCACATATCGCATTGTACCCACCTCAGGAACATTGCGCTCGGTGAAAGACCTATGATGTAAATGAGCATCAGACTGGTGGATTTACGGGCAAGGAGTTGCACATACAACTGGACTGCTGTAAAACTTAGAGATGTTTTAAAACTAAAAAAGTGTTTTTAAAACCTGAAATCTGTTGTTTGTTTTGAGTGGGCCCATGTTTAGAGGTGGAAATTTTGAGTACAGTGTAAACCAGTTGGAATTACAGAAATGAAGGATCTCACCCAACTGGCTTACCAGTGGTGGAGATGTAAGGATAAAAATGAAACAAATTGCAAGTTAACCTCTTAACACTTTGTTATACGTGTGACAGACAAATCACTGATCTACCTGTGCTGATTCCCATTTCTCTATGATTCATGTGCAAAACCTCCCACTCTGCAGAGTGCGTGAAAGATGGTCAGCCTTTCAAGCCATATCACTGTGTAATCTTTGTATTAATCACAGAACAATAACTTGAAATAACATTCAGGGTAGGTGAAAACAGCATTGGAGTCTAGCCTTTCTGTTGTCATCTTCACCTCTGGAAAGAAACTAAAAGTCTAAGGTGTGTTGCAGTGAAGCTTACAACTTGCAGTTGAGTGAGTAGGTGTATACTTGTTTTCTCACGTTGAGGTATGTTTCTTCAGCTATGACGTAAATAACTGATCATTTGAAATGAACACGTGCATATGTATTTTATAATCTGAGGTGTGTAGTTACAGGACAGTAAGTTCCATGCTGGTGGATAGCAGTATAAAGATAATATACAGCAGGTTTTTCCAATAGCTCACCTAAGTTTATGACTAGAAAACTGGCTTCCAACAATTACAAACTGAGATTCAGAAGAAAAGAAGCCATCAGTACAGTGTGAAGTATTTTCAATGCTAAACTGTGTGCCTGTGTTTTTCCTTTGGAGGCAGGGCTACAAACCATGCAGAAACACACAAGCATACTTGAAGAGCTGCTGACATTTACTACTTCCTAGTAATTTCTTCTGGAGAAACAAACAAAACCCCCATCAAGCCAAAACACACCCTAAGGGGCAATACACTTGTATTTGTCAAGTATGTACAAGTGGAGAAGGACTGTTAAGTACTCAGCTCAAAGGAGTCCTCTTAGCTGCAGATTTTTGAAAACAGTTAATAAAAGCGGCAGCTCTTGCTCTTGAGAAGAGTACTGTCCAGTTTCAGAAGGCAAATCCTCTTCCGCTTTCTCCCTTCTCACCCAGTAAATTCACTGTATCGCGTGCATCTTAGTCCTGTGTTTGTCCACGCTGTGGACAGAGGATGCAGCACCCATCCTGGATGCACCAAATGAGACTGTTTTACCCACCTCGTTAGCCTTTGCACAGGCATTGTCTCACAAGTGCCAGATTCTGTATGTGTGGGTACCTGTGGGAATCCGATGTATACCTAAGGATTGACCAGTTGATGTTGCCAAAATGAGACAGTATTCAAAGCGAGCTGTGATGAAAATAGCCCTACTAAGATAAGTTGCTTTAAATGACTATGCCTATATGAATGAGTGAGTATTGATAAGCAATGCAGGTAATTAAGAAAGTGTATAAGAAAGGTCTCTGTGCCTACAGAGTGTCTGGCACAGGATGCACGTTAGGCACCTATCCATCAGGTAATTTTAGCAGAGCTTGAACTAAAGCAGACTCTTTTTATTTTCTTTAAAACACTGAGCTTTATTTTTGTTAATACATCTGCCAAGGTTTTGATTAATTTTAGAAGTTCTGATCTCTAATTTGCCTAGTTCTTCAAGCTAAAGAGAACAAGCTTAATCTATGAATATTTACCTTCTGCAACGTGGTAATGCTTTCTACGTCAGCTTTTATGGTATGCAATTTAATTATGGAACAGCTGCATAACAGCTTGACTTAAGATCAGTTTTACAGAAACAGGACAACTTTAGGAATACAGATACGTAGTGCGTATCAATGATGGTTTACTAACTGAAGGGGACATGCAAGAGCATGCTGTGAAATATCATTCACAAAGATATTTCTAAGTGTACTAAGGTGAAATCGTACTGTACTCGGTGAGCAACCTCAAGTAGGATCCATGGTTGTAGTGCGAGGCAGAGGGGCATATGTGTAAAAGCGATGAAATCATACCCCAAGAAGTTATAAATAATAGGGAAGTTTGGTTAATGGGTGTAAACGGTGAATATTGGCAAACATAACTGCAATACTCTTTCTTGGGAAACGGAGAATGAAAGTAGCTCTGCTGCTATTTCGTTGCGAGTTTCTTTGACCTGTGAATCAGCCTGTTGAGCCACAAGACAGCTCTGGAGTAAATTATTGGAATTAATTTTTTTCAGTTTTTCCCTGGTGCTGTTCAGAGCAGAAGGGATGAGATATATACATAGGTATGTATGTTCCAGTTTTGATAAAATGCATTTAAATCTTGAGTGTGTTAAAACTTTGGTCTCGTGGGGAGCAAAGCTTGGGTCAGTTAATGGGTTCTTGGGTTAGATGATGTCTGTCTGGCATTTGATAGCATTACTTGAAAACCAAATGCATGATTTATTTATCCGCTTTAGAGAAGCAGACCTATAGGAACATAGGAAGGCCGAGAATTACATGGACTGCGAAGTATTTTATTTGGGCTTTTGTCCAAAAAACCCCTGCCTTTTCAGTAAACTGGTAAGATGTAAGGGCTCAAAAAATCATCGAGAGAGTGAGTCACCCAGACGGAGTGGAATTCTACCAACGATGCGTTCTGTGGTAACTCTAGTAATATGAGAGGTAGTTGTACCCATTTAGCAGTGCTATTTTTATTTCTTTAAAAAGATGCTGTTGCCTCGTACTGGGAGGAATCCAAGTCCCATAATGGCCCAACATTCCGAAAGTCGACGTGGGGAAGATCAGCTAGTGCAAGTAATTAATCAACAGGCAATACCTGGTGAGGGTGTGTTGGTACGGCTGGTGGAAAGCGCTCTCTCTGTGTGCAGTGGACAGTCTCAGCAGTAGCCCGCTTCTTTGGAGGCAGAGAATGACACTGTCGCTCTTGGCATCTGTTTTGTCTGGGATGTTTTTAGAGGAAACGCGTTTGAAAGTGTACTGGCCTGCTTGCACGTGCTGGAGAGGTAGCTTATGGCTGTTGCTTCCTTGGTCAGGAGAAGGAGGCAGCAGTGCTGTGCGTGGGGTAGGTGTGTAAGCAGGGGGTGAGCTGGCAGCAGGGCTCCTGCCTGCGTACTCCAGCCCCAAGTGTAGCCCTGGCCACAGGTGTCCAGATGTAAGTGTGGGGGCACAGCACGGAGGGAAAGGCCTTGCCCCTGTTGCCCCGAGCTCCTGATGCACCACTGCCTCGGCAGCCTCTGCTGCTCGCTCAGAGCCCTTCCGCAAACCCCACGTGTCCCCCACGTCCTGTCCCAGACTGCTTCCCACAGGGAGAATCTTCCCGCCCCGCTCCTTCCAGAAGGTGGAAGGGGAGTGATTTCGGAGACTATAGTCGCTAATACAGACTTGCCCAGCGAGTCGTCATCGCAGGCGTCTTTGCGCCTCGCCCTGTTTGGCAGCCCCTCACTGCAGAGCCCCTCGCTCTGCTGCAGAGCCCCTCTTCTGCCCCCTCCCAGGCTCCCGCGCCTTCCAGCTCAAAAATCCTGTCTTCTCTTCCAGCCTCAGCTCCTGGCACCGATTTCCAACACTCATCTACCAGCTGTACTTAGAAAAATGTCATTCAGACAAGAGCCCCGCAGCTTAAAAAAAGAGGACAAGGCTGAGAAAGATGGACCCCTTGTAGACTTTGTCAGGCCCTTTATTCATCCTGTGATTAAGGTTGGGGTGACAGAGGTGTCGAACTCTGCAGAAGAACATTGCTGCTGTGGCAGAAGGTGCTTCCGAGGTAGGAGACATCTGGAGCCCGCACGAGCGCTGTTTGGAGGGGGGGCCAAGGGAAAAGGTGTTGGAGAAAGAAGGATGTGTTTCTGCATCTGGTGACCTCTGTGGGATTGTGCTTGTTGTCACAGGGTCATTTACTGTGTTGTTTCAAGGATGAGGTCTTCGTGCTTTTAGTCGGTTAGGAAAGCAGCGGTACTTTGGCTTACACTTCACCTCTTGTTTTTTCTTTCATACTATCTGCGCAGAGAAGGCACAGGCTGGATTTAAACTGGGGCTGCTGTTTTCTCCTGGAGATTGGTGAAACTTTCCTTGAACAGAAAGCAAAAGGAATTTGTTGGAGCTTTTGCAATAGCAGTGATGTGTCAAGGTTAGAAAAAGTCTAACTGCGAGCGGCAGAGGAATGCACTGAAGACGACTCAATATGAGTGATAGAAGTGATTCACTTTATTTGCACAGATAGGTCATATTTATACAGCTTACGATAATTATGCCTACTAGTCCTAATATGATTGGTACATTGCTAATGTTTATTCGTTACTAAAACACACCTACTTGTGGTTTGCAGCTATGTAGGTTCCGCAATTTTCTCATGGGAACTTTCTCAAAGTTGTCTATGAAACCTTGCCAAGGTCACAGTGGATGCAGTTACTTATCTCATTCTTCAGCATCCAGGTGTTGCTTGTCAGGACAGGCTCTTCTTATCTTCTTTTTTCCCAGCGCACAAGGACACAGTATTTTGTAAACTTATGCTTCGTTCCCACATAGCGGCTGGATTGCTCACATGCCTTTGCCCAGCCAAGAAATCCTCAACATCTAACTATGCATCAGGCTCCAGGGTCTGGTGGTACAGGAGAAAAAAGTTTGCCTGAAAATCAAAAATGTTGTCTCTAGAGTGCAGGAATGCGTTTTCCTTTTGACTGTCATGGGAAATGCAAAGCCAGGAACTGGCCCAGCAGTTAACTGATTTGGGGCTTGATTCTTCACCCTTATGCTGAGCACCTTATTTCAGAGGGCCTATTCGTGAAAGCAGCAGTAGTGCTCACAGAGGAGGATGCTGTTCTGTTCAGTAGAGTGGGCAGAACCATCCCTTCTGAGGCTGCCTGAGCTACTGCTTGCTTTGGAAAGCAGCACAGCAACCTTCCTTCCCCTCTGCTATTTTCTTTGTGGGATTTATTTATTAAAAGTGAACCGAAGGATGTGCTGTGAACAGCAGATTAACATGGCTATGCAAATGAAGGCCTCTGGTGTTTGATAACTTACTGAGTGAGTGTGATTGCCTGGTCACCAGCTGTTAGAGTGAATCCTGGCTGAGAACAGGCAAAGGGGAAAGTCATCACTAGATTAAATAAGAAAAAAGCAAATAAACCCATCGATAACTCGCCAACAAAATACTTACCTCCCTGTCATCCTCAGGAATCCATTTCTTGTAGTTCTGCAATTCACTGTTTTCTCTAGCTGAAGAAATGGTGTCATTATATTGAAAAAAAAAATGCTGAAAGGATATATCCATTAAATAAAATTTACATAGAATGTCTTTGTATATAATGTTTTTTTTACCCAGGAATATGAAAGGTACCTTCTTCTAAAACAGCATGGTTGTAGATTAGTTCATGTATTCCTAAATACAGCTAAGTAAGCTGTCAACTTAAAGATTTGTCTAAGTTAGTAGCATTTCTCTTAAATACAGCCTGTTAATGTTAGCATAAATGAACGGAAGGAAGGAGATAAAGAACGCTGTGCGCAACTGTGACACAAGCTATGTTCAAGTGAGACTACTAAAAGAATTAGTAGCCTCAAACAGAAAGGGGGGAACTGATAGCATATTTCCATACATTCTGTATGGTATGTCTAAATATTTTGATGGTTTGAATATTTTGTACCAGCCGTGGAAACTGGTTTGCTGCTAGGTGACTGTAAAAGTGAGATTTGGTAAATAATTGAAGTTTGATTTCACCGGAGCTCTGATTGTTAAAGTCGCTTTCCTTCGCCGTTTTTTTAAATGATGGCTGCATCAGCCGGACGGATGGCACTGTCGAGGGGCTGCAGCTGAGCACCCCTGGTGCTGCTCCAAGCCTGGATGTCTCACCTCTCCAAGGAAGCTGCACCCAGGAGCACTCTGCCACCTGCTCTTCCAGACCCGGTGTTTCTCATTCAAACTGAGATGACCCGTCGCGTTGAGCCGCGTGCAAGTAATTTCTATAGGATTGGCTTAACATGCAGTAGTGCTGTCTGCCTGCGCACGGTTGTCTTCCACCGCTGGTCAATGGGAGTCTCTGCTGACAACTAAAAATGGAATTGAATGGAAGGGAATTGCAAGTCAAAAGGGCCCTGTAATAATTTTAGAGTGCCTGAGGCACCATGCTGAAGCCCTGGCATTATAAATAAGGGTAATGTACTAGAGACTGAATTGCAATCAAAGCAGCTGTAAGAACGTGGAGTGTGCGCTGAGCTTCTTTAAGGTGTGTGGAGTTAGATTATGATCTGTAGGCAGTGCAGGCAAATCCATATTTGCTCACGGACGTATGTAGGGACCCTAAAGCCTGTGATTAGAAAGGCCGAAGGGATGTGGGGAATGTGAGAAGAAGGCTCCAGAGCCAGGAGTGAGAGAGCTGTACTGGAGCAGCCCGACCCTCTGGTTGTCTCAAAGTGTTTCCAGGGGCTGAACGGTGGAAGGGGCTGACTCTGTCCTCCCGGCTCACCGCGTCTCATCTCCTGGACCGTCTGTGTGATGATGCAGTCTGCTGACCTCTTGCTACATTTCACGGTAATTACATCTACCTAAAATACTCTGTTTAAAAAAAACCAAACCAACCGCTGTTTATGAATAAGGTTGGTGGGAGGATGGGAAGAATCCGAATGTCCTGGGTGAGCTCACTGTTCCTGACATAAACTGGAGTAAATCCAGTACTGTCAGTGGGCCCGTGAGTGTTAACAGCAGCTCATGGCAAATTGCACGGGCTGCCCCAGAAGGGCTGGAGCTGAGTCGGAGGGTCAGGCAGGGGAAGCGTAAGGGTTGGCCTTGGTGCCTGCTGAAGCTGGGCAGATGCTGTGGGCCACCCTTGGGACAGCTGGTACAATGGCACGGCTTGAATAGCTCGATGGTGAGGCGTGATGGCAGGGAGGAGAGCGAGCGCTTCTTGAGTTGGGACTCACTGTCTGATTTCAAGTGCTGGTGGCTGAATTTACCAGCTCAGTGCCTTTATTCCCTTATAACCCTCTCAGCCACCATGGGCTGTGTGTGTCCTGCTTTGTGCCATGTGCAGGATGACAATCCCTTTTTCTGCAAAGGTGAATGGGCTTGGGAAGAACACCAGTTAAAGGGTGCCACGTACTGCTGTGTTTTGGGTGCAGACATACCCACAAATCTTGCTCCCACCAAATTGCATCCTGCAGGGAGAGTTTTGCTGGTAAATGGGTGTAAATGGGTGCAGGCAGACAAGGGGAGGAGGGTCCCTGCCTGGCCCGCAGCTCCCTCCCTCGCCATTCTTGGGGTGATTTGGGGTTATTTTGCTGTGTCAGTGAGGCAAAGCTGGGCTCTCTGGGGCTGAGGTCAGTGGGACCTGAGGAAGGCTGTGATGGTCTTGAGGCTTTGAAGGGCTCTGCAGCGAGCCCCGTCCCCACTGGAGGGGACGCTGGTGGGGTTCAAGATGAAGGCGTTGGAGCCCTTGCTGTCGTGTGTGCCTGTGTCCCCCCCGGCCCCCAAGGTCTGTCGTTGTCGCAGGGGCTCTGTGCTGCTTTCTGTGTGGGGCCGTGCCCGTGAGTCCTGCAGGGACCTGTCTGTCCTGGCTTCCCCACCAAAGGGCTGCTCCCCCTGGGGAAGGGGAGAGGGGAGTCGTCCGTGTGCCGCCCCACCGTTGCCTGCCCCGCTGGTGGTGACTCGGCCCTGGGGGTGGCTCGGTTCCCCTCGGGGCTTTCCCCGGCTCGGATCTGGGGCTCAGCAGGGCTTTTGCACCTCTCGGGTGCTGTTTTTTGGTGCCCCCTGCTCTCCCTCCCCCTCCCACACAGGCAGGGAGCGGTTCTGGAGAATGAGCTTTTAGTTGAAAAGACAAGAGAAAAGGTCCCATCCAAGCTGGTCTAACCCCTCCCTACCCCCCTCCCCGACCTCCCCTTCAACAAATACCCACGCCTCCTCTCCCACCCCCCACTCCCCCCATCTCCATCCCTCTCACCCCTGTCTAATCCCCACCCCCCACACACACACCCACGTTGGCTGCAAGAGCCCTGCGCTTGCTGGGTGGCGTTGGCAAGGAGCTCTGCGCCTGCCTCTTCCTCCGCTTGCCTGCCGTGGCAGGTGGGGATGGTGGCAGGTCCATCCCGGCATCCTCTCACAGCTCCTGGGGCTCCATCCTGATGATGTTGAATATTTCTAGGCTCAGCATGATGTTGCTGAGCTCGGGGATGCAGTAGTCAGGGGTGAGCAGCTCCTCAGGCAGCGAGAGCGAGCTGAAGTCGCGGTTGGGGGTGGCTGCTCCGGTGCCACCAGTGTCCCCGGGCATAGAGCTCCTGCTGGGAGCATCCTGGTTGACCCCCACTCCATCCGGGGAGCAACCAAAGAGCACTAGGGCCTCTTGGAGAGGCACTTTCTCAGACGCTGCAAGTTCACCTACAGGCTCCCCAAGGGCTTGATTGTGGGGGTCAGCGCAGGGGCTGGGGGGGACGTCACTGCCTGGGGGTGCCCCCACATGGGTGGCCATGCCACAGGTGTTGATCTTGGCCAACGGCCCCTCGATGTCCTTGTGGCCGGGGATGGGTGTTGGCATCGCTGGGGGGGCTGGGGCCATCCCTCTCCCCTCTCCGCTGGTGCCAGCAGGGTCCCCAGGCATGGGGCCGCTGCTGGGACCATCCTGGCTGACCCCCACTCCATCCAGGGAGCAATCGAAGAGCCTTAGGGCCTCTTCCAGGAGCATCTCCTCGGACACTGCAAGGTCGCCTGCGGTGTCCCCAGTGGCTTGATTGTGGGTGGCAGCGCAGGGGCTGGGGGAGACATCGCTGCCCAGGGGTGCCCCCACAGGGGTGGCCGTGCTGGGGATGTTGATCTGTGCCAACTGCCCCTCGATGTGCTGGTAGCCGGGGATGGACACTGGCAGCTCCAGAGGGGCTGGGGCCACCCCACTCCTCTGATTTTTGTAGGGTGCGAGGTATTGTGGTTGGCCCTGGGGGGTCCCTGGGGCTGTCCAGGCCAGGGGGGCCCCGCAGCCCCCGGGACCCCACAGGGCAGCACCCGGCAGAGAAGCGGCGCCTTGGCCGAGCGTGGCGGTGGCCGGTGGAGGCAGGTGGGTGGTTGTCCACTGGATGCCAAAGACCCGGGGATCGAAGAGGCAGCCACATGGAGCCCTCTGCAGACCTGTGTGGGTGAGGGGGAGCCGTGCTGGGCCGGGGGGACTCTCCAGGGGCACCCGCCGAGCCGGCCCCCGATGGCCGACATCCCCCAGCTCTGGGCCAGGGGCGTGGGGAGCTTGTGGCTGGGGCGATCCCCATGGGGTGAGCTGCTGTGCCGGTGGGACGGGGTTGCAAATCAGGGAGGAGGCTCGCGTCTAGGAGGTGAAATGGGAGAGGTGGCCCCAAATATTTGGGGAATTCTCTGCAGATGAGCTTTCCTGGGCACGCACCGCCCAGGCGAGGGCAAGGATGCTCACCGGGGCTTGCTGAACCCCCATGCGAAAAGTGCCGGGGGAACGGGTGTGATGGGGATGGCGAAGGTGCCAGAACAGACTGGGGTGCCATACCTGCTGGTGGTGCCTGGGGGGCCTGGGGTGCCTGGGCTGCAGGGAAGGGCTGCTCCCACGCGGGCAGGCGGCACAGGTTGGCTGAGCCTAAAAGAGAGAGACAGGAGCGATGGCCGGCGGTCACCTCCGCTCTTGGTCCCCAAAAGCATCCCTGGCCTGCAGGGGTTGTGGTCGGTCCCTACCTTGAGGGTAGAAGGTTTTGGGGAGCACGAAGGGCTGGAAAAGCTGGGGCGCCGGGGGGCCCCAGGGCCCACGCGGTGGGAGCTGCACTGGTGGCCGCGCCATGGTCCCTTCTGGCCGTTGGCTGCCAAGGACTCTTTGGCGTCTCCCCGGAAGGAATGCGGGGGCTCCCTGTGTTCCGCCCCACCCCCAAGAGCCTCCCCAGCTCGTCCTGGGGAGGGAAAGGGTTAAGGGAGGCTGGGGTGCCCCTGGGGCCTACAGGCGGCTCCCGGGGTCTGCGGGTGCAAATCCTCTTTGCTTTCAACAGTATTTTTCCGGTGGGGGAAGAAGAGCAAGTTGATGCAGCCGAGCCGAGCGGGGACCAAGCTGCAGCCGCAGCCTCCTTGCGCCAGATGGCAAATGCATTTGTGACTGTTGCCCGTGCTTCTGTTCGCTGCGTTGACCGGAGCGAGGCAGAAATAGGAAAAAGGACCTCGAGGGCGCAAAGGAAGGTCACGCGGTGTCGCTCGGTGGCACGCTTTCCCCCAGCCCTTGCTCCAGTAGTGCTGTCAGGTCTTTTAGTCTCCTGATGGGAAAAGCAGCAGCTCTGGATCCCCCTCGGAGGGGGCGGCGCTTTCCCTGGGTGCGTGACACCCAGGAGGAGACGGTACCCACCGCCGCGTGCTCCCAGAAAAGCACTGGATTCTGCCCAACGTCCGGTGTCGGGGTGCTGGGGCTGTTTGCGCTCTACGGGACCCCAGGGATGGGGCTAGTACATCCCCTCCTCGTGCTTGGAGGATTCGGCACTAGCAAGGACACCCTGGTACCAAGGACACAGGCCTCTCGCTCCCGCTGTGCGAACAGTGTGTGGCCTGGGGAGTCGGGACAACTGCCGTGAACCGGAGGCCAAAGATCTCTCCTGGCCTGTATCCTGTTAATCAAAGAGATTGCACTCTGTTTGTGAGGCACCTCTGGCTGCAAGATTGTGCAAGGCCATCTGCTGCGTAACTTGTGGCAGGGACCGATGCTGGGGGTGTGAAGGCAAGCGCGCTTCTAAAACCATAAAACTCCGTTTCATTTCAGAGCGCAGCTGAGCCGCCCCGCTCCTCAACACTCTGCCATCTGCACCGCTGTGGCTGGGACCGGGCGGTGCTGCACATCCCAAAGGCCACCAAGTCACACCCGCGTCCCTGCTGCTTTGCCGGGAGCTTCTGCGATGCGAGCGATGTTCTGGGGGCTGATCTCTTGGACTGCAGCTACGCCATCCCTGACGGGCAGCTGGTCAGGAGGGTTGTGTCCCAGGTGGAATTCCAGCTCTCTGACGAGAACCTGGCCAAGGATGCTTTCCTCCTGAAACATGTCCAGAAGAACAAGATGGGCTTCGTCAGCATCAAACTGCTGACGTCCTTGAAGAAGGTAGGCAGCCCGTCGCGTTGGCCAGCCGGGGTGGGAAGTGGCCTCCACGTGGAGGATGCCTGGGTGTCTGGGTGTGCTCTGGCTGTCTGCGGTGAGGTGGACGGGGAGGTCCAGGCTCTGCTCAGGCTGCCTGTGTCCCGGCAAAGCGCTGGTGGTGCAGAGCTGGGCCCTGCTCTCTGCCTTCAACGTGCTGCAGCAGTTTGCCACCCAGGGAGGGTGGCTGGGGAAGCGGTGAGCAGTCCTCAAACCCCAAGCCCAGGGCTGGCTTCACCTCTTCTGCCCGTGGTTCCCCCAGGCTGCTGTGAGAGAGGAGAGCTCGTCCTCCGGCGGTGAGGCTCCTTTACGTTTGGGTTTGGGGCTTTCTCTTTTCTTTTGTTTTTCATCACGACTAGATGAATGAGCAGCGCAGTTTATTAAAGCAACGGTACAGGTGCTTTTGGATTGCCCGTGATAAATAGACTGTCTGCAAAGCACGTGCAGGTGGCAATACAGTTGCCTACAAGCGCATGAAATGATGAAAGAAAAGAGCTCTAAAGAATTCTAAGTTTCCCGGGGAAGCACTCGGTACAGCCGAGTGTTTGAATCTCATGCAATAGGCATCCGTGTGGCGGGGGGGGAGAGAGGCTCAGCTCATCGACTGATCCCAGAAGTCAGCGATGTCCTCCCGACTTGTCTGTGATGGTGTCTTCCCTGACATTTCTCCTCTCTTAAGCCCTTTTATGTTTTCTGAGTTTTTCGGTGGAGCTTGAGTGACTCTAGTCATACATACCTTTCCTTTGATTGGTATAAAGTTCTCTCGGTTTGCTTTTAAAGGTATACGCTGGAGAAAATTCAGAGCATGTGCTCAGTGGGGGGGTGGTCGCACCTTGGAGGTGGGTACCTTTGGGGGTGGAGGTGTGTTTTGGTATTATAATGAGCAGAGTTCACCCAAAAGACCTGCTGTTGTGTGTGAGTACCCCAGAAGTGGGCACGTGTGATAGAAACCAGAAGTGTAGGGCGTTAGCTCGACAGAACCGCCGTTATTTTACCTCCTTGCTTCAGTGGATTCAATGCAGGGACCAAGCGCTCTCATTCCGATCGTTCCGGTTGCCTACCCCTGCGATCACAGAGCCTGGCCGCGGGGTCTCGGCTCCGCTCCACCCTCCGTGTTACTTTTCAGAGTCAGCGTACCAAGCTTCCCCGGTGTTGCTGACGTCCAAAGTTGCAGGTCACGTTGCTTAGGGAGCCACCATGGAACCGATCCTTTACGTGTGCACTGCGTTCCTCCCCGGAGGTTCACCTTCCCTTGAGGGGCGGCGGGGGGCGTGCGTCGTACCGACAAGTCACCTCCAGCAATCATTGCACGGGCTGTCGCTGTGCCCAGGAGGCCCGGGGGTCTCTCCCTGCCCTTGGCGGCCATGCCCTGGGCCCAGCTGCTGGGTGTCCCTGGCGCCTCCTCTGCCACTTGGCTCGCAAGGAGACGCCTGGTGCTGTTCCTCTTCTGTCGGGTCATGGCAGGAACCAAGCGTGCAGCGCAGAGACCGCCCTTATTCGCTGTCCCCTCTCTGCGCCAGAGCTACAGCCTATGTGGCCCCGCAGCCAGGAGGAGCAGGGACTTGATGTGGCTGGACACAACCCCTTTTCGTGGGGCGTAAGGGGGGTGATTTCGGCAGCCGCAGCCTGGTGGCAAGCCAAAGCGTAACCAGAGCCATAGGTTGGGATGGTGGGTGCCAACAGCCCGCCACGGAAGTAAGTCAGGCTTTGAGAAACAAGTGCGCGGAGGTGACCCCGGTGTGGTGGAAGGAAAGGTTGGTGGTATTCAGACGTGGACCATTTGGATCCGTGACCAAAGGCCAGCCAGGCAAAGGACAGACAGCTCTTCCAAACTGTCAAAATAGCCCATTGCTGCTATTGCCATCACAACCCCTTGTCCCACTGAAACCCAGCTGTGCAGCCTTTCTATTAAACACACCCGTTGGCCGTGTTTATAGGGGATACCAAAGGCGCTTCAGCCATGGGTGAAACTTCCACAGCTCACCTGTGACTTGAACCTTTCCGAGAGTTCTTTGCCTACCTCGGTTTGTGGGAAGATGTTCAGATCTTATCTGAAACCCTGGCAAGTCTCCTTTTCCTTTAGGATTTAGTATTTTGAGTACTGAGAGATTGAGAGAGGTACTCTCCTTGCCATTTTGTGCGTTGGTGCCAAAATGGATCTGTACCTTCAGACTCTGTAAATGAGGGCATCTAGGCCACAGACGTTCCTTTGGTTGTGGTGCTGCCAGAGGTGAAAGACAGGGGTTTGGTTCCCTCTGCAGGAACTCTGCAGAGATGTAGAGAGCATGCACGGTTTCCTCACCGTTCCTTACCAAGGCACCAAGGGACATTTGCTACCACACTGTCAGGGGAGGTTTGGACTTGACGTGAGGAGACATTTCTTTCCCAAGAGGGTGGTCACACCCTGAAACAGGCTTCCTGGAGAGGTGGTGGGTGCCCCATGCCTGTCAGTGTTGAAGAGGCTTTTGGACAATGCCCTTAATACCATGCTTGAACTTTTGGTCAGCCATGAAGCGGTCAGGCAGGAGGACTAGTAGGGACTTGTAGGTCCCTTCCAGCTGAACTATGTTACTCTCACTCAGAATGTGAAAAGAGAAAAAGAAACAGGTTTTTCCCACTGTGTTGGAATTTGACAGAAAGTAAATTAAAGATGCCTTGTCCAAAGTTGCACAGCAGTTTAGCAATTGCATTTCAAACCCGTGTTTTGGTAGTTGAAGAAATTACACTGCCAATAGAGCTGTTTAGGAAGAAAAAGGAGTAGTTTTGCGGAGGATGTGTGAAGGGCTCTAGAAAAATATCTTTAAAGAGTCTGTGGGTGTTTCCCATGGAAAGCACTGATTTTGTTTGAAAGCTAAGGCTCTTTCAGCTTGGGCATCTTTTAGTTTTAGAGCAAAACCTTAGTATTTCTCAGAGGAAACAGGAACTTGTACAAATTGAGTCGAATCCTCAGCTTCCTATTTAAAAATGTCTTTAAGGGAAATGTACTATCAGGCCACAACTGTGCAATGGCATTAGTCCCTAAATTAATCCCAGATGCATACCAGTTCACAAGGAAGCCATCTACTTGGTTGTCTGATTTATGAAATCTCCCCTGGCCTGTAAGGCTCACATTGAATCCCATCCTACCATCACCTTTAACACACTTGTTTTACCCATGATTTATGCTTCATAAAATGACCTTCCATAAGTGTTAGCAACTCCAAGTCAGCACCAATTCTTTTGATAAAAATAACCTGCTACGATTGTCTGAGCAATCATAGTTAAATTATACCACCACTTCCATACAGTTCTGTAACAATATTCCTCTAGTGGTTCTGATACAACAGAGCTTCTTTATCTAAACAGTTAATGGCAACACCCATCGATAAGTAAGGAACACATAGATCAATATACTTTTCCAGGGGAAAATATTTTAAAGACTGTCCATTAGTAGAAATCAAAAGGCAAAACCCCTCAAAGTCTGGAGGAAGATGCAAAAGTGCTTCTTTGCAAGAGGGTTTTTGTCCACTCTTACTGAAGTCAACTGAAGGGAAGATCTGAATAAAGCCACGGTGCCTTCTCCCACCCGACTCTGACCATTCACCGAGATCCAGTGCTTAGCGCTGTTCCCAAACAGTTTCCACTGAGACTGGATGAACTGTCAGATGCTACCAAGATTTATAAGCTTAAGCTCCCAGTCTCTCCTGCCCTTTCCACATCCACTTCTTCCCTTTCTGATAAGGCATGAATCATCATCAGAAATCACTCTCCAGCCCATTAACAAACTAAACATTGCACAGGCTCGTAGAAGTACACGGGTGACTATTGTTACATCTGCCTCCATATTAGAGGGATCAGCACTGTAAAAATACCTGCAGTCAGCAAATATTCACGTTGCATTTATGAGCATCTTCATTCCAGTACACCCATTATGAAACAATATTATCGTGGTAGGAAGGCTAGGTAGGTATTCCAGCAAGGAAGACTGCTTTGCTGCTATATTAATACCTTATATTATAGTGCAATAATCCTGTGCTCTACAGAGTCTCAGACTGGTTCATTGGAGCGGGGCGGGGGGGAAGTGTATGGCTTTAAACAGCTTGCAGTATTGGGTCAAAAAAGGCACAGATGTTGCAGCAAATCCTTGAAACAACATAAACTCACTGTGCTCATCTGAGCCTATCCAAAAAAGTATTCACCGTGGCCAGACCAAGGGTTCTGTGCTGTGCCTGGCTAATTCAACAGCAGGGCACCCTGTTTGGGAGAACCACTAATCCTCAAACGTAGCATTAAAGAAGATGAGACCAAGGCTACAGAGACTTTTGTGAAACTGAGCATAAGAAAAGAATCATACCTTCCTGAGCCTCAAAAGAATTTCTGCGAAATCTTAGATATTTCTGCGATGACTTCAGGAGATAATCTTACAGCAAGTGACTCCTAACAGAGTTTTCAGATGCCTTTAGGAATAAGGAAGGACTTTAGTAATCTCTCACCCTCATATGCAGTCTCGAGAAAGCATATGCCTGAGAAACAGAGGAAAACCAGAGTGAGGAGATGGGGAAGTCGAGAACGTTATTCGCAGTAGCTGCTCTCATTTGACCGGATCAAGACTGGCAGAGTGTTAGCAGAGGTATGGAACAGATGTGAAAGCCTCAGACGTTTCTGCCCAGCGGGTAACACTGTGGGATGTAAACGGTAAGGCTGCGTGCATTTTTTTCGCAACACAGTAAAAAGTGAAGTTAAAAATACCAAATCCACCAGACCGAAAAGATTTCCATCCTACTCAGGTGATGAGAGGAAAAAATCCTCTCAGGAGATTGAAAGAGAGGTACTCCATAAACACGCGCATCTGTGGTTCCCAAGCCCATCGTTCAAAACTTCTGTCATCAGTTTATTTTCTCCCATGGGTCTTCTCCAATTCAGTAGCTGTCACTCCAGTGAAAACCGCAACGCAAAGCTGACATTTATTGAAGGTGGGCAGGGCCCTGTGAAGTCTACTGTGGCACTGCAGACAAATCTAAACATCATCTTTACTCACAAATTTCCATTCAGATCAGTGAAAGCAGAATTGCCTCTGAGGTGTGGGAATAATAAAGAGAAAATTCTCCTTTCGGTTGCACTTAAGAACAGGCTTGCAGAGGCACTGGTGGGAAGCCTGCTGGAAACCGAGGGGCCATGTGGAAGTCAAGGAAAGCAGAATATGCTTTCCACCACCTAGAGAAGGAGCATCTGGATGGGGGAGGAGGAGCAAGCAAGAGAGGAGGAGCTGAGACTTTGCCAGAAGAAATAGGAGGCCCCTGTGGTGCTGACCGCCCAGGAGTGCTCCGGGATGTCACGGGGAGGCTGGCACGCTGGTTCGAAGCACAGACCGCTTTCCCCTGCTCCTTTTCCACGCGGGCACCAGGACACGGTAAAGCAAAACCCAGGCAAGGTCAAGCAGGACTCGAGTGGCACGAGTGAAAGGGACAGGTGCCCGAGTGATCTTCTCTTCTGTCCTGCCAGTCAGAGGTAGGGGTGTGTAACCGAAAAAGCCAGTCGAAGAAACTCTCTGAGGCTCAATTTTGGAGTTTTAGAAAGCAGGCATTCTTTATTGCAGCGCTGGATGCATGGGAGATCGTTCTGCCTATCGTGCATACCGTTACCTACAGCAAGGCAAGCTTATATTGTTCTAATCGTATACTTATTTATGTTATCCTTGACATAGTGTCCGCCCTTTGGGCATGCGCAGTGTGGCTCATCTCTTTTTCCTAGTTAGCTGACCTCGGCAGGTTTTAATGGCTGGATGCACCAATGTCTGTCCCAACGGCAGGTGGGGGACAGGGCTCTGCCCTTCGTGAGACCCCCAGCCCCTGGAGTGGTGGCTGGAAGATGGGTAGGTCAAAGGACCCTGATGGGAGCCCTGCAGGGCCTCATCCATTGGACCGACGGGCACCTTCCCTTGTCACACAGAGCATCTCATGGGCTGGAAAAGGGATGCTCTGGAGAGTTTCTGGCAAATCTCTGGAGAAAAGCTTCTTCCCGCCCCTCTCCCAGGGGCTTTCTTGGTTCTGGTGCCCTTCCCAAGGACAGCCCCACAGGTGGGTGCAGCCAGCATGGCAGGAAAGAACAGGCAGCAGCCACAGCGGTCAGCACGGCGGGAAAGCCAAGGATAAAGCCTTATCACCCAAGTGTGATAAAGCCTTAATAACCAAGCGTGCTGCTCCTCGGACAGGAGTATTCCTGCCTAAGCTCACCACACATTGCATTTCCCTGTGGCTTTCGGCAGGATATGAATGGCTCTTCAGTGCCGGTGGTCGCTCCCCTCTTTCAGTGAAAATTGCAGATTTTCTTCCTGTTGGACCCGCCTCAGTTCCAGTCTCTTGGGGGTTGAAAGCTGGCACAGCATGGGTGCCAGAGACGTTCCCACAGCTTGGCTGGCGTCCACAAGGAGGAGTCTGTCTTTAGCCACGATGGTCATTTCCAGGGAAAACAGCTTGTGGTATTGACCAGGACCCTACGCGGACAACAGAAGAGCAAGGATGCGGCCGTTTGCCACAAGTCCAGTGGAGCAGGCTGCTCAAACACAGCCCACGGTGACTTTCTGTGCCGCTGGGCCTGTGGGGACAAAGGATTAAGCCTGAATTACCTGCATGAAATAGAGCTATCGCTAGCCTCGTGCAACGGCACCCAGGAGCTGGTCCTGAAAACCACCAATCCAGGACACGGAAAGCTTTTAACCGCTGTGGCTATTCTGGAATAGACTGTGCCGTGTGCATCCATTTCTATTAACAACCCTTCTCCTGCAGCCGCAAAGGAGTTTGAGAGCTTGCTTATGGCTAAAGGGGGTTGGTGACCTGGGACGGTGGCTGAGGCTTGGGGCTTGCATTGCCTGTGACCAGCTATGAGCACAGAGTGACAGAGGAAAGACTTTCCCTGGGGAAGAGGCACCAGGGAGTGGCTGAGGTGGAGGAAAGCTTCGCCCCGGTTTTGGCTGTAGGTGGAAAGCTCTGGATCAGCACGAAATTCTACGTCTCCTGTAGCATGGCACAGGTACCGAGTCTTCTGTTGGTACCAAGTAGAGGCAGAATGTAAGGCAAAGTGGCTCATCAAATGGGAATGATCTAGGGAAATTTACTTGGCTATTAAAAGCCCCATTGCTCCAGAAGTTGAATCTTTTTTCTCTAGTCCTTTTTTTTTTTGGAAGGGGGTGGCGGGAGGGGCATGGATAATTTATCTTCATACCTACAAAACCACGCATTGTAGCAGTCAAGATGGAATACGCCTTTCTCACGTACCTTTTCTTTTTTGAACACGGTGAGTTCAATCTGCTGATCAATAGCCCACTGCGTTCAATAGACGCCTTGGATTTCTATCCTTCGGCTCAAGAGCTAGACACAACCTTCTGTCGTTGGTGTTAGCACAATTAATGCAGATAATCTGCTATCTTCTCCCTAATAATCTAGGCTACATACTACCTAACAATCTATGCGAGAGTACAACCTGATCCAGTGTTACACGCAACATCAGCACTGTGAAGAGCTGTGACATTCAAATGAAAAAGGAGACATTTTGAACACCTTGTAATAGCTTGCAGGAATACAAAGGGGAAGCACTGTGTAAATAATACCCAAACCAATATGGATTTTTCCCCTAAATTTCTGAACCTCCTGTGACAAGTGATGGCCTATCAAAGTGCATGTCTGCCCCCCCCTGCGCTGCACCACGTGGGATCTGTTCACATTCCCTGGTCTGGGAGATGGGGCAGAGCGGACCCTCCGGCAGCTTGCAGCTTGTGGCACAGAAGCGGGAGGAGAGGCTCATGCGCCGGAGGGTCCTGCTGTCAACCTGGAGGATCTTGACAGGCTGGAGAAAGGGGCTGACAGGAACCTCCTGTAGTTCCCCAAGGGGAAGAGCAAAGTCCTGGAGACCTGGGGACGAAGAAGCCCTTGCGCCAGTAAATGCTGGGGGACACCCAGCTGGAAAGCAGCTGTGCAGACACCTGGGGTGATGGTGGACGCCAAGTGGAGCGATTTCGAGCCAGAAAAGTGCCCCTGGGGCAAAGGCGGCTCCCTGCCTCCTGGGCTGCAGGAGGCAAAGCGTTGGCAAGAGGTGGAGGGAGACGGTCCTTCCCCTCTGCTGGGTCCGTCCAGCCCGCCCGGGGCTCCCCAGTGCCAGGCAGAGACGGCCATACTGGAGAGAACTCTCACCCACTGGGTGGGTGCCCCTCCCACTTTCCGTTGGGCTCAGAATGTTGGTCGTTGGGCTTAGAATGTTGGTCGTTGGGCTCAGAATGTTGGTCAGTTGGAGCCCACAGCCACCAGAGACAGCAGCACGGAGCTGTGCTGGCACACAGGAGCGCTGGGAGGAGGCAGGATCCGGCCGAGCAGCACCTCGCCGGCACCGGCACCTCGCCTCCCATCCCCGCTGTCGCCGAGTGGCCCGCGTCCTTGGTCCACGGCGAGGGTCCTCCTCTCCCGGGCAGGATGGGCCAGGCCAACTGCTGCTGCGGCTCCAGGTGAGCTCTCCCTGTGCCTCGGGGGCACGGCCGGGACCCGCGGTGGCAGCGGCCTTTCTCATGCCCGCCGCTCTCTGCTCTGCAGGGAGGCTCTCGCCGACGCCGAGGCGGTGCTGAGCGCGGACGTGCGGCTGACCCGGGGCCGCAAGAGGAGCGAGAGACGCCTTCTCCTCCTCCAGGAGGAACTGGTGATCGCCAAGTTGCAGTAAGACCCTCAGAGCCCAGCTGCCTTTCCCCCAGCCGCCTTTCCCCCAGCCCTGGCCCTGGCCCCGGGGCAGGGACACCCCGGCACCAGCCCCAGGCCCCGGCACCTTGGTGGGTGCTGGAGGCGCCCATCGCTGTCCGTCCGTCTGTCCCAAGGGCAAGTGGGGGACGGGGCTCTGCCCGGGGGGATCCCCAGGAGGTCACCTCCAGCTCACCGCCTGCCTCTCCTGTCTGCTCTCTGCAGACGCGGCACCAGCGTGCGCCCACAGCTCCGCCTGGCCCTGGACCAGCTGTGGGTGCTGAGCGGCGGAAAGGAGGCAGCGGGGGACGAGGAAGAGGAGGAAGGCGGCGATGAGGACAGGACCTCCGTCATCCTCGTCTGGTCCACCGGCTCCTGTGTTGCCGCTTTTGGGTGAGTCGTGGTGCCACGTCCCATGGTCGGGCAGGAGAGGTTCACAACCGTGCCCACGCCATCCTGTGAATGGCCTCTGCCCTGCGTGCAGAGCCTGGGCAGGGAGCAGGAAGCACGCTGGCAGGGAGGGATGGGGGCATTGCCAGGTCCTGCATCCCTTGGTGCCCTTTGGGTCCCCAGAAGAGAAGGGCAAAAGCAGCTGCTCTGGCAGGACACGGGGAGCCAGGGCTTGGGCAGCGTCTCTGTCCTGCCCCACGGGGCTTTGTCCCACTCCGGCGTCCTTCCCCACGGGGCAGGGCTGCACAGGCGCCCGCCTCTGCCCACGGGCTGGGGGGCAGCGGGTCCTGACGCTGGTTCTCCTCTCTTTCTGCAGCTCCTGGGCGCTGAAGGAGCTGTGGGTGGGCACGCTGCTGGGGTAAGCCAAAGGGGATGCTGCAGGCACAGCCGGACGGGGGAACACAGCTCCCCAGCTGGGGAGAGGTGCCCTTGCGGCTGCGGGCAGCTCTCGGGCAGAGCTGCCTCACAGGAGAGAAGGGGCAGCTTGGGGCTCAGCCTGCTCTCTCCCTGTCCCTTGCCGGTGCACAGGACACCAGGAGGAGCCAAGAGAGCCCGCGTGACCCGTCTCCCCTCCCTCAGACCCCTGGAGAAGGAGCTGAGCTGCCGCCACACCGTGAGTGTCTCCCCGGTCTGGGCTCTGTCCCCGAGCCCTGGTCCTGAGGCATTGCTGCTCACCTTCCTCCGCTCCTTCTCTCTTGCCCAGTGGAGGACATTCAGCACCAGGAGCCTGGAGAGGCTGATGGAGGGCCAGGCAGAGGTGAGAATGGCTGCCTTTCACCCGTCTCTGGCTGTGCCGGCGTCTGCGGCCAGCGGGGTGAGCTTGTAAGGCAGAGATGGAGGGAGGGAGCGTCCCGCGGTGCCACTCGGGGAGCGTAGAGGGTTGGGGAGCCACCAGGCATGCCAGCACATCCTCGCTGGCGGCGCTGGGGGGAAGCCTGCTGTGTGGGGCAGAGAGCCCAGGAGGGCAGAGGGTCCCAGCTCTGCCGCGCTCAGGCTGCTGGTGCCGGGTGGCAGCTCACCGGTGGCCCTTTCTGCTGCGGGGCTGCTCTCTAAGCGCAGCCTGCTTCTTGCAGGATCGTCCCAAGCAAGGGCAAAGGCCACCGACAGCCCCATCTATCAAAGCTGGGGGACTTTGCGGCTCACCAGGTGAGTTCTGGAAAGAAGCACATTGTCCTGCAAATGGTTGAGCTGTGCTCACTTGTCCTTTGAGTGTCTCCATGCAGGTGCGGCACCCCAAGGGAGGACGTCACCTGGACGAGCAAGGACACCTGCTGGGCAGCAGCCGCTGGATGTGGTTCTGCGGGGACCCAGAGCCTCTCCTGCTGCCCACAGTTTGGAGGAGGGCAGGGCGAGGGCTGGGACAGGTTGTCCCGGTGGCATGCCGGCTCTCAAGAGCTTCCGAGCTGGAGCCGCTGAGCTGGAGCTGTGGTTCCAGCTGCTGGCTCCCTGCCCATCCTGCCTCAGCCCTCAGCACCGTGCTGCAGGCAGGGCAGGCTCCGGGAGTGCTGGCCCGGCTGTCTCCATTGACACGCTCTTGCTCCATTTTCCTTTTCGGAAGGAGGGAACACCATCAGGAGGAGGAAGAGGATGGGGCTGCCCTGGCCCTTTGCTCATCGGAGGACCCTGGCCGCTGCCCAGGCGCCAGGGCAGGTGGGCTCCGGCTGCAGCAGGGCGCTCTTTGGCCAGCCCCTGGCAGCCCTCTGCGGGGAGGACGGCTCCCTGCCCCGGCCCATCCAGGTAAGCCAGCCTGGGCAGGGGGTCCCCAGCCCTCCCTCCCGCTGCTCCAGAGGGGAGGTGGGTGTCCCCAGGAGCTCCGGGGATGGGGGATTGGGCCCTTCACCCCCAGAAGACGCTTCTGGTGCCAGCCCCCTTTGCGGGGGGCAAGGAGCAGGATCTGGGGCAGTGCTTTGGTCACTGCTGTTGGAAGGCAGCTTCTCAGCCAAGCAACTGTCCTCCTGCCCCTCCTGCAGGAGATGCTGGCTGTCCTGCACAAGGAAGGACCGTCGACAGAAGGGATATTCCGAAGAGCTGCCGGCAGGACAGAGTTTCGTGAGCTGCGGGAGGCCCTGGACCACGGTGCGGATGTCGACCTGGGCAGCCAGCCTGCGCTGCTGCTGGCCGTCATCTTGAAGGTGAGCGCTTCTGACCTGCAGCTGGAAGAGCTCCTGGCTGGCCTGGAGTGTTTAGAGGCTCACCTGGAGCCCCTGGCATTGCAGGACTTCCTCCGAAGCATCCCCGCCAAGCTCCTCGTGACAGACCTCTACGAGGACTGGATGGCAGCGATGCAGAAGAGCGGCAAGGAGGAGAAGGTTGAAGAGCTGAAAGCGTAAGTGTGGGCAGCAGCCTGCCTGTTGAGGAGGGACTGGTAGAGGCCTGGGACTTGCCTGAAAAGGGACGGTCTCCTTAAAAAGCTGTGTCTTCTGACAGCTTGCTTTTGCTGCGGTGGGCTTAGATTTCGGGGGAAAGGGCACGGAGAGGGAGCCTTCCCTTGCCTGGGCTTGGGTGAAATGAGGAGCTGGGAAGCAACGCCGTGCTTCCTTCCTGAAGCGCAGGAGCACTGGCCGCTGGCTGAGAGCACCCGGAAAGCTGCGCAACCCACCTGTGTTGGGCAAGCTTTGGGGACAGCTGTGGGCAACATCTGCTCTATTAACGTTGAGTTCCTGTTCCCTCAGGGTGGCCGAGAAGTTGCCTGGAGCCAATCTCGTCCTCCTCAAGCGGCTGCTGGCCCTCCTCCAGCACATCGGCCACAACGCCTCCAGCAGCAGAATGACCGCCAGCAACCTGGCCATCTGCCTTGGGCCAAATCTGCTGAGCCCACCTAACGAGGACGTGCTCCCCCTTGAGGCCATGCTGGCGGTGACTGAGAAGGTGCGCTGTACTGAGCAGCCGGCTGCAGCCTTGCCGGCCCATCCGAGCTTGGCTGCTCAGAGGTCCCTGGCTGCCTCCTCTCTTGAGCGAATGCTGGTGGGGTGGCTGCCTGCAAGAGCAGCCCCACAACCACAGCCTCCTGCGCAGAGGCAAGGGTCGGGAGTGGGAAGGGCTGTGTGATACATTTTCAGGCACCTGGGTTGAGACTGAGGGTTTGATGTGTGCAGGTGAACGTGCTGGTGGCGTTTCTCATTGAAAACTGCGGTGACATCTTTGTGGAGGAGATGGCTGGCCGCTCCTGTCCATCAGCCGGGGAGTCGGCAGCCCCCATGGACAGAGCCACAGGTATGAGGAGGAACTGAGGGCTGTCCCAGGCTGGGGCTTGGGCTACCAGAAACCTCAATGTCGAGAAGACAGCTGGTGTAGGGCTTTGGGTGGGTTTTGCTTTAGGTGTGCTTTACTTCCAAGGAGTCACTTTGCTGCACGTGCTTTTCCTTTCTAGACCTGCATTTGGAAGAGCAAAGTGGCCCTGCAGGCAGAGCAGACAAGGACCACCAGGCAGAAGCCTTGCTGCACACACCACCCGCTTCTCTGCTGGATGTCCTCAAAGAAGCTGGGGGAGACGCGGTGGTGGAGTCCGAAATGTCAGAGGTATGGCAGCTCCATCAGGGGCTACCCTCCTACCCGAGACACGGTATCCCCGTGTTTGCTGAGCTGCCAGAAACGAACTGAGTGTCACACACCCGTGTGAACCCTGTGTTCCAAAGTGAGGCCCTTGGAAGAACGGGCTAATGCAAACCAGCCAGAGGGATCTTCTCTGTAGGGCTAAGGCAGCATTTTGCCAAACAGTCGCCTGCTACTCCAGGGTGTCCCTTGCCACCTGCTGACTCTGACATTTCTGTTGTAGGCACCCGTTGCTTTGGCTCCAGCCACCCCAGGGAGCACAGTAGACTCCCTGGGATGCACAGAAGGACTAAAGAGCGTTTCAGAGGAAAGAAGGTGAAATGAGTCAGCTTTGGGTAAATCAAGAACTGATTCTAGTTGATCCTGGCTTTACCTACCTAATCATACTGTGGGATGGAAAGGTTTGCAGGCTCCCCCCAGGAGAAGGAAAACGGAAAGAAAAGAAAGAGAAAACAGGCCTGGGCAGAGGAGAAGGAATGCCAACGAGAAAAGAAAAGAAGGAAGAGAGAAGGAGATGGGGACTTAAAAGAAGCAGGAAGGTCCAGCAGGTCAGGAAGCCCAGGTGTGTACCAGGCTCTGCTGCCCATCTTTCCCAACTCTCAGCGCTGCTCCAAGTCAGTCCGACCCGCTGGCAAGGGACGGTGCTGCGCGGGGCTTGGAAATAACTCCATGGCCACTCCCCAGGGGCTCCCCATCGAGCCCTGCTGCGTGGCACAGGGGCCCTGTGCATCTGTGCACGCATGCAGGTCTCCAAGTGCATTACCCGTGGGGATAAGGTGCCAGAGCCATCCCCTGGTTGATGCCAGCCATAGCTCTCTCTTCTGGGCTATGAACAATTCCTCGTCAACGGTGTTCCCCAAAGAAAGGGGAACCAAGTCATGCCTATTCCTGCCTTCATGGGTTTATCAGTGCTCTCTGACTCTGTCGTTGTAGGTGCCGTTTCCCTGTTACGGGCTGAAGCCCTGTGACTCCCGGGCCCGCCCCCCGCCGCAGTTGATGTTTGCAATAAAAGGATCTTTTCTCTCTTCTGAGTGTGTCTGCCATACGATATTCTGGACTAGGTAGATGGGGTTTTGTGGTGAGTCCTCGGGGAGGAGTCTGGGATCTTGCCTTGTCCCAGCATCCTTTCCCGCAGGCATCAGGGTTGAGTTCAGGTGCTTTAGGAGTGAAACCAAAGCACAGACTCACACAGGAGGGTGGAGGTTGGAAGGGACCTGTAGAGTTCCTCTGGTCCAACCCGCCTGCTCAAGCAGGCTCACCTAGAGCAGCTTGCCCTGGACAACGTGCCCTTGGGTTTTGAACATCGCCAAGGACGGAGACTCCGCAAACTCCCTGGGCAACCTGTGCCAGTGTTTGACCACCCAGACAGGAAAAAGTTGTTTTCTCATGTGCAGCTGGAGCATATCATGTGTTTTCATTTGTGCCTGTTGCCTCTGGTGCTCTCAGTGGGCACTCTTGAGAAGAGCCTGGCTCCCTCGTCTTCATTCCCTCCCAGCAGATTTAGAGAGATAGATAGATAGCTAAGACACCCCCCCACACACCCCCAGGCTTTCTCTTCTCCCCACGGAAGTGTGCCAGCTTAAAAGCAGCAGGGAAAAGTCGGCTTCCTTGAGGCTCCTTGTTTTGCAGGTGACCTGGAGACGTGAGGTTCCCCTGCCAAGCTGGCCCAGGGAAGAGAGGCGGAGGGCTGGAGGGCACAGCTGGACTCCTGCTCCTGCAACAGCAGGGACTCGCTGGCCAGAAATGGCCCCGAGGACCCCGGCAAGGGGCTGTGCTCAGTGCTGCAGAGGAAGGCGAACCCCCCCGGGACCTGTGCCAATCTGCCCGGGGGAAAAACTCCTTCCTGAGCCCAGCCCTGGTGCCCCGAGCAGGGTCCGGGGAGCTCCTGCGGGGGAGCGCGTTTGGGGTCGGCAGCCAGGGACCTAGAGAGTGGTTTTATGAGTGTGAGTGAATTTGCTTTTGCAATGAGATGTGTACAGGCATTGCCAGGGCCTGGCTTTACTCTGGAAGTGACTGTTGTTAGCTGCTGCAGAATTGAAGAGACTGTGCTATGAACACCACGCCAATTAGGCTGTCTCCAGACCTGAAGCTGCATTAAATCTCGTGCCACACTAGTCTCCTTTTTCCTTTGGAGAAGTAGGCCGAGTCTTTGAAATTCTGCCACATGACTTTATTTTGGGATGAATTGAAATGCAGTTGTTTCTTTAGCTTTGCTTATTAGCATTCTGCTGGAATAGTGTCAGATCCAGGAGGATTAACCTTCCTCCTTGTTTTGTTCTCTGAGTTGATTTTGGAGAGGAAGGCGTGTTGTCTGTCTTGTGGTGTCGTGTGGTGTTCAGAAGATGCTTGAAACGTTGCTCTTGTCTGTGACCGAGCTCTTTCCCTCAGCGTAATCCCTTTGGACAGCACTGCCAGTAGTGTGCGTACGTTTCTGAGCAGCCTGCAGGTGTTTGATCTCCCGATGGTAGAGAGAGCACTGCATTTGTTTGAGTTTGGCAGCCTGTCATCGCGCCTTGCTTTCTTCCATTCTTTCCACCCTCTTCCCCTCATCGCCGCTTCAGCGTCCCTTCCTGAATCATACTTTTGTGTCCCTGCTGATTCCTGAAGACTTCATGACCACAGCGTAAGTCTTGGGTGGGTGATATCTGTCCTTCTGCTGTGGCGCGCTGTGTAACTCCTTTCATTAACTTCTTCCATATTAAGCAAGGAGAGGGCCTTTCTGAAGAGGAAGGAAAGTTCTCATCTCTGACCGAGTTCTGGCTGGGGCCCCTGAATGTGGAGGATATGAGAGTGGCTGCCTGCCAGACCATATACCAGCGAATACTTGCATGCCGTAATTCCTTACACTCCACCCTATTTCCTTATTTCCAAGTGACACTTGTGCGACATTTGTTTACTTCTTAATGGGTTCAGCTTTTCTTTGAGACCTTCTCTCTCCCTGTGCATTGTATTGTGGGCCGATACCTGGCAATGAACAACTTTTGAGAAGCTGGCTTACAAAAGATGTCGTTAATAGGTGCGAACACAGTTTGATGCAGGCAGTACCCAACTCCCAGCATCACAGGGCCTAGCTCCAATGCTGTGAAGGCCCGTTCCTCTGCAGGTTTGCACTGTGGAGGGGATTGAGAGACACGTCCTGCCGGTTCCTTCTTTTAGTCCCTTGAGCAGAATGGCATTGCGATAGGCTGGAAGAGAGAGGTGCTGGTTTGAGGGCACCTTGTCAAAAACCCCAGTCCTAAAGGTTAGTGAGGACTGACTGAAAAGATCTGATCTCTCATCCTTTGTATCCTCAGATGCACAAAATACAAATGGGCAGAAAATTGAAAAGGAACAGTCCTTGTGGAAGACTGGATGTTTTTTAAGAACAATAAACTGGGAATTCATCTGCCTGCTAAGTATTTTCTCTGTGCAATGGGAATGATGTTTTGTTGTTGTTTAAACTCTTACAAGGAACGTAGCTCTGTTGCTTTTTGGCTGGGGTGGGACTAACTCTCTGTTTGTTTCACAGCGGTCTGGATCTCGACACCACTGAAAGTGCTGTCAAGGAGTTAGAGGTAGGAGATGAAGCAGGTCCACGGGAGCTTAGCTGAATGTTAGGCTGAGCAAATCTTTTGTTTGTTATGGGACGGAGGACGTTTTGTCAAATGCAGCATTTCAAGTGCGAGTAATGGGGAACTTCTCTAGAGAGTACGAGGGTGAAAAAAATGACGTAAATGAAAAGTGTCATCAACAGGCAGCATTAGCGCGAGTAATGCTTTTATCAGAAATACTTCAAAGAAGCTACTGCCTGTTGAAATTGGACAAATGAAAACTCCTATTTGTGGAGCTCGTTGCACTCCGTGCCTTGCTGGTTCCTGTTCAGATTCGTTCTGCAGTAGCACTTTCCCGTGGTTTCGCTCTCAGCCCCAGACCTGACCACTGCTTTGAACTTCTCAGGCTTGACTAGCTGTCAGACCCTCCTAGTTTTTCAGGAGCTGTGGCAGTACTGGTGAGCTAGCTTGATAGCAGCTAATCTAATGCTCAATTGCATGTGCTTTCCTCATAGCTGTGGGAGCCAGGGGACGTTCTTTTAATGACGCCATTACTTTGTGGCCAAGCTCGGTGACAGCTGATGAGTTCTGTTGTTGTCATCTTCTTCCTGAGACAGAAGAAAGCCCCTGCCATTCCCGAGGAAATGAGACCAATATACTGCCTGCTTAAAAATGCTCCTGTTAGTTAAGTTTAAACAAATCTTCAGAGTACAGTAGTAGCATTGTAAATAGTATTGAAGAAAGTGTGCTGATCTTAACTGATACAGAAAATTATTGGTTCTTTTTTTTTTTTCTTTTTCACTTTTGAAAATACTGAAAGGTATTCCTAGAAAAAGTTTCCCCTTTATAAAGCAGGAGTTTGTTGGAGCTGAATTACAGTTCCTTTGTAACTGAATTGGGTCAATATTCTGAAAAAGGGGAATATGTTTATTTTTGAAACAGGTCAATAGTGCATGTGTTGTGCTGGCAAGGAGGAGGCTTCTTAAATGTAGAACTTCTTAAATTTAAAAGCACACCTCCACTCTCCATAGTAATGCTTCCATGTTAATTCAGGGTTAAGATATTCATTCACTTCAGTTTCTGTGAATCTGTTAGGGCAGCATGCTCTGAGGTGATGGGAGGGAGCAGGGGGAAGAAGGGGAAGAGGAAAAGCAAAATATCTGGAACCTGCTCTTCCATGACTCCTGCAAACTGCAATGTTATTTTTTTCCCAAGCCTGAAAACTGTACTTGACAGTGGAATTGTGGCTATCTTGTTAATATTCTTCCTTCCTTTCTTATTTTGGCCTCTCCAGGAAGCAATTCGAGTAATCCTCGGAAATCTTGATGATTTACATCCATTTTCTACAGACCACTTCACTATCTTTCTGTGTACCCTTTCTTTCCTACTTGTAAAAGAAAAGATCCAATGACTTGTATCTGTTGGGCATTGCTTAATTTGACATTCCTGCCTAGTAGTGCGCAGATCTTTAGCTGGAGTACGAGTCCTTTGAGCTTTGCAGTTTTACACTAGCTGAAGATCCTCCTCAGTTGTTGCCTTCACCAGAGAACTGATGTACGTAAAAAGAATGTTTTGCAGTGTTTTCAGATGGCCACCCCTGCGTTCCAAATCTGATTTAGCCAGAGAAAACAAACGTGTATATGTAAAGTCCCAGGAAGCCCACGTAATGCGATTGCAAGGAAAGCTAGTGCGTTGTTTCAAAAGGTTAATAAAACGTAAAGCGCTCCTTACAGGCGCAGCAGTGTTGGCCCACTAGTAGAGAAGACCGCAGTAGTTTTCTTGTAAGGTACATTAGGATTAAACATTGTAGTTGCTGTAGTGTAAAGGGTTAAGAAGAAGTTACTCTCCTGAGGCTGTTGTTGCAGAGAAAAGTAAGTTAGTTGAAGGAGAAGCCTTTTCAGTCCTAAGGTGTGTCAGTTTGTGAATCGGATCAGGCCCTTTGGCATCATCACCTCCCGTGATTCCGAGTGCCCAGGAGTAATGAACACCCACGTGTTTCCGCCTCCAAGGCATTCCCTTCCAGTCTCGGCAGACTGCGTTATTGCCACCCCTGGTCCTAGCAGGCAAGAACGAGATCATCCTCTTTCCCTGTCAGAAGCTGGTATGTATGAGAGCAACTTATTCCTCTTACTGCCAGGAAGAGAAAGTAGCCCAGAGCATTGTCAGAGAGGAGGCACCCAAACAAACGAAGCCTCGTTGTTGGTTTGCTTCGCTAAAGCGCAGCCAGTTTTGCCTGCGTGCTTGAGGAGGGTTTGATTCCCGAGCTTGTATTTCTAGAACTGGGAAGTCCATCCACCTGCTCAGCCAGCACCGGGCCCTGCGGAGAACTGCAAGCTCAGAGGCCTGACGTGATGAGTTGTCCTGCAATCTGTGTGTCGGGCTCCTCGCTGTAGCATACCTCTTAGTTAATCACCAGCTGTGGGAGTCCTTGAAGCCAAACTCAAACGAACAATTTCATCCCTTAAAGGAACTGATTGCGTCAGCGTTTCATCTAGGCAAATCTTGGGCTCCATCTCTGGTCCTCAGGATGTTAGTTTCTGCTAGCAAATGGAGTAAAAGTATTCATGTTACCTGTTTCTTCCTGAGATCAGAGGCACGTAAGGAGACTGCTGCCTGGCGTCACCCATTCTTGCACGCATGAGCTCCTAGGTGTGCGAACTGCACCCCCAGGAAGGAACGTCTGTAACTGTGGCGTTTGTCATGTCAATTATCTTTTGTCCTCCCATTTTGAACTGTGAAGTGAATGTAATGACGCTACTCCTGTGAATCCTAGTCCTTTTCAGTTTTTAAAAAAATTACTTTTTAGTTAGGAAAGCTGATGAGGTTTTATTCACAGGGTTGGGAGCGCCTGGCATGTTGTTTCTTGCGGGAAGATGTCAGGACTGAAGCCAGATACAGTTAAGGAAAGACAATGCTATTAATGCAAGCAACTGATGGGAGAGTGTCACCTGGGTGTGTTTCTTGTAATGTGTTACTAGCGCTTTTTCACCAAGTTCATACGGACAGATTGTAGGTGCTCCCTTCTGCATATACGTTCAGTGTGGTATGACTTTTGAAGCTTTACAAGAGGACTCCTGCTCCTTTGAAATGTTAGTGCTATGTTCTTAAGTCTTATTGTTGTTCTCAGATGTCAGTAAATGGGAGAGAGTATCGAAGATGAGATTCAAACATGAGAATGTCCACCTCGTGCCTTATCCCTACATTTGCACGATGTATCTAGAACTCGGCTCTATTTCAGCACGGCGTATCTTGTGGTAATTCACTATGGTTATGTTTGGATAATGTCTGGAAACATCTATGATCTATGTCTTGCTTTTCCCTTTCCCTTCCTCCACTGTGTCTTTGAATGAGAGGGAGCAAAACTGCGTGCGGTATGGCTGTACCATGGATTTGAAATAGAGCATAGCAATGTGTTCTCTTTTGTCCTGTATTGCTTTTTTTGAAAATGTCTGGAATTTCTCTTTGCCTTTTCACCCACTGCTGACTCTTCAGCTAGTATTTTTATGAAGCAATGCCCAGTGGCTCCCAGCCTTCATTCTTGAATGTCGGTAACTAGGCTGGAGCCAGCACATATATATATGGAACATGTGTTTTTCTTCCTTATGCTTGACTACATTTGTTGACGTTGAATTTCACGCTCTTTGTTTCTGTTTTCCTAAAGAAAGAATGCATTTGTTTTTCTAAATAATGATAGTAATAATGGTAATAATGTCTTTTGTATAATTAGCAAATGTTGTCACCTCCCTAGTGTCTCATTTTCCAGGTTTTCTATGAATTCCCTGAAGAGCCTCAGGCCCCAGCTGAGACCTCTGTGGGACTCTGCATTGAACCTCCTCTGTTGTGAAAACTGAGGTTTTTTTCTTACTGTTTCCTGTTCTGATGATTGGTCCCTGGGAAAGGCTGCTGCTGGTCTGTCTTGTGAGCACTTAGTAGATATTCTGGTCTCCCTTATCAAATGGACAAGTAGTCCAAAGCAATTGTCCCCATCCCACTGGCTTGTGTTATTCACAGCCAGGAATTCTGAAAGAGCTGTATTTGCAGTTCTTCGGTTTCAAGATATCATATGCAAGTCCAGCATTGTTTCTAAGTCATTTATCTTGTTCTCAGGACGTGTGGTGCAATGCAAAAAAGTACTATAAAGTTGGTTAAAGAAAGTCCAGTCACCAAATATTCACCAGATTTTACAATACCTCTGTTACAGGTAAAGAAGTAAACAAGGGCAGTGATGAGCTTTTAAGTTGCGTGTGTGGTTCTCTTTTGTGTGTTGTTTTTTTTTTTAAAAAAAAGTGATATTCCAAGTAGTCTGGAGAAGCAGAAGATATATCTAGGCAATGCTGTAGTTGTCCTGTTTCTGGGTGTCAGTCAGGCAGTGTAAGGTGGGAGTGAATTCTCACCTAGAACCATCCAAGTTGAGGGAAACCTTCCTGTCAATTCCAGCGGACTTTGAATGAAGTCCTGCCTGAGGACGTGAGAGCCGTGCTGGCTTCAGTTAAATGTGTTTTCGCCAAGTCTGAGCTGAGCTGTCAAATGGTTTCTTCGCTGTGAGAGTCTGTATGAGGTCAATAGTGCTGAATAATGAAGTAGTTTCCTAAGTGCTGCATGTGTCGAAAACAACCAAGTTAAGCTTCTTTGGAAAGTAATTGTTTAGTGAGATCTCAGGGTGGGTTTGTTTTCAATACAGGTAAGTGTCTGAAGATGGAGTGAATTAGTGAAGGTGTCCTGTCCAAATTCCCCCCGAGGAAATCCCGCTCTCTCTGCTAGCATTACGTTCCTGCTAATGATGTTCCTAGGCCCTCCTCTAAAAATGGAGCCAATAGGATGTCCTGGGAAGCAGTAGTTCTTCTTTAAAACTGTTGAGCATAATTCTCTGGATGGCCTCTCAGTGCTTACCTTCTGTTTGAATAAGGCAGCTAATCTTTTATTCCTGAGTCATTTTTTGGTTTTGGTTGTATAAGCCTGGACAATGTTGCGAAACACAGATGTATATTAAGTCTGACTTTTGTTCTAAAATAGAAAAGTCAAAATCAAATTTTATCAATACCAAGTTTGCAATGTTTTGAAGGTCAAGAGAAGAAAAGAAGTGTCAGATAGTGCTGCAGTGGAAGAAATGGTGAAGAGGAGAAGAGTGGAAGTCGGAGCGGAGGCCTCATGCCCACAGTCGGGTGTGGGCAGGTCAGTTGACTACAAAATAGTCTTCTGGGGCACATATCGATGTTTTTGATGTCTCTTGCACCTTCCTTGTATTTCATTCCTGTGTAACCCTTTGGCCCATTTGTCGTCTTCCTTCTCTTCCCTAGGTGACAGAATCTAAGCAGCATTGCCCACGTTTGGGGAAAAGTTGTCCTGTGCTTTCAGGTTCCCATGCCGTTAACTAAAGCTCTTCCCCTCTCACTCCTTTGTGTTAACGTTACCTGCAGAATCACAGCGGGATGAGAACTGGGCGGCTCAACAAAGCGGTGCACTGGCTTGCACACCTGAGGCAGGGATGACAAGGGAGGAACTGGGAAGAGTTTCCTAGCTGCCTCCCAGCCTGCTCCTCTGAGTCGGCTGATGACTGCTGCCTCTCGGCTTGAGGCAGAGATCTCTGTCTGTGGCTTTCACAGAACCGTTGAGGTTTTCGGGACCTTTGATATCATTGAGTCCAAGCCCTCCTGCTCAAGCAGGGTCACCCAGAGCAGGTTGCCCAGGACGTGTCCCCTCAGGTTTTGAGTGGACTCCAAGGGTGGAGACACCACAACTTCTGTGGGCAACCGGTTGCAGTGCTCGACCACAGTTGCAGTCAGAAAGTTTTTCTTGTGTTCAGCTTTAATTTCATGTTTTGCAGTTTGTGCCCTTTGCCTCTTGTCCTGCCAGAAGGCGCTGCTGAGAAGAGCCCGGTTCCCTCTTCTTCATTCCCTCCCATCAGATGTACATGGATAAGAGCTCCCTGAGCCTTCTCCAGGCTGAAGGGTCTCAGCTCTCCCAGCCTCTCCGCATATGAAAAGTGCTCCAGTCCCTTCGTCACCTTTGTGGCCCTTTGCTGGGCTCGCCCCAGTGAGTCCCAGTCTTGTCCTGGGGAGCCCAGTCTGGACAGAGCACACAGACTGGCCCCAGCAGCCCTGAGCAGAGGGGAAATGATCCCCCCAGGCCTTGCTTTCTCATTCAGTGCTGTCTGTAGGTACATGCATAAATTTGCATGTCTGAGCAGCCTCTCAGGCTGTTGTTGCTGGAAGGGTCTTTCATTCCGTCTAGCTGGCGCTCTAGGCTTTCACCTGTCTCCTGCCTTGCTGCTCTTTCTTCTTGAGCTCTTGGGGTATTTCTCACGGAATGTTAAGTGGTTAAAACGTAACACAAGACATGGTTATTCAAATGCATTTGTCTCTTGTTTCTCTGTGCAGCCTGATGAATATCATGGCACTAAATGACTCATTGTTATTCCTTGTATTGCAGATAACTAATTCTTGTTCCTCAGATGCAGCTGTCCTAGGCGGGTAGTATGTTTCACCGGAACTGTTGACCCAGGTGGAAAAAACAGTCTTCTCGGTTCTAGCTAGCAGCCAGGATAAACTACTGTGTAGCAGGGTTTTTTTCTGAATCTACCCATTGATCCAATAAGATATTCTTTTTCCCTACCGTATTTGTGCCTCCTGTTATCCTCAGGATGCTAGAGCTTCAGCTCTACTGTTAGAAAGAAAAAGAGAGAAAACATGATGCTGCTAGTGGGCTTTGCTTCTCAGGAGGGTGAACGAGCCTGTGAAGGGTTTTCCTTCTGCACACTTTTGAGCCTGACACCTCTCATGCAGGAAGTTTCTCTGTTCTGGAGAGTTTTTGCTCCAAGCAGAGCTGGCTTCTCCCCAGGCACTAAGTTTTCCAAGCGGGAAGGCTCTAGGGGTGCATGGCTTTAAGTAGCTGCCTGGATCCGCATCATAGCTTGTGATTTCACAATGGTCCCTATTGTGTCTCTGGAGTTGGTGCACACTGGGTGCCACTTAGCTCCTCCCGTGAGGGCTACTCCATCAGTCCCTGGGGAATCGGGCCCCCTGACTGACCTGGAGGTTCAGTTGTCCCCGAAACCCAGTGACTGACGTGAGGATGAACCCAAACGGGGGTTACAAAATGACACTTCTGGAAGAGTTACAGGTAGCACGGCCGGGGCTCAAAAGTGCAGTTTTGTGGGTTGGGGTTGGTTTTTTTCCAGTTTGGAAATCACTTTTTTAGACAGGAACCTCAAGAACAAAGCAGGAGGTGGGTTTTTTTGGTCTGAAACACTCATCCCTCTCCTGCTGTATTAAAGACGTCCAGACTCTCGTGGTATACAGTAGAGGTGATGTTATGGGCTGTTTTATTTGCGTATGGGAAGGAAAACCTCCTACAAGTCCGTGGTTTTAGGGCTGTGCCTGAAGGAGGAGGAGGCGGCACGTAGAGGCGTGATGGCTCGTGGACTCGCGTGGACGCAGGGGTGGGTGATGGCTGGGAGGACGTAAGGGAGCTCTCCACCCCCAGCCCCAACTTTTCCCTTCTTGTCGTTGCTAAACAGAGACATGACGAGGAGGCAGTGATTGACCGGGGAAGAAGGAGCAACACTGTCAGTGTTCGCTATGAGGAGGAGGAGTTGGAAGGTGAGTCTCTGCTGAGATCCTGGTAGAGGAGCCACCAGCCCAGCGCGTTTTCCCATTGCACAAAGTCTCTCCTGTGTGCCTTGTCGGGTGTCACATCATGTGCAGCAAAACGTGCCGCGCTTCTCAATGAAGCAGCACAGTTATTGTCACGTTTTTTACTATTACGGCTTTTTAAACGGAGGGAAAAAGCCCCCCGGGAGGCCACGGTGTGAGTTGTAGCCACAGGGCTCGATAATTCACGGCTTTTTTTCTCGCAGAGGCTGCTCCTGGCTTGGAGAGGTCAGGAGAATCATTTCAGGGCTGCAGACGCGGGGCTGTGATTTTCTTTTTTTGTTCTGGAGTTCATTACGATGGGACTGATTTGATCGTCTCTTGTCGCCTCGTGCCATACAGAGATTTTGAAAATAATTAGCTTGTGTTGCTGCTTAATGAGCAAGTCTGAGTGTTGTCCAGCCGAAGCTGGAATTTGAGAAGAGGTCCAATACTTTGGGGGCACTTTTAGATGACCCAGAGCCAACACTTGTTGTTGCTGTGTTGTTGCAAAGCTCGAGTAAAATAGGCTTGGAAAAAAGGAGGTCCAGTGAAAATAACATTCAGGGAAGCTGGCGTTGCTCCTGGGATATATAACCGTGGCTTAGCAAGGCACCGGCCACCTCAACCATTGCCGCAATGCCGAGAGTGCTGCAAAAACCGCTGCTTTTTCGCAGGCCACCGGACCCTGTACGTGGGCGCGCGGATGCCACTGGTTAGGCAGAGCCACCGGCATCACCGACGCCACAGCCAGAAGCATCGGGAAGGGGAACGGGAGAAGGACTCTGCCCCGATGGAGCAGGGCTACCACTGTAAGTCCCACCGCGGCATTTGCTAAACTCCTGGGGGCAACGTGGGCGCTGGGGCCTTCTGCAAGCAGGTCCCCGTGGCTAGTTTGAGTGAGTTGCTGTTCTTCCGAGGGAAAGTGGCCGTATTGAGCAACACCCTCTTTTTCCCAAGTTTTCTTTTTTTTTGTTGTTTTTTTTTGTTTGTGTTTTTTTTAATGCAGTTAAATGCATAATGGGTTTAGGCTCGTCTTCCTTAGAGGGATCCTGGCTTTAAAAATGGCAATGTGGGGAAGGAAAGCAGCCCATCCTCATGCAGAGGTGGACTAGATGCTTCTCCTTCTCCACGGCTCTGTGCAAGCCCAGACAGATGCAGAGGAGAGGGGCCAGCCCAGTGTTTATGGCTGCACTGGTGCTGATGGCCACTTTGCACGTGAGCGTGACGAGCTGTGTTCAGGCGCAGTAACGGGATGGGTCTTTGCCTTCTGCCCCCAGGCTCCCCGTCCCAGCGGGTGCAGTTCATTCTCAGGAGCAAGGAGGACGAGCAGCACCTCTCTCACCACTTGTTCTCCGAGCTGGATGAGATCTGTGTAAAAGAGGGCCGAGATGGCGAGTGGAAGGAAACGGCAAGGTAAATCCCTGCTGCTTGGCTGCGGTGGGAGAGGAGTCCCTGCACCGGCAGCGCCCGTGGGCTCTGCTTTCTCCTCTCCAGGATGCGAAGCTTTTGCAGCTGCAGGTGGCGGCACGAGGAGCCTTCTCCTCTTGCCACCCCGTGGCTCTGTCAAAGGGGTTGCAGAGCTGGGGCTGTTTTCTTGCAATGGGGCTGATCGCACCCGATGTCCGCAGGTGGCTGAAGTTTGAGGAGGACGTGGAAGATGGCGGCGAGCGCTGGAGCAAGCCCTACGTTGGCACGCTGTCCTTGCACAGCCTCTCCGAGCTGAGGAGCTGCATCAGCAACGGGTCGGTGCTGCTGGACATTTGTGCCAACAGCATCGAAGAGATTGCAGGTACCATGGGCGCTGCATCCCTCCGGGAACGGCCGAGCTCAGCTCGCCACGGTGCTCTTCACTCCCAAATCAAACCCTGCCCCAATGGCACGTCCTTTTCCAGAAGTGCCACTGTGTTTTTCTCATGAGCTGTTTTTGGATGTAGACTGGGCATGCAACAGTCGCACCGTTTTTTTATTCCAATGCGGGGTCCTTTTGAAAGCAGTTTGTGGGGTTGGAGAAGCCACTAGAGAATATTCTGCAGCCAAAAAGGAGCGTGTGTCAGGGCTTAGCAGGCTGCTCTTAGAAATACAGAGTCTGCGTAAGAGCTGAACCTCCTTAAAGGAACTATTTCTTACAAGCTGTTTCCTCGCATTCTTTTTTTTGCTTTTGCCTTAAGATCCAGCATGTAAGAGTTTTAAGGCAGAGTTTATCTGGCGATGACCAAGCAGTGTATTTCTGTGGGGAAGATACTTGAAGTTAATTGCAAAAGCCGCTTTGGAGAAGTTATCTTTGACTGGCGGCAGGTCTCCATTCAGCCCTTTCAAGGGCTGGAGAAGTCGGAGCCGTTCTTAGCACGTTTCTCCCTGGGCTCGGCAAACTGCACTCGATCAGCACGGGAAGCTCTGGGAACGTCTGTGCTATAGATCGCTTATAATTTGGGTGAACGTGTAGAGTCAGAAAGGCCAGGTCGGGCAAGAAAATTGTGTCATTTAGAATGGGAAATATTTATCTTAGCGGAATGATGAATAAGCACTTGGATGCCATGTTTCTTAGCAGAAGAAAATTCTCGTTTTGGCTGCAAAGGCTGAACATTATTAAAAGGCCTTGCTATGCAAGGCTGAGCCGGCATTAGTGTGCAGCCTGTGTGGCACAGCCTTCCCTGGGGGCTTTGGGGGTCGGGACTTGTTGGGGTTTCTGCTCTGATGGCTTTGTTTCCCTTTGCCATCCTCAGATACGATCCTGGCCCAGCAAGAACAGTCCACGGAGTTTGACGAGCACGTGCGGGCGCAAGTTCGAGAAGTCCTTTTGAGGAAGCACCACCATCAGAACGAGAAGACAACCAACCTTCTGCCCGCTGTCTGCTCGTTTGCTGATGTGAGCAAGAGGCAGTCAGACCTGCACCTCCTCTACAAGCCAGGTGAGGCTTTCTGCAGGGCTGTGGCCCCATTAGACTTGTCCGGGCAAAGGAGAAGCGTCCCAGTTGCTCCTCGTCCATCTTTCTGAGTGTCTTTCTTTTTCCTACCAGCCCAAACAATCACCTCTTGTCCTTCTCCCACCGCTGCAGAAGCTAAAGATGGGGTGAACCCTGAGAGCAGAGCAACGGATTTAAGCAAGGTGAGACACTCGTAGCTTTCTCACGCCTTTAGGGCCAGATTTGCTCTTGCAAACTTGGCTGGAGAGTGTGCTGCAGAGCGCTGTGGGCTTTGCTTTTGGGGTAATTGCCTGAAAATCGCTTGTCGTGCCCAGGCGGAGCTGCACTTCATGAAGAAAATTCCCACCGGGGCTGAAGCATCCAACGTGCTCGTAGGAGAGCTGGATTTCCTTCACCAGCCCATCGTGGCATTTGTCCGCCTGAGCCCGGCTGTCCTCCTCTCGGGCATGACGGAAGTTCCCATCCCAACAAGGTGCGAATGAGAAGCGCAAATTTTTTCCGTAAAAAAGACACCCAACCAAAGATCGAGTTGCAGGCATCAGTTTGGTGTCCCAAGGGAACAAGGCGAGTGGGAGGGGGAGCAAGCACGTTTCCCCCACCCACATCTCCTCGCCTTCGTTTCTCCATTCCCTGCTGTAGCTTTTAAACCCATCGGCCAATTGTAATGAAAGTTGGCCCCCAAATGAAATTTGCCGTCGGTTTTGAAGAATTTCAAATTCATCGTGGCGTCGCTGAGCCTACGTGTCCCGTCTTGAGCCACGCTCCGGGCTGGGAGCTGCCAGGGCTTTCCTTGGGTGCTCTTGGAGCAAGGACACCTTCTTCTCTCTCTCATTTTGTTTTTCTTGCCCAGGTTCCTGTTTGTTTTGCTTGGACCAGAAGGAAAAGCCCATCAGTACCATGAGATCGGCAGGTCCATGGCCACTATCATGACAGATGAGGTGCGACAAGATGAGATAGCTCCGGGTCATTTTTGCCTTTCTTCAGCTCTCCCTGTCTCTGAAGTAGTGAGGAAGAGGATTTGCTGTCCCAGCTGCCCGCAGCTCTCCAAATAGCCCAGCCCTCTTTCTCACCCCGAAGCGAACACGCAGATTTGCATCACCCCACATCCTGGAGGCTGAAATCCCACCCGGGGTGCATCCTGCATCTCATCCTTCTTGCCGGGGTCCCCAGCACGCTGTCCCCAGTGGTGGCATTGCCAGGGCCAGTCAAACTTCTCTTGCTCTTTAAGCAGAAGGGTATGGTGTGCCATGGGGGACGGGGGCCTCGTGGGGGAGATGATTACAAATGCCCTGACGCACAGATTTTTCCTTTTGGGGGAGTATTTCCTGCCCTTTCCAGCAGGAAATTTTGGGGAAAAAGCCTTGCGTTTAGCCAAGAGCTTATTGCACTGGTTAGGACCTCCGAGCTGGGTTGTCCTCTCACCAGGTTGTCTTCTCTTGGCAGGTTTTCCGTGACGTTGCCTATAAAGCCAAGAACGGGGCTGACCTCGTGGCTGGCATCGACGAGTTTCTGGATCAGGTCACGGTCTTGCCGCCAGGAGAGTGGGATCCATCGATCCGAATCGAGCCCCCGAAAAACGTCCCTTCGCAGGTGGGAGGCGCGAGGGGGACGGGCGGGACGGCTGGGGATGCTGTTCAGGGGCCCAAATTCACAAGGTCCCACTCTGACACAGTCACAGAGCCAGACCAGAAGCAAAACAAGCCAGCGGTTACAAGTCCATAGCTTTATCTTACTTCCATTTTAACAGGAAAAAAGGAAGATGCCAGGAGCTCTTGACGACAGTGCTTCTGACAGCACGCTGGAGAAACACAGTGGCCCTGAACTGCAGCGGACGGGAAGGTGGGAGCTTTAATAGTTTGGGTTTTTTTTCTGTTTGCTTCTCAAATCTGAGCATGCACCCTCCCTTCTAGCAGGTCTTTGGGGTTAGCTGGTTCAACGAAGGGGCTCCGCATTGCCAGCTTGGTCCCCTGGGCTGGGCAGGGGGGAGATCTGGGCAGCTGGGCTCAGCCCCAGCCATCACCATTGCACGCAGGTTTCCTTGATTTGGGAGGAAGGAGAGTGCTTCTTTTTAGCCACGAAAGTGACTCCGTGCTTCTGATTGCCCTTCTGCAGCAAAGCAAAGTCACCGTGTTCCTCCAAGAGAACAGACTCTCTTCTTTTTCCTTCCTGCAGGCTCTTTGGAGGTTTGACCCTGGACGTGAAGCGGAAAGCCCCGTGGTTCTGGAGCGACTTCCGGGATGGTCTGAGCCTGCAGTGCCTGGCGTCCTTCCTCTTCCTCTACTGTGCCTGCATGTCCCCTGTCATCACCTTTGGGGGACTGCTGGGGGAGGCGACCAATGGCCAGATAGTGAGCACGTCTCTCTGTTGGGGGGCATGGGGGAGGATAAAAGTCAGGCCAAAGTCCTCGCTGCAGTGAATCGGCTTTGGTTTTTGTTTCTCCCTAACGATTTATTTACTCACGGCTGCCTCTCTTCCCCGGACAGAGTGCCATGGAGTCGCTGCTGGGCGCGTCCATGGCCGGCGTGGTGTATTGCCTCTTTGCCGGCCAACCTCTCACCATCCTCGGCAGCACCGGACCCGTCCTCGTGTTTGAGAAGATCCTCTACAAATTCTGCAAGTAAGGCTGGCTGCCGCAGCTGGGTGCTGCGAGAGCCTTCAGAAGGGGGCAGTGATGGAGAAAAGATGCTTTGCTTTGCTTTTCTGTTTCTTAGGGGTAGTTGCTAGATTTTAGTGACAGTCCTTTTGTTGCTATGGCTTTGATGGGAGATAAACCACCCTTATTGCCATAAGGTTTATCATTAAGCCCCAGCTTGCTGGCAGCAGGTGACTGGGTGCAAACCCAGCTGGTTTCAGTGTCAGGGCATCAGGGTGATGTGGGAGAACACCACCTGGCCCAAGAGGGACCTGACCTCAAGCAGCCTCCAAGGTGTTAACACAAGATCCTTGTTCAACAGTGGTAACTAAATAATTGGCCTCTCCTCCTGTGGGTCTACACCCTGCACCACAGCCCCGAGGCTCTCTGTAGTAGTACCTGGAAACTGCATTTCCCATCCGCAGCCTTGACACGCTCCAGAATTGCTCCCTGTTTTCCCCGAAGGCAGGCATGTCTCAGGGCCTCTTGCTGGCCTTTGCAGCCTTTGTTTCATTTTGCTTTCCCAGGGAGTACACGCTCTCCTATCTGTCTCTGCGGGCGTGCATTGGGCTGTGGACCGCCTTCTTGTGCATAGTGCTGGTGGCCACCGATGCCAGCTGTTTGGTGTGCTACGTCACCCGCTTCACGGAAGAAGCCTTTGCCTCCCTCATCTGCATCATCTTCATCTACGAGGCTCTGGAGAAGCTGAGTCACCTGCGAGACACCTACCCTGTGCACATGCACAGCAAGCTGGACTTCCTCACCAGCTACTAGTGGGTTTTTTTCCCCCTGAGAAAGCTGCTGCCCCTTGGCAGGATCTGCGGGCTGCACCTCCATCGCCTTTCCCTTACCCCTGTCTTGGCTTCTCTCCTCCCAGCTGTAAGTGTGAGGCACCGACCCATCCCAGCAACGAAACGCTGCGTTTCTGGGCGAGCAACGGGATCAACGTGTCTGGCATCGCCTGGGAAAACCTCACGGTGACCGTAAGTGCCCCGAGCCACTGCTTCCTCGCGCCGCGGCCACGGGGTCCAGGGGCATTTGCATGGTGCAAAAGTCAGAGCCCTTCAGGGAATGATGGGCTTCAAACTGTGCTAGTGCTGCTCGGAAAAGTCCTTGCTTAAATCTAGCGTGTGGTTTGTTAAAACCGCTTGGTCCTCGGGAGGAGAGTCCACCTTGTCCCAGTCTACCTGGTCCCCAGCGTTGTGGGTAGGTAGCAAGTGTCCCCCTCAAGCCTGTTGCCGGACAGTATTTCTGACTGGGAGGAAGGTTAAGTAGTGGGTGGTTTGATTATTGTAGAAGTTGTAGGTAGGACTTAAGTTCATGCTTGAAAGGTAGTAATTGGCCTCCTTAATGGGTTCCTAGTAACTCTGGGCCTTGCTTTCTCGTTCAGTGCTGTCTGTAGGTACATGCATAAATTTGCATGTCTGAGCAGCCTCTCAGGCTGTTGTGGCTGGAAGCAGAGCCCGGGCCTAGGGCGGCAGGCTCTTATGGTGGCCTTCATCCCCTCTTGGCCAGGTTCTGCGAGCCCTCCCCTGGGAAGGGACGATTTGTCTCTTCTCCTCCTTTCCTACCATGGTTGTCTTTAGCCCTCCTTCCCTCTTCCCTCTCTCTCTCTCCCCAAGAGTTTCCAGTGTTTCCTTCCCCTCTGGTGTCTTCTTTAGCCACGATTGCTCGAATGGCAGGCAGAGGATGTGCCGAGGGTGCGTGGTATGGTGTCCCCTCACATCTCGTTTCTCCGCTCTATAGTTCGATGTGTCACTTGTTCAGCTGCTGCTGCTCATTACATATAAATCTCCATTGGCAGGAGCAGTTAGAGGGTCGTGGATCTTGGACCAAGATCCTCAAAACCCCCTAGCTACGCGAGGTTTCCCTGCCGCACGTGCACTGCCTTTGTGTCCTGACGCTCTGTTTCTCCAGGAATGTCGGCATTTGCGTGGGGAGTTTCAAGGACCTGCCTGTGGACGCGACGGCCCCTACACGCCTGATGTGTTCCTCTGGTGCTGCATCCTCTTCTTCGCCACCTTTGCCCTGTCAAGCTTCTTGAAGAAGTTTAAAACCAGCCGCTACTTTCCAACCAGAGTAAGTAGAAGATGGTGGCCAGCGTCCATCTCCACACTCGTTTCCCAAAATGGCTTTCCTGGAGCACTAAGCAGTATTAGCCCCGCCATGGTCAAGCTGGGAAACGTTGGCCTTGCAGGCCAAGCTCTCCAAGAGCTTGGATGTCCCGCACTCATTTCCGTGAGTGCAAAATCATCGTAGCATTTCCCACCTGCCTCGCGATCTGCCCCAGATTGAAGATTTTTGGGGTTTGATTTTTTTTAATTTTTTTTTTTTTCCCCCTCCTCAGGTAGTAGGAAGTCAGGTTTCCCAAAGTTTTGGGGGTTGGGGTTGTGGTTTTTTTTCCCTACCTTCTGCGCATTATGTGCTCGAGCGGAAAGTAGATTCGAATGAGGAGGTTCCTTTTGAGGACTAAAGGATGCCTCAGTGCCTTGTTGCCGTTGTAGCTGTGAGTGTAGCTGTAGTGGCAGACATCTCTTTTCTTATTTTTAATATTATTATTATTATTTTTAGGTTTTGACTTAAACCAACCCTTGTCCGCCTAATTAAGCTTTTTTTATTATCTGACACCAGATCTCACGGGGACAAACACAGCAACAGTATCTAAGCAAGGGATCAGGCTGCATGTGCTCAGAGGGGTGGTGGGATTTGGTTAACCAGCCTGAATGTTGTGGATGTCCGCAACTCTTGCATCTCACGTTACGGCCCTGTTTGCCATGCCCCTTTCACCTCTGGTTTCTCGCCCCAGGTACGGTCCACGGTGAGCGACTTTGCTGTTTTCCTCACCATCGCCATCATGGTGCTCCTTGACTTTGTGGTTGGGATCCCATCGCCAAAGCTCCAGGTCCCCCACACGTTCAAGGTAATGGGGTGTTTTGGCACGTGGGGGTGCCACAAGGTGATGCCGGGGCAGGGCAGGGCTGAGTCTGGAGGAGATGCTGGTGGTGTGACCATCTCCTCTTCCACCTCCAAGTGCCTTGCTTCCTCCTGGCAACGAGAAGATGGCCCCAAAACTAGATACCTACAGGAGAAGTACCTAGAGGTGCTTGCAAAGAGGAGACTGGCACTGCTGAAGCCCACGGGAGAGGGGGACATGAAGCCAGGGCTGGGAGGTGCTCTGACACAGGGAGGGAGGGGAAAAGGAAAGCCAGTGGAGTGCCTGGGCTGGGAGACGATGCTGATGTGTGGGCTTTGTTGCAGCCTACCAGAGACGACCGCGGGTGGTTCATCAACCCCATAGGACCCAACCCTTGGTGGACGGTGTTGGCTGCGCTCGTCCCAGCTCTGCTCTGCACCATCTTGATATTCATGGACCAGCAGATCAGTGCCGTTATTGTGAACAGGAAGGAGCACAAGCTGAAGGTAAGGGCCTGCGAGAGATGACCCCGGCCCCAGCCCCTTCTGGGCTGCAGGTCTGGGGAGAAGCTCTTATTGCCGATGCTTTCTGAAGGCATTGGTTTGGGACAAGGTCAGGCTGCGTGGCAGGATGCTCTCCTGGATTAACGATGATGCAGGGAGCAAGTGACAGGGCAGTTCAGATGAGCAACCTTTTGGAGGAGCAAATTAATCTTGGAGCAATATGGAAGCGCGTTTTTGTTTTGAAACGGCAGCGGCAGCAGGTGCGGGGAATGCATTGTTTTGATGCGCTGCCAGGGATAACTCAGAGTCACACATTCCTCGCAAGTGGTAGAATTTTCTTTGTGAGTGAAAAAAACGGTTTGGTGGTTTTGGGTTGTGGGTGGGTTTTTTTTGGAGAAGTATGTATCGCACAAGCTCCCCATATCCCTTGTGTCTGAACTCCTGCCAGATTTTCATGCCAGGTGCTTGTGCAAAGCCTGCGTACACCCTTACTTGCTTCCATTTCTTGTTTTAAATTCTGAAGAAGTTGACCTGTGCTCGAGCAGGGTTTGAGTCTGACTTGCGACGTTATCCTTGCTCTTGTGCTATGGGATGCTCTGTTTCTTGTTTTCCTGCCTGCAGAAAGGATGCGGGTACCACCTGGACCTTTTCGTGGTGGCCGTGATGCTGGGGGTGTGCTCGGTGATGGGGCTGCCCTGGTTTGTGGCTGCGACCGTCCTGTCCATCACCCACGTGAATAGCCTCAAAGTAGAGTCTGACTGCTCAGCTCCAGGAGAACAACCCAAGTTTCTGGGGATACGAGAGCAGAGAGTCACTGGCTTGCTGATCTTTGGGCTCATGGGCTGCTCCGTCTTCTTCACTTCCGTGTTAAAGGTGAGAGGAAAATGCAAACCACCCGACAACCGCGAGCTTGTTGGAGGTTACAGAAAAACAGTCCCCTCTCTGCAGGCCTGAGTAGTTAGTTGTGGAGCGGAGGAGGAGGGGGTGATCCCAACCCTTGGGGCTTGACCCACGGTGGGAACCAGCCTCGGTTAGGCTTTGCAGCCCTTCGGGCCCCCGTTTGGTGTGCTCGAGGCAAGCGAGCAACGCAACTGCTTGAATTTTCGGGTGTCTTTCAGGCCCGCCCATGTTTATGGGTTACAGCTGAGCATATTCAGACCAGCACGTCTGCTCTCTTTCAAACAGGCAGCCCTTTACTGGCTGCAATTTGCTCCCCAAATGCCCCGGAGCAGCTGTTCCCAGGAGCTAAACACACTGAGGTCATCCCCGTGGGCTTCCTTGCACGTTCCTCCCACAAAGTAATCTCGTCTCTAGGCTAAAAGGAGGCCTGTGGCCTTTGCCTGTTGCCCCAAGATTAGGCAGAAGTGTTTTTCTACCGCCACAGAATGCGGCATAGGGTAGCACGGGTGAAATCGCCTATTTTCCTCCAACCTTTCTGGAAAATAGGAGTATTCTGAGGAGAGGTAACTCCAAAGTTCAGCCTAAAGCAGAGCCTTAGCTCACTCGTGCGCACAAAATCTTTAATGGTTAAAACCTGACCCATCTGTAAGCCTGAATGGAAGCTGGAAGGCTTCAAGCAATTTTAGGCAGTGCCTGTGGAAGAGGGTGGTAATACTGAAAATGCAATATGGAGAAAGAAACGATTGCATTCTTTTTTTTTTTTCTCTTTTCCCCCCCAGTTTATACCAATGCCTGTGCTTTATGGCGTCTTTCTCTACATGGGTGTGTCGTCGCTCAGAGGAATTCAGGTACGGACTCTTTTACAGCGTGCGGCATGTCGTTTCCCTGGTATTTTGTCTCCGTAGCAGCAGGGAAAAAAGCAGTGGCATGGGAAAAACTTCTTGCAGAGCAAGCAATGAAACTCTTTTGTGTAAGAAAAAGATTGGTGGAGGCACAGGAGGTATATAGGGCTGGGAGGACCAGGCAAGTTCAGCGCTCTCTGTTTCAGGGTTTAGGGCAGGTCAGTGTTTGGTTACGTGAAAGCGGGGGAATTCAGTGCAAAGGGAAGGCAGTTTCTGCCACTGGTGGAAATCCTCGCTGGGGGATTCAGTGGGCCGAGAAATGCTAATAATGGAATGGCACGGAATAGTTGCCGTTTGGTGGGCAGCTCTCAGGGGCAAGCCAGTTGATAGATGGAGCGAAGGGAAAATGGGTGCTGCTCCCAGGAGGAACGCGGTGGGATCCAGGATTTCTGACGGCAAGCGAGATGCTGCAAACCGCCTCCACGTCTCGAGAGGGCCAGAAACTTGCCGCAGTCCCAAGGCGGCAACCTTTCCCTTTTATTTTGCAGTTCTTTGATCGCTTGAAGCTGTTTTGGATGCCAGCGAAACACCAGCCGGATTTCATCTACCTGCGGCACGTGCCCTTGCAAAAGGTGCATTTGTTCACGGTGATCCAGCTGACCTGCCTCGTCCTGCTCTGGACCATCAAGGTGTCCCGTGCCGCCATCATCTTTCCCATGATGGTAAGAGCTGCCGCCGCTCAGCAGCGGGGTGTTTGCAGCGTTGGAGTGAGAGGTGGCATCGTCTCTGAGCTCACCGCATCTTCCCTCTTATTCGTGAAGGTTTTGGCTCTCGTCTTTGTCCGGAAAGCGATGGATTTCTGCTTCTCAAAGCGCGAGCTCAGCTTTCTGGATGACCTTATGCCAGAAAGGAAGAAGAAGTTGGACGATGCCAGAAATGAAGCCAGAGAAGAAGAAGAGGTAAGGCTTGCTGGGTCCTCGGGGCTGGACATCTCCGTCGGGCTGTGAGGTTGCCTGTTTCTCTTACAGCTTGTCTGGAAACGTTGGGGGAAGATCAGCACTCAATCGAAATAGATCCCAATAGCCTGGATCCCACGTTGTAACCTTTGTTTCCTCAAGTAGCAGTGAGCTGAACGCTTGAATACAGGTGTAATTTTTAAAACGAGTCGTTTTTCACCAAGGTCATTATCATTACGATGATTATTATTAGAAGGTGCTGCTGCTGCTGCTGGCAAGATTTGCTCATAATCGTGTTTTGAACACCCAGTCCCCCTGCCCCAAAACCTTTGGAGTGAACGGTTTCTACCCTGCTGCACTAATACCTATAGCTGCCAAGGGGCAGAAGGGGAGGGCAGACTGCTAAGTTTGTGCTGGGCATTCAGCTTATCTCCACTTTGACCAAAGACAGAGAACGTGATTTGTCCCTTTTTTACCTCAGGAGTCCAGGAGGGCGATGGAAGCTGCTGCTGCTGCAAGTTCAGTTCAGCTGAACGTGGGGAAGACCAGTGACATGGATATCCCAAAGCAAGGCAGTGACAGGTAAAGCCCCACCAAGCGCCAGGACCCCCGGCAAGATTAGCTTGAAGGGGTTTGGCAGAGTTTTCTCCACTTGCCTCTTTGTGGGGCATCCCACAGAAACCAGCAGGCAGCTTGGTGGGAAAATCAAATTCGGGGGCAGGGCTGCAGGAGGTGATCGCAGGGCTCTGACCCCAAGCAGAGTGGCTGCAGCACTCGCGTTTGACCCCCAAACCTTGCATCATCAGCGCCTTTACGGTAGCTGGAGTTCCTCATACTTACACATGAGGAGTTGCAGGCGTGATCTGTACCAGCAGTGGCTTAGGAACCCGGACCAGGGCTAAACCCCAGCAAGAGCCTTTGCACAGAGCTGTTGCTCTGCAGCTCCCCAGCTTGCCTCCCAAAACTCCTCATCCAGCAAAACCTCCCATGCTTATGCGCAGCTTTGATTCTCAGGGCTCCGCTGTTCCTCTTGCTGATGCTAATGCCCTTGGTGGCATCAGTTCCCATAATCACGGATTGCTGTGTAAAATATTTATTGCAGGACTGATCCTTCTGAGATTATTATCCTGGATGAAATGTCACAAACGACTGTATGGAAGGCTCTCACTTTGAAGACAGAAACCCTTTGAATCCAGGGAGGAAAAAGGTAAAGGATTGCACACGAACGTGTCCGTGCTCCTCTGCAAGCGACGGTGCACGCCTACGCTTTTCCCACGCTTTGGCCGGCAAGGCTGAGCAAACAGCCTGTCCCTGGGAACAGGCAGTGAGGACCGTGGCATGCAAACCAGCTCCTCTCTGCTGGGGTGGTCCCCCAAACAGGGCTGAATCAGCAGCAGCTGGCAGGTCTTCCACTGATGATGCTCTCCCTCTTTTTCTCTTCCCTTTGCCTTTCCCCACTCCCGCTTTTCACGTTTAGGAATCTTGACTTGGAAGGAGAGGAGCGAGAGCGTGACTCGGGGATGTGCCAACGCAGACAGAGGGAGAAAGCGCTTTGTTTCAGTTGGAGGATTCCCATTAAAGCCATGCAGATGTTTTCAGTTATCCTTGGTGTGCTTCAGGCATTCAGTGTCTCTAGACCAGCAAGCTGAGGTGAACGTCACAGTCAATGGGAGTTTGGTGGTGTTAAGTCTGTGTGCGTACGTGTGCGTGTGGGGGTGTGGGTTTGTAGTGGTAGAGGGACTGCTACTGCTTTATCATTCAGTGCTCTTCTTTTAATACCTAATTCCTCCGCTTTTTTTTTTTTCCTCTTTTTTCCAAATGTAAACTGGGAATGTCCAAAATAATTTTCTGTTATATTTGATGCATTCTCCACTTTCTTCTTCATCACAACCGGGTTTTTGGTCTGGTTTGGGGTCCTGGCTTTAATTCACTCTTCTGTCTCTTACTGGTACGAGAGGGATGCCCTCTGTGGCAGGGCAGCATAGAGAGCGTCCGAGCAGTTGGCCTAAGGTGAAAGAGAAGCATTTGCTCCCTGCGCTTCAGTTTTACCTCTCTTGGTTGGTTTGGTTTTGGTTTTGGTTTTTTTGCTTTGGCTCTGCCATCAGCCTGGGAGCTGCAAAATGCAGAACTGCCACCTTCTTGTCCCCTGGCTGTACACTGCATCTAAGGGAGCACTTCAGGTATTTGATTTTGAGTACACCGTATGGTCACAGGAGCGGCCAGATGAGACCTGGGGGGGGCTCTGTGTCCCTGGGCTGCCCCCTCTGTTGTTCCTCCACTTTCCTTCTGTATTGGGTCTGGCTGAGTTGGAGTTCTTTTACCCCATAGCAGCCCTCGTAGTGCTGTGCTCTGTACTGGTAGCTAGAAAGCTGTTGATAACACAGCAGTGTTTTGGCCATGGCTGAGCAGTGCTGGCACAGCATCAAGGCTGTCTCTCTAACATTCCCCCCCTCCCCAGTAGGCTGGGGGTGGGCAAGATCTTGGGAGGCAACGTAGCCAGGAAGAAGGCATACAGGCAGCGAGAAGAGGCATCTCGGTAGCAAGTAAATCTTAGGTCCCTTCAGATGCTGGGGACCCTGCGTTCATGCAGCATTGGGCAGACCCCAGATGGATTTTCCCTTGGCACACTGTACAGATCCTGCCTGTGGAGAAGTTCCTCCTTTTGGTCATTCACGGTGTTATACAACTTTTCTTAGAAGAAAACAACTCTATGCGTAAAGGATGTTCTCGCGCGGACTTCTTGCTGCACTTTAGATAACGGCAGGGCCGCGCAGGTGGCGTAATCGCTGGTACCAAGCAGGAGCTGCCTGGAGGCTCCTCTGTCACAGTCAACCAGCTCCGTTTATCCTGCGGCCAAGGGCCATGTGTAGGGACACAGCCTGAAGGCCACGCCGTACGTACGGTGCAGCACAGACCTGCACCCGCTCCGGTGAACTGTTAGGTGGATCCCCAACTCCTGGAGGTACAGTGATCTCCCAGTCAGGATCTCTGCAGCAGGCTGTTAAACTGCACGGTAACTTGGGAACCAGAGAAGATCCAGATCTGGAGGGGATGGTTAACCACAGGGCCTCACGTTGAACCTCCTCTAAGCTCGTCCTGTGCTTCCAGGGTTCTCGAGCCTCTCGGGGGGCATCTCCCAGACTGGCCGGTGACTCCCAGCTCCCTCGTTCCTGCCTTCCCCTCCCTGCCTGCCTGCCCCACTGTGGCCCCTGCAGCAGCACTCAGCTGAGCACCCTCCGTTGCTCCTGGGGAAAGAGCGTCCTCCTTGCTCTCCGTGGCATTCCCCCAGCACACGGTGCTGTAGCGAGGACAAGGCAGTCAGATACAGACACAGCCTGTTGAACAGAGCGTCCTGCACGCAGTGCTTCCGATAGAGCAGCTCAGGAGCAAGGAGGTGAGCTGGGTGTGCTGCCTCTCACAAAGAGCATTTGACATCGGCGACCTTCCCCGCTGGACCCTCTGCAGCCTCTCTTTTTCCCGATGTTGTAGGTGTTAGGTTGTGTGGTTAAAGGTTCATCTCCACAAACACAGAGGAGGACAAAGGAGCAATGGCAGGCAGGGGAACCCCAGGGACCTAGGCAGAGGCAAGGGAGCACCCTGCTGTGGCTTTTCCCAGGGCTGTCGCAGGAGAGGGATCGCCCAGCTTGTCTGGGTATGAGGCTCACCAGACAAGTATTGACTCTCCCTTGCTCACCTCACAGACTGACGGGGGGAATGCGCTTCTGTGGCCATGCCCTGCCTCTGAAGCCCGGCCGTAGACAAAAAACTGGCTCAAACTGTGAAGGTTACCAGGCGAGACGTGACTGGGTGCACGTGTGTGGCAAGGTCTGTGCATGTGAATGTCTGAAACTGGATTCTGAGCTGTCAAGCAGAAGCCTGCTTCTCGCTACACGCAGCCAGCGTGGGCTGGTTGTAAATTTGGGTAACACCTGGAATAAGCAAAAGTGGCATGTCCCGAATCCTACAGTTAATAACGAGCTAGGAGAGAGAAGCCTTAATTCGGAGGCTGATCAGGCATTGTACTGCTCCCATAGACAACTTAGATTGGGAACACTGGGGGCGTGGGGTTCCAGAAAGAAGAGGTGGTGGCAAAAAGAAGGGTTCCCAGAAAGAAGAAGGGATCTTGAAGAGAAGGAGGGGACCCAGGAAGGAAAAGGTGAAGATCCTGGCTGGAGGAAGTATCCTGGAAGTGGCGGAAGATCTTGGAGACCAGAGAGCTGCGTGGAGACAAGTGCCAGGGGATGCCCAGGGACCTTGACCAGCACCCTGCGAAACTGGTAACAGCGAGCAGCTGCACAGCAGGAACCAAGGTGATGTTCTGCCTGACCTTCCTGGACCTGCAGTAGCCTCCCTGCTGGGATAGGGGAGTTGGCTCAAGCAACTGCAGGATTCAATAGGAATGCATTTCACCAAGGTAAAGAGGACACAGCAGTGGCTTGGAAATGCTGGTTGGTTTAATGGTAAAACTGGAATTATTCTGTGAACTGTGCATTCCTTTTAATATGGACTTAATTTAAAACGGCTGCTTTGAAGTTGTTCTGGCTTCACCTTAATCGACACCTGCAATCTTCATCATCTTATCTTCTCCAACAGCGACACCACACCCTGCCCCTCCCCACCCCCTGCAAAAAAAAACCAAAACCAACCCAGGAAAAGAAAGACTTCAAGGGCAAGCTAGGCAGCAAAGTTGTGCGAGATTGGTCAAACTGCTCAAAGTTTGCAGGGAGATTGGAGCTTGCAATTCAGATGTACGTCGCTCAGCGTGGGGAGGGTAGTACGCACCTTTCACTGGAGTCAGAGGGAAAAACAGGGAGAAGGGAGCTGCAGCGTAAAGAGTAAAGGACACAACATTCTTAGGAAAACTCTCCTTTTTCTTTCCTTTTCCTTGCTCCTTCGCTTCCAGATCTCCGTGGTCGCAGTTTGTGCTGCCTCACCTCCAGCACAGCGTGCAGAATGAAAAGACTGTCACAGAATTCGTCTTCCTGGGGTTCTGCAGCACCCCAGCCCTGCAGCGCTGCCTCTTTGGCCTTTTCTCTGCCCTCTGCTCTGCCACTCGGATGGGAAACACACTTGTCTTTCTGCGTATCTGCCTGGACTACTGCCTCCACAGCCCCAGGTACTTCTTCCTCTGCCACCTCTCCATCGCGGACATCTGCTACGCCTGCAGCAATGTCCCCGTATGCTAAGGAGCCTCCTTGGACAAGGCAGAACCCTCTCCGTTGCTGGGTGTGGGGCACAGATCCATCTTTATTTAATCTTTGCACTTACAGCGTGCGTGCTGCTGGCCGTGATGTCTCATGTTCGCTACGTGGCAATCTGCCGTCCCCTCTGCTGTGCCCTCATCATGATCTGGAGGCTGCGCCTCACCCTTGCCACAGTTTTGTGGGCTTTGGCGTTCGTATTTGGTACACTGCAAGCCTCTCTGGCTTTACACCTGCCTTTCTGTGGCCCCTGCGAGGCTGTCCACTTCTCCTGTGAAATTCTTGCTGTCTTAAAGCTGGCCTGCACTGCCGCTCCTGCCAATAAAGTCCTGATCTTTGCTGTTTGTGTGTGCTTCTTCCTCTTCCCTTTAGCCTTAATCCTGATTTCCTCCCTGGACATCCCGGCCACCGATCTGCGCATCCGCTCTGTGCCAGGATGGCACGAAACCTTGTCCACATGTGGCTCTCACCCGACCGTGGTGGGTGTCTTTTATGGAAACGCCATCTTCCTGTACGCGGGGCCCGGGAGCGGTAAGTCCTCTGGGAGGGAGACAGTTCTTTCCCTTTTCTACACTCTCGTCAGCCCCAGTTTGAAGCCCGTCATTTACAGTCGGAGGAACAAGCAGGTGAAGGAAGCCTTGCTGAAGCTTCAGAGAAGGAAGAGGGTCTTTCATTCCGTCTAGCTGGCGCTCTAGGCTTTCACCTGTCTCCTGTCTTTCTGCTCTTTCTTCTTGAGCTCTTGGGGAATTTCTCAGGGAATGTTAAGTGGTTAAAAGTGTCCTGGTTTCAGCTGGGATAGAGTTCACTGTCTTCCTAGTAGCTGGTACAGTGCTATGTTTTGAGTTCAGTTTGCAAAGAACCTTGATAACACTGATGTTTGCAGTTGTTGCTAAGTAGCGTTTAGACTAAAGTCAAGGATTTTTCAGCTTCTCCTGCCCAGCCAGGGCACAAGAAGTAGGCACAGGACACAGCCAGGGCAGCTGACCCAAACTGGCCAACAGGGTATTCCATACCATGCGACGTCCCATCTACTATAGGAACTGGGGAGTGGGGGGCGGGAAATCGCTGCTTGGGGACTAGCTGGGTGTCGATGGGCGGGTGGTGAGCAATTGCCCTGCGCATCATTTGTACATTCCAATCCTTTTATTATTGCTGTTGTCATTTTAGTAGTGTTATCATTATCATTATTAGTTTCTCCTTTTCTGTTCTATTAAACCGTTCTTATCTCAACCCAGGAGTTTTACTTCTTTTTCCCGATTTTCTCCCCCATCCCACTGGAGGGGGGGGAGTGAGTGAGCGGCTGCGTGGTGCTTAGTTGCTGGCTGGGGTTAAACCACGACGGAGACAGAGTCACAGCAGCACAGAATGGATGCTGAAAGGGACCTCTAGAGATCATCCAGCCCACCTCGGCTGCTCAAGCAGGGTCAGCTGCAGCAGGTTGTGAGTCTGGTTCTCAAAGATGCCGTTGGCTGCGTTGCTCCCAGGTCGTGGAGCTCGCTTGGGAAATGGGCAATAAAGAGGGATGAAGTTTCCAGGCACTTTCTGGCCGGTGCAGTGATTTGGGGTTTTTTGGGGGGTTGGGTGGGGTTTTTTTCCTTCTGATTTCCGCTCCCCCCGCCACTTCCCGGTCTTGTGGCTGCCCAAGGTGCAGCCAGAGAAGGGGAGGAGGGTCCCTGCCTGGCCTGCAGCTCCCTCCCTCGCCATTCTTGGGGTGATTTGGGGTTATTTTGCTGTGTCAGTGAGGCAAAGCTGGGCTCTCCGGGGCTGAGGTCAGTGGGACCCGAGGAAGGCCGTGATGGTCTTGAGGCTTTGAAGGGCTTTGCACCGAGCCCCGGCCCCGCTGGAGGGGACGCTGGTGGTGTTCAAGACGAAGGCCTTGCAGCCCTTGCTGTCGTGTGTGCCCGCGTCCCCCCCGGCCCCCAAGGTCTGTCGTTGTCGCAGGGGCTCTGTGCTGCTTTCTGCGTGGGGCCGTGCCCGTGAGTCCTGCAGGGACCTGTCTGTCCTGGCTTCCCCACCAAAGGGCTGCTCCCCCTGGGGAAGGGGAGAGGGGAGTAGTCCGCGTCCCGCCCACCGTTGCCTGCCCCGCTGGTGGTGACTCGGCCCTGGGGGGATGCTCCCGCGGGCTTGCTGAACCCCCATGCGAAAAGTGCCGGGGGAACGGGTGTGATGGGGATGGCGAAGGTGCCAGAGCAGACTGGGGTGCCATACCTGCTGGTGGGGCCTGGGGTGCCTGGGCTGCAGGGAAGGGCTTATCTTTTATAGGTTATCTTTTGTGATGGTAACTTGTAACCTTCCTTCTTGTCTTTTCCCAGAGAGACCTGGCCACCATGCATTGTCTGGATGTCCTTTACCATATTGTGGATTGTTAAATAATGATACATTTATTGGCAGTGGCACCCCTATCAAGGGTAGGACTTAGCTTTGTCCAGAGGCTGGCATTTGGGTAGAAATCCAACAATCACTTTTGCGGAATATTTGAGCTATATTCTGTGTTAAGATTAAATGGAGGTTCCGATCCCAAGATGGTATCTGGCACACTTGACTCATTGCTACCGTAATTGTTACAAACAAATCATAAAAATCAGTCGTAACTTTATCAATTTCAGTTTAAGGGGAGACTCTTGTTCAACTGTCCATGAGGTTGGAGCCCTTTTAATCTTGGAATAATGAATCCACGGGCCTTTCCCTTGGACCTTGACAGCTGTATGAGTAGTCAGGAACACCTGGAATGGCCCCTTCCACTTCTCAGTTAGCTGCTCCAAATTCCACGACTTGATGTAGACCAAGTTTCCAGGTTGAAATGGATGGGCTGGTGTATCCAGTTCCAAGGGCCTGCTTGTCGTCACGTACTTGTGCAATTCCTGTACAGTCTTTCCCAAGGACATTAAGTAATTAAAGTCCATTTCCCCTTTAATGTGAATTGTTCCTGGTATATGTGGGGCCTGGTAAGGCCTTCCAGAAAGTAAGTTGCAAGGGCTCAAGCTGGTTTTACCACGAGGTTGTATTCCAATTCTTAACAGCGCTCAAGGTAGCGCTTGTATCCAAGTCATTGATGCTTCCTGACATATTTTCCCGATCTGCAATGTAAGTGTATGGTTCATTCTTTCTACTTTTCCACTTCATTGTGGCCTATAAGGGGTATGGAGATCTCATGTTATGGCTAAGTTTTTACTCAACTGTTTTATAACTTCAGCAACAAAATGTGGTCCTCTGCCTGAGGACATTCCTAAAGGGATACTGAACCTCAGGATAATTTCTTTCAACAAGATTTTAGTTACTTCTCTAGCTTAATTGGTGTGACAGGGAAAAGCTTCTGGCCATCCAGTAAAAGTATCAACTAGAAGAAGCATGTATCTATATCCCCTTTTCTAGGCAGTTCTGTAAAATCCATTTGCCAATAGTCTCCTGGGGAATTTCCTCCTTTTGTAACCCCCAATATTAATTTATTACTGGTATTTGGGTTATTTTTACAACAAATTTCACATTTTTCCATGATAGATTGGATAATTTCTGTCATTGCTAGGCTTATAACTATCTTTTGAAGATGTTTTACTAAATTTTCAGTTCCCCAATGTTCTTTATTTAGCAATGTTCTCGTTTAGCAATTTCTCTCATTAATGAGGGTGGGATTATTATTTGCCCTGTGGGTGTGACAGCCCACCCATCTGTTTGTTCTTGTGCCTGTAAGGCCTTTATTAAGTTAGCATCTTTACTATCATATTTAGGTGGTGTTTCCGGTAAAGTTATTTCTTTTTCTAGTAATAATGCCATGATGCCTGTTTCTGCAGCCTCTTTGGCAGCTTCATGTGCCAATTGGTTACCTATTTCTGGTGGTTTTTTTCCTGTTTGGTGGGCTTTGCAATGCATTATTGCTACCGCCATCGGCTTTTGAATGCTCTGTAATAGTTCTTGAATTTGTGCAGCATGCTTGATTTCAGTTCCTTGTGCTGATAGTAGTCCTCTCTCTTTCCAGATGGCTCCATGGGCATGTACAACTCCAAAAGCATACTTAGACTCTGTCCAGATATTAACCTTTCTCCCTTCACTCAGTTCCAATGCTCGAGTTAAGGCTATTAGTTCTGCCTTTCGGGCTGATGTTTTGGGAGGTAAGGCTCGTGCCTCTACTATGCCATCTAAGGTCATCACAGCGTATCCTGACAGTCTCTTCCCATCGCGAACTAAACCACCGCCATCAGTATATAACTCCCAGTCTGGATTTTCTAACAGAACGTCTTTAAGATCCGGACGGCTAGCATATATTTCCTCTACAGTTTGTAAGCAATTGTGTTCTGGTGAACTCTCCGCTCAATCAGTGGAGAGGAACACTGCAGGATTTGTAACTGAAGTGGTCTTCAGATCGATGTCATCTTGTTCTAGTAGTACTACTTGGTATTTCAGTGTACGGCTGAGGGACAACCAATGCCCCCCTTTTTGTTCCGAAACTGTGACTACCGTATGTGGTACACACACAGTAATTTCCCGAGATTCCGCTGCAATTAAGATGTCATCTACATATTGTAATACAGTTCCCTGTCCATTTTCTTTTCTCCAAATCTCTAATTCATTCACCAGCTGATTTCCAAAAATAGTTGGGCTATTCTTGAAGCCTTGTGGTAGAACTGTCCAAGTATATTGTGTCTTTTGCCCTGGTTCAGGATTTTCCCACTCAAAAGCAAAAAGTTTTGTTCACTGGTGAGGGTAGTTAGTAACGTACACAGGTTTGCAACAACTGGATGTATATCTTGTACTCTCTGATTTATTGCTCTAAGATCCTGGACTAAACGGTAATCTTTTCCGTTAGCTTTCTTTACTGGTGAGATAGGTGTATTATATTTTGACTCACATTCTGTTAGCAACTTATATTTTCAGAATTTTTGAACTATTGGTACCAAGCCAGTTCTCGCTTCTAATTTTAAAGGGTATTGTTTAATTCTTCTTAGGTGACGATCCTAGATTTAGATCAATTTTTACTGGTTATGCTCTCTTAGACCTTCTTGGAACTTCTCCTGCCCAAACGATGGGGATCGCTGCATCTTCTATTTCTCAAGGTATCTTGTCCCTTTTGGGGTTTGTATCCTGTAACAACAAGGCTATGGCTTCGACATATTTAGATTCTGGGATTAAAATTTCAACTTCCCCATCCTTGAATCTGATTTCAGCTTCTACCTTTTCAAGTAAATCTCTACCCAGTAAAGTTTTCAGAGAATTTGGCAAATATAAAACCGGTGAGTAACCCGTTGTTTTCCAAGTTTAAATTTCAGGGATTTGAAAAATGGCCAGGTCTCACGAGTCCCTGTCGCACCAATGACATTTATGCTTTTGTTACTTAAATTTCCTTCTAGTGTATTTAAGACTGAATACGTAGCCCCAGTGTTGACTAAAAATTCTGTTTCCTCATCTCCCAGCTTTGCTTTAACCAGAGGTTCTGCTGGGAGAGGTTGCTCTGGTCCCCATCAGTCCTCTCCCCCTGCTTACTCCAAAGGCTTCTCTCAGCACAGCCACAAATACACTTGATTCCTCTTTCCTTTAACATCCCTCTTCCTTAACCCTTTCCTCTTCTTGACCACTGTAGCCAAACACACTACCTCATCCATTAACTTCCCTGGTCATTCAGGGACATGTTTAGAAAAATATTTTTATTGGTGCACATATCCCAGATTTCCACAAGAGTAACATTTTCTTCTAGTGTTCCTTCACATTCTCCTTCTCTTTTTCTAGGTCTTAGTTCAGACCCTGCACCTGATCATCTTTCTTCCTAATCCTTATCTCACTTGTAAACTCTTTGCAAAAGCGACTGCCAATAAATCAGCCTCTTGTTGCTTTGCTCCTCTTCTTTTTTCTCTCTTTCTTTTTCTTTTTTTTTTGTTTTTTTTTTTGTTTGTTTGTTTGTTTTGTTTCTGCTATCAGGGGCCATTTGACCCACAAGGACACTAATTGCAAGTGCATCATTAAAATTTTGTTAGCAGAGCTTGTCTGAGTCCCCCAAAATCACTGGGACACTCATCAGGTCTCTGCCTGCATTCTTGTACTTTTAGTTCAGTTTACCAATTTACCCCTAGTTCTCCACATGCCCTAATGGCTTCTATTAAATTTCAGAGCCCTGTCTGACAAACAGCTCAGTCTCCTACACCATTATAGTCCCAGTTTTGATATTTTTTTTTTTCCCCCTAAACTGTTGTGCTAGTTCTGCTCAGGGAAATTTAACATTCACCCGTCTCCTTTTCTTACAGGGACATCAGATCCTAGGTAGCAGCCGCAGCCTCCTCCAAGGAAGATATCCTTGAGATTTTTTTTTCTTTTTCGGAGGAAGCTCTCCCCTCCAGGATCCACCTGTGACTCCTCCCAGCAACCACGAGAGGCTTTTAACCTCCCTTTTAGGCACCTGAGATCCCGGGTAGCAGCCCCAGACTTCCCCAAGGCACCCACCCAAGATGATTTTTCTCCTTTGGAGGAAGCTCTTTCCTCCAGGGTCCACCTGAGCCTCCCCGGAGGCATCTCCCAGAGTCTTTTGGCCTTTTCTTATAGGGACCTCAGATCCCAGGTAGCAGCCCTGGATTCTCCAAGGCAGGTACACAAGATGATGTTTCTCTTTTGCAGGAAACTGTCTCCTCTGGGATCAGCCCAAGACTCCTCCCAGTTATCTCTCAGAGTCTTCCGACCTCTGCTTTCGGTACCGGAGATTGCAGCTACCTGCCTCAGACTCCTCCAAGTAAGTTACTCGAAATATTTTTTTCTCCTTTAGATAAATCTCTCAACTCTGCCAGCCACCTGAGACTTCTCCCAGGTATCTCCCAGAGTCTTTTGACCTCTGCTTTCAGGACCAGAGATCCCAGGTAGCAGCCCCAGACTCCTCCAAGTACGTTACTCCAGGTATTTTTTTTCTCCTTTAGATACACATCAACTCCGGCAGCTGCCTGAGCCTCCTCCCAGTCATCTCCCAGAGGCTTTTGTCCTCTGCTTTACCTACCTAAGATCTCTGGTATCAGCCCCAGAATCCTCCAAGTAAGCTACCCTTGAGGTTTTTTTCTTTTTTGGAGGAAGCTCTCCCCTCCGGGATCCACCTGTGACTCCCAGGCATCTCCCAGTCTTTTGACCTCTGCTTTCAGTACCGGAGATCACAGATCAGATTCAACAAGGGTGTAAAGAGGGTCCCGCCGGAGGACATTTTGGAATCAGTCCTCCCAAGAGCAGCGGATCTGCAGTCAGGGACTCCCCCTTGGGTCGGGACGCCGCCCGAGGTAACTCCTCAAGGTAGAGAGCCCTCAACTTTTAGGTGAGTGATACGCGCATTTTGAGTCATCATTTTAAATTCTTAAGTCGGCTGTGTAGTATTAATTCCCCTTACATCACTGAGCCTGTGGTTTACAAAATGTTACTGGAGTTCTAACTAACTTTTTACGAAAGAATAAAGCTGAGCTTTAACACCTGTTGGATTTGACTGTGTGTGCCTCCATAACATCCCTTCGAGTGTAGGTTAAAGCTCTGCCAATGAGCCCCGTTAGCTCGTGAGCCAAGACCCCCTTCCCCCTTTGAGAAAGGCGAATCCCATCTGACACCAGCAGGCCTGGGGCCGTGCCGGCCACCCCATTATTGAAAAACCCAAAACTCTGGCAGTGACACCAGCCGCGACCCACGTATTAACAGACCGGGTCGGTCTCTTTCTTCCAGTGTTGCTGCCCGCAGCTGGAAGGAGAGAGGGAAAAATAAGCCGTGTTCCAGATTCCCCTCCCAACCATCCCAAGGCCCCGAAGTCTCTTTCGATCGCCCTTGGACCACGCATTGCAGCTTCGTCGCCACCCAGGCAGAAGAGCAGTAGTGGGCAATAGCCCGTGGGCTGTCCCAGGCTGGGAAGTTTCCCAGTGCTGCCCTGAACCTGGGCCCCAGGGAGGCAGCAGGCTTCCCTAAGAGGAGGCTCTGTCCGGCATCTCGGCCCCTCTGTTCCCCTCAGAAGGGAGTCACCCACACCCCTAAGCTGTCTTGGCTTCCTCGGGGAGGCAGTCGTGATACGGGGGTAGGCCTTTCTGACCGTGGCAACACCTCTGGCGCAGCTGGCCCGAGCTCCACATCCTCCCTGGACTGGCCTTCCACCTCCGGAGCCTCACAGCTCTTGTTGAGAGGCACCTGGGAAGGTGAGGAGGGGGTTTGCCTGCTGCCCCCAGCCTGGCCTCCTTTTTCTTTTTCCTTTTTCTTTTTTCCTTTCCTTTCCTTTTCCCTTTTTTCCCTTTCCTTTTCCCTTTTTTCCCTTTCCCTTTCCCGGTCCCCCGGCTCTCGGGTGCTTTCTGGCGCCCGTTTCTGCCTCGGGGAGGGCAGAGCACGGTTCCAGCAGCCAGAGGCTCTCAGAGTCCCGGGTGCGCCTTCCCCTTCCTGCTGCCTCCCGGAGCTCTGCCGGCGGGCTGGGCTGAGCTGAGCTGAGCTGGGCTGAGCTGAGCTGAGCTGAGCTGAGCTGGGCTGAGCTGGGCTGAGCTGAGCTGAGCTGAGCTGAGCAGGTCGTCCCCTCGGTCCCACCTCTCAGGGCTGGTCCCGCTCCTGCCAGCCCTTCCCAGGGCCAGGCTCTGGCACACCCTGAGGCTGCGTGGGAGCTCTCTCTGGGTCGCCACATCCCTGCTGGCGAGCGCAGAGGACGTGGCTTTCTGCTACCGTCGCCTGGCTCCTTCCCCCGGCCGAACTCCCCTCTGGAGCGGGCAGGGCACGCCGCCCTTCCCCGCCAACTGCCGCCCCCAGCTCTCTTTGCCCGCTCTGGCCGCGGCGCTCCCCAGGCCGCTTCGGAAAGGGGTGGGGGTGGCGCTGTTACAAATAATCTGGTAAGTTAAAATTTTATATAAAGTGGGTTCGATCAAAAGGTGAAGACTGTAGAATACAGGGGTTTGAAGCTCGCAATGTAGTCGTCGAAACTTAGGAACGTACAAAATGTGCTGTATACAGTCATAAGAAATAAGTAGTGTCTAAGATTGGTTAACCATAGAAACTTCGACCGATTGGTTAGTTTGTAGTGTTTTGTCCTAAGAAACTAAGAGAGATCGTTGTGGACCTTAGTTCTGTTGCTTAGAAGCCCCACTTTGATCAAGGTTCCAGTTAGTGGCATTAAGTAAGATTAACCAATGAATGTTTTAGTATAAGAATATTGATAAGGTGGTGTGACTGAGGGCCAATCACTAGAAACGTTAAAGTCAAGAATTAACATTGAATGTCCTTTTTATGTCAATCTAATACATGATGGCGAAAATCGTACTGCGCAGAATCCCATAAGAGAGGTCAACTCTCGGACAAAGTGAAGACGACTACGGAAGACCACCAGAGGGCTCCTGAAGACCACCAGAGACTTCACCACGCCTGCGTAAAAGGACGTTTACATATGCTAATGATTTGTCGGACAGTTGATGATTATGTATGACATTTCCCAGGCATCTAGCGAATATGTATAACAGGTGTGTATTTAACCTGCATGGTCAAACCAGACAGGTGCACACACGAGGTGCAGTGATCCCCTGTGTGCCCAGCGCTGCAATAAAGGAGTGCCTGCTTCTTAACTTCTCATTGCCGTCAAGGAGTTTTATTCCGGATTTCGGCAACAGCGCGGCCCCCGGGCCGAGACCTGCCGCTCCGCTCCGCTGCGGGCCGGGCCGGCTCCGGGGCAGCTCGCCTCGGCGACCGACTGCCAGCCGCAGTGACAGCCGGGCAGCGGCCCCAGGCTGCTCCAAGGAAGCTCCCGGAGACGAGGGCTCTCCTCTGGAGGAAGCTCTCTCCGCCGGGAGCCACCCGCCGCTCCGTCCGTCCGTCCGTCCGTCCGTCCTCGGGTCCCCTTGTCCCGGCAGGCTGCGCTGGTGCCCGGGAAGGGCAGCGGGAGAGCCCCAGGGCTGGGCCGGGGCCGGGGCCGGGGCCGGGGCCGGGGCCGGGGCCGGCTCTGTCCTGGCGGCGACCCCCCTGTGGCGGGGGCACGGGAGGACCCCCTTTGGTCCGCCCCGGGACTGACTGACAGCGCTGCCCTCACAGCGGGGGGGGACTGACTGACAGCGGCGTCACGCTGCACAAAGCCCTGGGGAGCTGCCCCGGCGGGGGGGGGGGGCGAGGCGGCAGACAAAGGGGGGTCCCTCGCCTCCCCTGCGACACACGGCCATGGGGGCTTCCTCCCCTGCACCGCTCCGCTCTGCCACGGATTGCCTGGGGAGGGGGGGGTTGGGGGGGGTCCGGGAGGGACACGGACACTGTGCATCTAGCGAGGTGGCTCTCGCCCTCTCTCTAGTGCAACTGTAATTGCCAACAAGCCGTAACAGCAACCATCAATCGGAGGAGCACCGGGTGTCTGTGTAGTATTTTCATACAAACTTATCCTCCCCAAGAAAGTAAATCGCTAATAAAGCAAAGCCAGCAGCAGGACAAGCAGCACCGGGGCAGAGGAGATCCCCCTTTTGGGCAGGGAGCGGGTAAGTAGCACAAAAATGTCCTGCGGGAGGAGGAAAAACGGAGAAGCCTTTCCCAGTTCCGACTTCCCTCCTCACCCACGAGCTCTCCGGCCTGATCACGCTGACTTCAGCAGCTAGGAGCATCAAGGTCCACAGTCACCAGTGCCAGCAATACGGGACCGGTGCCACCAGCCCAGGTACCGCTGGAAGTGATGTCAAATACAGAAAACCCTGTGGTAGGTGAGAAAGTCCTGGTTTAAATTCAGTCAGTTAGCCAAGACCAGTCCGATCGGTTCTAGTCTTCCTGTTTAACGGTGCCTCACCTGGAGCACCAGTGCCGATCCCTTCTGCTCTTCCTCATGGATGGCGCGTCCCTCTTGGCAGGAAAACGGACCGCTGACCCGATACAGAGCGACTGAGCGGTCAAAGCGAGGAGGGGACACCTCCTCAAAAGACCACCGAAGGCCAGCCGAGACCCCCGCGCGTGCGGAGAGGGCGTCTGATGCGTCAGGGTTACACAATGCTAGGCACATGCACCAGATAGTTTGAATATGTATTAGGTAGGAGTAGTTTAATAAATTAGATGCAATTGTTACCGTATAAAAGGGACACAACTGATGAATCCGCCCTGCTTGATTTGTGCAAAGTCCACGGAGCACCCTGCGCAGAATAAAACAGTATCTCTTCCGCCTGTGTGAGATTGCTCTCTTGCACACCGTGTACCAAATCCGCTTTTAGGACAACAGAAGCAAGCGTGTGGCTTTTTCCAGGGTTTATGGGATGCCAAGGGGAAGAGAGGGAAGAGCTTGCTTGTTTCTGCTTGTTCTTCTTTAAGTACCTTTCCCTTTCCTTTTAGAAGGCGGCCACTGCTTTAAAGAACAAGGTGCTTTCTCAAAGTTAAAAGAATGCCTATCCCAGTTAAAATAAAAACCATCTTTGTTTAGATTTCATTAACCCATGTTCTTTATCGTCTAAAATGATTTTCCAAAAGGGATGCGCATCTTGCCCGTAATTCTGTAATGGCATTTTCCGGACTGAGACATCAAAATGTCTTTGTGTGTAGGTTGTAGCCTCAGCCAGCCCAGCTCTTGCAGGGTAAAGGCCCTTTCTTATGCAGCTGCATCTAAGATCAGGGAAGTGGGACATCCTCCTGCTCCTGACAGAACCAGTGCTAAAGAAGATCAACTCATGGATATCTTCCCTTATTTATGGCTTGTTCTCCATCTGGTCAACTCTCTAGCCATTCCCTGGTCCTCACCGCTGTCCATCTCATTGTACAGCCCCCCAGCAGAAGGGACCGAAACCTGGTGCACTCCGCCTGTACCACGGTTTGTGGGACAGGACTGAGGAGAACGCCGTAAATGGAACCAGTTTCTCAACCCCATTTCTTCTTGGAGGGAAAGCATTCTTTCACTGCTGATGGGAGCCCGGGAATGAATACAGAGGCATATAGGGTGGATAATCCGTGCATCATGGTGGGAACAAGCCAAACAGACCCTGTGTTGCGTTATCATCTGACTCTTTTAGAACATCGCCTCATTCTGCCAGACACGTTACCCCATCAGACGGCCACACGTCGCTACTGCTAAAGTAACCACCAGTAACACGGTGTTATGTGTTAGACCAGCATTGTGCGTGTAGGTGCTGACGGTGCCTCAGCTCGGGAGAGGGCTGAAGAATGACGGTTTATTGCAAATGCGCTAGCGTGATGGCAAAAAGCTGCCTCAGCATGCCCTAGGCGCGTCTGAAATCTTAACTCCCAGCCTCATCCCACTACCTATCAAAGGCATAAATAATTACACAACTTGTAGCAGAGTGGTAAAAGCTAATCCAAAACATTTTCACCAATTTTGACCTTTTTAATGCTGTGAAGCATAGGGCAGCAGTCCATCCAAGACGAGAAACCTCTACTTCTTCTTCTTGGAGGGAAGGAGTGCTTTCTGCCAGGGTAAGACTGATTAAAGTAACACACAGTGCCAAGCCGATGCTTGTTTTATTAGAGTCTCATACAATGATTTTCAAATGTAAAATTCCCCATTTATGACACTCAAGGATCAACATCGTAAAGCTTGTCGCTCTTTTTTCCAAAACCTCTAGGTTGTGAAGAAAAAGACATTCTAACCCAACATCTTCAGTATGTTAATTTGAAAACGTAAACAAAGTAGAATTTCATTTTAAAGCATTTAATAGCGGAGACAAGCCATGTGTAAAGCTGAATTACAAAAGAAACAATACAACCCGACATTCATGCTACAAGTTTACCTTTCCACAACCAGTAGTACTTCCAGGTCAGTTCTTTCCAACAAAGAGATGCTGTAGTGGCGAGAAGATTATGCTGGGGAAACAACAACAACAAACCCCCCCCACGCTGTACCTAAAATACTTCTCTGAGAATTGTAACAACAAGGTAATTTCTGTCCACCAGAAAGACACATCCCCAGCACAAAATAATACAGAGGAAGACCAAAAAAGTAGAGGAAACATAGAGAACAACCTGTGCCATAACGGTCTAGTCTCAATAGTTAAGGGGACTGGCATACATTATGATTAACAAGGAGTTTTATTCCTTCCAAAACCAACCCACCTATCAAACAGTTACTGCCAACGTTCAACACGGGCTGTGCAGTGAACAGACCACTCTTGTTTCGACAGCTTTAGAGCACTCCTTTAGTCAGCAATGCCCAGCAACTGCTGGCGGGGCTACTTTCATTTCAGTTTAAAATGGTGTCTTTGGGAGTCAGTTACAAAGGCCACAGTTGCTAAGCGGGCAAATAAAGGCCATACTTGCCTTAAGGGGACTGAAGGTCCCTCCCAGGAAGGCCCCTCGAGAAGGGGCAGTGTGTAAAAGTCCTTTAGAAACCGGGCTGGAGACGGCACTCCGCAGCTGATAAAAGCCACATCCTATGAGGGCTGTGACTGAGGTCAGTAACACCCCCCCATCTCCCCAACCCCAACCCCCCATGAGGAGTTTTTTCCCCAAAGACAGCCCAGAAGAGGAACGTTTCCTGGGAATGCTGCACCTTACCACAAGACAAAAGGACACCCCTGAATGCTCCTTTGCCTTGGCAGACTTTTTTGTTTAACCACAGAAAAGAGGGACCCACTCTTCAAGAGAACGTAGAATCACCTGAACTGCCAGAATCAGGCACAGCCTCGGACAGAGCCAGGACTGCATCTGCTCGTAGCTGCAGTATTCGTACCTTCTCCAGAACCTGGACAGACCCCTTCCTTCTGACTCCACGTTTCCTTTGTTTACCGTTTGGTCCAGTTGCTGCAGTAGCTGCACCGCACCCTCAGCCTGACCGGTTCCTGTTCTTTGTTCAAGGTTCGATCCCACAGGCGCCCCTGTCAGAAACAGCAGCAAGAACAAAAACACAAGCTCGCTCTCTCCACACTCCCTGCACACCCAACGGCAGACCCTGAAACCGAGAGGTCGGTCCAGACTCTGACTGACATCACGCCTGGGAGCTTTCAAAGCAATCACAGTGCAGACTGGTTGGAGGTAGGCTCCCATCTCACAGCCCGGCTCTGAAAGAGCTACGTAGCCTGGCTCTGTGGGTGGGAATTGCTTACAGCCAAAATCATTGCTGACCTACTGCTCTTTGGTGGTTCTAATTCCTAGTCTCACGTGCTGGAAAATACCAAACACCACTTTTAAAGGAAAACTATTACCAATGTCATCCTTGCGGCTTTTGACTTCATATGACCAATTCGAATGAAACAAGCCAGGAATTCCTTACTTACACAAACTCACCCGGTTACAGCCCACAGTAAGGGATGCTGGACTAAACTCACGCTCATCTTCTTTGGAGGAATTCTGAAAGGAAAAGGAACCCAAGAACTTTCACACCATGTAAAATTCTATTCTACAGGAGATCTTTGTTTCTTTGCTTGCTTGCTTGAAGAACTAAAAGGCAGGGTCTGCTCTCTTGTTCTGTGACTGTATTTTCTTTCCTGCTACTATGAGGACCTTCTTCACCAATATCTTTCTGCCCCTCCCTCCTCAGGACGTTCCCAGGCCTAACATAAAGCTGGAATTCATTGACTAGACTTTAATATAGCAGATAGTGAAAGCGGGACACCAGCTACGGCACAGACAGACATTTTAAAAAACATCGACAGAGGTGCTGTGGGAAATAAAAGCCGCTGGACAATACAGGCCCCTAGACATCAGCCCTGCTAAGACACACTCATAGGAAGCAGAGTAACAGGGCAGGGACAAAAGTGAAAAGTGCCAGAAGCAAGAGGTGAGCCAGGAATACCCATTCACAAGGCTGTCAGCAATACAAAGGACCACAAACAACAAAACCACCCCGTAAGCTTCTTTAGGAGAAAGTGAAACAACTCTGTCACAGAGATAAGATAAGCAAAGAATAGATCCCTCCCTGATGGTGCTTCTCTTGCACTAAGCTCAGGTTCACCTGAAATTCCAGACTTTAGATGGCCAGAGATCTTTGCAGTTTAGTCTCAGAGCATTAACTAAGGTAGGAAAATTATCTGCAGTGACAGGCTGAGCGTCTCCCAGTTCTTTCTTCCTTGGACTTCTACTGGTGCTCTTGGTAAGCAGAAAGATGCACAGGCTCAACTCCAGTCACCCTGACCAGACAGCCTCCTGTCAAAATCACAGGCCTGGAAGGCATTGGGATGAGAGCTGAAAACGCAATCTGTTTAAAAGCCATGCAACTGCAGCACTCCCACGCTCCTCCTTCTGAATCGACTGCCGATGCTGTAAAGTCAGTCCTACGCGTACTAAGCAGACAGATTTCCTTCATGTTTTAACGAGAGCCTTCCCTTTTCGAGATGCACTCTAAAACACCAGCTGGATTTGGATCCAAAGTCATACACTGCTCATAAACTGAACAAGAGCCCTGGAGGAATGACCAGAAGAATCCTGAGAAAGCACAGGCGCTACTGAGATGGTTTTTCCTAAACCTGATCTTTCTTCTCATCCTGAATACCAAAAGAAAACAAATGGAAAGCAAACCAAACGGAAGGCGTGTCACAGAAGCACCTGGCCCTGATCTCCTAAGAAAGCACACGAGGGAGAGGTCATCTGCTCAGGATTCCATGCGGTGCTCCTGACATCTGGTCTGGTATTCATAAAGACACCAGTTTGTGTCTGGAGCTCCCTCTCAGTGTAACAGTGCCCTGACTACTGCAAATTGCAGGTACGAGTCATGGTGGCACAAGCATCTCTTCTGGAGAAGGTTCTTCTCACCTGAACTGGTATTTGCCGACTTGATGATTCACTCATCATAGTTCCAGATTACCTGGAAAGAGCTCAGGACATGTCCTCCCACATCAGTTAACATAACAGGAGGTTACGGTGATGTCTGCCACCTACCACATCATTTCTCAGGGTCCAACATGCTAACCCGGAGCTCCAGCTTCCAAGGACCCTAATGTTTGGGAAATTCAGCCACTGTACAAGGAGCGGAGGCATTCTGGGGACAGCAGTTATGGCAAAGCGGGGAATAAAAAAAGCATCTTTCAGAGGATGACCCTTATCCCACCAACAGAGTGTTTGGAGCACCTGAGGAAAGAAGCCAGAAAGGGCACGCGTAGAGAGACCTGTCGCTAATCCTGCAAAGGTAAGCTGAAGGGAAAAAAAGGGATACAGGTTTTGGAGACAAATCAGCCTACTTGTTTTAGAGAAGTTCTGTACTGAAGGCTCCTGAGGAGTTACCAGACAGTCTCCTTCCTATCTTGAAAATCCAACAAACCTGTCAAAAACCCCTCTTCTGAAAGAAAGTTTTGGGCTTACAACAAGGTGAGGGCTCTTTCAATACAGGAGTTTACCTGGGCAGGCTGAAGGTAACCATGCAGCTAGCAGCACCTGAAATTGCAGGCCACTGTACATGCAGGGGATCCCTGCAGAGCAATTATGCCCCAAAGATTGGCCCTTTGAAACTAGTCCTACAGCAGCAAGCAGGCAGCATGCCCTGGCCAGCAGGCACCAAGCCCACAGACGATATTTGCGTAAAGGCTCAGCCAGTTGTGGAGAGGTCCAAAAGGTTTCTGAAATGGGGGCAGCACGTCATCATGCAGAAACACGCAGAAACCTGGGCATCTGATGCAACTCTTCCCCTCCCAAGGAACAGTGGGAGAAGAAGCTGTTCCTTTTATACCACCAGGCAACTTCCTTTGTGGACAACCCCAAGAGGAATGAGTTTGCCTCCTTTGAGAAGACTCTCTCCAAAGAGCTGGAGAGGTAAGGTGGCCAGGAAGGCAATAGTGTGGCAGGGGTTTGAATTAAATGCAGAATGGCTATCAGGATCCAGAAAATGGATGAAATGCACTGGGAGGATGGGCAACAGCCAAGAGGAGGAGAACAGGGGGGTGAGGGAAGACCCTCTTACCTAAAGGGTGTGCCTAACAGCAGCTCTGTCAGAGCAGCCTTTTAGCTTGTGGGCTACAAGAGAAAGAATCTTGCCCTCCTGACAAGGTCTCTGGAGAACAGTGGGTTTAGAAAGCAACTGCCAATCCCTCTGGGACAATCCTGTCGTAAATCTGCCTTCTGAGGACATAGCGAGAAAAAAACATGACACTGTTTCAAGAAGAGGGAGATGCCTGCAAGGCCATCTGCACAGAGAAAGGACACTGCTGAGGAGTGGCAAGTACTCGCACCGAAGCCAGCGTCAAGCTGTCAGCACCCACTGTTGGCCCTTCATGGAGTTCTGCACAAAGGAGCATGTGAGGTAAAAGAGGACTGGAGTCTCTTGAGGACAAGGCAGGGCAACCTTCAGGTTCAGCTGCGAGAGGCTAAGTTCACCCCTAGAGCTTGTAGCTTCACAGTCAGAAAAGCCTGTGTTGGTTCCCGGTAAAACTCATCCCGTGGCTAAGTTTGATGAGCAGGAATCACAAATGTCTCCATGCAGGTGATGCAGGTGAAAAGGGAAAAAAAGTTACCTGAAGGCATTTTTATGCTTGCCACTTTAAGAACCTAGGACTAAACAGATGCTGTTGTCTCTGAATATTCTGTAGCTTATCGTTTCAAATCCATGCTTTGCTTTACTCGTATGGCAAACGCGCTCGGCTCCAGTTCTGAAAATAAGTCAAACGGGTAAGAACTGAGTTTACCAAAAGTCACAAAAAGGAAGCAATCTTGTAAATGGCTGCTCAAGTATTTCATTAGAAAGCAGGGTTTTAGTACCTCCCTCTAAGCCAACAAGACAGGTACCCTTAATCTGTATTTGTACTCACGTTTCAAAGTCTCATCTAAAAAATGACAATAGGCACTCACTCCAGTATTAGGCTTTCTGCTTTTCTAGGAAGCCCAACAAGCAGTTAAAGAGAAAAACAGCGTGACGTGACAGGGAAAGGGGCATGAGCAGCAAGGTGAGAAAGCTTGCAAATCCTACAAGATTACTGACACAGGGAGAAGGGCAGGTAGCAAAGAACCATAGAAAGGTCTTACAAGACTCGGTCGTGGAGCAATAAAATGGCAGAGAGGTACAAAGTGGCGCACGTGGGGAAAACCAGTCCTGGCTTCACACACAAAGGCTCTAGAGCTTCTCAGCTGAACGCTTGAAGCAAAATTTCAAACCACCGTCAGTAAAACCAGCCTCTTTTCCCACTGAAGCATGAAATCCACGCGCGGCAGTGAAACAGGAGCGCTTTTTACAGCTCCCATTACTCGATGCTCAGCCCGTGCAAGCGCAGTAGCCCCTCGGAAGTGACCGCTTTCACGGTCAGTGAAAGAAGGCAGGAAAAGAGCAGCCCCCCCCGTCCGAATTTAGGGTCTCCTAGGAACTCACTGCTACCGGCAGGCACCAAACCGCAGGCTGTAGCTTCAACACGCTCACCTGCCGATTTTAAGTCCGTACACACGCCTGCCTGCATGAAGAAACCTGGTTTCAGGCGACCGACAGGTACCTGCTTTCGAGGACGTCCTCCTTTCTCCCGGCCTAGGGAAGGAAGCAGGAGAGCCAACGGGACGCGACTGCTCTGGAAACGCCGCTGCCGACCTCCCTGAAGCTTGACAGGCCTCTTGCCCCGGGGGCTGCCAAGAACGCCCGGGCAGGACTGCGTCGCAGCCCGCCACCGACGCCAGGCTGTGAGGGAGGGACGGACACCCCCGCCGGCTGCGGGTCCCCGCGGGGACAGCCGGCAGAAACCCCTTTCTCTCCACAGCCGCACGTCTCCGCGGTGCCCGCCGGCCTCCGCCGGACAGCCACCAGCGGCAGGCAGTCCCCTGCTGCCCCCGCAGCCCCGGGGGCGGCAGGGAGGGGCCGGGGCTGGCCGGGCCTGCGGGGGGAAGGCCGGGTCCCGGCGCCCCGGCCTGCCGCGAGGGGAGATGCCGCCACCGCCGCCGCCGCCTCAGCCCCGCTGCCGGCCTGCGAGGCCCCCGGGCAGCCCCGGCGCTGGCGACCGCCGGGCAGCCCACCGCTCCACGGACGGGGAGGAGCCCCCGCCACGGCCACCGGCCCCGCCGCGCCCGCCGCCCGCCCTTGCCTCAGGCGGGGCCGGGCCGGGGCTGCGGCCGGAGCGGAGCCGAGGGCAGCCGAGCCCAAACGAGATGAGCCGAACCGAGCCGAGCGGAGCCGAGGGGAGGCGAGCGCCGCCGCAACGACACGAGACGAACCGAGCCGAGGGAAGCCGAGCCCAGCCCAGCCCAGCCGAAGGGAGCCGAGCCCAGCCGAGATGAGCCGAGCCCACCCCAGCCGAAGGGAGCCGAGCCCAGCCGAGATGAGCCGAGCCCAGCCCAGCCCAGCCGAGATGAGCCGAGCCCAGCCCAGCCGAAGGGAGCCGAGCCGAGCCCAGCCGAGATGAGCCGAGCCCAGCCGAGATGAGCCGAGCCGAGCCCGGCCGAAGGGAGCCGAGCCCAGCCCAGCCGAGGGGAGCCGAGCCCAGCCCGGCCGAGGGGAGCCGAGCCCAGCCCGGCCGAGGGGAGCCGAGCCCAGCCGAAGGGAGCCGAGCCCAGCCCAGCCGAGATGAGCCGAGCCCAGCGCAGCCGAAGGGAGCCGAGCCCAGCCCAGCCGAGGGGAGCCGAGCCCAGCCCAGCCGAGGGGAGCCGAGCCCAGCCCAGCCGAAGGGAGCCGAGCCCAGCCCAGCCGAAGGGAGCCGAGCCCAGCCCAGCCGAAGGGAGCCGAGCCCAGCCGAAGGGAGCCCAGCCCAGCCGAAGGGAGCCGAGCCCACCCCAGCCGAAGGGAGCCGAGCCCAGCCGAGGGGAGCCGAGCCCAGCCCAGCCGAGGGGAGCCGAGCCCAGCCGAGATGAGCCGAGCCCAGCCCAGCCGAAGGGAGCCGAGCCCAGCCGAGGGGAGCCGAGCCGAGCCCAGCCGAGATGAGCCGAGCCCAGCCCAGCCGAAGGGAGCCGAGCCCAGCCGAGATGAGCCGAGCCCGGCCCGGGCGCCCCCTCCCTCTGCTCCAGCTCCCCACGCTGCTCTGCACTGGCTGCTGCTGCTGCTGCTGCGCTGCAGAGGCAGCTGCATTTTGGGGCTTGGAGCGCTTTGGGTTCCCGCGTGAGCCCCAAGCATCAGAGGAGTTGGCCTGTACCTCGTGGCAGGTCTTGCAGCTGCTTTCAGGGGGGTCTGGGCTCTGCCCAGGCCTCTCGAGTCAACGTTGACTCTGGTGCCTAATGACGGTATGCTGGCAGTGGCCCTGGTAGCTCAGCCCTTTCTCTCCCCAGTTGCGATGATGTCAGCAGGTTTGCCTTTTCTTGGTCCAGGCACCCTTCACGCAAAGATTCCCAGAGATTTTTTCATCCCTCCCCTACACACACAGTGGGATTCCTGGAGGGCCACAGAAATGCAACAGCAGCAGCGTTAGGCTCTTCTGGGGTTTGGGGGAGGAAACACCCTCATAGATAGCTGTCTGGAGCCTTTCTGGCAGCCACCTTTTACCTCTCAAACAGACACAACCGAAAAGCTCCGATGGTCAGTGACCTAGCCGAGCGATGATCAAAAATGCCCCTTTTTACCCCACAAAAGCCTAACAGCGACGTTTGTAGGAAAAACTCCCGCGACACGGGAGTTCAGCCGAGACACGGGCCCGTCGGGAGGAAGAGAGACTTCCTTTGTATTGCCGGAGTCGGCCAGCCACTTCATCCACCGTTTGTCCCTCGCCTTTTTTCCAGGACATCACTGCCAATGAGTTGGCATACAACGCTGGTACGTGTTGTAGAAACTTCCGCCCCAGGGGTTGTGTGCATTGGACTTCATCTGGATCTGTGGGTGACTGCTCGTTATCCGGATCATTATAAATCACCTCCAGCACGGCTAATTCCCTCAGGTACTGGATACCTCTCTGCATGGTGGTCCACTTGCCTGGCTGACACGTAACGTCTTCCTTGAAGGGGTATTTTTCCTTCACGCCTGACGGAAGTCCCCTCCAGAGGCTGAGGGCTCGTGTCTTTTTCCCAAACGCCTTGTCAGTGGCCCCTTCCCTAGACAGGGATCTCACCTGCTTGCCTTCCCTACCCTCTAATTCCAAGCTACCGGCCCGTTACCCCAGCAGCGGAGCAGCCGGGTAAAAATGTGCTCACCCGGATGGCGGCCGAAATCCTTTCGCGTATCTTGCAGCTCACTCAGGGATAGGGATCGGGTGATTATCTCGGGTTCTGCCTCTTTCTCCTGTTCTCGTGATGGCCCTGGCTCACCTCCATCCCTCGCTAAGTTGAACCGATTTCTCCGTGTATTTCTTTTTCTGCATAGGGGCGACTGACACCGGCAGAGGTCGGTTCTCTGGTTCAGCTGCAGCGCCTGTCGCCGGGGTTGGTTGGGGTAGCTGCAGTGCTTGTCACGAGGGCTGGAATAGCTGCAGTGCCTGTCGGTCTGTTTTCCCTCCCTTCCTCCTGAGGGTGCTGCATAATATCGAGCAGTGGTTGGTAGATACTGGCCAGGGCCCAGCACAGTGCGGTAAGTTGTGCCGCTTTGGAACAGGCACCGCATTTTCCTTTCCAACATTCTGTCGCTTCACCAGGGTCCTGTAGCTGTTTGGGAGTGAAGTTCCAAACCATTGGAGGTGAGAAGTCCTCTAGATACCTGCCCGTTTTCTCCCACATGCCACGCCACCCATGACTATTCAGCCTTGGGGCAGATCTCTGCGTGGTATTCTTAAAAAACTTTTTTGGAGCCCTAAACAAGACCTGAAACACATTCGGGAGACATAGCAAGACGAGCATGCTGGCTTGAACACCCCAGGGATCTTCAAACTTCTCAAAAGCTGCTGTAATTAGCCTGAAGGAGGAAGGGGAGGTGAACGAGCGGGGAGAAAGTACCCCCCCCAACTTCCCCACAGATTGGGTGCGATTACCAACAAATTCCGAGAGAGGGCGCCCGAGGCACGGGAGTGACGTCGACGCCGCACGCAACTACCAGCTTAACCTCAGGACCCGTGACGTAATCATTTTGCGAGTCGACGTCACCCAGGACAGCAAAATGATAGTCCTGAGCCCGCGCCCAGAGGTGATAAACAGAGTGCATGTAAGAACTTGCACAACACCGCCACGGGAACAAATGAGCCAACACTGGGACCAGCGACTATTCAACTAATCTAAGAAATGCGTACAACAAATTCGTTTTAACACGCTCCGGCCAGATCTGTCGTTATCTCAACCCTTCGTGCCCCACGTTGGGCACCAAAAAGGACTGTTGTGGTTTCAGCCCAGCCGGCGACCAAGCACCACAAGGCTGCTCGCTCACTCCCCCGCCGCCACCATCTTTGTCCAGAAACAGGAACGAAGCCTCTCCCCGAGACTAACGTCCCGACGGTGCTCCACGAAATCTGGAGTCCCCTCGGACGCTGGCGGCAGCAAGCTAGGAAAATCCGAGTGCCAAAGCCCACGGAGTTTCTGCTCTCAGCTCCAGGAAAGATTCCTGTTCATCCGTAAGAGGGAAGCCAGCGTCACCCTTGCGCGGCGGGAAACAAGGCTTATCCGATCGACGCCGGAGCGCCGCGTGAAGCCAGAGCGCAAAGCTGGACAAAACCGGGGGGGCAGGGGGGAAAGCCCGGCCCGGCCCCTTGGGAACCCCGAGGGCCCCTGGGGAGCGCAAAGCCGGGCAGCTGCCCTTCCTCACGCTCCCGGCCAGCTCCTCCCTGGAAAAGCGGGCACCGGCCTCCTCAGCCATCCCGGGGGCCCGGCCGGGAAGACCCCCGCCAGGGACAGCCCCGGGCGGTGCTGCCCAGAGCCCACCCAGCCCCGCCGTCCTCCCCTCTGCGGCACCCACCCCTTCTCCCAAACGGAGCCCGAGGGGTCACGGCCCATGGGCCGAGACCAGCGGAGAGCCGCCAGGGAAACCGCCGCCTCCGTCCATCGCGCAGACGGGAGCCGCAGCAGCCGGAGAACGCTGGTGTACTGCATGCATAATTGTATCGTGCCGCTCCCAGGGCAAGCCCAGGCACCGCTTCGCGCGTGGGACGTGCCGCCCCGAGAGCGGGGCTAGCCCAGGGGCGGCGGGGACAGGCTGGCCAGCAGCGCCGAGCCCGAGGCAAAGTCTGCCGTGGGTGCAGCCGAGGGCTGGCGCGGCCGGAGTCCTGGCTGGCCCTCGGCGCCTCTGCAGAGCGCCGGAGCCACGAGAACCGGCTCGGTCCCTTTGCGTCGGTGTCCATGGAACTGACTCGGTCCCTTCGCGTCGGTGTCCTTGCCACCGGCTCGGTCCCTTCGCGTCGGTGTCCTTGCCACCGGCTCGGTCCCTTCGCGTCGGTGTCCATGGAACCGGCTCGGTCCCTTCGCGTCGGTGTCCTTGCCACTGGCTCGGTCCCTTCGCGTCGGTGTCCTTGCCACCGGGGCAATCGCTGCCAGAGACGCGGGGCCCCCTGGGCCGCTCCCCGGCCCCTGGCAGTGTCCCTCTCCATATGCCCGCCCGCCCGCCCCTGCCATGGGCAGGAGGTCTCCGCGCCCGCGCTCCCCCCGGACGAGGACCTGCAGCGCCCGGCGCGCGGTGCCGAGGGGCCGGCTCCTGCCCACCATCACCTGCGGCTGGAGGAGCCGCACCGTGCCCGCAGGCAGCGCTGCCCGCCCTGCCCGCCCATGCCGCTGCGCCCGACCGCCTCCACTCAGCTCGGCTCGGCTCGGCTCGGTACGGCTCGGCGAAGCTCGGCTCCGCTCGGCAAAGCTCAGCTCGGCTCGGCTCGGTACGGCTCGGCAAAGCTCGGCTCCACTCGGCAAAGCTCCGCTGGGCTTCGGCTCGGTACGGCTCGGCGAAGCTCGGCTCCGCTCGGCAAAGCTCAGCTCGGCTCGGCTCGGTACGGCTCGGCAAAGCTCGGCTCCACTCGGCAAAGCTCCGCTGGGCTTCGGCTCGGTACGGCTCGGCAAAGCTCGGCTCCGCTCAGCAAAGCTCCGTTCGGCTTCGGCACTTTTTTAGGTAGCTCAGGTAGCTCAGGTTTTTGAGGTAGCTCGGTCCTGGGCTCCCAGACCTCGCCTGGGCTATGCTGTAGTTGGGCCTGTCTCCAGCCCTGTCTCTGGCCCCGTCTTCTGGGTGGACCTTGGACCCATGTTGTAGCCCTGCCTCCTGCTGCTCCGACTGGGTGGGCCCTGGACCTGGTTCATCCCCTGGCTGTGTCTGGGGCTGTCGATGGACCCCACTACCAGCACCCGGCCCTGCTGAGACCCTGTGGGACTGTGCCCTGATGGGTGAGGGCACAGCCCCGGTTCCCCTCACTGGCTTCCTCTCTGTTCTTTGTGAAGTTCAAACCCCTCATCTTGTTTTTCCTCACCACACGTCCCTATTCTCGGTTTTTCCTGCACCCTACCTTTCTTCTGTATTCTCCCCAGGATATACTTGCAGCTGCTTTGGTTTTTTTTTCAGGTTTGAATTATCTTTTTATGGCACCTTATCCTCCCATTTTTCCCCATTCGTGTCCAGTTGTCTTTTAAACCCCTTCTCAAAGCCCCGCTTATTTAATTTATCCTTTGCCAGGCCCAGCTGCTTTTCATTCTGAGGGTTGTTCTCCATGAGGCCTTTTGAGTTTAGGCTATAAAATCCAAAGACAAGAAAGCATCTTGCCACACTTGGTCATCTCTTACATAGTCCGCCCTAACCATGGCCTGAAAATTTCCAGCTTTTAATTAATTTTTTATGTTCCTGGAAAAAACCCCACTGCTACCTTCTGGAATTTCTTCACCTGCAATTAGTTTTCTGTGAGTGTGTCACTGTACCTAAAAACAGAGAGGCTGGCATTGATCTGATCTGTCTTACTGTTAAGAAATACTTGTTCCCAGTATGAAAAGAAGTATCTCTGCTCCTGATTTCTGACTCAAGACATTTCGTAGCCCACATGCTGCTCACCAAAGACGCATCAATCATCACACATCAGGCAGGAGTGACCTCCGCAGGTAGTTACGAATTCCCACACTGAGATATCGCTACGTGGTGTGAAGCGTATGGCTTGACCTGAAGATCTCTGCCACTCACAAAGCACGCCGGTCCTCCACGCATTTAGACCTACTGCTCTCATAAAATGCAGCATCTTGTGCCCTATCAGCATCATGTTGAAACTAGGCACGGTTATAGAAATGATAACTTTATACTGTTTTGTTAAAGTTAAGATTAAATAAAAGGCTAAAGGACTTAGATACAAGAGTTTAAAAGGATAAATGCCAACCTCATGTTTAGTAGCTGTCTTAAGAAGGGACAGGCAACTTCCCCCTTAGCCCAGATATTACTCCGCCATTAAGAGAAGGACCAATGTCACTTATTATCCCTTGTCGAAGCAGTCTCCTGGAGGAGCAACCCGAATGTTTTGCTATGCTAGGATTAGGCTTGCCTGAGTAAGCACAACTCCACGTACTCCATGTGCCACTCAGAAAGGAGCTGTGATGAAGGACAGAGCCTACACACCACATGAACACATTCACATACATAAACGTACCCTGGGCTTTAGATTAAATCGAAACAGAGGGTTGAAGGATTCTTCTAGGGACTTCACTCTTCTTCCTGCCTAGCTCATTCATTTATATTGCAAGTTTAAGCTTGATTTCTTATACTCAGTTGAAAAGGGACTTTCTCAGAAAAAATGCCAACTAGGCAATATGTTATCAATTGTGCCTTATTCTCTACAGGAAATACAAAAGCTGAGTTCCTCTCGCACGTCCAGCACTTCCTAAAACGATCCACTCTACAGCTTAATTGATGCCTTACTAGACATAATGCCTTATAACTCAGCTACCTTAATGAAAATAACTATATATACATATGTCCTTGTACATCTTAAAACTCAGCATGTTTCCTGTGTCACAGATACAATTATGCATACAGTACACCACATAAGCCTAATTGGAAATGGAGTGAAGATTGAGGTAAAATGACTGGATCCCATGGAAAAATTGAGGAAACCGATACTTCTCAAAGCCTTTGTATGCATTTGTGGCTTGAAACACCTCAGCTTTCTCTTAGGTGGCAAGGGATGCTGTCTCAACTTTATCAGGTGTTCTACGTGGTATGGAGGAAGTACAAGAACAGATACTCCAAATACGGATGAATTCAGCATTTTTTAAATTTTATTTAATCAGTAATCAGGTAAACTTAATCTGACACCAAAAACCACATCTTGTCACACTTGCTTTTGAAATACAGCATACCCAAACGAGGGAGGAAATTGTTTTAGTGTGATTTATAACAGTAACGAAGAGTTATTTTCTTTTTGGTAATGACATTGTGCAACACATTTTCTGTTTGGGGAGTAAGCTTCTGAAGTATTTTAATCTGCCTCATCTACCGCTACAGATTTCAGCAAAACTGCAAAATCCTCACAAGAATTAGCACTGTATATAAATCCAGTAATAATCCACAATCATCTCTCCATTTTGGTTGTATTTCTGCTGTAGATACTAGGCTTCTTCAAACTTCCACCAACCAGTGGAAATTTGCCAAATATATAACCCAGTGGGCCATTTAAAGGGATTTTGCTGTGAATTATGACTGCTACATTTGTGGGCAGCTTTCAGTACCAGAGACTGGAAAGGGAGAGGCAGAGTGTGAAGAGCAGGGGGCGCAGCTTTCACCCTGAGACCTTCCACATATTTGTTCATGATCTACAGAAAATGGATGAGCTGGACAGCATAAGCTCTCTGTGCACAGATGGAACGGCACTACTTAAAACCAGTCCTTGCTTTGGCAACTGGGGGAGACGTCAGTCCTGGCTCTTAAGCTGGCAGAGGCTGCCTGAAGCCTTGTTTAAGCTGGTGTCTGTACAATCAAGCTATTGTGGTTTACCTAGGTAGTGCGTGGCAGCTGAGCTGCAGCAACAGACTGTGCACGCTCTTTGCCCATGAGATGAAATGCATTAGCTTTAACTTCTTGCATCCAGACTACTTGCCAGATGGATTCCTAACAAACAGCAGAACTGAACTGCTGAATTACTTTACATATGCTTGGAAAGCCTGGGAAAAAAATAAACACGAAAGAAGTAACTAATGGGAACAGAGAGATGCATTTCTGAGTGCAACAGACTCCATCTTTATTTCAAAATATCTCTGTACATTACAATTCTATTTAAAAAAAAAGAAGTCAAAAGTCAAAGCAGTTTCCCATGCTAAGTGAAATATCAGGTCTCATTTTTTAGATAATCAAAAAGAGAGGCTGTGTTTTCACTCAGCAGATCTCATGGCCTGTTCCTATCTGAGCATACTGCTCAATAGCAACATAGAATGTGTTAAATTAAAGCTCTTATTGTGCTCATCACCGTGAAGCAGGATTTTTTGAAGAACCACTGTTAGAAGCAAACTGATCTTCCTTGCAAAGTCAGGTTGTCCCTTCTTCAGGTGGAGTTTGCTCTCAGGCAACCTGGCCATCCTGGGAACAACACCAGGTCAGCCTCCTACCTGCTGGTCCCCTCTTCTCTGACAAGAAGAAGCCATCCTGTGTATAACTAAGAACCCGATGATTTCCTTCCCATGGGTTGCACATTAAAATATCAAAGAACTCTGATTGTGGTCTTAGCCCATAGCTGAAACATTAGGAAGTTCGTTTCTGGAAATTCAAACACATTCCTTAGCTTGCATAACGTCTATATACAAACAAAAGGACGCTCAAGGCAGGCAAAGCTAAGAATGTGAGCAAGAAGTGGACCGTCTGTGGGCTGGTGTGTGGCCGCCTCTGTGGCTGCTAACACTCAATTCCAGCTGGACCTGTCAGCTCCTTCCTTGGAAGCATGCTGTCAGTGCAAATTGACAGGAATCCCTGGGATTCAAGCCTCAGAATGTATTCCCTTATGCAGCGCTAATTGTTCACAACAGGACAGATATCGCAGGAGAAGATGTTTGACTAATTGCATATCAAATTGCACCCAAGCCAAAAACCCGTCGCAGAGGAGGCAGTATGGAATTTCAGATAGGGTGAAATGGGATCACGTGTATGCATGAACTCAGCCACACGGGTTCTGCTTAAATTCTCACCGTAAATATTCAGCAGAATTTGCAAGGCCATAAGGCAGTGCTCTGCGTGAATGTGAATTGCATCCATAGCACGTATGGGACTGTGTCTTGTATAATTCATGAGAATAGCCACACGGGGTCATACCAAAGGTTCGTTCAGCTCAGCGTCCTGTCTCTGCATCTGAACAGTGAAAGATGTGTAGGAAAAAAGCATAAGAAATGCAACAAGCATAGCATGCTCCTTCCCCTGCTGTACCCTCTATACTGACAGTCACTGGTTCAGGGATTTCTGGAGGCTGTTCCTGCTTCCTAGAGCTTAATGGCCCATGAGAGACCTTCCTTCCCTGATTCTGTCTAATTGCTTCTTCAACCCATTCATACTTGTGCTATCCAAAACATCCTGTGGCAAGGAGGTGCACAATTTAATTATGTATTGTGCGCAGATGTTCTTCTTTTCATTTATTGTGATCCATAATTTCATGTGTTGCCTGCTAATTCCCGTGTGTAAGAAAGAGCAAACAATCTTTCCTTACTCATTTTTGCAGTTTTCACTTCCTCCCGTAGATTGCTGCGTATTATTTGGAGAAAATGAAAACTCAAACTGACTCATCTCAGCTATTAAGGTGATAAGAGATCACATCTATTTGTTAACTTCCAGCTGTGTCTTTATAGTGGGTCTGTTCTGAAGTCCAGGTGCAAGAAATGGTCTCTCTGTAGTATTCAGGCTGTGAATACAAATGACAGCATGAACCTGCCTCCAGCTTTATTATCCATTGGGCTACTGGGATTTAGAAACTCTTTGCATCTTGTCTGGTTACTATGGCCATTCTCAAAGTCTGTTATTTCTATGCTTTGTGCCAGATATGTAAGTATAAGGCTATGCTTTGGGTTGCCCTCAAAGGTATACAGCATTTCAATGACAATCTCTCCATGTTCAGACACAGAGGTTTCAACAGACCCCCAGATGCAAAGACCAAAAAGAACCCCAAAACCATGGAAGAAAATCAACCCTGTCCCCCGCTTTCTCCTTGTCTTCACATGTAATATTGTGCAAAATGCTGCTATGAAGGTCTCCCTCTGCAACTGCTCCACCCATCACTGGATTCTCCATCTTATTCAAAGTCTCACATATATCTAGTCTCATTTTATCCCATGTACCCGTCTCCTAATAGTGTACCAGGTGCATCCTTCTGCTTGCTTGTCATGGGCAACAGTCATTTTTTCTTTCTCAAGGGAAAGCTGTATTCATACATCAATTCTCCACCTTCATGCCAGAGACTATCTCCCTTAATTCTTGTTTTCGAAGCCCCTCATACAAAATGCACAACGGGTATGGAATGCCAGAGAATCACAGCACCTGTGTTTTGTATTCAGCCAGCACTAGCTTGAGTGGATGTGCAAAAGCACAAGCCTAGACTTTGGAGGTCCCCAGCCCTCAGCACCCTCTTAGCTCTGTTTCTGCTACATACTTTTTCCCCCTTGCCATGTCTGACTATCACTGTTAAGTTCTTAAAGGCAGGAAAGGAGTGAAATTTACAGTGCTTTGTCTCCTATTGCCAGTGTCTGTGACAATTAACATGAAAATGCACCCTGTCAGTGGTTCACTTCAAGTGTGGAGCATTGCTGTTCCTCTCAAGGGGAAAGAACCTAGTGCAGTTCCCAAGAGCTTGGGTTTTTTAAGCCCCTTTTTAAAATTACATTTCCATAGACAACAGAATATTTAGTTGAGTTATTCTGTGCAAACTGAATCAAATCTTCCTGTCGTTGCTCTCTGTGATCAATAAGAGGTGCATCATTTGAGAGGAGTATTTACAGTGCCCAGTGTGGAAGTTTGGTTTATACCATCGGCGTGAGCGAGGGGGTTCTGAAGAAACTACCAGACAATCGGTATGCAAGGATGACAGCCACAGGGGACAACAAGCTGCAGGTGACCATGGTTGCATAAGGAGCTTCAGCCCTTCTTGGCCAACCTGCTGTACCTACATGTTGCTCTCTACCGGAGATAATGGCACGGCTCCAAGCATACGGCAGGCCTTAGCACAAGATGAGCATTAGCCAAAATCTGAGCAGGAGCTGGGTAACCAGTTGCAGCTCCACGGGTCCCTTCCAACCTCCACCCTCCTGTGCAACTCTGTGCCTTGCTTTCACTCCTGAAGCACCTGAACTCAGCCCTCGTGCCCGCCGGCAAGGATGCTGGGACAAGGCACGATCCCAAACTCCTCCCCGAGGGGTCATCCCCAAACAGCAGCTCCCCGCTCCAGAGCAGCCGATGGCAGACATACTCAGAAGAGAGAAAATATCATTTTATTGAGAACATCAACTGCAGTGGGGGGTGGGCCCAGGACTCACAGGGGTTCAGCCAGTAACAGGAAAACAGCACCTACAAGGACAGAGTCAGAGAGCGCTGCTGAATGCACAGCGGCAGGAGGAGGCAGGGTTTGGTTGCCCTCTCTCTGGGGAACACCGTTGACGAGGAATTGCTCATAGCCCAGAAGAGAGCGAGCTACGGCTGGCATTGCCGAGGGGAGGGCTCTGGCGCCTTATCCCCACGGGGAATGCCCTTAGAGAGCTGTGCGCACGCAGAGATGCACAGGGCCCCTGTGCCACGCAGCAGGGCTCGATGGGGAGCCCCTGGGGAGCGGCCACGGGGTTCTTGCCAGACCCTGCGCAGCAGCAGAGCCTGGTACACACCTGGGCTTCTCGACCTGCCGGACCTTCCTGCATCTTTTCCGTTTGCGATCCCCCAATACGTTTTCTCTCTTCCTCTTCTTTTTTTCTGCACAGCTTTCATCTCCCCAGGCCTGTTTCCTCCTTCGGTTCCTTCTCTTTTCCTTGTCCCGAGGAGAGCCTGCAAACCTTTCCATCCCACAGTGTGCTTAGATAGGTAAGGCCACGATCCAGCGGAGACAGTTCTGATTTTAACCCAAAGTGACTCGTTTTACCTTCTTTCCTCTGAAAGGCTGCCCAGTTGTTGCAGGCGTAGCAGGGGCTCTGCCGTGCTCTCGAGGGTGGCTGGAGGCAAAGCTGGAGGTGCCTAAACCAGAATTGTTGGAGTTCAGGGGTGGCAAGGGACGGCCTGGAGTAGTAAGGGACTGCTTGCCAAATTACCACCTTAGCTCTCTGGGGAAGATGCTGCTTTGCATCATCCATCCACATTTTGCACAGTCCACCTGCCCCAAAACAGACTTGATGAAACTGTGATGAAGTAGGATCCGAGCAAAAGCCCTCTCAAGTTGACAGCTACTCCCCGCTGTCTTTTTGTAGGTATTTGGTTGGATTAAGCACATGCTTAATGCATTTGAGAAAGGACCTTCCCAGTTTTCCATACAACGTATGATTCCGTGGGGGAGGAGGAGGAACCCCAAACACAAGCCATCGGCTGGCCGGAGGAGGCCCAGCAGCTACTTGGCCTCCTCAGAAACTACCCTCCTACCCGAGAGACACTGTCACGGTGCTTGTGGAGCAGAGCTGACATACCTCTGTCGTTTTGGACTCCGCCACCATGTCTCCCCCAGCTCCTTTGAGGACACCCAGAGAGGGGGATGCATGCAGAATGGCTTCTGCCTGGTGGCCCTGGTCTCCTCTGCCTGCAGGGCCACTTTGCTCTTCCAAAGGCAGGTCTAGAAAGCAAAACCATGTGCAGCAGTGACGCCTTGGAAGTAGCACACCTAAAGCAAAACCCACCCCAAGCCCTACACCGGTTTTCTTCTTGACGTTGAGGTTTCTGGTATCCCGAGCCCCAGCCTGGGACAGCCCTCAGTTCCTCCTCATACCTGTGGCTCCGTCCGTGGGGGCTGGCGACTCCCCAGCTGATGGACAGGAGCGGCCAGCCACCTCCTCCCCAACAATGTCGCCGCAATTTTCAATCATAAACAGCGCCAGCGTGTTCACCTGCACACATCAAACCCTTGCTCTCAACCCAGCTGCCTGAAGTTGTCCCAAGCAGCCTTTCCCACTCCCGACCCTTGCCTCTGCACAGATGGCTGTGGCTGCGGGGCTGCCTTTGCAGGCAGCCACCCCACCGGCATTTGCTCAAGGGAGGAGGCAGCCAGGGACCTCTGAGCAGCCAAGCTCGGATAGGCCGGCAAGGCTGCAGCCGGCTTGCCAACACAGCGCACCTTCTCGGTCACCTCCAGCATGGCCTGGAGCGGGAGCAGGTCCTCGTCGGGTGGGCTCAGCAGGTTTGGCCCAAGGCAGATGGCCAGGTTGCTGCAGCTCATCCTGCTGGTGGCTGCGTTGCGGCCGATGTGCTGGAGGAGGGACAGCAGCCCCTTGAGGAGGAAGAGGTTGGCTGCAGGCAACTTCTCGGCCACCCTGAGGGAACAGGGACACTAGGTTGACAAAGCAGATTTTGCCCAGGCCTGTTGTCCAAGGCAGGGGGGAGCCAGCGGCTGAGTTGCCCAGCTTTCCAGGTGCTCTCAGCCAGCGGCCAGGGCTCCTGCTCAACAGGCAGGCTGCTGCCCGCACTTACGCTTTCAGCTCGGAGACCTTCTCCTCCTTGCTGGTCCTCTCCATGGCTGCCATCCAGTCCTCGTAGAGGTGGGTCACCAGCAGCTTGTCGGGGATGCTTCGGAGGAAGTCCTGCAATGCCAAGGGCTCTGGGTGAGCCTTTGAAGTTTCCAGGCCGGCCAGGAGCTCCTCCAGCCGCAGGTCAGAAGCGCTCACCTTCAAGACGGCGGCCAGCAGGAGTGCAGGCTGGTTGCCCAGGTCGACATCGGCGTCGCGGTCCAGGGCCTCCCGCAGCTCCCGAAGTTCCGTCCCGCTGGCAGCTTTGCGGAATATCCCCTCCGTCGACGGTCCTTCCCGGCGCAGGACAGCCAGCAGCTCCTGCAGGAGAGGCAGGAGGACAGTTGCTTGGCCGAGGAGCTGCCTTCCGACAGCGGTGGCCAGAGCACTGCCCCAGAGCGGGCTCCTTGCTGGGGGTGAAGAGCCCAAGCCACCATCCCCGCAGCTCCTGGGGACGCCCTGTGGAGCAGCCGGAGGGAGGGCTCCCACCGCCTCTAGGGAGCATCTGGAGGGCTGGGGACCCCCCCGGCCAGGCTGGCTTACCTGGATGGGCCGGGGCAGGGAGCCGTCCTCCCCGCAGAGGGCTGCCAGGGGCTGGCCAAAGAGCGCCCTGCTGCAGCCAGAGCCCACCTGCCCTGGCGCCTGGGCAGCGGCCGGGGTCCTCCGATGAGCAAAGGGCCAGGGCAGCCCCCTCCTCTTCCTCCTCCTGCTGCTGCTCCCTCCTGCTGCAAAGGAAAGCCGAGCAAGAGCCCGTCAACGGAGACCGCCGGGCCAGCGCTCCCGGGGCCTGCCCTGCCCGCAGCGTGGTGCTGAGCGGTGCAGCAGGACGGGCAGGGAGCCAGCAGCTGGACCTCTGAGCTCCGGCTCAGCAGCTCCAGTTGGGAGGCTCCTGAGAGCCGGCATGCCATCAGGAGAGGAGAGCCTGGCCCAGCCCTCGCCCTGTCCTCCTCCAAGCTGTGGGCAGCAGCAGAGGCTCCGTGTCCCCGCAGAACCACGTCCAGCGGCCGCTGCCCAGCGGGTGTCCGTCCTTCCTTCCTCCTGGAGGTGACATCCTGCCTCGGGCTGCCCAACCTGCATGGCGACACTCGAGGGACAAGTGAGCACAGCTCCAGCGCTTGCAGGAGCTTACCGTTCTTCCCGAAACTCACCCGGTGCGTGGCAAAGTCCCCCTCCGCTGCTCGGCGGGACCGTCGGAGGCCCTTGCTTGGGACCAGCCTGCAAGAACCAGGCTGTGCTCAGAGAGCAGCCCCGCGGCGCAAAGGGCCGCCGGCGAGCTGCCAGCCGGCACCGGCAGCCTGAGCGTGGCAGAGCCGGGACCCTCTGCCCTCCCGGGCTCTCTGCCCCGCGGGGCAGGTTTCCCCCCAGCACCACCGGCCAGGATGTGCCGGCATTCCCGGCGGCTCCCCAACCCTCTCCGCTCCCCGAGCGGCACCACCCTTCCCTCCATCCCTCACCCCACTGGCCGCACATGCCGGCACAGCCAGAGGCGGGCGAAAGGCAGCCCTTCTCACCTCGGCCTGGCCCTCCATCAGCCTCTCCAGGCTCCCGGCGCTGAATGTCCTCCACTGGGCAAGAGAGAAGGAGCGGAGGCAGGTGAGCAGCGATGCCTCTGCCGCTCGCTCGGCTGGAGGACCAGGGCTCGGGGGCAGAGCCCAGACCGGGCAGGCACTCACGGTGTGGCGGCGGCCCAGCTCCTTCTCCAGGAGCCTGATGGACGGGACAGGCGTCACCCGGGCTCTCTTGGCTCCTTCTGGTATCCTGTGCACCGGGAAGGGACAGGGAGAGAGCTGGCTGAGCCCCAAGCTGCCTCTTCTCCCTCCTGCGGCAGCTCTGCCCGAGCGAGAGCTGCCGGCAGCCACGGGGGCACCTCTCCCCAGCTGGGGAGCTGCGTTCCCCCGTCCGGCTGCACCTGCAGCATCCCCGCGGCTTACCCCAGGAGCGTGCCCACCCACAGCTCCTTCAGCGCCTGGGAGCTGCAGAAAGAGAGGAGAACCAGCGTCAGGCCCTGCAGGCCCTGCTGCTCCCAGCCCGTGGGCAGAGGCGGGCGCCTGCGCAGCCCTGCCCCGTGGGGAAGGACGCCAGAGCGGGACGAAGCCCCGTGGGGCAGGACAGAGGCGCTGCCCGAGCCCTGGCTCCTCATGTCCTGCCAGAGCAGCTGCTTTCGCCCTCCCCTTCTGGGGACCCAAAGGGGATGCGGGACCTGCCCATGCCCCCATCCCTCCCTGCCGGCGTGCTGCTCGCTCCTTGCCCAGGCTCTGCACGCAGGGCAGAGGCCGTTCCCACGATGGTGCGGGTGTGCTTGGGAACGTCTCCCGCCTGGCCGTGGCACTCACCCGAAAGTGGCGACGCAGGAGCCGCTGGGCCAGACGAGGAGGATGGAGGTCCTGTCCTCATCGCCGCCTTCCTCCTCTTCCTCGTCCCCCGCCGCCTCCTTTCCGCCGCTCAGCACCCACAGCTGGTCCAGGGCCAGGCGGAGCTGTGGGCGCAGGCTGGTGCCGCGTCTGCAGAGAGCAGAGAGGAGAGGCAGGCGGTGAGCTGGGGGTGTCCTCCTCGGGGTCCCCCCGGGCCGAGCCCTGTCCCCCACCTGCCCTTGGGACAGACATCGATGGGCGCATCCAGCACCAAGGGGCCGGGGCCTGGGGCTGGGGCCGGGGTGTCCCGGGGCTGGGGCCAGGGCCAGGGCTGGGGGAAAGGCAGCTGGGCTCTGAGGGTCTTACTGCAACTTGGCGATCACCAGTTCCTCCTGGAGGAGGAGAAGGCGTCTCTCGCTCCTCTTGCGGCCCCGGGTCAGCCGCACGTCCGCGCTCAGCACCGCCTCGGCGTCGGCGAGAGCCTCCCTGCAGAGCAGAGAGCGGCGGGCATGAGAAAGGCCGCTGCCACCGCGGGTCCCGGCCGTGCCCCCGAGGCACAGGGAGAGCTCACCTGGAGCCGCAGCAGCAGTTGGCCTGGCCCATCCTGCCCGGGAGAGGAGGACCCTCGCCGTGGACCGAGGACGCGGGCCAGTCGGCGACAGCGGGGATGGGAGGCGAGGTGCCGGTGCCGGTTCGGTGCCGCTCGGTCAGATCCTGCCTCCTCCCAGCGCTCCTGCGTGCCAGCACAGCTCCGTGCTGCTGTCTCTGGCGGCCGTGGGCTCCAACTGACCAACATTCCGAGCCCAGCGACCAACATTCTAAGCCCAACGACCAACATTCTAAGCCCAACGACCAACATTCTAAGCCCAACGGAAAGTGGGAGGGGCACTGGGGGGAGAGTTCTTTCCAATGTGGCCGTCTCTGCCTGGCACTGGGGAGCCCAGGGCTCGACAGAGCAGAGGGGAAGGGCTTGGGACTTCTGCAGTCTTTCTTGCTAGGACCTTCATGCCCCAGAACTGTGCATTTCCCTAAGCCACTGTGTCTTAGTCACAAGTGTGTGGCTATCCCTGGATTCCCCTTGCTTGTCTATGTAGCACCCTTCCCATTCCCGCCCTTCATGCACATCTCCCTGTGCCACTGCGATGAGGATTAGAATTGTGTGGGTTTTCTCTAGCCAAAGCAGTGGTCAAATTGGGGAGGCTCTCTCTTGGCATGGGACAGTGAGAAAGAAGATGACCATGCTGATAGGGTGCAGATACAGTTTCCAACTTGGTAACGGTAACTTGGTGTTTTGTGCTTTCTGCATTGCTCTGTGTGCCTCAACACTTCACACTGCAAGAGAAAGGGAATGTCATGGTCTGGACCCAGACACCAATATGGACCTCCCTCCCCACGAGAGGGAGAGTCTGTGCAGCATCACACTTTTGCTCTGCCCTCATTAAGACGAAAAACACTTTCACCCTAGACGATTCGTCCCTGAGAAAGACAGCTCTCAGACCATGCAACACTAGCTGGGACAAACATCCTCTCCTGGATAGTGGCATTAAGATAGGCTGTGTATTTTGAACCGTCTGAAGGTCATTGAAGAATGGCCTTGTGAGAAGGTAATCTTGGTGAAGCTGTCGACGGGGCTTCTACGGACATGGGCTCACACACTAACAGACATAGCCATGTGCCATTTATTCTCTTGATCAGCTAAAATATATGATCCATTCGTGAATTGATCTCTTCCTGAATAAACCTCAAACTTCTAAAACAATGACCTAACCAGCTTGAAAAGGCCCCAGGACAGAAACTGAAGCCATAGTCTTAATGGTCACTTTCCTGAAGAGAGATACTGACTTTACAACCTCACTCTGGTTATAATCACAGGATTTATCTTTGCTGCTGCTGCTGCTTTCTCCTCTGAGGCTGGGATTTTGTTAGAGCTATTTTAGACCAGGTCCATGTGATGCAATGCTGACTCTGGTCAGGACTATTCCATGCTCCTGTCTAGAGGCTGCTGCTCACTGTTTGGAGGGAGGAAGGGAGCCTAAAACTTCCTATTTTATCACAAAACTGTCTTTTTATTGGTAGCCCAAAATATTATTGTTTTATGATCTTCTCCAAATAGAAAAATCCCTTACATAAGTCATTTCACCTGCAGCTGGTACCACTTTCACAGCCCTCTCGATCCTCTTCTGTGAGTGCATTACAGGTACAAGCACGTGGCCATCCCGTGGGGTAGCATGTGAGCAGACAACAGAGGGCTGAAGTCTTTGAAGTGGTTTGTTGGCAGGCAAAACAAGCAGGAGAGGCTTTCCAAGCGCTCATGGTGCTGCAGTCAGAAAAGCGTGTCAAGAAAATGTGTGGAGATGAGCTGCACGGTGAGCGTGGGGCTGCCTGTTCCCGTCATACCCAGAAAAGTTACTGTAATTTGTGGTTCTCCTATTCTGGGCCAGTGGGATGAAGCTGGGGTATAACCTTGAGAACTTAACTGGTCGGGAACACAGAGGAAGCAGTCAAGCACAGAATCTGAGAGAAGTGTAGTCCTGAGCATGTCCTTTATCAAGGTGCCTTGAAGACATTCTCATAGTACAGCACACAAAAAAAGAATTGGGCAGCACGTGGAAGAAGACTCAGAAGAATGCCAATACTACTGCAACTTACCATAAGAAAAGTTGCAATTTCAGCATTTCTTTCTGTTCTCTGTTCATTCTAGCACTGTTCAAGACAATCTGGAATGTCCAAGAAGTGACTGTGTCTGGTCCCGCAGTTAGATGAAATCTCCCAGCTGTAAAAACAGCTGCTGCTGCCTATTTATCACACAAAAACATGATTTCTTGATGGTAAGTCTAGTTCCATGTTGCTCTTTGCCAATGTCAGCAGATGTTGATGTTAATATATACAGCATCAGGAGCAACAGAAGGAATCACTGTGGCAGCTGTATTTTTTCCTCTGCAATGAAGGGCGTTCCTGCCTTTTATTTGGACTTTGTCTTCAGAAGTAGAAGCAATGCACTACAGTGTACAGGTTAACATCACTTCAGTAGGCTTTTGTGAGTAAATAACAGTCCCATAAGCTCTAACGACATGAGAAATGTGGGATGTGAACTAAATACGATAAACTACTGAGTACAGGTTTTTTTTGGTAAAGTACTTACACATCCATGAAGGAAAAAAACAAAATGAAAACACAATGTTTTGGGATACAATTGACATTTTCCAGCAGGAAAAATTCACTGTGTGCAGCAGAGTTCCTGCTAGTATAGCAACAGTGCACACTGCGGTTACTCTTTGGACAGTTCATGCTAGCTCATCCTACAGAATGGCCGTCTTGCCAGGATGATTCTGACTAAGAAGTTTTACTGCCTGCATGCTCTGTTAAGTTAGCCCATATTTGGGGTTTTTTGTTTGTTTTGGTTTTTTTTCTTGATGTTTGCTTGTTGTTGTGTTGCATTACAAGTTACAGGAGCCTTACATTGAAGGGAAAGAAAAACAATGTTAATGTATGAAGCCCTTTTTGTTACTCTAGTGAGCACTTACTTATGCCACTAATCCCATGAAGTTGCTTGCATAATTATGCAGCCAAGTTAGAAGTTACCCACATGAGTCAATTTACTCATGAAGGTACATCATTGCTAAGGACGATGTTGTTGTTCCAAACAAGGCAATACATTTTGCTTTCTCTCTCAGCACCTGCTCCTCAATAAATAGAAGAGGGCTGATCTGGAGTGAGAATTGCAATACAAACACCCAACTACCTGGAGTTTTGTTCTGCAGAACTCATGTTAAAATCGGGACTCATTCTAATTGGGGTCTGTCAAACAAATAGAAAGATAAGCCTTGCTTTTGTAAGACAAACATGAAAGAGGTTGATTATCAGGCCCGATTTCCCTTATATAGTTCACTGCATCCCAGGTTATATACATCTTTTCACTTAGAAGTCTGGAGGTGAAGTGAATGCTGCGTGTGCTTTTTTGTTTATTTATTTTTTGTTCTGTACAAAACAATCATCTCATGTGGAACCTTGCAGATGGCTTTGCAATAGATTGTAGTGGGTATATACCCCCTTACTCTAGTCTCACTTCTAGATTTCAAGTTTATTGTTCTTTTGTATTCAGAAGGAGAAAGCTTGTTCAAATACCAACTGCAATTGCCGGGAAACTGGCAGGCAGGCCTGTTGCTTTCTTTGGAGGAAAAAAAAGCAGCTAATTCTTGTATTCACAGGCAAAACATTCATAGCTTTTTAGTAGGTGATTTTTAAACTATAAAGACGTTAGAATTAGGTGAACACATCTTTGTTTTAATGTGCCTCACTCAACACTTTGTATTGTTATGTGTGAGGGATACATTTTTCATGGTCAAATTTCAGCTATGTTGCATGTAAATATAGCAGCATTTGTAAAAGCTGAGAAACACAGCATGTTCAAAGTTTCGTACAGATATGTGATGGTAACCTACCTTAATTGTCATTTTAATCAGTAAGTACATCCTCACGTATCATTCCTGAAGCAAGTGAAGTGAGGTGACAGTTAAATAACTCAGGCAATTAGACATGAAACACTGTGAAGTTTTCAGGTGGCTGCTTTTGTTTCATAAACCAAAATATCAGAAATCCATATACCCAGTCAACAAGATTTGATATAGCAGTTATTTATAGTTTATAAAGGGAAAATGGGGTTTATATGGAATATACACTTTAAGTGAATTCAAGGCAAAAAAAGTTTAAAAAAAATTAGCAGAGGAGCTATAGGTATGTTACCGATGGATAAACAGAAAGAACATACATAGGTTTTTCCCCTTCATTTCTGAAGGAAGAAAACAGCTACAGTGAAAAGAAGGATGCACCGAACTAACTTACAACCAAGGGAATGTGGAATAAAGCAGCAGGAAAAAAACGGCTTTGTGAGACAGGGGTAGCAATCATCTTAAACGCCTAAGCATTTGTATGTGTTCCCTACTTTTTGTGGGTAATCGCTCATAGTGTAATAGTGTGTGTTCAAAATTCTATTCATCTTGTACTTGCATTTCACATTTTAAAAACTCATAAGCAAGAAGTTTTTTATTGTTCTCCTGCAGTAGAGGTGAAATCCAGAGGCTTACAAAAGTCAGGAATCTCAGCAGGAAAGAAGAAAAAGATCATTTGGTTGTAATCTTTAAAACTAGAGTTATTCACTAAAGCCTTTTTATAAGACAAGCATCTAGAACACTTTTGTTTCACGGGAAAATAATAAAATCGGTAGAGGAATGGAAGTCTTTCAAGAAGGAAAGAAAAAAGGTGGTGTTGATGTTACCCAGCAAAAATTGTGATTTTTATCTTGGATCTTGTGGTGTTTGGTAGGGTGTTTTAGTCCTGGTTTTTGTATTGCTCAAAGTCTGTGAAAAAGCTATCATCTTATCTTGAGATACAGGCTGAAAATATATTGGCTATTGTAAAATCTCTCTTACCTCATTACATGTGGGATTGGAGGTATGGGTCTGATTTGCATTTCATGAATGTTTGGGGTTCTTTGTGTCAGGACAATATCTCACAAGGCCTTTCATGCTGAGTGCAGAAGGGAACCTGACTCACAGGTTCCTGCCCCACGGGGCTTCATCGTCCTGCCCCTTTGTCCTTGTCCTCATCCTCGTCCTCGTCCTCGCCCTCGCCCTCGCCCTCGCCCTCGCCCTCGCCCTCGCCCTCGTCCTCCCCCAGGCAGGCGGCCATGAGGCCTGCGGGGGCCGGGGCCGGGCCGGGGACGGTGTCCCTGCAGGGTCAGGCAGCAGGAAGGAGCGCCCCGGGGCATGCTGGGAGCTGTAGTCCTGGGGCACGGGGCTGCCGGGGGCCCTGGTGGTTCCCGGGGCATGCTGGGAGCTGTAGTCCTGGGGCACGGGGCTGCCGGGCGGCCATGTTGGTCTCTGCAGTCTCTGCTCCAGCTGCGGCCCGGCTGAGGTGAGGGCTGGGGCTGCCCGTGAGGCGAGCGAGGCCCTTGGGCGGGCGTGGGGGTGTGGGAGCCGGGCCCGGCTGAGGGAAGGAGAGAAGGGGCAGGGTGAGGGGGGTCGCAGTCCTGGGTTTGTGGGTTTCACACAGACTCCCTCTTCAGAAAACACAGCCTCTGTGTGGGTCAGCGGTCCCTGCAGAGCTTTAGTATTTGTAGCCGTTTTTATAAATACACAGCGGGCTCACACGGTGCTGTGCTTCTTGTAAACTGCATCGCTTTTATCCCGGCTACAGCCTGGAGGGAGCAAGTGCCAGCCGGCAGATTAAGATGGAGATGAATGCAAGCGATACACTTGCGATGGTGATCCTGCCACAAGGCACGCTGCGTCTTTGTTATAAGTTACGACGAAAATTTGTATGCCAGCCCGGGGATAAACCAATCCAGGTTTATTGTAGCAAGCAACAAGCAGGCAAAACAGCGCTGGGTGGCCGGGGAGTCTCCGCTCCACCAACGGCACACACCTGATGTGGTCACGTGTTTGACAGTTAAACAGTTAAGTGTTACATATGTATGGGAGTTGCAGGTACGCCTATACATATGCATGACCTATTCCCGCTTTGCATTAAAATTAATTCCAAGAGGTATTACAATTAGTTCCGAGAGGTATTACGATTAGTTCCAAGGGGACACTCCCTCAAGTTTATCTATCCAAGCCACGGAATCGGCCTTGGCCGGTTTCTGGGACCAGTTCCTTATTTTCTCAGAAAACTGCTCTTGAGGAGCTGTATGATAAGGTAATCAAGACTGGCTCATCCTGCTTACTTAGCTCAATATCTAGTTTCTGCACTTGTTACTGTGGTTATTACAGTTAAAAGCAGCTTAGTTACTAAGTTGTAGAGATCAATATATTTTAACAATCAACAGGTTTGATGAACAAATTGGTTATGCAAAGTTTATTACAATTCCCCCTTTTTGTTTTTCTTATTTTGTTCCTCAAACTGGGCAAGAGCTTCTCGAGCTAGGGAGAGAAGGGGAGTTTCTTTAACAATTTCGTCTTCTTCTAGGTGCTTATAGTGTCTTCTTATCAACATTAGGTGTACAGCTTCTAATCGATTTTTTATCAATCCAGTAATTCTATTCAATATACAAGGTGCAAAGGTTAATATTAACATTATGAGAACTAGGACAAAACTAAAAGCCTAAGTTATGTAGACATGGGTCTCTGGGTACGAGTTGACATAACGATTGATTAAAACTTGGGGCCCCGGTAGCAATTACTTGCTGTAATATCATTTGATCCTCCCACCTCACCTATAGAGCGTCCATTTATAAGGTTGGTGGGGGTTCCCTTTACCTTGGGTTATCCCTATCAGCATTAGTAACAGTCTTATCATCCAAATGCTTAATCTTAAGTTCAAGAAAAGTGGTGTACCCTTACCCTTGCGACAGGTATTCCGAGGTTGTTGATAATCATTTTGGTTTTTGTCTTTACCCCTGGTGAGAGATGGGAGACTTCGGGGAAGCTCTGAGGACGTTTTGTTTGGGAGTAATAAGTCAAGAGGCTCCGTGAGCCTTCTCTGGAGGTGGTTCATCAACTTTAATCCGAACAGCAGTACGTCTCTGCCTTCTTCTCTGCCTACTCTGTTGCTTAGAGCAGTGAGGTGTACCATCTTCTCGGCAGCAGTCGTATTCTTCAGGGGAACCTCCTTTATATTTGATTCGCTTTGACTTATATGCGTCCCAGTTTTTATCCTTCACTTTCTAAGCTCCCCACCCCACTCTGACCACTGTTCGTCTGCAAGATATTGGCAGTATTTCAGCCTTCGTTGAACACGGCTCGTTGGCGTAAAGACAACACCTCTCAGGGTTTATGCCTTTAGCAAAAATATCCCACCACTCTTTGGAGTCCTTTGTAATTTTCCCGGTTGATACTCCCACACGTAATGCTTGCTCAGTTAATTCCCGTTTGTAATAATAACATTCGTGGCAAATACCACTAGAGGGGAATACCCATAGGAGCAATGTGTGCACCACTTTTCTCTACAGAGTTTACACCTGTAACATACAAAGGGATAACATATACAGTGAGGATCTTTACAAAAGATAGTCTCACTCATCCGCTTTTCTTCGGAACTTAATTTTCAAGCTGTCAGGGTCTCTGGTCGCCTCCCAGTGAGAATTCTGCATTGGTCTTTTGATTCTGCTTGCACGAGTCCATGCTCTTTTGGCAGTCCGGACTGCAGGATCTGTAGTAAGCAGAACAAGAAACGGTCCCTCCCAACAGGGAGTTAGAGATGATTCTTTCCAAGTTTTGATCAATACCTTATCTCCAGGCATAATTTTGTGTATTGCAATATCTAATGGTGGCCTCTGCACTATCAGTCCCTTCTTTATTAGTTCTTGCCGTCTCTTCATGAGTTTAATGATATACTCCTGTAAGAATTTTTCTTCTATCTTTGGGTGTTCAATCGGCATTTCTAGGTCATAGGGCATCCCCTATAACATTTCAAAAGGAGAGATCCCAGTGTTTGCTCTGGGTTGCGTCCTTACATTTAATAGTGCTAATGGTAAACATTTTATCCGGTTCATTTTAGTTTCAATGATTAATTTAGTCAAATGTTTCTTCTACTATAGCTTGTAGGCAAGTAGGCCATCCCCTACTAACTGGATCTAATAATTTGGAAAAATAACCTACAGGTTTCTTTCTTCCAGCCCATTCTTGGGTTAATACCCCAAAGGCTGTTCCTCCTTCTGCATTCACAAACAAATAAAACGGTCGTTTAGTATCGGGTAAACTTAATACCGGAGCATTTACAAGGTCAGCTTTGAGGCTTTCTAGACTCTGTTCATCCTTCTGAGTCCGTTTTATTAATCTTACTCCTACTAATTTCTGATACAAAAACTTCACTTTGTTGCTGTAATTTTCAATCCCTTGTCTACAGTACCCTAAAAGTCCTAACAACTGCCTTATCTGTCTCTTGCTTGTTGGTGCCTGGAGGGATAAGATACCATTCACTCGTTCAGGATCTAATTTCTTAGTTCCCTTACTCAGCCAGTGTCCTAAGTATTTTACTTCCTCTTCAGTAAAGTGTAATTTAGACTTTGAAACCTTGAACCCCTTCAGGCTTAAAAAGTTCAATAATCTAATGCTCTCATTTCTAACAGTCTCTTGATCTTCCCCAGCTAACAACAGATCATCTACATACTGCACTAAAGTTACCTCTGAGGTTGATTCAAAAGTTTCTAGTACTTGTTCCAGAGCTTGCCCAAACAAATTTGGTGATTCTGTAAATCCTTGTGGAAGTACAGTCCACCTTAATTGTTGTTTCCGGTGGGTTTCTGGATCTTCCCATTCAAAGGCAAAATAATTTCTACATTCCTCCTTCAAGGGGCAAGCCCAGAAGGCATCTTTCAAGTCTATAACACTGTACCACTTCAATTCCGGGGAAAGTTGGCTCAACAACGTATACGGATTAGCTACGACTGGAAACCTGGTAACAGTTCTTTTGTTTACTTCCCTTAAATCTTGAACTAAGCGATAGGAGCCATCTGACTTCTCTATGGGCAGAATGGGGGTATTGTGTGGTGACATGCAAGGTTCTAATAATCCCTGCTGTAACAACCTTTCGATTACAGGCTGTAATCCATGTCTACCTTCTTGTGCCATGGGATATTGTTTGACTCTAATTGGAATTTCCGTGTTCTTAATAGTGACTTCAAATGGAGCAATGTTTAATCGTCCTACTGACTCTGGAGTGTACCACACTTCGGGGTTAATTTTAGCTTCATCCTCCGTTGTCAAGACACACAATTTTACTGCTATTTCTTTGGTTTTTATTTCCAAATTAATTTCCAATTCAATCATTAAATCTCTTCCCAGTAAATTAGATTCTGCTTCAGGTACCAACAAAAAGGATCCTATTCCAAGTCGAGATGGAGCTTCTATTTTTACTCCCTTTATTAGTGGTACCTGAAACGGTTCCCTTTTTGCTCCTATTACTTGTAATTTCTCCGAGGACAGTGTGCATCTTCGGGGCACTAACTGGACACTAGATCTCTCTGCCCCAGAGTCCACAAGGAACTCTACTTCTTGATGCTGGGGACGTAATTTTAATTTTATCAAGGGCTCTGTTTTCTTAGGGGTCCCCAGCAAATAGATCCCCTGACCCCCCTAATCTTCTTTAAGCATTTAGTGGGGGTCTCATCTTTCTTCTGGTGTTCACTAAATGCTTTATTAATATTCTGTCCTCGAGGAACAGATTCCTTAATGCCTTGAACAATTATAATGCGCAGATCTGCCATATGAGTTCTATGTTCTGCATTTTGGTTATCCCAGTTTGGCCGCTGTAGTGGCCATTTAATATCTGCGCCTGGACCGTGTTGGTGCTGCTGATCCCAAACTCTCATTCCTGCTCTTCGAATCATTTCCCTTTCCTCTGTTGTGAATAGTATACTTAAAATTGCCTGTAACTCTTCCCAGGTATATATATATTAGGACCCAAAAACTGGTCCAACCTTTCGGATACTCCCAAGGGGCCTTCTAAAACGTTCCCCATCTCCTTCTTGAATTCCCTTACATCTCCGGAATTCAAAGGTACTGACACAAATCCCATGCCAGGCTGTGGACCCCCTATAGCTATTTCTCTCAAGGGGTATAATCTTTCTTCTAACTGCTTTTCTTTCTGGTCTGACTCCTCGTTATTCCCCTGTTCTCCTCAGGGGAACTCGGAGGGTCTAAGTCTGGGGCTGGGGCTGTCGGGGAAGAGGAGGAAGGGGGGGGTTGGGTCAGGTGCGAGTGTAGGGGGAACATAAGGGGGAGGAGGTGTGGGAAGTTCTTCGGGGTTTTTAGTTTTTTGTTTTTTTTTTTTTATGGTTCTTTTCACTTAGAGCAAATACATGGATTTGGGTATCTAATTTTATCCATAAATGAGCATATTCACTCTCTTCTAAACTCAAGGGTTCCTTAGAATTTACATATATGTTTAAGGCTTGACATATCCAATCGTCAAACGTCCCCAAAACAGGCCGAAATACCTGATCTCCTCTGATTTGTTTACCACCCCACCCCTGTATGCATTAATATATCATTTTCTCTCTGCTTTTGCCCTGTCTGGGCAGCCAGTCATCCCAATGGGCAATCATTACCCTAAAGGACTATCTGGCGGTATCATAGGGAGACTGACCTTAGGATTCCCTATGGAGTCATCCCTCTTCCCAGGCGACCTACACCCCGGGGAACCCACCATGGAGTCAGAAGGCTTGCTTTTCTTCTGCCCCATCTTCCGAAGTGCCTCTCTCTCACACACACACACGTGCCACTCGTTCGTGGCTCATGCCCTCGTGGGAAATGAGAACCGCACTACAAGAGGGTCCGCACTCACTTCGCTCCTCTCGGGAGCGTCTCGTTTATGCACACTTTGGGAAACCCACCCCGACTGAACGGGAAACGCTTTCAATACTCACTTAACCTGGAGTCTTCGTCCGGATCCTCGTGCACGAAAATTATGGGGTACTGCAGTGTTCTTTTGCCTGCTTGCCAAATTTAGAGTTCGGAGGTAAGGGTCTTGGAAAGGATATCGTCCACTCCGGGGCCATCCAAGGATGGGGCGCCTCCCCAGAGTTTAGATTCCAAACCAAGTTAACCTTATCCGAGTCACGGCACCAAATTGTTATAAGTTACGATGAAAATTTGTACGCCAGCCCGGGGATAATCCAATCAAGGTTTATTGTAGCAAGTAACAAGCAGGCAAAACAGCGCTGGGTGGCCGGGGAGTCTCCGCTCCACCAACGGCACACACCTGATGTGGTAACGTGTTTCACAGTTAAACGGTTAAGTGGTTTTCAGTGCCTGCTTTGGGAAAGAATATCCTCAACTAGTCTAAGGTACAGAGCTATTAGAGGAAAAGGAGTATGAGGTAAGGAGCATCATGCTGCATTTATTGCTAAACGTCTGCTTTCATTTCATTCAAACTAGAAAGTAAACAAAGATTGGACCTGCCAAAGAATTTGTTTCCCAGAGTGAGCATTCAAGCACTGGGGAGCAGTTTGCAGGATCAGAACTGCAGCCTGCTCTGGGTGATAAACCCTCAGGAGAGGAAAGAGAACCCCCACTTTTTTAAATGCATCTCTACTTATCTTAATAGTTCTTCTTGTTAGATTGTGTTGGCAGTCAGACTCTAAGCACGTGACTAAACTGTCAAAAAAATCAAGATATTTAAGGATTATTTGCTGTATTAAATGCTCTTACAAGCAGTGCACTCTATTGCCCTGTGGATAGTATAACGTCATGACTGGCAATTTTCCTTTTTTAGTACAAGGACGCATGTGTGAAGGCAAATCGAGGGTACAAGTGGTGCCCCACAGCAAACCAACCTGCCGAAACCCAGGCATCCACTGTTACAAACGGGAAGAAGCTATGGGCCTTTGCTTCAGACTCTGCAAAGGCTTTACCAAGCCCGAGGAAAGTGACAAGAAGTGACGAAATGCCACAGCGTAACTTCAGGATGGCAGGTGAGATTTCCATCCATGTTCCTCACACGTAGCTGCCTTGTTTTGTTTGCGGACGCGGTGTTGGAATCGAACTGCAAGACCAGTTTCCTTTACTGCACCTGGTACTGTAGTGCAAATACCTTTCATGTCCCAAATTGAGTTGCCAAGACTCTAGTTAAACCTCTGCATAACAGCCTCAAATTTCCTAAGTGCATGATTGCTTTCGATAGTCGAGTCCAGATGTGTGACATATCATAAGCCGTACCCTGTTTGGGGTCCAGATTTGATTGATGTTTAGTTCAGGCTTATCTGCTGTTAGAGCTTTTCATAGTCATAAAGGGAAATGCTGATTGTGTGCATTCTTTTTGTCTTTCATAGAGTGTTGTACTATGTTTAGTAATTTGCTGTTGACAGAAATAATTTATGGTTGTCTATGAAGTTGGAAGTGCTAACGTTCCTGTGGATGAATGTACCAGTGGAGCTAACTTCTTGTATTTAAATCAAGAGAAGCGTAATGATAGCTTGGAGGGCTGGATTCTCACCATTTTAAACATTAAAAGGTAAAATAAAATCATATCCATCAAGAAGTGGATTGCCTGAGCTGGTGAAAGGCAGATAATCTCACACTGATATCCACAAATGGCAGAACTGTAGCAATCATGAGCCTGAAGTAGAAACATTAATGTTAAATACTGGCAGCTTAAGAGCCTAACAGTCAAGGTAGAAACTGATTTTTACCCCACCACCCTTTTTTTCCTTTTTATTTTTCTTTTCTGCAGTTTGACATTTCTAATTTTATAAATACTGATGTATTTGAAACTTTGTCATATCCTACCTAGGTTATGACAAGTGTGTGGCAGATAGGACTTTCCTGCTTAGAGAGATCGTGAGCTGGAGAGTGGGAAATGGTTTTATGGAACAAGTATAAAAGGAGCAGAAGGAATAAAAAGGCTTGTATGCCTTTTTGCCAGTTTAGTGGTTTGAAAATTCCTGCAATGAAATTTCTTCTGGCTATGAAGGAACTGTGAATTGGGATCAAAAGAAAGTGTTTCCTGCTACATCGTTCTGATATATGGGAGACCAGTTCTAAAAATCTCAGGCCCCTTCATCCCATTCTGGTTTTGCTCTCAGAGGAGTCACTTTTATGCTCCTTCAGGTTTATTGACTTAACGGAGAGAACAAGGAGTAGGTGTTGGTCTGCCTGGCTGCTGTCCCCCACTGCTCCTGCCAGGATATCCAACTGTAGAGCTTCTGAGTACAGAGAGATCTTGAATCAACACCTATCAGAGCAGAGGACAGAGAACTTAAAGAGTTCCTGAGAAACTGATCTAATCCATTGTTTTATCTATGGAGCCATTAATTTCTGAAGAAGGCCCTCTTTTGTGCTACATGTGACTTTGAAAAGATGACAGAGATCGGCAGCTTCAGCAGTTCCCTGGATAATATTCTAGCTAGGATGTTCCCTGTCAACCTCAGCTTCATCAGTTCTTGTGTCTTTACATTTATAGTTTCTTGCCAGATCTGCATAAGGCTGTATGACTTAAATCTTCATATGAAAAGTAGCACTTGTCTTGACATGTGAAAATTGGGACCCCAGCTAGTGCTTATACAAAAAGAGGTGAAATTTGTGCCAAGAAATACTTTTCTAAAGACTCCTCAGTCTGACTTCGATACTGCAACTGAGTCCTGCTGAGTCTTGTATAAGCACATGCATCATAGCAGGCATACAGAAATCATGCTGTATGTTAGAAAAGCAGTGACAGTTTTGGTGCTGCTGTTTTCAGTAAGACAACTTCAGTGCATTAGTCTTGGTCACCTAGCTTGTGTATTTACAAGTGAGTGAAACAGTGAATGGCAAGGGCTCGAGCACTGCTGAGAAGTCATCCATGCGTTTTTATTGCTAGCATACTCTGGCATAGTTTTGATCTGCTCCAACCTAGTAATCTCCCAGACAGTTCTCAGGAGTGGCTTGAGTCAACAGCATATGCTAGGATCTGTTCCCAATAGGCACTTTAGATGTTACTGTACTATTTTGAGGACAAAAAAAATTCTGGCAAGTGAGTAGAAACTGCTGTGTTGCCAACCTGCGAACCAGAGATTAGTCCCTAGCCCATTTTATTTACTCTTTTCCTTCTCTAGACCAGTGTCAATCTCAAAAGCATCAGGGATTTATCTGGAAGTGATACAGTCTATCTGTGGGCCTTTTTGAGTGTGGTAGCTGTGTGATACATACAGGACATTACTCTTGTCCGTTTAGTTAGTTGAGACTATCTAGTGGCCTAGTATCTCTCACAGGTTGCTCTTTAGTCCAGATGGTGTTCTTTATCTCAACAGTACATTCACTGACTGGAGATCCTTCCCTGAGAGCATTCTCGTATTAACATTTTCATATAGTAGAAGTTGTTTTGAAATTTAGGTCCATTTAGGTCATATGGAGATCTCGAGAGTGAACATACAATGTTAGAATCCTTACTATCCTTACAGTATCCCTTTGGGTCCTATTGGAGTTCCCAAACTATTGCAGATGAACCTTCCACATCTCCTTGGAGAGTCCATCCATTCCTGCTCCCTGAGATCCGGCTCCTGTTCAAGAGCCTGAAAGATATTACAAGATCTCATGTTTTTTTAAAACTCGAGAGTCTCAAACCATGACTGCAAACAAGCTCAAGGAAATGTGAAAATACCAGGAAATTCAAACAAAAAACATAGAGATATTTAGAAGAGAGTGGGAAGATACACACAAGTATTATGATGCACTAAAAAATGTCATCATAGTAGGAAAATGTTCTCCATCTGATAAGCTGAGTATCATTAATGCTATAAAAAGAAACAATGTACATTGCATATACCAGTACGCAGATCATCAGTATATCTGCAGATACTATATGATTGTAAAGAACCTAAAGATGGACATGTGTAATTGAGGTAATGCAAGGAATAAAGTTTCTCGTCTCCTGCAATGTGTCCTCATGAAGAATGCTACTGGGACGTATAAGCGTAGTTGAACAGGGGATTTGGCAGCAAACGTAACAAATCAGGCAGCACACAAACTGTGGCAGTCAGGCAGCCTGAAATTAGTCTAAAATCTGTAAAGATGTGGAATTTTTGAGAGTTGAAAAGCAAATTTGTGTCCCTGTATGGACACAAAGCAAAAAATGTCGTCCTTACTGTGAATTTTATAAGAAATGGCTTGCTGAAGAGCTCACAAAACAATATTGCTGAAGATAGGCAGTATGAGTTTTGTTTCAAAGACTTGGTTTCAGAGCAAAAGCTGGAATGGGAACTTTTTATAATTGCCATTTCTAAATCTTGCAAGGCAAGGAAGTAGTCATTTTCCCCATTAAATTGCACATTGCTAATCAACCCCTAGGGGGAATTCAAAGTTAAAGGAAGTGGTAAACAAGACAACAAAAACCAGAAACAATAATACCAAAGCAAAATGAATAGCTAACTCTGAAGTTAAACAGAAGAAAATTAAGATTAGACAAAATGCAATGGGGTAATCCCTTCCATTAGTGTTAAAGTGTCAGACTTAATTCAGCTTCTGATATCAATGGGTAATAGAAAGTGGGAATGCAAAACCATGCACGTGCTCATAATTTAGAGAGTGTTTCTGAAGTGATGACAAGGGAAATTCACAAAAATTGTGCTTCAAGAGTTAACAGGCTGCTTGAGTTGCTTCTAATCCAAATCTTGTTCTTCTTGTAACTGTGAAGCCCTTTTCTGCTCCTGTCTTCTGCCCTCAATGTCATGCAAAAGAACTTCATCCCTAGTATTATGTTAACATACATTTATGAATTTTAAATGCACTGTGGTTGTTCAAGTGGTCAGTCATCAAGTATGGGAAAATGAAATGATAGAACAGAAACATGCAACTGCTGTAGCTGTGATGCTTCATTAAGGTTCCTGAAATAAAAACGTTCCTGAGAACTTGACTTTGAAGTCCTTATCCATAAAGCTATTTTTCAGAAGTACTACCAGAAGTACTACTAGGATGAGCTGATCAAGTCAGACGAGGTCTTTTAAGGCATAATGAACTATATAGTATCTTCCTTGCAGCTGCGTCAGCTTCCATAGGAGTTAACAGGGGGTTATTTAAACAGGATGTAGACACAGGCTGGCAGAAATTTGGATTCCTTATCAGCTCTGTCACGTGCACTACTACTTACAGTCATCAAAAAAAACAAACAACAGTTTAGTAGAAGAAAAACATAGAAGGACAATTGGTTTGATATCAGGATATTGGCTGCAAATCAAAGGAGATGTGCTTAAGTACACAAGACCACTGTAGCTAAGAGGCACTTTTATTGTAAGCATCTCTTTACAGACACACATGACTTTCTGAAAAACTCTTTTAGCTGAAGTCTATCATTTTTTTTTCAGCAAAGAGATGATTTTTATTTTTTTTTTCAGATTTATGAAAACTGATTTGATACATGAGTTGTGAGCTTAAAATGAATACCTCATCAGATGAGATCTTTTTCAATTTTTTAAATCCAAACTGTGGGATAAATTACTATTCTGAGAATTTATAATTTTTTTAAAAATTGCTGTTGGCTTGTCAAAAATATGTTTTTCATACAGTGAAATATTTTCATTCAGATGCACCAGCAGCATATAGTAAGAGTTAGGGCGGAGCAAGTAAGGATCTTGGTTTTTTTGTTTGTGAGACTGCATATTAGGAATCTAGAAGAAGAAAACCAACCAGCTGGATAGAGAGGATAACTGGTAACATTTGTTTGCAATAAAGTTAAGTCTAAAATCCATTGGAAAAACCCCCGCAGTGGTTTGTTTTAATCCCTTAGTAGAGAGAAAAAAATGGAAATCATGTAGAAAGGTAGGAAATCCTGCTTGAAAATTTGAAATCCAGCAGATGAATTCCTCCCCAAAGTAATAAATATGTTAAAAGTAAGTTAACTGAACAAGAAATTCTTTGAAGCTTTAAACTGAGCTTCTCCTGTCTCTCTGTTCTTCTTCAAAATTGTATTTGAAATTTTTCAGTTTACAGAGAGATTGTAATCATTGTCTCTGAAGACACAGCCTGAGGCTGGAGCTTTAGGCTAAGATTTTATTTTCTATATATTAGCATTCAGAATGTTGGGGAGAAGAAAAATACCGTTTTCAAAGTGTACATTCAACGCCATGTATGCAATTCCTTTACTGTCCACTGGTTTGTATAGTGTTAATTTACTGGCAAGTGATCAATCAAAATCATAGTGCACAAAGAAGGATGGAATCTTTTTTACTCTCTTCTACCGGTGCTGGAATTAAGCACTTCAAAAACTTTGAAAACCTAGAAAAGCACTTTTACAGCTTTATTCAGTAGGGTGAACAAGTAAGTGTTACAGATATAAGCATATGTCATATCTACTGAGTAAAAACATTTTTTTTGTTTTTCCTGGTCCTGAGAGGAAAGATATTCTAAATATACTGCTCACTAGTGTTGCCTATTCCGTAAAGCTCACATACTTTGTTTTCCACTAATATTTTTAAATGACACAGAAGTTACTGCTCTTCAGTCATATCCCTGCCTTCAATTACACAAGAACCTCATTCATTAGGTGGTTGAGAAAAGCTTTGTATTTTAGACTGTGAAATGATGGTAATTAAATGACAAGGATACAGGAGAAAGTTTATGTTTGTATCTCTACTCTCTACCTTCTTTGTAGAGCAAATAATTAAAATTTAGAGCCTAATTACATACAAATGAAAAAATCCGAAGCTTTCTGCACTCCAAATAGGAATGCACTGAAATATCAATAGCTCATTTTATATAGCTGAAGTATTAGCCACTACTTATAGAGCATTAAAATAAAACACTTCGAGCAGTTTGTGCTCTATTTGGCAGTCAAAAGATAGCTTTCTACATTGTTGATTAATAGGCTGGGATTCAACTATACAACTTGAAATATATTTCATTAGCAAAATATACAATGGTTTGTCTGTAACAAGAAAAGAAAATCAACAACAAATGCTGAACGGAAAAGCAAAATAAATATATTCTCTTTAATAAGATGTGGCAGGAAGAGGTAGGTCTAACACAAGTGTATAAAGCCCAAGAAGCTGGTTCTCTGCAACTTACTTGGTTCCAGACCCCTTTGCTTGTGTACTTTTCTCCTTCTCTTATCCTGTTTTATTCGCAAATAGTACTTTTTTTCTGTGAGCACTACTCCATCTGCGTAGGGCAAGTACATTCCATTACGTTGCTATCTCTGCTGAAAGGCTTTGTTCTTTTTTTTAATGTGTTTTGTAACATGCTGTTACCTAAATGACACTGACACGTTTTTGATAGTGAAGGGGACATTGCAGTGGAGTACATTTTTCATCAGATGAAGTGTAAACCAAGAAGAATGCCTTTCCAAATGAATTTTTTTACCTCATACAATTTGTAGGTTTTATGCAGAAATTACTCTGTAAAGCTTTGTGGCCAGTGCTGGATCTGGAGCCAGACCTGAGAATCGTAATAGTCCCCACTGACTCTAAAAGCTGTGAACTTCATTTAATACAAGTCATGGACAGTTTAGCACCTGGTGATATCTTTATCTTTTCTGCCCCACGTTGAATTCAAACTCATAACCTGGAAGTAAAGACCCTGTTGTCAAATGCCTGTACCCTATATTCGGTGACTCAGTGTGAAATTAGATGCTTTACTTAAATTTTTGTATGATGCATGTAAAACATTTATATGGAATGCTACATCTTCCAAATATGCCCTGAGGAGTCTAAGAATAATGAAGTATAAATTGCTTTTAGCTTGAAATACCAATAATAAGAAAAATACAGATATAATAGAGATTTTAATAGTAACTAGAAACTGTGGTGATTAAAATTGACATGACCTGAATGTCTCTATAGAAATGTATTTAAATTCACAATATTTTGCACTGCTGTGCCAAGGAATTAAAAACAATCTACTAGAGAATGATCCAACTTTTGCAGCTCTTGAATACTAAGGATTATGTTTAAGAAAACTGTGGCAAATGGGATTCTGTATCAAATCTGCACCTGCACATATGCTATGGCATGATGCTTTAAAAGTTTTGGTAAAAGTATGGAAATTTGGCTTCATTCTCAATTGACACTAAGGCATGGTCATGTCTTGGAAGTGAGAAATATTTGGATGAGGTTAATAAATTCGTCCCTACTTAGAAACAGATTAAGATAAAATGGGAACATACTATAATAAGAATGGTGTTGTCACTAGCTTCATTTGATCCGAGGCAGTTAAATTACAGTGTGCCTTTCTTTATGAGGCAATTTTGCCAAGATAAATATTCTTAGTTTAGAATGAATTGTGCAGAAATTTAAATACATTGATCTTTGTTTTGAAATGAAATTACTGCTACTTCTAACAACAGAATCAAGTATCTTGTGCTTTCTTGTTAAAAACAAAGTAGAGTGTATGAGAATAATGTCAAAGCAAATTAATCGTGTCTGGTGGAGTAATTTTCCCTTTGAAGATGCTCTTTGTACACAATAGAAATGTTTCTCAAGACTGTCAGTTCTGTCAAAATTGTCAATGGAATTCGTGCAATCAGTAGTAATAGCCAAAACCCAGAAATTCCATTTTGCAAGAAATAGGGAGGTTTGGACATCTGAGTCCACTTCAGATCTGATAACATTCAAATGTTTTCATGGAAAAACAGCACAGTGTTTGAGAGACAGATTTACATCTTTGTAACATTTGATGTGGTGCCAGAATGAATCTTCCATATTTTTAATGAGTGCCCTAATAGCAACTGTTGGCTCAGTTGAAGAGAGTCAGGCTCAGTCTCTGTCCTCTTCTACGTCCTTCTAAGTTTTTGGAGGATTAAACTTCTTTTGTTTACCCAACTGTAAAAATATGGTGTATGGTTTTATGTCCTCTAATAGTGCATAAACTCAACCTCCATCATAAAAAAATCATGCAGGTTAATTGTCATGTTATGATGGTCACCAAAATTATTACTATTATTTCCCTGATCCATTGCCTTTTGGACAAACCATTGCCTAATCCAAGATTCAGCATTTTCTCTCTTCTCCTTTGTGGGCTGCAGGAATGCACTTAAACTTCAGGCTCCAGCTTCATATCACTATCCAGATCCTCATTTTTATAATTAAAAAAAAAAAAAAGAAAAAAAGTTTTATCTCTTAGACATTTTCTAATCCAAGGCAAAAAATTACGTATTTATACCTATTTTCATAATATGATTCTGTCATAAGAAAAAATTCTTACTCAAATCTGACCCAAAGAAAAAGTTGTCATTTCCAAATAAAAGTATGCTTTTTCTTTTTTTCTCTTCCTCCTCTTTCCTGAAAATTTGGAGCCCTAAATGTGATAACCATATGAAAATTTCATAATCCAGTGGATTATGTATTTTTAATACAATTTTCTTACCAGAAGCTTTACCATTCAGTGATTATCACTTTCCATAATGTAACTTTCAGAACTGCGGCACTCTGGCTGTGTTCCAATTTATAAAATTGAAGTGGCCACAGTTCACTAGTTTTTCTATGTAGGAAAGAAAGTTGTTAGATGAAGATGTGATAAATGTTGCTAAGTAATGGATTACACTGTATAAACCAAACAATAGTTGTTTTATGGTAGTTATTAAAACGTTCTATAAGCCTGTGCCCAGAATCAAAGTTGAAATCATGAATATTTTAAATTTTGCTGTTAATTTTAAGAAATCCCTGCTTATTGCTAGAGTACGAGAAGTTTGCTGAAAATATTCTGAAAAGAATAATAATAATATATGATAATATAAACCTACTTTAATCTTAATACCATGAAATAAATTTCTCAAATTATATCTATACTGGAAATGTGTGTTCACTGTAAATGCTACAGAAACATGTTTTTTTCTTCAGTTTTAAATTAGCATTTTCTTCTTCTAAGTAATAATTACCGGGGAGGGTTAATAGCTTTTCTTTTAAAGTATTTATATTATCCATATTTGTTGCTGTATTTCTTCCTTGCATGTTATGTTAGTTTCCCAGAAGAAATGTATTTTCTCTATTGTCCCATAATATTTGGAGGGGTTTGGGTAATTGTCATCATCTCGTGCAGATTCCTTTAGCTGTAGCTTGAAATTATTTTAAAGTTGTTCATAGTATTTTTCGCATGTTTTATTGCACTGTAGCCTTAGTATGTGAATAATAACATGTGAGTTAAGGCAAAGGACTGATGCAGCGTAAATAGCAAACCATCCAGAACAGTCCATGAGGAGTTGATTTTGCCAACATGATGCTGCTTGTTGTTTTTATTTAAAACAAAACAAAACAACCGCAAACCCAAACAAACCCCAAAGTATTCATATGTGTTAAATTTTTTCACAGTAGCATGTTGGAGTACGTAGAATCTCTCCAAGTCAGACTTGCTTAAGGCCGTCCTCTGAATCGTAGTTTTAGCAGTATTCTGACGTGCAATACCGCACCTTCTGCTGTTTTGGGTGGTTTAATGCTGTGCAGTAGGAGATTAATTTCAGCTCTGAGGAGTGCTGAATCATAAAAAAATACAGGCGCATATGATCTTTGTCCTGGGTTCAGCTGGGATAGAGTTAATTTTCACAGGAACCTGGATGGGGCACAGCCAGGACAGCTAACCTGAACTAACCAAGGAGCTATTCCATACTATGTGATATCATGCCCAGTATACAAATGGGGAGTGGGCTGGGGTGGTGGCCCCCCAAAAATGGAACCTTGTGGGTTGAGATAAGGACAATTTACTGGGACAACACAAAAAGAAAAGTTACAACAACAACAACAGTAGTGATAAAAAAATATACAAAAGGAGTGACGCACAGTGCAACTGCTCACCACTCAGAACCCGACACTCTGCCACTTCCCCCCCCGGAAAGCCCAGGGCACCCCCCCAGCGTATACCCCCCGGTGTATAGTGTTACGTTTTGGATTTAGTATGAGAATAATGTTGATAACACACTTATGTTGTTAGTTGTTGCTAAGTAGTGTTTAGACTGAGTCAAAGATTTTTCTCTTTCTCCTGGCCAGCCAGCAAGAAGGCTGGAGGGGGACAAGAAGTTGGGAGGGGACACAGCTGGGACTGCTGACCCCAACTGGCCGAGGGGGTATTCCCTACCACGTGACGTCATGCCCAGTATATAAACTGGGGGGAATTGGCTGGGGGTGGATCACAGCTCAGGAACTAACTGGGCATCAGTCAGCAAGTGGTGAGCGATGGCATTGTGCATCACTTGTTTTGTATATTCCAATCCTATTATTGTTATTATTATTACTATCATTATTAGTTTCTTCCTGTTATTTCTTTCCTGTTATTGCATTCTGTATTCTCTCTTTGATGTCTTTAGTGTGTAAAAATGATACCCTCTTGTAAATTAAGAATAGTCAAAATATGCCACTGTGTTCCCATTTGAGTCACAAGATAGATGTTTCAGTATCGTGTTTGGTTCAGGCTTACGTGATGCAGTCCTTTGTCTCCTGAGGGTGCTGAGATACAGTCAGCAGAAAAAAACCAACCCCTGTACCTTGACATGACAAAGTCCCCATCAGTGATTCTCCTATATAGCATACTGGTATGGAGTTATTTGGAAAGATGCAGGAATGTTAGTGGAGGTACCAGGGAGAAAATACATTGAATTTCTCCCTTTTCTTACTAATACAAATAAGCTTACATCCCTGGAAAATATGATGTCTTATATTTATTACCATCAAGTAGTGAAATAGTAGCATGATGCCTACCTTTCTAGACTTACATGTAATATCCTTGAGGAATTTGTAAATGCTTTGAGTAAAAAAAAAAATCTGAAACAGGAATATTGCCTCAGTCATGAGGGGTTTAAATTTGCAAGTTTGTTCTTAATGCAGTAAAAAGATAGACCAGAGAGAACATTTTGTACCCATTTGAGTCATCTGCTTGTCTAGCTTTTTGATTTGTTGTTGACACTCTCCTTTAGTTAGAGATAATTTCCAGGCGATTTAAAAGCCTCTTTTGAATATTCAAATATTTTGAGGATTTAAAGGGTGAAAGCCCTGGAGGGTAGAGGAGGCCGAGAAAGCTTCTTAGTATGAAAGGATCACCTCCTAAGGGCCACTGAGATGATGAAGAGACTGGAGCATCTCTCGTGTGAAGAAAGGCTGAGAGGGCTGGGACTGTTTAGCCCGGAGAAGAGAAGGCTCAGGGTGGAGCTTATCCATGTGTGTAAATACCTGAAAGGAGGGTGTAAAGAAGACAGAGCCAAACTCTTTCTGTTGGTGCCCAGTGATGGGGCAAGATGCACAAACTGAAACACAGGAGGTTCCCTCTGACCATTAGGAAACACTTTTTTTTACAGGGTGCCCAGAGAGGTTGTGGAGTCTCCCTCCCTGGAGATATTCAGAAAACATCTGGACATGGTCCTGGGCAAGCAGCTCTAGGTGGTCCTGCTTGAGCAGGGGGTTTGGACTAGGTGAGCTCCAGAGGTGCCTTCCAACCTCAACTATTCTCTGTGATTCAGTGCTTTAGTTTTACTCATAAAGCCTCTGAACACATCCCTGATGCCTGCCAGGAAGGATTCTGGGACGATGGATGATCCCAAACTCCTCCACTAGGATTCATCACAAAACAAAATCTACCTATTCCAGAATATCATACGGCAGACACAGTCATAAGAATAAAAAATATAATTTTGTTGTGGACATCAACTGCAGGATCCCAGGAGGCCCAGTGGCTCAGCCAGGAAATCCAATCAGTAACAGAATATCAGCACCTACAATGATAGAGTCAGAAAGCACTGACAAAACCATAAAGGCAAGAATAGGCATGATTTTGCTCCCCTTTCTTCAGGAAATACAGTTGTGAAGGAATTGTTTATAGCCCAGAGGAGAGAACTAGCACTGGCATTGACTATGAGATTGCTTTGGCGCCTTACCAACGTGGGTAATAGCCTGTTTAGAGACCTGTAAGTTTACAGAGGTTTACAGAGCCCCTTTGCTACGCAACAGGGCTCGACAGGGAGCCCCTGGATAGCTACGATATAGTTATTTCCAAACTCTGCACAGCATCATCCCTCCTTGTCCCTTCCAAGCAACCCAAGTTTGCAGGCAAAACACGCTCCCTTGGGCAGAGCAACATAGCTGCCTGGTATTGTGTTGCTTCCAGGACTTCAGTCACTCTTTCTGCAAAACACCATGCTGAGCTGTCTGGTTTTACCAGTTTGCACCTAAGACATCCCAGACGGCTTTGCTATCTAGTGGGCTGTGCATGGAAAAAAATGTGAAGGCACCAGACTAGAGCCCTTCTGTATAGTGACCAGATGTATTTGTCTTCTCTTTTTTGAATTTTTTTTCCCTTCTAACTTACCTCAGGTGAAATTTGGCCTTTTAAAAAAGTGCCAATATCTTAGAGTCTAAAGTGACTTGGAACAAATCCTTGCTGTGTATTTGGGATTCAGATAATACAAGGCAGTGTGAGGATTGCCAACTGACACAGACAAAAAAGTGAGACTTCATTTGCGTCTTTATTTAGGTAGCAGGTTAAATAGCTCAGAATTGGGACTTTCATGACCTTGCCAGGGTGTGCGCTTACCCTTGAGCAAACAGAACTTCAATAAATACAAAACAAAAACTGCAAAATTGGGAACGGCATTCTCCTCCTGACATACTTTTTTTCCAGAAGGCAGGTGCATGCTTCCTTTCTGGGGCCATCTTTGTGTATCATAGAAATAGTTCATATACTTAGACCAGTCTTCAGAGTTTTGAAAGATGGACAGAAGGGTCAAACAAACACCTAGGATTCTTGACCTTCCTGGATTTTTTCAGTTGTTGATAACCAAAAGCTCTTTTTCTCTCCTCCTCCTTTTCTCTTCTGGTATGCTTTCACTCTCCTCTCCACAGGCCTGTTTTCTCTTTCTGTTTCTTCGGTTTTCATTTTCCTTGGAAGACCCTGCAAGCCTTTATATTCCACAGTGCGATTAGATAGGTAAAGCCACGATCCACTGGAGTCAGTTCTTACTTTAACCAAAGAAAGCTCATTTTACCTTTCTTCCTCTGAAACACTTTTCCGTTCTTCTGGACATACCAGGAATTCTGCTGTGCTCTCTGGGGTTATTGGAGGCAAAGGTACAGGCACCTGAACCAGAAATGTTGAACTTAACAGGTAGCAAGACGCCTGGAGTAGTAAGGTACTTTTTTCCAAATTGCTAACTTAGCTCTTAAAATAAGATCCCTTTGGTTGGTTTGCATTATCCACATTTTGCACAGTCCCCTGTCCCAAAATAGACTTCATGAAGCTCTGATGAAGTAGGATCTTAGCCAAACTCCTCTGAAGTTGACAACTACACCCATGACTGCTCAGCTGAGCAAATTCTAACAAACAGGATTGTCTCACAAAGTGCGATGGCAAACCTGCACGGCACTTAGCCTTAATTTTCACAGAGCTGCAGACTGACGACCTTGCTGTCCCTTTCAGAGTATTTTAGACTGTAGCAAGAATGACGTCCTTTCTTCAAAGCTTGCTTACAAACACAGTTTTCACACGGGTGTATGACACAGTTAATTTGTGAGGGCCATTCAGCTGGGAGCCTGCAATCCCGCTCAGGGCTCACAGGGGCTGCAGCAGCCACCGCACATTCGAGCCCTGGCATCCTGATGTGCAGAAGGAGCTGACGGGCTGCTCCTTGCAGGTTGGGGCACCACAGACTGAGGGGCCTCTGAGGGTAGGATAGAGCTCAGAGAAATGCTGGGAAAGGAGAGCAAGAAAAGGCTTGCCAATTTCTTTCTGCTGGGGTTTCTTCTGCCCTCCCGAGATGTAGTTCTGCTGCTATTCATTTGGCAGCAATACCAACTTCTGAGGTGGGAGCCTTTTCTTTTGAAATCTGCCTTTTTGTATTTGTCTTCTAGTAGGTATTTAGTTTGATTAAGTACATGCCTAATGCAGATTTGAAACAACCTTTCTGGTTTTTCTTATGTATCGTTCTAGAGTGAAAAAAACGCCCACCACCACCCAAGGGATCTAATGCCTGGAAGAGGCACAGCAGCTGCTTGGACCTGTCAGAAACTACTCTCATACATGAGAAACGTCACAGCGTTTGTCGACCTGACATACCTCTCCTGTTTCCGATTCCACTGCCATATCTACACCTGCTTCTTTGGGGAGGACAAGCAGAGACGGTGGTGTGTCCAGGAAGGCTTTTGACTGGTCCTCTGCGTCTGCTTCACCTGCAGGGCCACTTTGGTCTTCCAAAGGCAGCTCTGGAAAGCAAAAGCACGTGCAGCAATGTAACTTCTTGGAAGTGGACAACAGGTAAAGCAAAACCCAGCCAAAGCCTTACACCAGCTGTCTTCTTGGCCCTCTGATGCCCTGTTTTCTGTCACATCTCCTCCATTGAATGGAAACGATTTGCAAAAGGACATCTCTGTCAGCAGGTTTCTGAACTCAGAGCTTCAGCTCATCTTGCAGAGCAAAGTGTTCCTGCCCCAATAGACAGTGTCCAAACAGAGGTGATGGGAGAAGCAGGGCTTAAAAGACAGAACTCAATGCCCAGCCCTGCTAGAAATGATGCTGAGGTAGGAGCAGCATTCGCAAAGCATCTCCCTGATGCAAGTGCACGTAGAAGGGCAGATGCTGAACGTCAGCAGTGATGTTTACTGTATGAATACCATCACTCTGGTCACGTGGGAAGCCTAACAATAGGAAAGCACTGCTGTCAAGTCTTGAGTGCTCGCAGCTCCCTCCATTTGCACAGGTGTCCACCAGGAGCACAGTATGGAACAGGAACACAAGTCCCCACCATGTGACAGCCCTCAGTTCCTCCTCATACCTGTGGCTCCGTCCGTGGGTGCTGGTGACTCCCTGGCTGACGGACAGGAGCGGCCATCCATCTCCTCCCCAAAGATGTCACTGAAGTTTTCAATCATAAACAGCAGCAACACGTTCACCTGCACACATCAAAGCCTTGGTCTCAACCCAGGTGCCTAAAAACGTATCACACAGCCTTTCCCACTGCTGACCCTTGCCTCTGCGCAGACGGCTGTTGCTGTGGGGCTGCTCTTGCAGGCAGCCACCCCACCAACATTTGTTGGGGAGAGGAGGAAACCAGGGACCTCTGAGCAGCCAAATTCTGATGGGCCGGCAAGGCTGCAGCCGGCTGCTCGATCCAGCGTACCTTCTCAGTCACCGCCAGCATGGCCTGGAGCGGGAGCAGGTCCTCATTAGGTGGGCTCAGGAGGTTTGGCCCAAGGCAGATGGCCAGGTTGCTGGTGGTCATTCTGCTGGTGGAGGCGTTGTGGCCGATGTGCTGGAGGAGGGCCAGCAGCTGCTTGAGGAGGAGGAGGTTGGCTCCAGGCAACTTCTCGGCCACCCTGAGGGAACAGGAACTCAACGTTAATAGAGCAGATGTTGCCCACAGCCATCCCCGAAGCTTGCCCAAGGCAGGTGGGAGCCAGTGGGTGAGTTGCACAGATTTCCAGGTGCTCTCAGCCAGCGGTCAGTGCTCCTGTGCCTCAGGAAGGAAGCACGGCGTTCCTTCCTAGATCCTGATTTCCCCCAAGCCCAGGCAAGGGAAGGCTCCCTGTCCATGCCCTTTCCCCCGAAATCTAAGCCCACCGCAGCAAAAGCAAGCTGTCAGAAGACACAGCTTTTTAAGGAGACCGTCCCTTTCCAGGCAAGTCCCAGGCCTCTACCAGTCCCTCCTCAACAGGCAGGCTGCTGCCCACACTTACGCTTTCAGCTCTTCAACCTTCTCCTCCTTGCCGCTCTTCTGCATCGCCGCCATCCAGTCCTCGTAGAGGTCTGTCACGAGGAGCTTGGCGGGGATGCTTCGGAGGAAGTCCTGCAATGCCAGGGGCTCCAGGTGAGCCTCTGAACACTCCAGGCCAGGCAGGAGCTCTTCCAGCTGCAGGTCAGAAGCGCTCACCTTCAAGATGACGGCCAGCAGCAGCGCAGGCTGGCTGCCCAGGTCGACGTCGGCGCCGTGGTCCATGGCCTCTCGCAGCTCCCGAAATTCCGTTCCGCTGGCAGCTCTTCGGAATATCCCTTCCGTCGATGGTCCTTCCCGGTGCAGGACAGCCAGCAGCTCCTGCAGGAGGGGCAGGAGGACAGTTGCTTGGCTGAGAAGCTGCCTTCCAACAGCAGTGACCAAAGCGCTGCCCCACATCCTGCTCCTTGCCCCCCAAAGCATGGTCTGGGGGTGAAGAGCCCAATCCCCCATCCCCAGAGCTCCTGGGGACAGCCACGTCCCCTCTGGAGCAGCGGGAGGGAGGGCTGGGGACCCCCTGCCCAGGCTGGCTTACCTGGATGGGCCGGGGCAGGGAGCCGTCCTCCCCGCAGAGGGCTGCCAGGGGCTGTCCAAAAAGCGCCCTGCCACAGCCGGAGCCCGCCTGCCCTGGCGCCTGGGCAGCGGCCGGGGTCCTCCGCAGAGCAAAGGGCCAGGGCAGCCCCATCCTCCTCCTGCTCCTCCTGCTGTTTCCTCCTGCTGCAAAGGAAAACAGAGCAAGATCCCGTCAATGGAGACTGCCAGGCCGCTGCTCCCGGAGCCTGCCCTGCCTGCAGCGCGGTGCTGAGCAGTGAGGACGAGCAGGGAGCCAGCAGCTGGAACCGCGGCTCCAGCTCAGCGGCTCCATCTCGCAGGCTCCTGAGAGCCGGCGTGCCACCGGGACAGCCTGTCCCAGCCCTCGCCCTGCCCTCCTCCAAGCCGTGGGCAGCAGCAGAGGCTCCGTGTCCCCGCAGAACCACGTCCAGCGGCCGCTGCCCAGCGGGTGTCTGTGCTCGTCCAGGTGATGTCCTGCCTTGGGGTGCCGCACCTGCATGGCGACACTCAAGGGACAAGTGAGCACAGCTCAACCATTCGCAGGAGGTTGCCTTCCTTTCCAAAACTCACCTGGTGAGCGGCAAAGTCCGCCTCCCTTGTTCCCAGATGGGGCTGTCGGTGGCCCTTGCTTGGGATGATCCTGCAAAAATGAGATTGCGCTTAGAGAGCATCCCCGCAGCAGAAAGGGCCGCCGGCGAGCTGCCGCCCGGCACCAGCAGCCTGAGCTCAGCAGAGCTGGGACCCTGTGCCCTGTGGGGCTCTCTGCCCTGCATGGCAGGATTCCCCCCAGTGCCACCAGTGAGGATGTGCTGGCATTCCTGGTGGCTCCCCAACCCTCTCCACTCCCCGAGTGGCACCATGAGACCCTCCCCACAACCTCTCCCCACTTGCCGCACATGCCGGCACAGCCAGAGGTGGGCGAAAGGCAGCCGTTCTCACCTCTGCCTGGCCCTCGATCAGCCTCTCCAGGCTCCCGGCGCTGAATGTCCTCCACTGGGCAAGAGAGAAGGAGCGGAGGAAGGTGAGCAGCGATGCCTCTGCCGCTCGCTCGGCTGGAGGACCAGGGCTCGGGGACAGAGCCCAGATTGGGGATACACTCACGGCGTGGCGGCGGCTCAGCTGCTTCTCCAGGGGTTTGAGGGAGGGGAGATGGGTCACCCGGGCTTGCTTTGCTCCTTCTGGTGTCCTGTGGACCGGGAAGGGACAGGGAGAGAGCTGGCTGAGCCCCGAGCTGCCCCTTCTCTCCTGTCAGGCAGCTCTCCCCGAGAGCTCCTGGCAGCTGCGAGGGCACCTCTCCCCAGCTGGGGAGCTGTGTTCTCCCATCAGGCTGCGCCTGGAGCATCCCCCTTTGGCTTACCCCAGCAGCGTGCCCACCCACAGCTCCTTCAGCGCCTGGGAGCTGCAGAAAGAGAGGAGAACCAGCGTCAGGCCCCGCTGCTTCAAAGCCCGTGGGCAGAGGCGTGTTTCTGTGTAGCCCTGCGCCGTGGGGAAGGACAGAGGGGCAGGACGAAGAAGCCCCGTGGGGCAGGACAGGGACTCTGCCCAAGCCCTGGCTCCCTGTGTCCTGCCAGAGCAGGACTTTTGCCCTTCTCTTCTGGGCACGGTTGGGAACCTCTCCCACCCAGCCACGGGATGTGGCACCACGACTCACCCAAAGGCGACAACGCATGAGCCGGTGGGCCAGACGAGGATGAGGATGTCCTCGTCGCTGCCTTCCTCCTCCTCTTTTTCCTCCCCTGCTGCCTCCTTTCTGCTGCTCAGCACCCACAGCTGGTCCAGGGCCAGGCGGAGCTGTGGGCGCAGGCTGGTGCCGCGTCTGCAGAGAGCAGAGAGGAGAGGCAGGCGGTGAGCTGGGGGTGTCCTCCTCGGGGTCCCCCCGGGCCGAGCCCTGTCCCCCACCTGCCCTTGGGACAGACATCGATGGGCGCATCCAGCACCAAGGGGCCGGGGCCTGGGGCTGGGGCCGGGGTGTCCCGGGGCTGGGGCCAGGGCCAGGGCTGGGGGAAAGGCAGCTGGGCTCTGAGGGTCTTACTGCAACTTGGCGATCACCAGTTCCTCCTGGAGGAGGAGAAGGCGTCTCTCGCTCCTCTTGCGGCCCCGGGTCAGCCGCACGTCCGCGCTCAGCACCGCCTCGGCGTCGGCGAGAGCCTCCCTGCAGAGCAGAGAGCGGCGGGCATGAGAAAGGCCGCTGCTACCGCGGGTCCCGGCCGTGCCCCCGAGGCACAGGGAGAGCTCACCTGGAGCCGCAGCAGCAGTTGGCCTGGCCCATCCTGCCCGGGAGAGGAGGACCCTCGCCGTGGACCGAGGACGCGGGCCAGTCGGCGACAGCGGGGATGGGAGGCGAGGTGCCGGTGCCGGTTCGGTGCCGCTCGGTCAGATCCTGCCTCCTCCCAGCGCTCCTGCGTGCCAGCACAGCTCCGTGCTGCTGTCTCTGGCGGCCGTGGGCTCCAACTGACCAACATTCCGAGCCCAGCGACCAACATTCTAAGCCCAACGACCAACATTCTAAGCCCAGCGACCAACATTCTAAGCCCAACGGAAAGTGGGAGGGGCACTGGGGGGAGAGTTCTTTCCAATGTGGCCGTCTCTGCCTGGCACTGGGGAGCCCAGGGCTCGACAGAGCAGAGGGGAAGGGCTTGGGACTTCTGCGGTCTTTCTTGCTAGGACCTTCATGCCCCAGAACTGTGCATTTCCCTAAGCCACTGTGTCTTAGTCACAAGTGTGTGGCTATCCCTGGATTCCCCTTGCTTGTCTATGTAGCACCCTTCCCATTCCCGCCCTTCATGCACATCTCCCTGTGCCACTGCGATGAGGATTAGAATTGTGTGGGTTTTCTCTAGCCAAAGCAGTGGTCAAATTGGGGAGGCTCTCTCTTGGCATGGGACAGTGAGAAAGAAGATGACCATGCTGATAGGGTGCAGATACAGTTTCCAACTTGGTAACGGTAACTTGGTGTTTTGTGCTTTCTGCATTGCTCTGTGTGCCTCAACACTTCACACTGCAAGAGAAAGGGAATGTCATGGTCTGGACCCAGACACCAATATGGACCTCCCTCCCCACGAGAGGGAGAGTCTGTGCAGCATCACACTTTTGCTCTGCCCTCATTAAGACGAAAAACACTTTCACCCTAGACGATTCGTCCCTGAGAAAGACAGCTCTCAGACCATGCAACACTAGCTGGGACAAACATCCTCTCCTGGATAGTGGCATTAAGATAGGCTGTGTATTTTGAACCGTCTGAAGGTCATTGAAGAATGGCCTTGTGAGAAGGTAATCTTGGTGAAGCTGTCGACGGGGCTTCTACGGACATGGGCTCACACACTAACAGACATAGCCATGTGCCACTTATTCTCTTGATCAGCTAAAATATATGATCCATTCGTGAATTGATCTCTTCCTGAATAAACCTCAAACTTCTAAAACAATGACCTAACCAGCTTGAAAAGGCCCCAGGACAGAAACTGAAGCCATAGTCTTAATGGTCACTTTCCTGAAGAGAGATACTGACTTTACAACCTCACTCTGGTTATAATCACAGGATTTATCTTTGCTGCTGCTGCTGCTTTCTCCTCTGAGGCTGGGATTTTGTTAGAGCTATTTTAGACCAGGTCCATGTGATGCAATGCTGACTCTGGTCAGGACTATTCCATGCTCCTGTCTAGAGGCTGCTGCTCACTGTTTGGAGGGAGGAAGGGAGCCTAAAACTTCCTATTTTATCACAAAACTGTCTTTTTATTGGTAGCCCAAAATATTATTGTTTTATGATCTTCTCCAAATAGAAAAATCCCTTACATAAGTCATTTCACCTGCAGCTGGTACCACTTTCACAGCCCTCTCGATCCTCTTCTGTGAGTGCATTACAGGTACAAGCACGTGGCCATCCCGTGGGGTAGCATGTGAGCAGACAACAGAGGGCTGAAGTCTTTGAAGTGGTTTGTTGGCAGGCAAAACAAGCAGGAGAGGCTTTCCAAGCGCTCATGGTGCTGCAGTCAGAAAAGCGTGTCAAGAAAATGTGTGGAGATGAGCTGCACGGTGAGCGTGGGGCTGCCTGTTCCCGTCATACCCAGAAAAGTTACTGTAATTTGTGGTTCTCCTATTCTGGGCCAGTGGGATGAAGCTGGGGTATAACCTTGAGAACTTAACTGGTCGGGAACACAGAGGAAGCAGTCAAGCACAGAATCTGAGAGAAGTGTAGTCCTGAGCATGTCCTTTATCAAGGTGCCTTGAAGACATTCTCATAGTACAGCACACAAAAAAAGAATTGGGCAGCACGTGGAAGAAGACTCAGAAGAATGCCAATACTACTGCAACTTACCATAAGAAAAGTTGCAATTTCAGCATTTCTTTCTGTTCTCTGTTCATTCTAGCACTGTTCAAGACAATCTGGAATGTCCAAGAAGTGACTGTGTCTGGTCCCGCAGTTAGATGAAATCTCCCAGCTGTAAAAACAGCTGCTGCTGCCTATTTATCACACAAAAACATGATTTCTTGATGGTAAGTCTAGTTCCATGTTGCTCTTTGCCAATGTCAGCAGATGTTGATGTTAATATATACAGCATCAGGAGCAACAGAAGGAATCACTGTGGCAGCTGTATTTTTTCCTCTGCAATGAAGGGCGTTCCTGCCTTTTATTTGGACTTTGTCTTCAGAAGTAGAAGCAATGCACTACAGTGTACAGGTTAACATCACTTCAGTAGGCTTTTGTGAGTAAATAACAGTCCCATAAGCTCTAACGACATGAGAAATGTGGGATGTGAACTAAATACGATAAACTACTGAGTACAGGTTTTTTTTGGTAAAGTACTTACACATCCATGAAGGAAAAAAACAAAATGAAAACACCATGTTTTGGGATACAATTGACATTTTCCAGCAGGAAAAATTCACTGTGTGCAGCAGAGTTCCTGCTAGGATAGCAACAGTGCACACTGCGGTTACTCTTTGGACAGTTCATGCTAGCTCATCCTACAGAATGGCCGTCTTGCCAGGATGATTCTGAGTAAGAAGTTTTACTGCCTGCATGTTCTGTTAAGTTAGCCCATATTTGGGTTTGTTTGTTTGTTTTGGTTTTTTTTTCTTGATGTTTGCTTGCAGTTGTGTTGCATTACAAGTTACAGGAGCCTTACATTGAAGGGAAAGAAAAACAATGTTAATGTATGAAGCCCTTTTTGTTACTCTAGTGAGCACTTACTTATGCCACTAATCCCATGAAGTTGCTTGCATAATTATGCAGCCAAGTTAGAAGTTACCCACATGAGTCAATTTACTCATGAAGGTACATCATTGCTAAGGACGATGTTGTTGTTCCAAACAAGGCAATACATTTTGCTTTCTCTCTCAGCACCTGCTCCTCAATAAATAGAAGAGGGCTGATCTGGAGTGAGAATTGCAATACAAACACCCAACTACCTGGAGTTTTGTTCTGCAGAACTCATGTTAAAATCGGGACTCATTCTAATTGGGGTCTGTCAAACAAATAGAAAGATAAGCCTTGCTTTTGTAAGACAAACATGAAAGAGGTTGATTATCAGGCCCGATTTCCCTTATATAGTTCACTGCATCCCAGGTTACATACATCTTTTCACTTAGAAGTCTGGAGGTGAAGTGAATGCTGCGTGTGCTTTTTTGTTTATTTATTTTTTGTTCTGTACAAAACAATCATCTCATGTGGAACCTTGCAGATGGCTTTGCAATAGATTGTAGTGGGTATATACCCCCTTACTCTAGTCTCACTTCTAGATTTCAAGTTAATTGTTCTTTTGTATTCAGAAGGAGAAAGCTTGTTCAAATACCAACTGCAATTGCCGGGAAACTGGCAGGCAGGCCTGTTGCTTTCTTTGGAGGAAAAAAAAGCAGCTAATTCTTGTATTCACAGGCAAAACATTCATAGCTTTTTAGTAGGTGATTTTTAAACTATAAAGACGTTAGAATTAGGTGAACACATCTTTGTTTTAATGTGCCTCACTCAACACTTTGTATTGTTATGTGTGAGGGATACATTTTTCATGGTCAAATTTCAGCTATGTTGCATGTAAATATAGCAGCATTTGTAAAAGCTGAGAAACACAGCATGTTCAAAGTTTCGTACAGATATGTGATGGTAACCTACCTTAATTGTCATTTTAATCAGTAAGTACATCCTCACGTATCATTCCTGAAGCAAGTGAAGTGAGGTGACAGTTAAATAACTCAGGCAATTAGACATGAAACACTGTGAAGTTTTCAGGTGGCTGCTTTTGTTTCATAAACCAAAATATCAGAAATCCATATACCCAGTCAACAAGATTTGATATAGCAGTTATTTATAGTTTATAAAGGGAAAATGGGGTTTATATGGAATATACACTTTAAGTGAATTCAAGGCACAAAAAGTTTAAAAAAAATTAGCAGAGGAGCTATAGGTATGTTACCGATGGATAAACAGAAAGAACATACATAGGTTTTTTCCCTTCATTTCTGAAGGAAGAAAACAGCTACAGTGAAAAGAAGGATGCACCGAACTAACTTACAACCAAGGGAATGTGGAATAAAGCAGCAGGAAAAAAACGGCTTTGTGAGACAGGGGTAGCAATCATCTTAAACGCCTAAGCATTTGTATGTGTTCCCTACTTTTTGTGGGTAATCGCTCATAGTGTAATAGTGTGTGTTCAAAATTCTATTCATCTTGTACTTGCATTTCACATTTTAAAAACTCATAAGCAAGACGTTTTTTATTGTTCTCCTGCAGTAGAGATGAAATCCAGAGGCTGACAAAAGTCAGGAATCTCAGCAGGAAAGAAGAAAAAGATCATTTGGTTGTAATCTTTAAAACTAGAGTTATTCACTAAAGCCTTTTTATAAGACAAGCATCTAGAACACTTTTGTTTCACGGGAAAATACTAAAATCGGTAGAGGAATGGAAGTCTTTCAAGAAGGAAAGAAAAAAGGTGGTGTTGATGTTACCCAGCAAAAATTGTGATTTTTATCTTGGATCTTGTGGTGTTTGGTAGGGTGTTTTAGTCCTGGTTTTTGTATTGCTCAAAGTCTGTGAAAAAGCTATCATCTTATCTTGAGATACAGGCTGAAAATATATTGGCTATTGTAAAATCTCTCTTACCTCATTACATGTGGGATTGGGGGTATGGGTCTGATTTGCATTTCATGAATGTTTGGGGTTCTTTGTGTCAGGACAATATCTCACAAGGCCTTTCATGCTGAGTGCAGAAGGGAACCTGACTCACAGGTTCCTGCCCCACGGGGCTTCATCGTCCTGCCCCTTTGTCCTTGTCCTTGTCCTCATCCTCGTCCTCGCCCTCGCCCTCGCCCTCGTCCTCCCCCAGGCAGGCGGCCATGAGGCCTGCGGGGGCCGGGGCCGGGCCGGGGACGGTGTCCCTGCAGGGTCAGGCAGCAGGAAGGAGCGCCCCGGGGCATGCTGGGAGCTGTAGTCCTGGGGCACGGGGCTGCCGGGGGCCCTGGTGGTTCCCGGGGCATGCTGGGAGCTGTAGTCCTGGGGCACGGGGCTGCCGGGCGGCCATGTTGGTCTCTGCAGTCTCTGCTCCAGCTGCGGCCCGGCTGAGGTGAGGGCTGGGGCTGCCCGTGAGGCGAGCGAGGCCCTTGGGCGGGCGTGGGGGTGTGGGAGCCGGGCCCGGCTGAGGGAAGGAGAGAAGGGGCAGGGTGAGGGGGGTCGCAGTCCTGGGTTTGTGGGTTTCACACAGACTCCCTCTTCAGAAAACACAGCCTCTGTGTGGGTCAGCGGTCCCTGCAGAGCTTTAGTATTTGTAGCCGTTTTTATAAATACACAGCGGGCTCACACGGTGCTGTGCTTCTTGTAAACTGCATCGCTTTTATCCCGGCTACAGCCTGGAGGGAGCAAGTGCCAGCCGGCAGATTAAGATGGAGATGAATGCAAGCGATACACTTGCGATGGTGATCCTGCCACAAGGCACGCTGCGTCTTTGTTATAAGTTACGACGAAAATTTGTATGCCAGCCCGGGGATAAACCAATCCAGGTTTATTGTAGCAAGCAACAAGCAGGCAAAACAGCGCTGGGTGGCCGGGGAGTCTCCGCTCCACCAACGGCACACACCTGATGTGGTCACGTGTTTGACAGTTAAACAGTTAAGTGTTACATATGTATGGGAGTTGCAGGTACGCCTATACATATGCATGACCTATTCCCGCTTTGCATTAAAATTAATTCCAAGAGGTATTACAATTAGTTCCGAGAGGTATTACGATTAGTTCCAAGGGGACACTCCCTCAAGTTTATCTATCCAAGCCACGGAATCGGCCTTGGCCGGTTTCTGGGACCAGTTCCTTATTTTCTCAGAAAACTGCTCTTGAGGAGCTATATGATAAGGTAATCAAGACTGGCTCATCCTGCTTACTTAGCTCAATATCTAGTTTCTGCACTTGTTACTGTGGTTATTACAGTTAAAAGCAGCTTAGTTACTAAGTTGTAGAGATCAATATATTTTAACAATCAACAGGTTTGATGAACAAATTGGTTATGCAAAGTTTATTACAATTCCCCCTTTTTGTTTTTCTTATTTTGTTCCTCAAACTGGGCAAGAGCTTCTTGAGCTAGGGAGAGAAGGGGAGTTTCTTTAACAATTTCGTCTTCTTCTAGGTGCTTATAGTGTCTTCTTATCAACATTAGGTGTACAGCTTCTAATCGATTTTTTATCAATCCAGTAATTCTATTCAATATACAAGGTGCAAAGGTTAATATTAACATTATGAGAACTAGGACAAAACTAAAAGCCTAAGTTATGTAGACATGGGTCTCTGGGTACGAGTTGACATAACGATTGATTAAAACTTGGGGCCCCGGTAGCAATTACTTGCTGTAATATCATTTGATCCTCCCACCTATAGAGCGTCCATTTATAAGGTTGGTGGGGGTTCCCTTTACCCTGGGTTATCCCTATCAGCATTAGTAACAGTCTTATCATCCAAATGCTTAATCTTAAGTTCAAGAAAAGTGGTGTACCCTTACCCTTGCGACAGGTATTCCGAGGTTGTTGATAATCATTTTGGTTTTTGTCTTTACCCCTGGTGAGAGATGGGAGACTTTGGGGAAGCTCTGAGGACGTTTTGTTTGGGAGTAATAAGTCAAGAGGCTCCGTGAGCCTTCTCTGGAGGTGGTTCATCAACTTTAATCCGAACAGCAGTACGTCTCTGCCTTCTTCTCTGCCTACTCTGTTGCTTAGAGCAGTGAGGTGTACCATCTTCTCGGCAGCAGTCGTATTCTTCAGGGGAACCTCCTTTATATTTGATTCGCTTTGACTTATATGCGTCCCAGTTTTTATCCTTCACTTTCCAAGCTCCCCACCCCACTCTGACCACTGTTCGTCTGCAAGATATTGGCAGTATTTCAGCCTTCGTTGAACACGGCTCGTTGGCGTAAAGACAACACCTCTCAGGGTTTATGCCTTTAGCAAAAATATCCCACCACTCTTTGGAGTCCTTTGTAATTTTCCCGGTTGATACTCCCACACGTAATGCTTGCTCAGTTAATTCCCGTTTGTAATAATAACATTCGTGGCAAATACCACTAGAGGGGAATACCCATAGGAGCAATGTGTGCGCCACTTTTCTCTACAGAGTTTACACCTGTAACATACAAAGGGATAACATATACAGTGAGGATCTTTACAAAAGATAGTCTCACTCATCCGCTTTTCTTCGGAACTTAATTTTCAAGCTGTCAGGGTCTCTGGTCGCCTCCCAGTGAGAATTCTGCATTGGTCTTTTGATTCTGCTTGCACGAGTCCATGCTCTTTTGGCAGTCCGGACTGCAGGATCTGTAGTAAGCAGAACAAGAAACGGTCCCTCCCAACAGGGAGTTAGAGATGATTCTTTCCAAGTTTTGATCAATACCTTATCTCCAGGCATAATTTTGTGTATTGCAATATCTAATGGTGGCCTCTGCACTATCAGTCCCTTCTTTATTAGTTCTTGCCGTCTCTTCATGAGTTTAATGATATACTCCTGTAAGAATTTTTCTTCTATCTTTGGGTGTTCAATCGGCATTTCTAGGTCATAGGGCATCCCCTATAACATTTCAAAAGGAGAGATCCCAGTGTTTGCTCTGGGTTGCGTCCTTACATTTAATAGTGCTAATGGTAAACATTTTATCCGGTTCATTTTAGTTTCAATGATTAATTTAGTCAAATGTTTCTTCTACTATAGCTTGTAGGCAAGTAGGCCATCCCCTACTAACTGGATCTAATAATTTGGAAAAATAACCTACAGGTTTCTTTCTTCCAGCCCATTCTTGGGTTAATGCCCCAAAGGCTGTTCCTCCTTCTGCATTCACAAACAAATAAAACGGTCGTTTAGTATCGGGTAAACTTAATACCGGAGCATTTACAAGGTCAGCTTTGAGGCTTTCTAGACTCTGTTCATCCTTCTGAGTCCGTTTTATTAATCTTACTCCTACTAATTTCTGATACAAAAACTTCACTTTGTTGCTGTAATTTTCAATCCCTTGTCTACAGTACCCTAAAAGTCCTAACAACTGCCTTATCTGTCTCTTGCTTGTTGGTGCCTGGAGGGATAAGATACCATTCACTCGTTCAGGATCTAATTTCTTAGTTCCCTTACTCAGCCAGTGTCCTAAGTATTTTACTTCCTCTTCAGTAAAGTGTAATTTAGACTTTGAAACCTTGAACCCCTTCAGGCTTAAAAAGTTCAATAATCTAATGCTCTCATTTCTAACAGTCTCTTGATCTTCCCCAGCTAACAACAGATCATCTACATACTGCACTAAAGTTACCTCTGAGGTTGATTCAAAAGTTTCTAGTACTTGTTCCAGAGCTTGCCCAAACAAATTTGGTGATTCTGTAAATCCTTGTGGAAGTACAGTCCACCTTAATTGTTGTTTCCGGTGGGTTTCTGGATCTTCCCATTCAAAGGCAAAATAATTTCTACATTCCTCCTTCAAGGGGCAAGCCCAGAAGGCATCTTTCAAGTCTATAACACTGTACCACTTCAATTCCGGGGAAAGTTGGCTCAACAACGTATACGGATTAGCTACGACTGGAAACCTGGTAACAGTTCTTTTGTTTACTTCCCTTAAATCTTGAACTAAGCGATAGGAGCCATCTGACTTCTCTATGGGCAGAATGGGGGTATTGTGTGGTGACATGCAAGGTTCTAATAATCCCTGCTGTAACAACCTTTCGATTACAGGCTGTAATCCATGTCTACCTTCTTGTGCCATGGGATATTGTTTGACTCTAATTGGAATTTCCATGTTCTTAATAGTGACTTCAAATGGAGCAATGTTTAATCGTCCTACTGACTCTGGAGTGTACCACACTTTGGGGTTAATTTTAGCTTCATCCTCTGTTGTCAAGACACACAATTTTACTGCTATTTCTTTGGTTTTTATTTCCAAATTAATTTCCAATTCAATCATTAAATCTCTTCCCAGTAAATTAGATTCTGCTTCAGGTACCAACAAAAAGGATCCTATTCCAAGTCGAGATGGAGCTTCTATTTTTACTCCCTTTATTAGTGGTACCTGAAACGGTTCCCTTTTTGCTCCTATTACTTGTAATTTCTCCGAGGACAGTGTGCATCTTCGGGGCACTAACTGGACACTAGATCTCTCTGCCCCAGAGTCCACAAGGAACTCTACTTCTTGATGCTGGGGACGTAATTTTAATTTTATCAAGGGCTCTGTTTTCTTAGGGGTCCCCAGCAAATAGATCCCCTGACCCCCCTAATCTTCTTTAAGCATTTAGTGGGGGTCTCATCTTTCTTCTGGTGTTCACTAAATGCTTTATTAATATTCTGTCCTCGAGGAACAGATTCCTTAATGCCTTGAACAATTATAATGCGCAGATCTGCCATATGAGTTCTATGTTCTGCATTTTGGTTATCCCAGTTTGGCCGCTGTAGTGGCCATTTAATATCTGCGCCTGGACCGTGTTGGTGCTGCTGATCCCAAACTCTCATTCCTGCTCTTCGAATCATTTCCCTTTCCTCTGTTGTGAATAGTATACTTAAAATTGCCTGTAACTCTTCCCAGGTATATATATATTAGGACCCAAAAACTGGTCCAACCTTTCGGATACTCCCAAGGGGCCTTCTAAAAGGTTCCCCATCTCCTTCTTGAATTCCCTTACATCTCCGGAATTCAAAGGTACTGACACAAATCCCATGCCAGGCTGTGGACCCCCTATAGCTATTTCTCTCAAGGGGTATAATCTTTCTTCTAACTGCTTTTCTTTCTGGTCTGACTCCTCGTTATTCCCCTGTTCTCCTCAGGGGAACTCGGAGGGTCTAAGTCTGGGGCTGGGGCTGTCGGGGAAGAGGAGGAAGGGGGGGGTTGGGTCAGGTGCGAGTGTAGGGGGAACATAAGGGGGAGGAGGTGTGGGAAGTTCTTCGGGGTTTTTAGTTTTTTGTTTTTTTTTTTTTATGGTTCTTTTCACTTAGAGCAAATACATGGATTTGGGTATCTAATTTTATCCATAAATGAGCATATTCACTCTCTTCTAAACTCAAGGGTTCCTTAGAATTTACATATATGTTTAAGGCTTGACATATCCAATCGTCAAACGTCCCCAAAACAGGCCGAAATACCTGATCTCCTCTGATTTGTTTACCACCCCACCCCTGTATGCATTAATATATCATTTTCTCTCTGCTTTTGCCCTGTCTGGGCAGCCAGTCATCCCAATGGGCAATCATTACCCTAAAGGACTATCTGGCGGTATCATAGGGAGACTGACCTTAGGATTCCCTATGGAGTCATCCCTCTTCCCAGGCGACCTACACCCCGGGGAACCCACCATGGAGTCAGAAGGCTTGCTTTTCTTCTGCCCCATCTTCCGAAGTGCCTCTCTCTCACACACACACACGTGCCCCTCATTCGTGGCTCATGCCCTCGTGGGAAATGAGAACCGCACTACAAGAGGGTCCGCACTCACTTCGCTCCTCTCGGGAGCGTCTCGTTTATGCACACTTTGGGAAACCCACCCCGACTGAACGGGAAACGCTTTCAATACTCACTTAACCTGGAGTCTTCGTCCGGATCCTCGTGCACGAAAATTATGGGGTACTGCAGTGTTCTTTTGCCTGCTTGCCAAATTTAGAGTTCGGAGGTAAGGGTCTTGGAAAGGATATCGTCCACTCCGGGGCCATCCAAGGATGGGGCGCCTCCCCAGAGTTTAGATTCCAAACGAAGTTAACCTTATCCGAGTCACGGCACCAAATTGTTATAAGTTATGATGAAAATTTGTACGCCAGCCCGGGGATAATCCAATCAAGGTTTATTGTAGCAAGTAACAAGCAGGCAAAACAGCGCTGGGTGGCCGGGGAGTCTCCGCTCCACCAACGGCACACACCTGATGTGGTAACGTGTTTCACAGTTAAACGGTTAAGTGGTTTTCAGTGCCTGCTTTGGGAAAGAATATCCTCAACTAGTCTAAGGTACAGATCTATTAGAGGAAAAGGAGTATGAGGTAAGGAGCATCATGCTGCATTTATTGCTAAACGTCTGCTTTCATTTCATTCAAACTAGAAAGTAAACAAAGATTGGACCTGCCAAAGAATTTGTTTCCCAGAGTGAGCATTCAAGCACTGGGGAGCAGTTTGCAGGATCAGAACTTCAGCCTGCTCTGGGTGATAAACCCTCAGGAGAGGAAAGAGAACCCCCACTTTTTTAAATGCATCTCTACTTATCTTAATAGTTCTTCTTGTTAGATTGTGTTGGCGGTCAGACTCTAAGCACGTGACTAAACTGTCAAAAAAATCAAGATATTTAAGGATTATTTGCTGTATTAAATGCTCTTACAAGCAGTGCACTCTATTGCCCTGTGGATAGTATAACGTCATGACTGGCAATTTTCCTTTTTTAGTACAAGGACGCATGTGTGAAGGCAAATCGAGGGTACAAGTGGTGCCCCACAGCAAACCAACCTGCCGAAACCCAGGCATCCACTGTTACAAACGGGAAGAAGCTATGGGCCTTTGCTTCAGACTCTGCAAAGGCTTTACCAAGCCCGAGGAAAGTGACAAGAAGTGACGAAATGCCACAGCGTAACTTCAGGATGGCAGGTGAGATTTCCATCCATGTTCCTCACACGTAGCTGCCTTGTTTTGTTTGCGGACGCGGTGTTGGAATCGAACTGCAAGACCAGTTTCCTTTACTGCACCTGGTACTGTAGTGCAAATACCTTTCATGTCCCAAATTGAGTTGCCAAGACTCTAGTTAAACCTCTGCATAACAGCCTCAAATTTCCTAAGTGCATGATTGCTTTCGATAGTCGAGTCCAGATGTGTGACATATCATAAGCCGTACCCTGTTTGGGGTCCAGATTTGATTGATGTTTAGTTCAGGCTTATCTGCTGTTAGAGCTTTTCATAGTCATAAAGGGAAATGCTGATTGTGTGCATTCTTTTTGTCTTTCATAGAGTGTTGTACTATGTTTAGTAATTTGCTGTTGACAGAAATAATTTATGGTTGTCTATGAAGTTGGAAGTGCTAACGTTCCTGTGGATGAATGTACCAGTGGAGCTAACTTCTTGTATTTAAATCAAGAGAAGCGTAATGATAGCTTGGAGGGCTGGATTCTCACCATTTTAAACATTAAAAGGTAAAATAAAATCATATCCATCAAGAAGTGGATTGCCTGAGCTGGTGAAAGGCAGATAATCTCACACTGATATCCACAAATGGCAGAACTGTAGCAATCATGAGCCTGAAGTAGAAACATTAATGTTAAATACTGGCAGCTTAAGAGCCTAACAGTCAAGGTAGAAACTGATTTTTACCCCACCACCCTTTTTTTCCTTTTTATTTTTCTTTTCTGCAGTTTGACATTTCTAATTTTATAAATACTGATGTATTTGAAACTTTGTCATATCCTACCTAGGTTATGACAAGTGTGTGGCAGATAGGACTTTCCTGCTTAGAGAGATCGTGAGCTGGAGAGTGGGAAATGGTTTTATGGAACAAGTATAAAAGGAGAAGAAGGAATAAAAAGGCTTGTATGCCTTTTTGCCAGTTTAGTGGTTTGAAAATTCCTGTAATGAAATTTCTTCTGGCTATGAAGGAACTGTGAATTGGGATCAAAAGAAAGTGTTTCCTGCTACATCGTTCTGATATATGGGAGACCAGTTCTAAAAATCTCAGGCCCCTTCATCCCATTCTGGTTTTGCTCTCAGAGGAGTCACTTTTATGCTCCTTCAGGTTTATTGACTTAACGGAGAGAACAAGGAGTAGGTGTTGGTCTGCCTGGCTGCTGTCCCCCACTGCTCCTGCCAGGATATCCAACTGTAGAGCTTCTGAGTACAGAGAGATCTTGAATCAACACCTATCAGAGCAGAGGACAGAGAACTTAAAGAGTTCCTGAGAAACTGATCTAATCCATTGTTTTATCTATGGAGCCATTAATTTCTGAAGAAGGCCCTCTTTTGTGCTACATGTGACTTTGAAAAGATGACAGAGATCGGCAGCTTCAGCAGTTCCCTGGATAATATTCTAGCTAGGATGTTCCCTGTCAACCTCAGCTTCATCAGTTCTTGTGTCTTTACATTTATAGTTTCTTGCCAGATCTGCATAAGGCTGTATGACTTAAATCTTCATATGAAAAGTAGCACTTGTCTTGACATGTGAAAATTGGGACCCCAGCTAGTGCTTATACAAAAAGAGGTGAAATTTGTGCCAAGAAATACTTTTCTAAAGACTCCTCAGTCTGACTTCGATACTGCAACTGAGTCCTGCTGAGTCTTGTATAAGCACATGCATCATAGCAGGCATACAGAAATCATGCTGTATGTTAGAAAAGCAGTGACAGTTTTGGTACTGCTGTTTTCAGTAAGACAACTTCAGTGCATTAGTCTTGGTCACCTAGCTTGTGTATTTACAAGTGAGGGAAACAGTGAATGGCAAGGGCTCGAGCACTGCTGAGAAGTCATCCATGCGTTTTTATTGCTAGCATACTCTGGCATAGTTTTGATCTGCTCCAACCTAGTAATCTCCCAGACAGTTCTCAGGAGTGGCTTGAGTCAACAGCATATGCTAGGATCTGTTCCCAATAGGCACTTTAGATGTTACTGTACTATTTTGAGGACAAAAAAAATTCTGGCAAGTGAGTAGAAACTGCTGTGTTGCCAACCTGCGAACCAGAGATTAGTCCCTAGCCCATTTTATTTACTCTTTTCCTTCTCTAGACCAGTGTCAATCTCAAAAGCATCAGGGATTTATCTGGAAGTGATACAGTCTATCTGTGGGGCTTTTTGAGTGTGGTAGCTGTGTGATACATACAGGACATTACTCTTGTCTGTTTAGTTAGTTGAGACTATCTAGTGGCCTAGTATCTCTCACAGGTTGCTCTTTAGTCCAGATGGTGTTCTTTATCTCAACAGTACATTCACTGACTGGAGATCCTTCCCTGAGAGCATTCTCGTATTAACATTTTCATATAGTAGAAGTTGTTTTGAAATTTAGGTCCATTTAGGTCATATGGAGATCTCGAGAGTGAACATACAATGTTAGAATCCTTACTATCCTTACAGTATCCCTTTGGGTCCTATTGGAGTTCCCAAACTATTGCAGATGAACCTTCCACATCTCCTTGGAGAGTCCATCCATTCCTGCTCCCTGAGATCCGGCTCCTGTTCAAGAGCCTGAAAGATATTACAAGATCTCATGTTTTTTTAAAACTCGAGAGTCTCAAACCATGACTGCAAACAAGCTCAAGGAAATGTGAAAATACCAGGAAATTCAAACAAAAAACATAGAGATATTTAGAAGAGAGTGGGAAGATACACACAAGTATTATGATGCACTAAAAAATGTCATCATAGTAGGAAAATGTTCTCCATCTGATAAGCTGAGTATCATTAATGCTATAAAAAGAAACAATGTACATTGCATATACCAGTACGCAGATCATCAGTATATCTGCAGATACTATATGATTGTAAAGAACCTAAGGATGGACATGTGTAATTGAGGTAATGCAAGGAATAAAGTTTCTCGTCTCCTGCAATGTGTCCTCATGAAGAATGCTACTGGGACGTATAAGCGTAGTTGAACAGGGGATTTGGCAGCAAACGTAACAAATCAGGCAGCACACAAACTGTGGCAGTCAGGCAGCCTGAAATTAGTCTAAAATCTGTAAAGATGTGGAATTTTTGAGAGTTGAAAAGCAAATTTGTGTCCCTGTATGGACACAAAGCAAAAAATGTCGTCCTTACTGTGAATTTTATAAGAAATGGCTTGCTGAAGAGCTCACAAAACAATATTGCTGAAGATAGGCAGTATGAGTTTTGTTTCAAAGACTTGGTTTCAGAGCAAAAGCTGGAATGGGAACTTTTTATAATTGCCATTTCTAAATCTTGCAAGGCAAGGAAGTAGTCATTTTCCCCATTAAATTGCACATTGCTAATCAACCCCTAGGGGGAATTCAAAGTTAAAGGAAGTGGTAAACAAGACAACAAAAACCAGAAACAATAATACCAAAGCAAAATGAATAGCTAACTCTGAAGTTAAACAGAAGAAAATTAAGATTAGACAAAATGCAATGGGGTAATCCCTTCCATTAGTGTTAAAGTGTCAGACTTAATTCAGCTTCTGATATCAATGGGTAATAGAAAGTGGGAATGCAAAACCATGCACGTGCTCATAATTTAGAGAGTGTTTCTGAAGTGATGACAAGGGAAATTCACAAAAATTGTGCTTCAAGAGTTAACAGGCTGCTTGAGTTGCTTCTAATCCAAATCTTGTTCTTCTTGTAACTGTGAAGCCCTTTTCTGCTCCTGTCTTCTGCCCTCAATGTCATGCAAAAGAACTTCATCCCTAGTATTATGTTAACATACATTTATGAATTTTAAATGCACTGTGGTTGTTCAAGTGGTCAGTCATCAAGTATGGGAAAATGAAATGATAGAACAGAAACATGCAAACTGCTGTAGCTGTGATGCTTTGTTAAGGTTCCTGAAATAAAAACGTTCCTGAGAACTTGACTTTGAAGTCCTTATCCATAAAGCTATTTTTCAGAAGTACTACCAGAAGTACTACTAGGATGAGCTGATCAAGTCAGACGAGGTCTTTTAAGGCATAATGAACTATATAGTATCTTCCTTGCAGCTGCGTCAGCTTCCATAGGAGTTAACAGGGGGTTATTTAAACAGGATGTAGACACAGGCTGGCAGAAATTTGGATTCCTTATCAGCTCTGTCACGTGCACTACTACTTACAGTCATCAAAAAAAACAAACAACAGTTTAGTAGAAGAAAAACATAGAAGGACAATTGGTTTGATATCAGGATATTGGCTGCAAATCAAAGGAGATGTGCTTAAGTACACAAGACCACTGTAGCTAAGAGGCACTTTTATTGTAAGCATCTCTTTACAGACACACATGACTTTCTGAAAAACTCTTTTAGCTGAAGTCTATCATTTTTTTTTCAGCAAAGAGATGATTTTTATTTTTTTTTTCAGATTTATGAAAACTGATTTGATACATGAGTTGTGAGCTTAAAATGAATACCTCATCAGATGAGATCTTTTTCAATTTTTTAAATCCAAACTGTGGGATAAATTACTATTCTGAGAATTTATAATTTTTTTAAAAATTGCTGTTGGCTTGTCAAAAATATGTTTTTCATACAGTGAAATATTTTCATTCAGATGCACCAGCAGCATATAGTAAGAGTTAGGGCGGAGCAAGTAAGGATCTTGGTTTTTTTGTTTGTGAGACTGCATATTAGGAATCTAGAAGAAGAAAACCAACCAGCTGGATAGAGAGGATAACTGGTAACATTTGTTTGCAATAAAGTTAAGTCTAAAATCCATTGGAAAAACCCCCGCAGTGGTTTGTTTTAATCCCTTAGTAGAGAGAAAAAAATGGAAATCATGTAGAAAGGTAGGAAATCCTGCTTGAAAATTTGAAATCCAGCAGATGAATTCCTCCCCAAAGTAATAAATATGTTAAAAGTAAGTTAACTGAACAAGAAATTCTTTGAAGCTTTAAACTGAGCTTCTCCTGTCTCTCTGTTCTTCTTCAAAATTGTATTTGAAATTTTTCAGTTTACAGAGAGATTGTAATCATTGTCTCTGAAGACACAGCCTGAGGCTGGAGCTTTAGGCTAAGATTTTATTTTCTATATATTAGCATTCAGAATGTTGGGGAGAAGAAAAATACCATTTTCAAAGTGTACATTCAACGCCATGTATGCAATTCCTTTACTGTCCACTGGTTTGTATAGTGTTAATTTACTGGCAAGTGATCAATCAAAATCATAGTGCACAAAGAAGGATGGAATCTTTTTTACTCTCTTCTACCGGTGCTGGAATTAAGCACTTCAAAAACTTTGAAAACCTAGAAAAGCACTTTTACAGCTTTATTCAGTAGGGTGAACAAGTAAGTGTTACAGATATAAGCATATGTCATATCTACTGAGTAAAAACATTTTTTTTGTTTTTCCTGGTCCTGAGAGGAAAGATATTCTAAATATACTGCTCACTAGTGTTGCCTATTCCGTAAAGCTCACATACTTTGTTTTCCACTAATATTTTTAAATGACACAGAAGTTACTGCTCTTCAGTCATATCCCTGCCTTCAATTACACAAGAACCTCATTCATTAGGTGGTTGAGAAAAGCTTTGTATTTTAGACTGTGAAATGATGGTAATTAAATGACAAGGATACAGGAGAAAGTTTATGTTTGTATCTCTACTCTCTACCTTCTTTGTAGAGCAAATAATTAAAATTTAGAGCCTAATTACATACAAATGAAAAAATCCGAAGCTTTCTGCACTCCAAATAGGAATGCACTGAAATATCAATAGCTCATTTTATATAGCTGAAGTATTAGCCACTACTTATAGAGCATTAAAATAAAACACTTCGAGCAGTTTGTGCTCTATTTGGCAGTCAAAAGATAGCTTTCTACATTGTTGATTAATAGGCTGGGATTCAACTATACAACTTGAAATATATTTCATTAGCAAAATATACAATGGTTTGTCTGTAACAAGAAAAGAAAATCAACAACAAATGCTGAACGGAAAAGCAAAATAAATATATTCTCTTTAATAAGATGTGGCAGGAAGAGGTAGGTCTAACACAAGTGTATAAAGCCCAAGAAGCTGGTTCTCTGCAACTTACTTGGTTCCAGACCCCTTTGCTTGTGTACTTTTCTCCTTCTCTTATCCTGTTTTATTCGCAAATAGTACTTTTTTTCTGTGAGCACTACTCCATCTGCGTGCTCTACAAACATTTCTCCTTCTTGATGGTCCTAAGACTCATTTCTTTACTCTTAGTAAACTTAATTGCTTTAATGTTCTGCCTTTCACCTGACTTGATCCCCATCCACTGCTGCTTGTTCTTCTCCAGACTCCTGCCTTCAGGCACAAGGGCCTGGGACACCCCACCCGTATCAGTCCCCTGCCGAAGGAAAAGTCTTCTCTTCTGAGAGAGAAAAGAAGTCCCAGTCTTCCCAGGGACAGAGCTGGGAAGGGCTGTCTGGAGCAAGTCTTTGCTAAAACTGTTTGAGGACCATGAGCAAATTCAAGGGATGGAAAATCCTGCATTTCTGGGCCTGGGGGGTCCCCAGGGTGCTGCTGCGTCCCCAGCACATGTCCCCATGTCACCGGAGCCCTCTGTGAGGTCACAGTGGTTGGGCTCTACATCTTCCTCCTGGGGCTGGTGCTGCCCCAGTTGCTCATGGCTTTTGCCTGGAGGAGCAGCGTGTCGATCCGTGGGATCCTGCTGCCCATGCGGAGGATGAGAGCGCTCAGAGGTGAGGGGCTGGTGGGAGGCTGGGGTCTGATACGTGCTGGAGGCAGTGTCTGTCCCAGCCGGGTGCTGGGGGCTGCGTCCCATCACCTCTCATCCTGCTGCCAGGCACGTCCCAGAGGGTCCTGGATCCATCCTCTCCCTGCCCTCCGTGAGGCAGCTGGGGACCGCTCAGAGGTGACTTGGGCTGGCCGGCTCTTGTCAGGGCTGCCCAGCCCCAGCCCTGCCGGCCTCTCCTTGCGGAGCCCGTGTCCGTCCCCTGGCCAGCTCAGGGCCCCTGCGCTGGACTCACTCCAGCGCATCGCTGCCGTTCTGTCACTGAGGAGCCCAGGATGGGCCCAGTCCCCCAGGGTGGTCTTCCCACTGCCGCGGTGAGGGGAAGACTCCCTCCCCTCATCCCACTGACTTCCCTCTTGCCAGTACAGCCCAGCACAGGCTGGTAGTGCTGGGGCAGTCTGGGAAGATCCTCACCCCTCCCTGGCGCGAAGCCCTGCAGCCAGCAAAGCCATTTCTTTCTTTTCTTGCAGCTCTCTGCTCATGCGTGCGTTCCCAGTCCAGACCTGCGCGTTCTGAGGACAGAGGCGGTGTGACGGGGACTGTCCCTGCGGCCGTCACTACCTTTGTGGCCGTCGGGACTTCTCTGCTAAAGCGACTGCAAGACCATGAGGTGAGGTGGGGGTTGAGGGCTCCCCTCCATGCCCCTGGCTTCCCCGGGTGCCGTGGCAGAGGGGCGTCTCACCTGACAGCACCTCTGCCCTCCTGCAGGCGCTTTGTCCCCAGGCGCCGATCCTGCTGCTCAAGCTGGACTAATGCCATTGCTCCCCACTCCTTTCCCCGGGAGCTCCCAGTGCTGGGGCTCCTGCCCGTGCGAGGAGCAACACTGGGCCCCAAGGCGCAGGGTGCTCATGGCTTCCCCTCCTCGGGGCATGGTCTCGTTCCCATGCCTTCCCCTTTGCCACGGTCCATTTGGATCTCTCAAATGTACAGGACAACATACGCTGTGATTTCAACTTTATTTCATGAGCTCAGTAAGAAATACAATGAAAAAACATGACAGGGGCTCAATTCCCTTCTCCCAGACTCGTCTATCACCTGAATTCACTCCTTCACCAGTCAAGTCATAAGGTTTCATAACTTATAATCTGTAACTCTTAATATCATGCACCTATGAGCAAAAAAAAGAATTTTTTTGCTATGAACCTATGAGCCAACCGAGAGAGCGCTCACCCTTCCTCCTCCATCACGGTGTGGGCGTCCCCTGTGTCGCACCAGGAAGCATGAAAGCCTCAGCAGTTCAGCTGCTGTTGGATCTGCTTCAAAAGCTTTTTGAGTAAGCTGATGTTTTATACCCTCCAGCTTGGAGGCTGGGTCTATACCATTTCCTTACGTTAGTGGATTCTGAGGAAACTGCCAGACAAAAGGTAATGGCTGCCGGAGACAGCCATCCGCAGCTGGTAACGGCTGCATCATGGCCCTTTAGCTCTCTCTGGCCACGCGTCCTGCCTACGCGGTGCTCTCGCTTTGACCTAATGGTGCTGCTCCCAGCATACACCAGGCCTTAGCAGGAGCTGGGTTAGCCAAAATCTAGGCAGGAGTTGAGTGAACAGTCACACCCTTCCTTGCCCGGCACTTTCCCCCTGACCTCCGCCATCCCCCGTTTTCAGGAGTGACCGCCCAGGCTCCCATGTGGCCTTTTGCCCCGGTGGAGTCGATCTCCCTGTCTGACTCTCTGCTCGTGTCAGAGGCACCGCGGAAGATCCTGCTGTTCCCCGTGGCTGTCCTGACCGATGCCTGCAACTCGTCCCTCGTGCCCGTGTCACGCAGATGATTTGGGGGGCAGCAGGTCTCTGTCGTGGCTCCCTGGGAACAAGGGCAAAGCAAGTCCCATCACTCCCCTTTGTGGTCCGTCCCCAGGGTGACCGAGTGGAGACGTACCGGGAGCTGGAGAGCGTCTTGTGGGGAGACGACGGCTGTTTGACGAGTGGCGTTGTGAACCGCCTGATAGCAGAGGCGTTGAGTGACATGCGAGCAGCCCAGGTGAGCTTGTTCTCTTTCAAGGCCACCCAAGCAGCCTGCCTCTGCCCCTGGTTTTGGGGGAAATACAGAGTGGCGCAGAGATGTTCCTCGGTTGTTCAGACCCAGCAGAGGTCCTAAGGGAGAGGCTCTGGGGACTCGTCGTGACAGGGAATTTGGAGAGGGGAGTGTTGTGTTAAAGGGTAAAGACTTTGGGCAGAAAATAACCCCCCTTGCGTTCCAGCTTGTCTTTAGATGTCCGAGGGGCTGGGGGCGGCTAGGCTTAGATTCTGGGTGATGCCCAATTCAGCACTGTAAGTCCGGTCGCGTTCAATATGTTGAACTAACACGATTACGGACGCACAAATAGCGCACTGTACTTTCAGTTTAGTGGCGTTCAATGAACTATCACAGCCAGACTTAAGGAGCTTGGTTGCGTTCAATGAACTATCACGGCTAGATTTTAATGAATAGTACAGTTTATTAAAGCAACAGGAGTACAGGTTCTTTTGGATTGCCGATGATAAATACACTGTCTGCAAGGCACGTGCAAATAATAATACAGTCGACTACAAGCGCATTAAATTATGGAAGGAAAAGAGCTCTAAAGAATTCTAAGTTTCCCGGGAAAGCACTCGGTACAGCCGAGTGTTCGAATCTCACCCAAGAGGTGTCCCTCTGGGGGGAAGAGAGGTTCAGCCTGTCGACTGACCCCAGAAGGCAGTGATGTCCTCCCAACTTGTCCACGACGGTATCTTCCCTAATAGTCACCCTTTCTTTGGGCCTTTTTACACTATTTTCCTATTTAGGTGGAGCTCGAGTGACTCAAGTCATGCATGCCTTTACTTTGATTGGTATTAAGTTCTCTGGCTTTGCTTTTAAAAGGACATGCTAGAAAAAAATTCAGAGCGCAGGCTCAGTGAGGGGTGGTTGCACTTTGGAGGCAGGTAGCTTTTGGGATGGAGGTGTGTTTTGGTATTCTAATGAGCAAAGTTCACCCAGAGGACGTGATGTTGCGTGTCAGTACCCCAGGACAGGGCACTTAGGAGATAAATCAGAAGTAGGGCAGTAGATCGACAGAACCCCCATGATTTTACCTCCTTGCTTCCGTGGATTCAATGCAGGGACCTACCCTTCCTATCGTTCCAGTTCCCTATCCCTGCGATAACATCACAGAGACTGGCCGTGGCGTCTCCGCTCCACTCCACCCTCCGTGTTACTTCTCTTAGGGTCAGCACACCAAACTGCCTTGGTGTTGCTAACATCTAAGGTTGCAGGTTACATTGCACAGAGAATTATTAGGGAACCAATTCCTTGCGTGTCCACTGCATTCCACCCTGGAGGTTTTGCCTTCCCTCAAGGGGGTGCGGGGAACATACTGATAAGTCGCTTCTAGCAGTCACTCCACAGGGAGGCAGGGAACTGTGCAGAGAAGCGGACTCGGGGCTGTTTCTAACTGAGCGACAGCTGGGTTCAAGCTCAACACTGTTTGTCCTGCTTTGAGGAAGGGCCGTGGCAACCCACCAGCCCCACGGAGAGGTCCCAGGGGGGTCCTGAGTCTGTGGCAGTTTGATCCTGGCATCTGCATGGAGAGGGAGAGGGGGCAGCAGCACAGGGCTGTTCTGGGGCAAAGCCTCCCTCATCTCGCCAGGGAACTGCTCGCCTATCCCAGGGTACAAGAGGCAGCAGCCGCTCGGCCCCGAGCACAGCTGTCCCGAGGGGTCTTGCAGAGGAGATGGGGTCATTCAGCCTGCCCTAGTGCCTCAGCCTTTTTCTCCGGAGTGTTTAACCTGTGACGCTTTTGCAGGGTGTGACAGGTGACGTGAAGATGGCCGCTAGTGACGTCCTGGTAGCTCTGGCCCGCTCCCACTTCCACTTTGTCATGTCCGAGCTCCAGAGCCACCTGAAGGCCATGAGGAAGGTCCCTGATGAGATTGTGCTCCTCACCTTGGGCAAAATGGCCCGCAGCTATGGTATGGCACCCTGGGCCTTGGGTAGAGATCTGTGATAACAAGGAGAAGGGATCCTCCCCCTCCCTAAACGCCCTGTGTTGAACTGGGGGGCTACGGAGTTGCCGTGCCTCCTTGCTCCGCGCCAGGGCCAGTTGGCAGCTCTGCCTTATCAGCCCGATCCCAGTTCCCAAAGGGTGGGAACCTGTTGGAGACAAACCCGCGGGGTCTTGGCCCCCCACCGTCCTCCCCGTTTCCCCAAAGGGCTTCCCCCCGGGGAAGGCAGCCCGTCCCACACCCTCCGGCACGTCCTGCGTGGCCCAGCAGCCCCAGCCCTGGCAGGGATGGACCCCAGTCTCCCGTGTCTCTCACCGACCCTCTCGGTCCCTCTGTCCCTGCCTCCTCTGCAGCCCTGCGGTGCATCCCCTTTGTGGGAATGACGCTGCTCGCCCTGCGCACCGTGCTGACCCAGGTGGGGAGCGGCGAGGTCCTGCATGCCATCTGCAGTGGTGAGTGTCGGCTCCTTGGCTGGGGTCTTAGGGGCAGGGGCGGCCTTCGATGCCTCCATGTGATCTCAGAGGGAACGTGGTGGGTGTGAGCCCGGGGCAATCCCAAACTGCAGCGAGTGTGTAGGAGGAGCGGGGGAAGGCCAGGAGGTTTCTGTGGGCGGGACGCGGCAGCGCTGCACGGAGAAACTCCTGGGTCCCTTCCCACGGTTTCTGTTCCCCCGCTTCCCTCTGGGATTAAACTCCCTACTCTGAAAGGGCGAGTATGAGGGAAGGGAAGGGAAAAGGGAAGGGAAAAGGGAAGGGAAGGGAAAAGGGAAGGGAAGGGTGTGCAGTTGGAAATGCTGGAGGGGAAGGGGCCGTTGAGGAGGAGAAGGTGCGATGGGTGTGAGGAGGAGAGAAACGGTGGGGTGTTTGAACCCAGGCACCTCAAGAGCACAGATTGCCCTTGGATCCAGATCCAGATCCAGGGAAGCCCTGCTGAGCCTGGGACCGTCCTTAAAGCAGGCTTGGGCGTGAACGCAAGGTACCGTCCCTGCTGCAGACTCTCACATGCTCCCTTTTCCTTTGTCCTGGTGCAGTCCTGGAGCAATGGTCGAAAGGAGTCAGTACATACCTCTGCAGCTGGGAGCAATGCCCCTTCCCTCGCAAGGGGGTAGCACAGTTCTGTGAAGCCATTTACCCGGTCTTCCGCTATGTGGTGGCAAATTGGCTGGACTGCAAGGAGGAAGAGGTGAGAAGTGCTGCTTTCCACGCCCGGGGCTGCAGCAGGGATGTCCATGGCGCTGGGTCCGTCTGTGCCCAGTGGGGTGCGAGCAGAGGGCCGAGGGGAAGGGGGCTTCCCGACGGGAAGCAGCCGAGCCTTGGGGCCTTTCTGCAGGGAGGGCTGGGGTAGCAGGGTGGGGAAGTGCTCTCTCTCCTCTGGAGCGAGCCCTTCTTCTGCAGGGCAGAAGGGAAAGGGAAACCCCTCCCAGTGGGAAGGGCAGACCGGTGTTCAGGGGATGCTGAGCACTAGGCAGACCTTCAGCCCTCCAAGCGGAGCCTCTCCCTTCCCTCTTCAGGACAAGCAGGCTGTCCTCGGGGCAGTGGCTGCCATGCTGGGGGTCCTTCTGCATGAGGAGCAGCACCGAGAGCAGACCTGGGAGCAGCTCCTCTGGCTCCTGCAGCAATACCAGGAGGTCCGAGACAACTCCCGGCTCACCGAGGTGAGATGTTGCGCAGGGCCTGGCGTGGCTGCTGGGGTGGGTCTGCGCGAGTGCTAAGAGGCACTGGGGAGCTGTGGGGTGCCAGGAGGAGCTGGGAAGCCCTTAGAGAAGGAACAGGAAGAGCAGAGGAGGCCTGAGGTTTCCTGGGCTCTTTGGGCAGAAAAGGAGAAACCCGGGGCAGGGCGGGAGGGAGGCAAGAGTCCCTGGGGCTCATCTGCTCAGGAAGGGAGGCACTGCCAGCTCCCTGGGGCTCTGTGTGCAGGAAGAGCTTTGCCCGAATGCCCAGGGCCATGTCCAGTCCCATGCGGCGACTGGCGAGGTCTGATGAGTGGGAAACTGAGTTGTCAAGCCCGGGCTCCGTTCCGAGGAAAGAGACCCTCTTGATGCTGCTCTGCTCGTCAGGCTTTTCCCTGGGAGCTGATGTTAGGGGCTCCCCTTATCCCAGACGTGCTGGGTTTCTCCATTCCCAAGTGCCTTTAGGTGGCTTGAGCCTCCTCTTCCCCCCCGTTCTCTTGTAGAGCCTCAGCTATGTCCTGGAGATCCTGGAGGGAGTTCAGACCCCAATGCCGCAGGGCACGGCTCTTGCCATCAGCACCGCTGTGCGCCGCCAGGTAAGGGGAGCCCTGCGCCCTGCCGCAAGCCTGGGGCCTGCACCCATGATTGCCACGGAAGGGAAGGACCTGCCGGCTGGCAGGGCAGAGCAGGGCGTTCCTCCACTGGGACCTTCCTGCAGGCCTGGAGCATGCCAGGACTTCGATCCAGGTGCCATCTTAAGGCTGCAGGAGGCCTGATCCTGGCTGTTTGGAACGGGCCTGAGCGGCAGCCCGGTTCCCACAGCCATTTCCCTCTCGGCCAAGTCGCAGGAGGACTCTGGAGCGCCAGCACCCTGAGGGCAGCCTTTCAGCGCTGCTCAGCCTCAGCTCCTGGGCAGCCTGGGCTGCCGCAAACCTCTGTGTGTGCCCGGGGCCACCGTGGGGTGGGCTGGGTTTCGGCTGTGGGTCCCATGCCCAGAGTGCCCAGGGAGAGGAGAACGGAGAGCGCCATTACTTTTCGGTCCCTCTCAGCACTGATGCCGCTTTCTCTAAAATGGATCTTGCTCCCACAGCTCCCTGATGTGACCGAGGAGGCTGGCCCGGCCCAGAAGGCAGTGCTGTCCCGCTGCATCATGCTGCAGGGTAAGGAGAGGAGACTGGGCGATGGCCCGCCGTGCCGTGGCAGCTCTCTCCCTGTCCTTGGCTGTTGGGGACAGCTGCCTGCTGATGCAGAATGCGATTTCTTCCCCGCAGCACGAATGCGCCCCGAGGAGACAGGCATGTTTCTGCACTCCCAGCTGAGCGGTGGGAGTGAGGCCGGTCGCGTGGCAGCCCTGGGCCTGCTGGGAGCGCTGGCCCGCGCTGACGGTCAGTGCCACAGACCAGGGACGCAAGGCAGGGGTTGGGGCTGCTGGGCTGACAGCAGGAACGGGCCGAAAGTGGTGCACCTGCACCCAAAGGGAGCTGCGAAGAGCGGGTCCCCCAGCCGAGCTGACGCCCCGCAGCAGGGCTCTCCCCCGGCAGTTAGAAATGCCGGCACACCAGGGACGGCGCTCCACGGGCGTGTAACACAGGCAGGCTGGTGGGCGGGCAGGTGGGCTGCTTTGCACAGGAGCTGCTCGTACCCGTGCTGTTTCTCTTGTTCTCTCTGTTGCCATAGCCTTCGGTCCCTGTAAAATAGCCTCTGGAAGTGGGGTTGCTCCGACTACGCCGCTGCTTCCCGTGAAGCCAGTCAGGCCCCGCTCTTCTGTCCCATTGGAAGCTTCAGGGGATCCCTTCTGCCACTGGGGCTCTGCCTCAATGCACACCTCTCCGTATCTCTTCCAGCACCTGCGGTGAGAGAGAAGCTGCCCCAGCTGGTGGAGGCCATGCGCGCCTTGTGCAGTGACCCCAGTGCCCAGGTGAACTGGTTTGGGAAGAGAGGGTGCCACCAGGGGAGGCAGAGAAACCCTTTCCCTTGGGACAGAGCCAGAGGGCCTGGGGAAGTGCTGGCGCGTTGCCCAGGTGGTGGCTGATGGCTCCTCCCTGGGGAGAGCTGGCAGGGCAGAGCGGGGAGGTCTCTGGGCTCTGCGGGGCAAATGCCCGTCCAGCCTGGTGCTGAAGCCCAGCCCTGACGCCAGGAGCGAAAGCTTCTGCCGTGGCCTTGCCACCTCTCTGCGAGCCACAAAGGCGCAAACTCTTTGGGTTTTGAACAGGAGGGTCATAACCACACTCTCCCCTGGCAGGTGCGGAGGGCAGTTCTGGAGTTCAGCAGGGAGCTGCTCAGCTCCGGATCCCAGAGCTGCTGGCCATGGGATGTGGTGGGGCACATCTTCAGCGAGTTCAGCCGGACCTCGGGCACACTGGTAAGGGCAGAGCAGGACACCCAGGGCTGGTTGTTTTGACCAGTGCCTGGACCGTGCTGAGGGCTCCTGCCGGCGGCCTTGGCCTTGGAGAGCTCCATGCTGCAGAGCCATCGGCGCTGGCACTGCCGTCAGAGCCGCTTCCGAATGGCCGTTCCTCGTGGGTGTCTGTGCCGATGTTGGTGGAGATGTCAGTGGATGATGTGGGTTTACACCTCGGCATGCCACCCGGCACTGTGGTGCCGAGCTGTGCCCACGGGCGCCTTCGGCAAAGCCGCCTTGCAAAGGGAGCGTCTTGTAGGGGCAGGACGTCTTCCGTCCTTAAATGCTGATGGACGGTGAGCAAAACACAGCCAGTGCGGACAGGTGGGCCTGGCTAGAGGAGCTTTCTGTGGTGTTCTCGTGCTCTGGCCCTCCAAAGCACACCCTGCCCATCCAGTAACAGTCTGGGGGCCCACATCCCTTCTGGCAAGGGGACGGGCCGTTTGGCAGTCCCTGTGGTGAGCGTTTCCCAGCATTCAGCTGGGTGCCCAGGAGGTGAAAGCTGGGGATGGCCGAGCCTCCCGCTGACTCGCCGAGGACATTCCCTCTGGCCGCACCTTCCCTCTAGCTGGGAGATCCATGTGCGTCACTCTGAGGCTCGGGGAGGCTCTGCTTTGGGAGCAGGGCAAAGGAAAGGGCTTCTGGGTGCTCCTCCACATCTGTCGGGCTGGGTGTGCTGCCTCCAGGGCTGGCACTGAGCACAGCCTTGCTGAAGGGCACGTTCCTCACCTCTGCTTTGGTGGCACGACAGCAGCATTTGGGCCCCAGGGGACCGAGTCGGCAAGCAGCGGCACTGTCTGCTCCCAGGCTTCCCAGTCCTTCCCAGGGTCTGGGACCCGGTCCTCGAGCTGGGTCCGTCTGGCCATCGGGAGGGGGGCAGGCACAGGAGCAAGAAGAGCACTGGTGAGGGGTGCCTGAGCCTCATCAGTTGGGAGCTGAAGGTAATTGGGGGTTTGCCAACTCTGTCTTACAGGTGGCAGGAGGCCTTTTTGCCTGGGAAAACCCAGAGGATGGAGCAATTCGAGCCCTGTGCCTGGACATCGTGGGCTCACTGGACGTCACTCTGAGAGGGATGACCAAAGTAAGTTGCCCTCTGTCCTGCTGCTGTGGCCGCTTCTTGCCTTCAGGACATTTTTCCGTGTGCTCCCCCATGCCCTGAACCTGTCCCCTCCTGCGCTGAAGCGCACCAGGCTCAGTGAAATGCAGACCGTCCTTTTCGTCTTCGCGCTGAGCGGAAATGCCAGTGTGGCGAATTGCCCGGTTCTTCTCTGCAGCTCCTGTGGCCGAGGCTGCTGCAGTACGTGGTGCCAGCCCAGTACAGCGGCATGCTGATCCCGCTCTCCCGCTGCCTCCGAGCCCTGGTTGAGAGACGGGAGAGAGCGGGGTGCGAGGAGGAGGAGGAGGAGCCGGATGCCATGGACTCCCAGGAGCAAGGTAGGAGCCCCAGCGAGTGCTGCTGCTGGGTTTGGCCAGGGGTCAGGCCAGCCCGCGTCTCCCTGCGCCCCACCAGCCCTGAGCAGGAGCCCAGGAAAAGCAAAGGGCAGAGACAGGCTCTGCTGCTGGGCACGAGGGGCTCTGCCCTGCGTGGCCCCTTGCCCGGCGCAGAGGCCTGGCTCTCCTGCTCGCAGCGCTCTCCTGGTGAGCCGGGGCTCGCTCCTGGCCGTGCTGGAGCTGCCTTCATCTCCTGCTGGGCAGCCCTGGGGAGCCCCCCAGCCAGCGCTATTGCAGCGCAGCTGCTCTCAGCCCTCAGCCCTGTGTGGGGCTATCGGAGGCGTGAGGCTCGTCGGCTCACCCAGCCTTTCTGCCTCCCCACAGCCCGGCTGCCGGCTCCCCAGGCCCTGCTGGCTCGACTGCTGGTGAGTAGCGGGGCCCTGGGGAAAGAGCTTTTCTGGCCAGGGGTGGTGGGAGATCCCGGGGTAGAGATGCTGTTGAGGCCAGCGCCGGGAGCCCCCAAGGAGGAGGCAGCATGCCCGAGCCCATCAGGGATCCCACTCCGTTCTCAGGGCTGGCAGCACCCTGGGTGAAGCCGTCGGCTGCCTGCTGCCAGCCAAGCGGCACCGAGCTCCCTCCCGAGCTCCCTCCTGGGAGAAGCTGTGGCTCTGGCGGCAGGAGCGACCCTTCTCTCCTGCCCTCCTCTAGGTGGTGGCGGCAGCTCCTTACCCGAGCCGCGAACGCGCAGTCGCTGCCTTGCAGCTGCTGCAGGCCCTCCACGGCAGGATCCACAGAGGCTTGGGGGCGGCGTGGGCGACCGAGATCCCCCTCCTGCTGCAGTACCTGGAAGGTAAAGTGCGGGTGGGGAGGGAGAGGCTGGAGGGGAGGGAGGGGGGCAGGAAAACGCAGCTGCCTGGCGCGACGGAGGGCAATTGTCCCCAGTTCCCCAGCACTTGCTCTGCTGCCTTTCCCCTTCCAGGGAGCCGGTGCTGAGGCTGGGGGCAGCTGTCCCCTGGCATCAGTTCAGCCCAGGGGATGGAGGGGGCCGTTGATGTCCCCTCGGAGGGCAGGTGTTGGCATCACCCAAGGATGGTGTCTGGGAGAGGGACGTGACTGGTGCTTCTGGAGGGGGTGCAGCCCTCGGCTTTGGAGGACCAAGTCCCCAGGCCAGGCGAGGTTTGCAGCAGCTGTCCTCGGCAGTAGCCTGGGAGAAGGGCTGGAAATGGGCAAAAGGCAATGGGTGGTTCGGGAGAAAATGTGTGTTGGGACTGGGTGGTTGGAGTTGTTGTGGGAGCTGCAGTCGCTCAGTGGGAATCTGCTGCGGCCAGTGCGTCCTTCCCCAGATTGAGTCAATGCCTCTGACGACCGCCCCTGGGATCCCTCCTGTGTCTTTGGCCTCGCAAGGGCTTTCGCGTAGGCCCTCTCTAGCCTGATGGCCTGGGACTTTTGGGAGGTCGGACTGCAGAGGAGAGCGCCAGACTCGTCTTTGGTGTGAGCTTAAATAGCTGCGAGAGCTTTTGCTTCCTCTTGCTTCCTAGGCAGAACTGAGAGCTCCCTGGCCTCTGCAGAGTGGGAGCGCCGTGTGCTTAAGGTATAGCATCCTTGCGGGGGGTGTCACAAATCGAGGGGGGAGAAGAGGCAGCAAAGTTGTGGGAGGAAGCTCGGGGCTGCTTGTGTAGGCACCAGGAGGTGGGGGCACCTCCTGAGCACCCTGCGCCTCCCCCGGCAGTAGGTGCCTGCCCACTCAAGAGGAGCTGCTGCCTGCACACGTGCCACGGCTGATGGCTAATGCCCTCTAACGCTGTGGCACGCGCCTTAGCGCTGCCTCCTCCTCTAAGTCCGGCCTGCCGGGGGGTCTCACATGAGGCGTTAGGAGAAGAGGGAAGCTGGTGAAAAGAGGCTTGGGTGGGGTGAGGGAGGAGACTGCCGTTCCCGGCAGCTCTCCCCCGCAGCATCCCGGGACACGTGAGCATGGAAAGGGCCCTGGCCAAGGTCTGGGGAACACTCGCTTCCTTTCCCGTTCACACCAGTTTCTGCGAGCGTCGCTGGAGCCCGTGGAGGACAAGGCCTGGACCGTAGGCCTGAGCCAGGAGCTGAGCCAGCGGCTGGGCAGCTCTGCTGCCGGCTCCTGGGAGGAGGTGTGTGTCCTGCCCGGCACTGGGGCTGGAGCTGGCGCTGGTGCTCTGCCCACGCAGGCAGATTTCACTGCTTTCCTTTCCCTCGTCCCCAAAAGGCGTTTCCCCTGGGCTGCCCCAGCGGCTGGCCACAGCCTGGCATCGTGGCCGGCTCTGCCTGCTCCCGGAGGTGGTGGGGTCCATCTGGGGCCAGCCCTCTCCTGACGGGTCGGGCCATGACTGCATCTCGGGCTCGGCTTCTTCTCTTTCAGCTTTTCCTGTACAAGGCTCTTGGGACGGTGCTGGCAGCTTGTCAGGACCTCAGACAAGTCCAAGGGCAGGTGCTGAGGTTCCTCCAGGAGACAAACCCTGTGGAGCTGTCTGAGGCCAAGGTGAGGTGATGCTCCTGTCCTGAGCAGCCCCTGGATTTTCCTGGGGGAGAGGGAGGGCTGCTCCTGGCCCAGCTCCAGACCTCCTTCCTTTCCCCGTTGCTGCTGTTTCCGGCTTGCTGCAACGTCCTGCCCGGCCACGGTCGCTGGCCACGGCTGAATGCCTGGACTGGAACCGACTCCCCGTTTCTCCGTGGTTGCAGGGAATGATTTCTGTTGTGTCCCACGCTGCCGAGAGCCACTTCCACCTGGTCTTGGGCACGGTGACTATGTTCTCTGCCGCTTTCACCAGAGACTGGTCCCGCCAGGCTTCCACGGGCTGGGAGGTAAAGGAACGAGGGGCTTGCTGGTTGGCTTTCCTTTTTTGGCCTTCTTTCCACTTCTACACCTGCAGCAGCCACCCTGTGGCAGCTGCCTTGAGATTAACCTTCTTGGAAGAGCTACCCGAGACCTGTGTTTCAGAGGGGACATCCTGGCCTTGGGGCCCCTGAGGTGTCTCTGGAGAGGATGGGGTTTGGCACCTGGTGGATCAGAGCCACCCAGCTGGGGCAGCTGCAGCAGTTGCTTGCTTGCTTGCTTGCTCGCAGGCACATTGCCCTGACTTAACTTCAGTAGGAGCTGGTGACAAGGGGGTGGGCACAGTGTGACACTCTGCCCCTTCCTCAAAGCTGAGGGCTGGGAGCAGGAGCCTGGTGAGGTCTCGTTGGCTCTGCTCCCCACCTGGGGGCTGTGGGGAAGCCTTTCTGGGCAGGGCAGGGCCCTGCAGAGAGAGCAGTGCAGCCTGGCCTGGGGAGGTGAGCAGACCGGGCTCATCTGCGCCACTGACCCGCACAGGCTGCACGGCTCTGAGCAGGACCGTGACAGGCTATGTCGGGTACCTGTCCGCAGAAAGGTTCCAGACAGCTCCCCGGCCTCTCGAGTCAGTGGTATAACAGCCAGCAGCGTGTGTGATGCTGGCTGCACCTCCTCCCTCTCCGAGAGAGAGAACTCAAGCTGCGGGGTGGGAACAACTCCCAGCCCCAGCACTCGCAGCTCGGGGAGCTGCTGGGAGGTGCTGGGGGAAACAAAGAGCTGGCGAGGGTGCGGGGCAGGGCCTGCCGCAGGAGCCCGCCGCAGGAGTCCCGGGGCTGATGTCTCAGGGCATCTCTGTCGACACAGGTACAGCGGCGGCAGAAGATGGAGCGAACCCGGACCATTCGTGCTGCTCTCATGCGCACCTACAGCGGCATTGCGCTGCATGCCCCCAAGGAGCAGCTGCTCACCTGTGTGGATAAAGAAATCATGGGCAACATCCTGAGGCTCTCCAGAGATAAAGAGAGGGTAGGAGCACAGGGCGCGTAGGGTGGGGATGCCCGGGTGCCCCAGCTCCGGCCCCTCGGGGCTGGGGTGTACCGAGATGGGCGGTCTCTTCCTAAAGACCTCCCAAGGAGGGGTTTGTCCTCAGTGTCCAGATGCAAGCCCTCTGTGGCTTCTCCCTGCCCGTGCTCCTCTTCCACCTCTCAGCCCTTCAAAGAGTTCAAGGGGTGCTTTGCTCTCTTTGGCCTCAGGACTTGCAGCTCAAGCTCGCCCTGGTGCAGAGCATCACCGAGGTCAGTTGTGCCATCCAGGCTGTGGGCGACTGCGGCAGCTTTGAGCTCTCCTTAAAGCAGGAGGCGATGCGGACCCTGCTGGTGAGTGTCCGTAGCTGGAGCTGTCACACGGGGGAGTTTTGGGCTGTGCCGTCAGCCTGGTTTCCCCAGAGGCATGATGGCCTCTCGGCTTCACGCGAGCTCCTGGAGCTGTGTCCGCAGCTGGTGGGGCCCTTGGGTGCTGGTACTGGGTGGCTGTGGCTGAGGAGCAGGGTCCCTCCTGCAGTGCCTTTGTGCCTTTGGGGTTCCGTGGGGGAGATGGGGCAGCGTCTGCCCAAGCCTGGCAGCAGAGCCTGTCCCCGGGGCGGCGGGAGGGCTGTCCCGTGTCCCTGCCCGCTGCCAACTCTGCACTTGTCTCTGGGACTTGCAGGACTGGATAAAGAGGGAGCCCTGGGACTCCCTGGTGTATGGAGTGTTTCAGGCCCTGGAGGAGTTGAGGTGAGGTCTGTTCCCCAGGCTCTGGGCACTCCCAGTGTGCCCCAGCCCAGCTTGAGCATGGGGCCAGGAGCTGCTGGGGCTGTGGAGTGGGAGGGTGTTCCCCATTCCAGGTGTCTCCCAGAAGAAGGGAGCCCCAGGGGTTCCTTAACCTGGGGGGGGTGGGGGGGTTGCCTGCTGCCTGGGAGGAGGTAGGAATTGCTGGAGCTGAAGGCAGTGCTCGCTGGCATGGGCTGGGGGGGTTGGATTTGGGGCCCTCGATTAGGAGGGACTCAGTTGTGGTTTAAACCACCCTGGAGAGGGCTAGTAAATCCCCTTTCTGTTTTGTCTCCCTTCTTCCTCTGGCCAGCAAGCTGAGGCCGCCTCTGAGCGGGAAGGAAAATGGCAACCTGCTGGCAGTGTGCTGCCAGAGTGTTTTGTCCCATCCTTCCGAGGAGCAGATGAAAAAGGGAAGGAAGAGTGTGAGGGCAGCTGTGAACATGGAGGTACCCACCGGCCAGTGCCTGCCCACCTCTGGGTCAGGATCCCACCTCAGCACGCCCTGGCAGCCCCCATGATGCATAGCCTCAGCTCTCCTTTGCTGCTTTTAGCTTCTGCACAGGAGAGGCATGGAAGATCTGGGCCACCTCATAGAAACCCTTCTGGAGGCTGAGGCGGCCTCTGCCTGCTTTTGCAAAGTGTTCCACGTGAGTAGCCACGGGGCAACAGGGAAAGCGTTGCCAGGGCAGAGAATCGAGACCTTAGTGGGTGATAGGAGGTGGATACCTTTCCTCCAGACAAATGGGGCTTTGGCTCCTTGCTCTGGGGCTGTGCATCTGGCCGGGGCTGGGGGTCAGGAGTGCCTGGCCACTGCAGCCTCAGGACAGGCAGCGAAGTGGGCCCTGGTGGAGGGAAAGCCAAGAGCCAGCCCTGAGCTGGGCGAGAGCAGCCCTGGGGGGAAGGCCGGAGCAGGGAGACGCCAGCAGGGAAGCAAGACCTGACACAGGGCAGAGGCGGCTGCATAGCGCGAGGCGGTGAAGGCTGCAGGGCCGGTGCTTGGTGGGGCGGGGGATGCGCCAGGAAGGGGCCAGAGAAGAAGGGAGAGGGAGAGGGATCTCGGGGAGAGAAAGATTCCTGTTGCGAGAGAGATGCCCCCTGCCCCAGGTCCTGAAGGGCTGGCTCACCTCAGCCAAAGAATGGGAGCGGGAGAGAGCCCTGCGGGTTTGCACCCACGTGCTGGGCGCTTGCAAGGAGCGATGTGAGCTCACGGTGAGTAGGGACCCTCCGCGTGCCCTAGTGCCCCATTCCCACCATTCGTGGCCCTGGAAAGGAGCCCTGCCCAGCTGGGTGCTGGCTTTCGGGGCCCCTGGGATTATGGGGCAGCCCTTCTGCCTGGTCGCTGCCCAGGGAGCAGGCTGGGCAGTAGAGGCGAGCGGGCGCTGGGACTGCCTGCAACCTTTTTCCTGCTGCTGTCCCCTGCAGAGAGGATGTCCCTACAAGCAGTTCGGCTCCCTGGTGGGACTGCTGGGGTCTCTGACCAGCGACTGCCTGGACACGTGCCACCAGAGGGCATGGGTCTGCCTTGGCTACCTTCTCCAAATGCAAGGTGAGGAGAGCAGGCGCTTCCCAGCCTTGCTCAGCCCGATCCTCCCTCCCTCCCTTCCTGGCCTGGCGCCACCGGGGTCCCGTGGAGGGAAGGGGGAGGCAACGTGCTGGGCTGGTTTTGTGCCCCCACCCTGTTAGCCCTCTGCCCCCCTGCCCATCTCAGGAAGGATCCCTGAGAGAGTGTTGCCGAGTCCCACCTCCCCGGGGCGTGCGTGAGGTTGGGTGGTCAGGGCCATCCCTCACTGCTGTCTGAGAGCAGGACGTCGTCACCAATGCTGGGGACTGTCCCCCTCCACGTCTGTCCCTCTCCACGGTCCAGGCAGGAGAGACAGAGGGTGGTCAGACAACTCGCTCGGATGAGGTCCCCGACGTTTCAGAGGGTGCCTTCCCCCTCGCTCCCTGCCTTCAGCCTGGAGAGACAGGCAGCTACCCAGGCAGTCTCCAAAGTCATCCCTGGCAGGGAAGAAATCTCCTGGGGAGCACAAGAGAGGAAGCCAATTTGCTGCCCAGAGCAAACTGGGCAGGGAGGAGGGATCTGAGCTGCAGGCCCAGAGCGTGCTGCAAAGGGTTGTGTTTGCACCCTTTCCTCTTCAGGCAGCAGGGTCTGCCTGTGCTGAGGAAGTCACAGGGAGGTTTCCTGCCTCCCAGAGACGATGGCGGCCTGTGTGGGAATAGGGGACGCAGCTGCTAGGAGCAGAGGCTGCTGAAACCCTGAAGCCCCAGCAAAAGGTTTAAGGAGGAAGAGGGCTCTTTCCAGCCCGGGGTTTGTCAGCCATTTATCAGGCTCAGGAAATCCCGCTGCCCCAAGTTCAGGAGGGCCCTGGCTTTCCCTGTGGCCTTCCCTGCCACCACGGGGGTTCTCCTTTATTGGTATCTGGGGCCAGAGGTTGGCTTTCTGTAGACGTGACTCCTCTTCTCTCCTGCTGTTTGTTCCAGCCAAGAGCATGAAGGTGCCGCAGGCAGATGAGATCCGGTGCCTTTGTGAGGAGCTGAACAGCCCGGACACTGAGACTTTTGCGGAGACCTGTACCCAAATAACAAAGGTAACTGGCCCCGAAACAGTGGGGTGGGGGCCCAGCTCCTGGGCTCCTGCACGTCTCCCTGCTCCCCTCCAGAGTCTCTGTCTCCAGAGCGGGCTGTCCAGGACAGCTGTTGTTAGCAAGTAGCAGGAGGCTCTGAGGCAAGACCATCCTTTAAGGCACGCTGGAGCAGACACCGTGATGTGTGCGTTTGCACACACGTGTGTGTGCGTGAGTGCTCTTGTCAGAATACCAATTTGGTATATAAGCAAACAACAAGGGGGTAGACACTTCCAAATCGGTTAGCTGCACCAGATGTAAACAGCACTGTAGGCACAGCAGGAGGGCCAAGAGACTGGCCCCTCCGTGACTGCTGAACTAACAGTCCCGTCAAGTTGCCTTTCCTTTCCGAATCGCTGGGGCAGAGCTGTGATGCGGGCTCTCCTGTTCCTGACTTCTCTCCAGGCTGTTTGCAGGTGCATCCCTGCAGCACAGGCTGTGGACTTTCTGACTGCCATCCTGGACAGCTTGCTGCATGTCATGCCCCCACGTGCAAGAGCAGTGAGAAAGTGGGTGTTCATCTTCCTGGTGGAATGCAGAGAGGAGATAGTCCAGGAGGTAAAGGAGAGCTTTTTTTCCATTAGACTTCGTCTTTTCTCCTGTTGGCTGTTGCACTGCACCCTGTGCAGTTGGCATGGGCTCAAGAAATGCCGCCTGTGTGCCGAGCCAAGGGGCTCCTGATGGTCCGAGTCGTGCATTAGCACCCGCTGCTGGCGCCTGCTCCGGCTGGTGACAAGGCTATGGGCACTTCTTGTCCAAAGGCTGCCATTGGTCCGGGTCCTTCCCATGAGTGAGGCACTGGGAGGCACCAGCCTTGCCATTCCTCCCCTTCCTCTGGGGTCACTGTCAGTCCTCCCTGCCCTGGGACCCACCTCACCCTTCTCTTTCTTCACTGGTCCCCAATTCCATCTACTCTGAGCTTTGCTGGGCACGCTAGGTTTTCCACAGGTTGCATAGTTGTTCATTGCTCTCACTGCTTTCCCTGACTGTGGTGTTACCCAGCCTGTGAGGTGCCCTTCCTTTAGCCACTAGTTGCTGCCCATCTGTAGCCTGGGAGCCTCTGGCCTCGTGCTGTGCCTGCCCTTTCAAGGCTCCTGTTCTCCTCCGCTCACGCTCTGCTGCGCTCCGCTTGGGCTCTAGGGCCACCAGTGGCTCAAGCAGTGCAGACTAACTCAGTCTCAGGAGGGTAGAGGCAAGGAAAAGCGTCCCTGGAGAACGGGGTTCCTCTGGAAGGAGACACGTGCGCTTGCAGAGGCCCTGCAAGGCATCTGCGGGGTCTCAAAGAGCGTGTTTGGTCGTGGTCTTGCATCGCTACGGACACATGGGGAGAGTTAGCCAAGCGCTGAGCGTGAAATGGGTCCGTGTCCTCTGTGTGCACACAGGGCACGCAGCCGCTCATGGGGTTGGGCCTGGGCACATGCAGCGACCGAGGCTGTGCATGTGAGCGTGTGCATGCGTGTGCGTGTGTGCATGCAGGTGCACGATTGCCAAGAGCACACTGGGCTCCAGATGTGAGCCAGGGTCAGGCAGGGTGGAAGGCGTGAGGTTTCGAGCTGGATCTGGACTCTGTGTCGAGGCAGCAGGCATCGCTCATGTGCCGAATGACTCTGCCTGGGCCCCACAGGAGGGGGTAAAGGAGCCCTTCTTTCTCCTCTTCTTCCATTCAGGTGCCAAAAATCCTGAACACCCTTTACAGCTACATGCAGCAGAGCACCCACAGGCCCTTCCTGCTCCGTGCAGTGTTTCTCCTCACCCGCTTTCACCAGGAGCCTGTAATCAGCAGTCTCCTCCAGAAGAGTCTGCTCATGGACAGGTACGGGCACTACCCACCTCCCCACTGTAGTCAAACAGGGACCCTGCAGCTTCCTTGCCCTGGGGGGGTCCGGTTGAGAAGCAGGTCTTTTTTTTCTGCCCAAGCAGTCTGGAGTGTTGCAAGACTGCGTGCTTGTGTCTCTGCTGTGAGTGGGGCATTGTAAGCCCCACTGCAGGTGAGGAGGTTTGAGGGCACCGCAGGACCGCAAGGATACGGGCTCAGGGGTGAACGTCTCTTCCCTTGCAGTGACACGGTGGAGCTGTGGAGGAGCCTGGGGAGAAGCATCCTTGGGATTCAGATCCTGAGGTGCTTAGTGGAGAAATTAAACAGAGCAGGAAACGACCGCCTGGGGACGGACTCCTCCCCTTGTGAGCAGCACAGCTGTCAGACTGCTCTGGAGACTCTGACGGTACGTTCAACGGCAGACACCTTTCTGCAGCTCGGCATCTGCTTGCTAACTCACGCTTGGGCGCAAGGGAGTCAGGTGCCCTTTGCGGGTGCCCGTGGAGATTCGCAGGGCGCTGTGCTGGGCCGGCCTCAAGGAGTGTGGGGAGCCAGGGCAGTTTGGTACTCCTGAGCCACAAGGCTGTCGCAGAAGTGACAAGTGCGGACAGTGACCCCCCACCCTGGGCAGGCGGGGGAACCAGGCTGGTGGGAAAAGGCCTTCCCTGAACAGGTGGTTCTTGGTCATGTTTCTCTGCAGATCACCCGTGCCATCTCCGAGGTGGTGTTTGCCCTGAGGAGCACGGAGGAGCTCAGGCGACTGCTTCCCCACCTCCTTCCCAGCCTGCTCAGGTGGGCCAGTGAAATGCTGGGTGGGGAGAGGCAGCTTTTGCTCATGACCAGCTGGAAACAACTGCATGTGGAGAAGCCGTGCAGGTAAAGAGCCGAAGGGGCAGATGGAGGGGCTGGCTTCAGTTCCCCGTGCCAAGGCATGTGCCTTTGTGGGGCTGAGGGAGGGCTTCGCCTGCCCCACTTCCTAGATGTGGAAAGCGGTCGTCGCGGTTGGTTTTACTTCTGTTCCTTCGTGGAGCAACTCCAGCTCCCAGGCAGGAAGGTCTTACGCAGCTCATACTGCGGATGGCCGTCCTCTTGCCTCCTGCATACCCTTGTGTGCACAATAGCATTGCACTCCCTCAACGGACCCCCGCTGGAGCAGTGACTCTTGCGGGCACTGGTGTCATTCTTGGCCAAAGGCTGGTGGGAAGAGGTATGAGGTGTTGGCCTTGGTTGACACCTAGCGTGGAGTCAGTCTAGAGGCGTGGGTTTTCTTCTGCTTCGGTGGGTCTGGGGCATGAAGAAAATGCCAGTGTCGTTAGCTGCAGTCTGGAAGGCTGTGAAGCATCATTCCAGGGGTATTTAGCTCTGCTGCAGATCAGTCTTCCCCGAACCTGCTGCGATTTGAGAGTTCTTGGGGTTTCTGGCGGTGGTGCTCTTTGGACTTGTTTTGTTTGATTGGGTTTGTTTATTTTGCACTTTGTTTCTTTTGCCAGGATTTTCCTTTCAGCTATAAAGTTGGTGCTGGGCAAATGCATGGCGCAGAAATGGACGCAGCTGCTCGAGATTTGGGGAGTGTGGGCTCGCCTGGAAGTCCCCGTGGCTCACCCTGAGGGGGTGCGTCTCCTGACCAGGTAAGAGCCCCAGGGATGCATCTGGCCAACTCCTGCAGGGCTGTGCCCAGGGAAATGGCCGCTGGGACCCTCCCGGCGTGCCCGGGAAGCCGTCGGGAGCTGAAGAATAGTGTCTGCATCAGCGCAAGTGAATTTTGGAGGCCCGGCCTGTGGCCTTCCTGGGTAACTGTGTCCCTCGCTTGTGACCCCTGCGCAGTGTCCTGCTCAACGCTGGAGTCGTCTCCCCCTGTCTGGTGAAGAACCTCTTGCCGTGGCTGAATTCCTGCTCAGTTCAGCTGCGGATGACAGCTACAGCTTTCTTTGCTGAGGTAAGGCAGGAGATGGGGAAGGAAGGGGTCAGAGGACTTTTACCGAGATACTGCTGCTTGGGATGTCTTTTTTTGTGGGAAGATCCCTGGCGAACGGGTCCCTGGAGCGGGGTGGCCAGGGGAGCACCTGGCCGGGACCAGGTCCCCACGGCGCTGCCTGTGGTGTTGTTCCAGATCTCTCGGGACCGCAGGACGACAGGGACCTCCGAGCGAGGCAGGCACTAGAGCAATCCCTCCGCAATACCTGGCCCCAGCCAGCACCACGGAGTTAATTAAAGCTCATCAAAAGACACCGAAAGGGGAGTGTATCTGTTCTTTCCCTAATAGCACCCTGGCAGCTGGTGAGACAACGTGTGGGTGACACCGAGGCTGGGGGCTGCCAGCTGTGGGGCCCCTCTCAGATCTTCCCGGGCTGGGGACAATGGAGTCATGCCAGGACAGAGCCCAGAGCAGGGGTCTCCCCGTGGGGTCCTGGGGCCTTGGCGTGCCCTCCCACTGCCCATGGGGATCCCCTCGCCACCCCTCCCACCGCGGCACGACCACCTCCAGCACCAGCCCGCGCTGGTGCAGGGAACAGCCCGCGAGAGCCCCGACCGTATCGCCACAGCAGGCTTCGCCCTCCCGGTGTCCCATCACGCTGGGACCCCCCACAGCACTGCCCAGTGACACACTGGGGGGAGTAGGGGGCACTGGGGGGAACCGAGGGGGTCACAGGAGGTTACAGGTGTGTGGGCAGGGGGCGGAAGGGGGGCACTGGGGGACGAGTGGGGAATGGCGGGGGGACCTTAAAGGGTCAGCAGCGGCACAGGGGCCGAGCAGAGGGACGGAGAGTAGCATCTGGCTGGCCCATCGGACCCCTGCCCGTTAACCCAGGCCCCACTGGTGCTGTTCCTCACCCCCAGCGAGCCTCCGCACATCTGCAGGGGGCAGGGGCAGCTCCACACAGGGAGGCCACCAGCAGAGACGTGGTTTTGTCCCTTGGGCTGCTGTGCACGCTGGCCCGGCTGCGAGCCCACGTGAGCCTCAGCCCCCTGTCCCGCGGGTCCCACCACACGCGCGTGACCCAAACGGAACGCTCTGCAAAGTTCGCTCAAAGGAAGCACGTGCTTCCGCCTTGCCCAGTCCTTCCTAAAGGTGTTCCTTGGTAAAGGTGAGGATGTAAGCGGGAACGGAGCCCCTTTCTGGGTTGAACAGCAGGCTGAGGGGGGCTCCTGCTGTGGCGGGGGCACCGGCAAGGGCCAAGCTGGCCAGTCTTCCTTCGTCCCGGTCTTCAGAGGTGGCAACCTCCTGCGTGCTCTGGGCTGGCACAGCCTTGCCCGTGACCCAGGGGAAGTTTCCCTCTCCCCGAGTCCAGAGTCCTGCCCCATACACGGCACCCTGGGGCAAAGGGCAGAGGAACCAAGAGGTTCCCCTCCTTCGCAGGGTCCCCAGCGTCAGCTGTAGCATCGCGCCTATCCTTTGTAGTGCCCAGAGCCTCCTGTTTCGGGCCGAAATCCTCGGTTTTCGGGTCCAAACCCGCCTTTGATGACCCCCAGCCTTTCCTCAGGGCCCACAGCTCCATGCTGAGGCTCTCAGCCCTAAAGCTGGAGTTCGTTGCCTGGCAACCTCCACCCAGCAGTCCCTGGGGAGTCAGTGGGCCCAGGACAGCCAATCGCATTTGAGGAGGCGGGGGCAAGGCATGTGATCGATAGGTAACCCACCAGTCAAGCTTCGAGGCCTGCAGGAGAGGTGGCAAGAGGGGAAAAAGCCGGGCTCCCTGCCGGGTGTGTGTGGGGGGGGGGGTGTTGGTTGGAGGCGGGGCATGCCCGCTCCACCAATCACAGCTGGCAAGAGCAAAGCAGAGATGACTGATGAGCCGCCTGACCCATCACTGGATGGGAGGAGCGATCTCATGCAGCCAATCGGAGGAAACATCGCCTCAGGGAAGGGCGGGCCCCAAAGCAGGGCACAGTGGCAGCCGAGGGGAGCGATCCTCCGAGGCAGCACCGCCTGAAGGGAGGAGACTGGCAGCCCTCCCCAGCTGTGCTGACCCATGGGAGAAGAAGGTGGGGCCTTCTCCTGGGGCCAGGAGTTTCCTCTAGGCACCTGCAGTGCCGAGGGCTCCGGCAGTCCTGGGAGCTGAGTGTGCCAGGCGCAGGGCAAGCGGCTGAGCTGGGCGTTCTCCAGCGGCAGGCATTTGGACGAGGGGGGCTCGGCGGGAACCCGTCTTGCCCTCCCGCTTCTTCTTGTGCTTCTTGAAGTGGAAGCACTTGTGCAAGGCTCCAGGAGGAGTTCATTTGGTGCCCGCCCTTGCTAATTGCAGGTGGGTGGTCTGCAGCGGGCAGGGAATGGGACAGGACTGCTCGCAGGAATGCCGTGGGAGGGGAGGTCCGTCGCTCAGGGAGACAAGGATGAAGGGTGGGCATTGAGGGTTGTGGTGCTTCTCTTCCCAGGTCACCATTACGCGTGAGGAAGCTCTGCTTCCCTGGCAGTGGCCGAACATCTGCCTGCCCTCGGGAAGCCAAAGGCAGAAATCAAGCAAGCAGTCGGGATGGAGTTGCAGGAATAGTCGCCACCTGTCGACCCCAGCTGTCGCCCCAGTTCATTCTCTGTGTGGAGAGGCAGTTCAGGGTGCCAGGAAAAGGTAATTTAAGGGATCTCCACTGCTTATCGGTTCTGCTGACTCTCATGACTTTACTGGCATTGTGGCATTTGGTGCTAATGCCAAAGCTCTTGGGGAAATCTGTGTCAGGGTATTGGCATCTCTTAGGGTTGTGATCCTGTGGTAGGGGGGAAAGCTAAAAAAATGAGACACAACTGTAAGTAAAGAAGCAACATTGAGGGGGGGGGGGGAAATACATTTTCCCAAAACACTTTTGAGGTTTAGGGATTTGGTTTGAGAACTCTTGTTTTGGTGACACACTTGCTAATAAGTCCAAAAAGAGATTTATCTTTGCTTTCATTGAGATTTTGACTTGAGTGCAGTTAGTGATCTGCTGAAACCTTAAATCACTCCTGTCATCTGACCAATTCTCTGTTTTGTCTCTACTACTGAGCTGATTTTCTTTTCTCAAATGTGGCATAAAATTTGTATGTACTTCCTGGAAATTGAAAGATTTAACAGTGCTTTGTGGAGTGCTATTCAGTCGATGGGCGCATGGCACACAAGAATTTAGGGGTAAAAGTTCTTTTAGAGGTTCTGAGGGTTATGGTCCTGCTGAAAGATTAGTGAGAAATTCAGCTACACAGTTGTCAGGACTCATAAAACTTGCCAAGACTGCAAATATGTGATGTCTGGGCTTTGGTGTTGACTAAGCACAGTGCAAACACAGGTGGATACAAAAGCTGGAAACAAGAGCTTAGGCATAAAAGAACCAAACCAAACCAAAACCCAAGATGATGGAAGAGAGAAAAATGTCCTGCCAAAAATACTCCTTTAATTATTCACCGACAGAAAAGACAACTTCCAGAAGAGATTGTCTTCCTGGATGCAACTGTGAGAAGAAACCTAATTACTGAACCAAAATAGTACACATCTTGTAGGATGATAATAATGCATTAAGTATAAAATAAATAAAAAGGCAGAAGAAGCCATGCTGTATTTCCTTCAGATTGTGGATTGCCTCTCTTCCAAAGATACTAGATGTTTATCTGCCCAGTACTAACAGCACTTAAATATTATTTGCTGTTTGTAAATGAAGTATTTGAATTGGAAGTAAAGGCTTAAGATTATGAAGCTTTTCACTGCCAACAAAATGTCTAGGTGCTGAAGGAGCTGGCTGCTTGCTGGTCCCAGGGTGCAGGTAAAGCTACTTTCTGATTATCAGAGATGAATCAGAATCTCGGACATTGCCTGACTCTTCATCATCTCGGTATCGTGCTGAATATCAGTAGCAGGCAGGGAAGGGGGTTCTTGTGTCCCTGTCTGAGATGCCAAATTGTGATTTCTGCTCTCTGTCCCAGGTACGTGCCTGTGCAGGCAGCTAGATGGGAGCTTTCCCTCTGCAGAGCACGGCTCTCTGCGGTTTGCAGAGAATAATGTTTTCTACAGCCTTGTTTTCAGCTTTAGGCAGGTCTGGCTTCATTTTTCGGGGGAGGCAAGAAGGCTTGCCTTCTGGGAGTGTGTTTCACCACTGTCCCATTTTTGCTGAGGTCCATGAGTGTCCCTAGTTGTGAGTAAAGGAGCCCTGGTGGGACTGTGGGCTGGAGATGTGCTGCTTTTTGCCCCTTCTGCCCCTCCTCTGAAGATCTGATAGCAGAAGTGTCTTTGAGACAGGTTTTTTGACCTGCTTCAATGCAGTAATGGATTACTGAGAAGCAGCAGTACCAGGGAGTATGAATGCAATTTTCTCTTGCATGATTTGGCTGAAGATCAGAAATGTGCTTCACTGAATAGGAACATTGTTGATTAAAATGGCATGACTGTTGATGCCATATTACAGTGGTATCTTGCAGTGTTGGAAGCTCAAATCTATCTTTTCGTGTTAACTTAAAGCTTAAACTCTGAGAAGACTGTAGGAATTTAAAAATCACCCTCTGCAACCTATGCAGACCTTGAGGTATGAGCCAGACTGAGAGGAGTGAAGAAAATGTGTTCATGCTTTTTTTATCCAGCTGAAAGAGCTCTGTATAGCTTTAAATGCTGTTGCATCTCATTTTAAGTTGAATATAAGCAGATGGTAATAGATTAGGTGTCAGATATCTTGTGAGGGCAACTACCTGGCAATGACATATTATTAACAGTAGTTTAAATGATTGCACTTGTTTCAGAACAAAAAGTGGAGTTCTGTCTATTTTTAATCTGAGTTTCTGAACTATCTGATTGGAACTTAGTACTGGGGAGGCCTTCAATACAATTTTTTTTATGATGATCACTAGGGTGTGATGGTTGTCGGTTATTTTTAGGTGGTGTGGTCAAATCAGAGGTGTTGAAAGCTTACCCCTCATCTAATTGGGGTGGGTTTTGTTTGTTTTCGGTGCTTATTTCTTTTGGAAAAGCTGAAGATTAAAATCTCTCTGTATATACCCATGCACCCCTTCTCCATGGTGTTTACATAAATGTTTAGGCTGTTTTCCAGGCTGTTTCCTTCGTGCAAGACTGGTTGGAATCACCTTAAAACACCCTTTTACCCAGCACCTGTGAGGGAGGACCACAGTGTTTGGGGACCTCGGTGGTCCCAGTGCCTGAGGATGGTGTGTGCACACACACACACATTTATCTGGGGTGTTCCTGCAGCTCCCTGGGACTGGGCTGTAGCCAGGGCCAGGGTTTGTGAAACCCCTTGTCTGAAGATTTCTTGGGACCACAGCACCCACAAGGGCAGGAGCAGAGGGACAGGGAAGAGAAGCATTTAGCAATATTTAGCAGGGGCTCTCACCAAACCAGGCTGATCCACTCTCCAGCTTCTCCCTTAACTTGGGGGGAATCTGCTACCACAGATGTTTCTGGCGTTTGCCGCATCAGGAGGATTGTCAGTGGGCTGCACTGGGAGCAGGTTATGGGAAATAAGAGCCTGTAATGGTCAGACTACAATGCTGGGAGATTTTTACAGTAATGCCTGTGCTGCAAGAATCCAAAGGTCAGAGAGGAAAATTGCAATACCAACTTCAATTAGTGACTAAGAAAGGGAATGACTTTCATGATGTGTCAGACTGTGCCTCTAAGCCCTATGAGAAGCTGCCACCCTTCTCCGATGACAGGTAGCGTCGTGGCAGTGGCTACTGCTGGGCCAGGAGCAGCAGGCAGATGCTGCGCAATAAAATGAGAGCAGAGAGCAGGCAGGCTTGGTCTGTGAAGGATCTGCTATCCCATAATTCATTCCCTGCCCTTATTCACTGGAGGCTGAATGTGAGGATCTTTGTTCACTGGGGTTTTTTTGTTTTGGTTTTGTGGTTTGTGGGTTTTTTTTTTTCTCTTTCTTTTGGTTTGGTTTGTGTTTTTTTTTTTTAGGGGAGTTTAGGAGAACTGACTATGGGCAGCAGAGAAGATCTGGTGATTCAAAGGATCTTTTTTCAGTTGTTCATGCTAGAAAGTTCTTGGGGTTTTTTGTTTTGTTTTTTTGTTTGCTTCTTCCTGCTGCCACTGAACACCTCTGGGATCCATTACATTTTACGGGGATTGTTGCTTTGGAAGATGGCAGGAGGTCCTGTGGGCCTTTCTGCCAGCCAGCCCTGCAGGAGCAGGGAAGCTCTGCTGGGAGGAGGCCAAGGAAGGGTGTCAACAGCTGCTGTAGAAATCCAGACGAGCAGTTCAGGTACATAGGAGGGATCAGGGGTACAGTCCAAAGGATCCACGCAGGGATGTGCTTGAATGATGACTGTTCCCTCCCACCCCAGTGCTATGAAGGACATTTGTGCCCAGGTCTTGTACCAAGGGACTGTCATACCCTCGTGTACGGGGACCCCTCGTACACGCACCCTGGCACGATTAACTTTGCACAATCTTGGCCCCCTTCCCTGTCTTCAGGGGAACCCGAACTAGTAAAACGTTTTTGGCTTGTTTTTCTTCCTTGCATGGTGAGGATGGACCATGGCAGCATGATGTCCTTACAGTGTCACTTGGTGGGGAGACTTGGACTTGTCCTCTACAGGCTGGACACTAACTGTCCAAATGACTTCCTAGAGCTGGCTGCAACAAAGAAATGCAGTGTCATGCTAAGGAGGAAATGACAGCTGGATAGCTCCCTCCCAGAAGCTATAGCAAAAGAAGAGAATGAGAAAAATGAGGGATAATTGTTCCTGACAATGGTGTCTTTTAAAATCAAAATAGAGATTTTTTTTTTTTCCTTCAAAATAGAGATTTTTTTTTTCCTTCAAAATAGAGATTTTTTTTTTCCTTCAAAATAGAGATTTTTTTTTTCCTTCAAAATAGAGATTTTTTTTTTCCTTCAAAATAGAGATTTTTTTTTTCCTTCAAAATAGAGATTTTTTTTTCCCTTCAAAATAGAGATTTTTTTCCCTTCAAAATAGAGATTTTTTTTCCTTCAAAATAGAGATTTTTTTTTCCTTCAAAATAGAGATTTTTTTTTTCCTTCAAAATAGAGATTTTTTTTTCCTTCAAAATAGAGATTTTTTTTTCCTTCAAAATAGAGATTTTTTTTTTTTCCTTCAAAATAGAGATTTTTTTTTTTCCTTCAAAATAGAGATTTTTTTTTTTTCCTTCAAAATAGAGATTTTTTTTTTTTCCTTCAAAATTTCTCAGGAAGTTTTTGGTGATGTTGGACTCTCCAGTGCAGAATGATCTGAACACCGCTGCAGTGTCCTGATGACAGGACTTTTCCAAGCACTCAGCTTTAGAAATAGTCTATGGAAAGATGTCCATGTCCTGGGCATGAGATTTAAAAAAAAAACAACAAAAAACCAAATTAAGAAAATAAAATTTGAGTGGAAAGTCCTCCTTTCTCCCCAGTGCAATAATTCTTCATGGCACTTGGAATCATGCTCAAAAATGTTGAATCTCTTCCCCTTAAGTTTGAAAGATGGAAGAAAGATTTGAAAATAAACATGGAAGAACACCTGGTCTGCAGGAAAGTTTTTGTGGGGACAAAAGTTATCAAAAGCAGCTTGGTGATGTGATTTTTATTTATTTATTTATTTATTTTCCTATTGCCATTTAGGTCAGAGGGACTAATTTGTATGTTTTTCTTAAGAATGCTTTCATGTGTAAAATTTAGATCTCATAAATCAAGACTCAAACAGGACAATAGTAAGGATGGAAATGTTTTCTTTACTGGCATACTGGGGACAGACTTTATAGTAGAGAGTGTTGCAATAGGACAAGGGGTAATGGTTTTACACTAAAAAAGGGTAGATTCAGACTAGATATAAGGAAGAAATTTTTTACAGTGAGAGTAGTGAAACACTGGCACAGGTTGCCCAGAGAGGTGGTAGATGCCCCATCCCTGGAAACTTCAAGGTCAGGTTGGACAGGGCTCTGAGCAACCTGACCTAGATGAAGATGCCTGTGCTCATTGCGGGGGGGGGCGGGTTGGACTAGATGACATTTGAAGGCCCCTTCTAAGCCAAACTATTCTATGATTCTACGCTAACAAGTTTGGAACAATGTCATCCAGTTCTGGGCTCAGCAGAGAGGAGTGAAACATCACTGGAGTCAGGGTGCCACTTGTTTCTATTAAACATTTTGTTAGAATCTTTCTTTTCTTACTGTAGTTTTGTACAGGCATTCATCTGCCTTTTCCAGTGTTTAATATTCACATGCTGGAAGAGTAATTTAAATGGGTAATAGATACAGAGTGTAACCATTAAATCTAGTTCATAACAATGCAAACTGTTGGATGGCAACAATTGCAAATATATGCCTGGCTTTGCAGGATGCCAACTCGTTGGCTTGGGACACAGAGCTCACCTTAAGTGACAATAAACATTTTATATTTAGATGTTCATTGCTGAGCCAGATGAACACAAAGAGCTGCAGCGTTTCATTTTTTTTTTTTCTTTTTGTTTTATGTAGGGGCCTTATGCGGACTGGCGGCAGTCCCGGAGAGAGATCCAGCCTCGCTCGAGTGGAGTACACCTGCAGCTTTTAATCAGAAACGACAGCTATAAAGCAGCACTATGTGCAATACCTCTGAGACCTGTACCCTTGCTGGTGCTCACACTTGCACGGAGGAGGAGGTGAGCAGGATGCCTAGCAATAAGAGAATGATAGCATTTGAAATTTCTGGAAGAAAAAGAGTTATTTCTGTCTGTTTTCTTCATTCCTGTCTTTTCTGCTCCTTCTGATAAGCAGTGTGGCTATGTTGTCGGAAGGATAAGCTGAGAAGTGGGTTAAATGAGAAGGTTTTCCTCTGGGGGGAAAAATCTGGAAGTGGCTTGGAGCCATATTTTGTAGCTAAATGGATTGTAGCTGTAAAAACGTGCTGTAGCTAGACGATGAGTAAGGCTGTGTCACAAACTGGAAAAGTTGTGGCTGACTGAGGAAATCTGGAGGGGTTTTTGTGCTTGTGGAGTGTCTGTTTTTTAAGAGCTTCTGGAGAGCTGGATAGCTTCAAGAGTAATGTCAAGTCGTTTTGGGGTCCAAAAAAATGCTGAATTGCTGCAGGAGGAGTGTATGGGGTTTGCTGAATCTGAAATAGCTTGTGAGCACCACTGGAGGCACAGTGTTGTGGGGACACCCCCAGAGGTGCAGTGCCCTGGGCAGTGGGGTAAGGGTGTACTTGTGTGGCTGTCACCTTAGCCTGTTTGTAATTCTGTGCTTGTGTGGGAGCTGCCTGTGTCTAGGTGAACAGTACCTCAGTCACACCTTCCTTCTCATACTGTTTTAATGCTACCGTATTTTAATTTGTCTCCCATTATTAATTAATGGATTGACTCCCCTTCAAAGCAGGTTACTGCTTTTTTCCAAGTGCTGAACTGAAAATGGTGACCAAGTCCTGCATACAATGATACTTTCTGCTAGAAAGTCATTGGAATGATTCAGGCACCCACTTTGGTGCTCATCCATTAGGGGAGGACTTCACGTGTGCTGTACTTTGGGAAATGAGTGTGCATTTATTTCTCCATTTAACTGGATTTTTGTGTGAGTGAGATTTGTTAATATTGTTGTATCACTGATTTTGCTGGCTTGCCGTGGAAATCTTCCCCAAAAGAGTTAACAGCTATTTCTAAACAAGATCCTCCAGACCAGATACATCCTGAACAGCTGAGTTGACCTGGGAAGTGGTTGTAGCCTCAGATGGAGTTGCCATTACAATCACAATAACTGAGCTATCATATAATCAAATTCTCCAGCTCCCTGAATTGCTGATCTCACTTCTAAGCTTTCTGTAAGTGGAACTTCTGAGTCCTTGATGTAAGAAAAGCCTCGGCAGCTTTTAGTTATCTTTTTGGCATTTTCCATCAAAATTTCTGACTAAACTTCACAGCTTCCAGCTGCCTACTTGGCAGTAGGTTTAGGGAGCTGAGCCAGCACTAATGCCAACCCCATGGGGGTCTGCGCTTGCCCTCAGGCTGTGATGGCTGGTGTGATGCTGGTGGTGCATCTGGTGCAGAAAAGGAGCCTTCCCACAGACACAGGAATAAGGCATGAGTCAGCTGGCACGCTCAGCTCATGCTGCTGTAAATAAGCTGAAGTTTTTTGAAGGCTGGCCTCAAAGTGACAGCCTTTCCATTGTCACAGGAACTTGAAAGTCAATAGTAAAGATTGTAAAGTAACAAAAGTCCATGATAAAGATTTCATCTTTGAAGACCGCAAACAGCAACCCGCGTGAGGAGTACCTGCTCTAGCCTGAAGTTATTGAAGAGAAAAGAGAAAATGTGTTAGTTAGCATTCAGAGGGTAACAATTTTCTGATTTATATTGATTGCATGAGCTAAAACCAAGAAGTACTGAATGCTTATCTGGGAAGTACAGCAGAAAATTGAACTTAAAGGGGATTTGGAGAATGTCTGTTGGAAGAAAAAAATTCTCTTTTATCTATGCAATTTCCTGAAAATAAAAGCACCCACACTCCATATTCCTTAATCTTTTATTCCTCTTTTCATTTCTACTAGTTGTGAAAACTAGAAGACAAACTAATTTGTTATCCTTGTTTAGCCAAAATGATTTCCTAGAGGAAAGAAATATTAAGAAATGTCTAATGTGCAAAACCAGCAGGATTTCTTGCAAACTAGGACAGGGTTTATCAGGCATAGCATACACATGGCCATTTCACCCTCCCAGGGTTTAACAGAGGGCTGAGATTTACCTGAACTCAAAGTTGAATCAGGAGAAATGGATTTGCCCCAAACCAGGAAACAAGGTTTGTAGTTGTCTCAATAGATACAGTGTGATATAGCCCAGGGGAGGTGGAAAACACTGCAATGGTTTCTGCTGATGTTATATGGAAGGAAAAAGAAAAGCAAGCTGAGAGAAAACCTATCAGATAAGGGAAATATCCAGTCATGATCCTACTGTTTGCAGTAGGGTAAACTGCAGCTACTCAGAACAAACATAAATGTCAGAAACCTATGGAAGAGATGAGATCATCCAAAGGTTAGGTACAAAACCAAAGCAGCTTCAGTGTATTGACATAAGCAGTCCTCATATTGAATGTTAAAACATTTCTCTTCTATCAGCTCAGTGCTAAACAGAAGCTGTAAAATGAAATGATAAAGTGAATCAGATAGAGCAATGTATGTTTGGCTGCTTATTGCTGACAACTGGCCCTGGCAAAAGCTGAAATGGTTTTGTGGGTATCAGCAGGCTGCTGCATTCCTACAGTATTTGCAGTTAATGAGATTATTGGGTTGTTGTGTGATGTATAAAAAAAGCTAATATTCTGTCTACAATGCCAAGATGTCTGGGCAAGTCAGAGACATGGAAAGATAAGAGTGAAGTTATGGGACTCATATATTGGGATGTATATTTCAGATATTTTATCCATTTTCTCTACTGCTTGCAGAGAATAGAGATGATTTATTATGAGGTCCAAAAATGCCATTAGTATGCTACATTTGAAATGCATGCCCTAATCTTATTTACCATTGTCCTGTGTGAGGAATTTTAATTATTCTCTAAGGTTTAAAGGAAAAATACCTCCTGGAAGAAAAAAGGAATAATGCTGCAGTAAACTGGCTTTCTCCAGTGTAAGCTTTCAGCCGTAACAGAAGAGAAAATGTGGAAGTGTGTTAGCAACATTCATTTTTCACTACATTACCTTGTGGAAGCAGTATACAAGAGCTATTAATATTTTATTACAGATATCTGTAACTGTGTTTGCAGTTGACTGATCTGACTGTATGATAAGAATTAAGTTGGCAAACAGGTATTTCTCAAGTACAGTCCTGTCTTTTTGTTTGTTTGTTTTCATGGCCAATTGTTAAGCTGTATCAACCAAGCCACTATGTTGTTATGCAGGGTTTTCCATTTCACACCACGCCTTTTCATGCACACTTTGCATGTGGTGAGGTGCTCAGAACAGAGAGAAACCTGCAGCCCAACACGGATGATGATCTCCTCTGCCTGCACTCCTCTCAGAAGCGATGGCATATAGATGTAGTACTCTTACTGAATACATAGTGGCTGGGTTGGTGTGGTGTTTGGGGTTTTTTTGTTGGTTTTTTTTTTTTGTTGGGTTGTCATGTCCCCCCCCCCCAGCCCCCCCCCCTCCGGTTGCTTGGCTTTTTTGCAGTACTATGTTATAGGCCTGATCCAGCTGAAAATTCCCCCCAACAAAAAGTCTGCTTTTTGTCATCATTTTATAGATGAGCTGAAACCAAAAGATACTGAATACTCAGGTCCTGTTCAATACTTGCTCAAGGCTGGCATGCTGCCACAGAGCACAGCAGGGCTGGGAAGCGGAGCTGGCTCTGGGGCAGCCAGGGGGAGCATGGGGGCAGAGATGCTCTGTTGTGTGGGGCACCCTTTGGCTCTCTGATCTGACCTTGCAGATGGAGGGTGGGTTTCTGTGTGTGTGTGTGTGTTGGGTTCCCTTTTTTTTTTTCCAAAATTATACAAACTTAGGATAGATAACTAGATAAATTCATGTGTGTAGCTATGTTCGAGTCAGTGGGAGAAGGAAGAGCTCTTTTGTTGAGTCTAGAGCTGGTATTTGCTAAGAGTAACTATGGTGGTGCAATTATGAAATTTTATTGTTAACTGACTGTACCATATGCACGTTTTTGGTTTTATTATGCTAATAATTTTCACTGTTTTGAGCTATCTTCTACGCAATTTTCTGGTTCAAAAAATTTCCCCAAACAAGCATTTAATAATTTTTTTTCCACTACCTTCTTGAATCTCTATATAGGAAGAACCACGTAATTTTTTATTTTTTATTTTTTTTAGCGTTCAATCTCAAGCCCCTGGGATACAGTTAATTTCTCTGGCTCTGTATCACTGCTTTTCCAAGGATGTGAGTACTACATGGCTTGTTTGAAAAACAGCAGCTGACAACTGCACTTAGTTTCAGACAGCCTTAAACTTTTGTTCCTCATTTACTTGAGTCTGTCAAAGATGCATTTGATACGGAATACCTAATTCTGGTACAATCCTGTTCTTGTAAGGTTTAGAATGTACTGACACAGAGACTTTGTCACGTACGTAATGAGTTATTCTGATAATAAGAGAAGAAAATTACTTGGAAAGAAATGCCACATGTACGTGCTTAGAAATTCTTGTATTAAATTGAGTCCAATTTGTTATAAGTTTCAAATGTCAAAGAAAATAAAATCAGCAAACCCAGATATATGCGTATTTTCCACAGGGCTGAACAAAACCATCATAGAAACTTTGGAACAGAGTTTTGTGTTTGGACACCTTTCTATTGTACTGTCTCTTCTCTGTCAATGTTGGGCCATTCTTCTCTCATAGCTGAAGTTCACTGAGATGAGAAGGTTGAGAGCACTCCGCTCTTGTATAGCCACTTTTTTTCTCAGTATGTGTAATGGTCCCCAGAATGAATCCTAATAGCGTGATAATCTTGCTCTGAGCTCAGAGGTGAATTTTGGTCTTAAGTCGGATTTACCTAGCTTTCTTTGAATACTCAGGATGTGGAGAAAAATGCTGTCCTGGTTTCAGCTGGGATAGAGTTAATTGTCTTCCTAGTAGCTGGTACAGTGCTATGTTTTGAGTTCAGTATGCAAAGAATGTTGATAACACACTGATGTTTTCAGTTGTTGCCAAGGAGTGTTTAGACTAAAGTCAAGGATTTTTCAGCTTCTCATGCCCAGCCAGCAAGAAAGCTGGAGGGACACAAGAAGTTGGGAGGGGACACAGGCAGGGCAGCTGACCCAAACTGGCCAAAGGAATATTCCATAGCATGGGACGTCACATCTAGTATAGGAACTGGGGGGAGTGGGGGTGGGGGGATCGCCGCTTGGGGACTAACTGGGCATCGGTCGGCAGGTGGTGAGCAATTGCACTGTGCATCATTTGTATATTCCAATCCTTTTACTACTGTTGTCATTTTATTAGTGTTATCATTATCATTATTAGTTTCTTCTTTTCTGTTCTATTAAACCGTTCTTATCTCAACCCATGAGTTTTACTTCTTTTCCCAACTTTCTCCCCCATCCCACTGGGTGGGGGGGGGGGAGTGAGTGAGCAGCCACGTGGTGCCTAGTTGCTGGCTAGGGTTAAACCATGACAAATGCCTATCACAAGGTAAGAAATAACATATTAAGGGACCTTGAACCTGCACTTAGTAGCCGGATAAATTCCTTCTAACTGGTCCAGCTGAGGGGAGAGGGGGTCCCTTGCATGAATGAGGGTGGCAGAAGGTCTCTGATTTGCCTTAAAACCTGCTTCCTTGCCTATAGGCTCACAGAGGAAAGAGGAGTTAAGTTCTGAGAAAAGACAGCAGCAACCCATCATGCCTGGTGGGACCTTGTAAAGCAATTTACAGCCTTTGGCTGTCCGCTTTTTCACCATTAGAGAAATGCTATTTTCTTTTATTTCACCTTTACGTTTTGCAATGCGTGTTCCACTGTTCACTGCAGAAAATTATCAAACGTGTGTACAAGAGAGTCTGTATTAATACCTGGGCGGGAGATGGGGTTTTGTGGGCTTTTGGACCTCTCTAGGAGTAACTTGGAGCATCCAGGGCAGGCAGGGAGATGGGTTTATATTTTCAGTGAGTGCATCTGTTTGTGTAGGGAGCAAGTTCCCTGGGTGCAATTTTGGTGCTGGCTGTGGGAGCCAAGGGCCTGTCCTGGGAGCTGGACTTCTCCTAGGGCCAGCCCTGGGCCACTGCCAGCCGTGATTTGGGCATTGGAGAGATGCGGAGCAAGCACCTGAGCTAGGCTGTGGGTGTACAGAGCCTCAGCGGTGTCCCCCATGGTTTGGTGCTGGCGAGGAAGGGTGGCAACTCCCTGTGCTGCTACAATTGGGGTTGCATGTGGAGAAGCCTGGGGGTGTGCTGCCTGCCGTCCCATGGCGGGGGGGTCAGCCTGCTGCTGGCAGCAGGATGGGGCACCCCGGCTCACTTGTTGCATCTTCCATCCAGATGAACACCGTGTGGCCAAGGTGTGTGACTCGGTTTACAGGAGGTTAAAACTGTGGTGTGTGCAGCACGCTGGCATTGTTTCTTTTTTGCACATTGCAGCAGTATATTGTGCAAGTGAGTTACCAAAATATCCTGGAGCCCACCCACAACTTCAGCTGAGAATGGATTGTGTTCATCAGCTTTTTTTTTTTTTTTTCTTTCTTTCTTCATTCCACTGAGTCTACTCCCCCACAATTTAGTGAAGCAGGGATGTGCCTTCCTCCCCTGGCATAATGCAGCATGGCTCAGGAATATAGAACCAATTTGTCTGCGTGACAATATGAAAACTCAATAGAATTACAAAAATAGAGTTATTATTTTTTTAATCCCCCCACCCCCACCCCGCAATGCGAGTGTGTATTATACTTTTCTCCTCATCTGGATAAATACGCACAACTCACATAAATGACCCTCAACATGAAGTGAGAGTTGTTTCCTTTAGGCATGGAATTATTCATTTTTAACTTGATACTGGTGCATCAAATTGCATGCAATTTAAGGGTTGATAAGGTATTTATGTTTTTCCTTTAGACTGTAAATGAAACAGAGTTTTCAGACACATTAACTTCTTTAAAAAACAATTCTCTGTGAATTTTGCGTTTTTGAAGTATGCCAGAAAATTTCTTCTCAAAACAGACACTATGTAATACTTGCTTCTAGAAATCAAATTACATATTGGGAAGGTATAATAACAATTGCAACACACAAAGGCAGCACTTAATATTTTCCTAGTCTCACCTACCATTGATGATGACAACCTTTGTTTTTCCCCTTGGGAGTACAATTCATGGTGACCTTGTGACACCATTTTTTTTCTGGGCTGTCATAGAGGAAGAAATTGTGTCATCTGACGGAGGTGCTTCAGAACTTCTCCAAATCCAAATACTGTCCAGGCAAAGGTTTTGTTCTGTTATCTCCCTTTCTCCTCAGCCACCCTCAATCCATGTTGTACTTGTGCATGAATTACGTCCAGTTTGCAAAAATATTGACTGCTACAGAATAGCCCTAGTTAGTAAGCAGAACCACTAGGCCAGAGAGAACTGGGATTTTCCCCCCCCTTCTCCGTAGTGTTGATAAGTTATCGATTCCAATTCCAGCTGTATAAGGTGATTTTCTGCAGGTTTTTTTCATGCATCAGTCTGAGCTCAGGTCCCAAGGCCAATAATTTCCTGCTTTGCCATCTGTCAGTGTCAGTAGCCATAAAGATACAGTTTTTGGGGGTAGCTATTCACAGGGGCCATGGTGGCAGATGTGGAGGGCTGTGCTGCGTCCCCCAGGGTGGTTCCTGCCCTCTGCTTGAACGGTTACAGCTGCAGAGGCTGTTCCTCCCTGCTGCCTTGCAAATGCCATCTGACCTTGCCTGCAGGATGTCTGCCAATAGTTTGGGTTTGAGTATTTTAAATGGTCCTCTGGTTTGCCCAGTATGTCATTTCCTTTATTGGCGGGCTGCCGCATTCCCCTGTACCGCTCCTAGTATGGTGACTTCTCAGGATTTGACCCAGAGCATGCGTATTTATTCTTCTGTCAGCACCTCCTGTTCGACTCTGTTCGAATTTGACGAAGCAGAGCTTGCTGCTCATTATCAGGACAGCAGAGGGAAAGACTTGCCACAGAAAGCCCTTGTGGTGCAAAGCTAGTGGAGTTGAGCATCCTCTCCTGCCTTCTCTCAGTTTGCCACTCCTTCTGGCATTGCAAAAGGGCAAATCCCCTTTGTGGTCCCACATGTATGTAAGACCTATGACCTGTGCCATAGAGAACCGCACAAAGAAATAACCTGGGTGCTAAGCTGCTTCCCAAGAGTCAGATCCTCTCCAGAGGGGTTTCCACAGCCTTCCACTTGCCTCACTGCTGCGAGCAGTACACTTGTTCCCAGGTAAAAACCGTTTTGCCATTTTGCATTTGTGGAGTCCACCAGATTCAGATTCAGGAGGACTCTACGCATGGCAGTATTGGCATGTGAAGGCAGGACAGACCTCCCTATGGCCTCCTGAAGATGCAACAACAAAATATCCCAAGCAGCAGAGTTGCACTTTTGCATCACCTGTTGGGAAAGCTGTTACCTGTAAAGGTTGTAACTATAATGCACATTAGGGCTGTGAGTTTTTCTATGCTGTACAGATAACGTCTGGGAGCTATCACTGCAATGAATATGAAAGTGCAGCATAGTGCTTGGCCTCTCAGCTGAGCTGTTGAATCTGTAGTCCCACAGCAGGCAGCAACAGTAAAAATGGGGGGTTTGTGCCATTGACAGTGGCAGTGATTTCTCATCCCTTGGACTCAATAAAAACCTGACACTTCCTTCACTGACATAGTTAATATTTTCTCAATAGCATGTCAGCGTGCATGTGATCAGAATCTGGCTCCTCTGACTTAGAAACTGGACCGTTTCAGCAGCAAATTTTGCTAGGCAGCCATCCAGTTGACCTAAACCATTTTTAACATGGTAATTTAGAGGCAAAAGGCAGTTCTATATACTTTGCTACATCCTGAATCATCTGTGCTTGTTCTCCCTGTAGTTGCACTACGTCATTTTAGTAGACGTATTATAGCTGAAGCATTTACACTCAGCTCCAAAAGCTCTTTGAATATTCTTCTAAGAAAAGGCTGCTTTATAGGAAAATAGAGCACAAATTATTACCAGTCTGGAGCTGACATGGAGATTTGGCACTCCAGCTGGAGTGCTTTCTTTCAAGAGGTTTTTCTATAAATTCTGCCCTGTTCCTGATGAACAGGCAGTCTCTGTTGTCAGTGTCAAACTGTACACTTGTCAGACGTGATAAAGACAAAGGAATATATACAGTGTGCGCTGGCTGATTGCACATTGTCTGGAGCTGTAGAATTTTCCTACACTGTTACTGCTTTCAGGTGATTTATTTGTGCAATTTCTTGGGGAAAGTCATCTGCAGGTTTCAAAATGCCTAGTGTTATGATCTTAGGGATTTATTCTCACTGTGTAAATGGGGACTATCAGTGTCATCTGTGAAACTACACTAAGATAGTATGGAAAAATAATCAAGACCACTTTTAGAACAGGGACCTCAGCAGAATGACTGCAGGTTTATATTAACACGCCTGGCATATAATGATGTGACTGGAGAGCAGTTGATAGTCTATCTAAGAAGTAGTACTACTTTTGGATAAAAATTATTGAACATTAGGGGCAATGAACAGAAGGTTTTAGAGGTGTAGTGTGTAGAATTTCCCATATCTCTTGAAAATAAATGTCTTATTTTCATGCTAAGTACTGTCTTTTTCATCTTCTACAGGAAATACTTCAACTCTGATGGAAATAAGTAGGGAAGATAATTGTAGTTTCTTACTCATTTTTGCCCTCAGAGGAAGGAGACCAACTTTTCTTTTAAGACTCTTCTTACTGTAATTGAACCAGGGTAATTACTATGCAAACAATACCTACTTTTCTCATAGCTTCAGGAAATTTGTGATCTCATTATTTGTTTGCTTGTTTGTTTTCCACTGCCTGCAAATCACTACCTAGATAAAGTAAAGATTAGCCTGGTGAACCCTGCCATAGTTTGGACAATACGTTCCATCTGCAGAGTGGTGAGGTCTTGGCTGCAGGAAAGGCTGGGCAGTTTAAGATGCCAGCTTGTTGCTCTCTGATAATTTGTTAGTCCTTGGCTGTGAGGAATAAGCACCTTTCTGGCTGATGTGGTGGAACAGACCATGGCTCAAGCTCTCTTCTGTTGGCTGGAAGAAACCATAAGGTATTTGCTATATTAATGTGTTTTTTCTTTATGCTGAAATTGCGTGCACTGGTGTTGAAATTTTTCCTTAAACAAAACTGATAGTGACTTGTTGTCCAGCTTTTGTATAATGGTGAAACTCTCCAAAATCAATAGACTTTTCTCTGGGCTGTGTGATGGAAAGCATTTCTAGACATAAAACAGCAGTGCTTAGTGTGGACAAAAAAATCCTTCCATTTGCAGGGCATGCGTAGAGGTAAAGACAGTGAAATAAATCACCAGTGTAACATGGACACATTGGAATAAGTTAATTCTTTTCTCTGTCAGTCTGTAGCCTAGAAATACGATGCCGTGATATGAGGAAGCAACTTCTTGTAGTTTTCCAAAACAGTGGTTTGAGTTTTGTGTTTCTCAGAAGTCCAGCTGCAAGCTCTGCCCTTGAGCTGCCAGCAAGGCTATTGTGGGGAGCAGCTCCTGTGGCTCGCTGGACCCTGGCTGTCTTGGTACCGGCTCCTTCAGAGGAACCAACTCCACATTAAACATGCTGCAGCTGTGGCAGATGACCTTCCCTTGCTGCTACCTTTCTTTTAAGGTGGACAGCATTGCTGGAGTGCTTTTTTTTCCAGCTGACACAGCATGTTTTATTTACTGTAGGAAGCAGAAATATCTATGTCACTTTTGGTCTGACTACACATTCCCCCCCCTCTTTTGTTTTATTGCCTTGTTGGTCATGGAAGTGCAACCTCCTATTGTTTTGTCTTTGTTGCTCTATAAATTACTGAATATTGCCATGTTTCATCAGTTCAGAGCCAGGCAGTTGTTGCGGTTGTAGCAAGCAGATGTTCTGCACTTTTATATCCTTTACTTTCAATGTACAGATCATATTTTCTGCTGATCATAAAAAAAAATGACAGGGGCACATGGGATTCTTTGGATGCTGAATATACATGACTGTTTTGATCCAGGTAGTGAATTCAAACAGAAATATTCTATTTATGAAGGAATCAACTGCTAAAGTACTAGCACTGGTGCCCAGTTTGGGGTCATGGTAAAACTGCAGAAGCAGAGCCCCCAGGAGAGCTCTGTCACTTACTGTCAAGTTCCTGAAACTAAATGAAGTCCAAATAACTAGCATTTAGTATTACTTAATATTTCTTTTCATCAGATCTGGCAGTATCTCTTCCAGTCCTACAGGTTTCTGAAATGCTGTAAAGAAATTAACTGAGCCGAAGAAATAGCTTTACTTTATAAAAACTGAAGGTGTGAATATCCTTTAGTTTTGCACTGCTATATGCACAAGATCTTTCTGCTCCTTAGTGCCTCCACAGATAATTTCTCAGCTGAGGCCCTCTCATTAACCCCCTAGGAAAGGATGAGGCCTTGAACTCCTACTTGCTGACCAGAGCAACCAGAAGTCTTACAAATAATGGGCAAAATGCGTTGTGTCCTTCGTAAGTACCTGCTAGTGTTGAGCATATGCTGGTGAGTTCAGCTTGGATAGGAGATATCCTTTAGCTATATACCGCTGTGTCTTCTCTGTCACTCTATGTTTTCTGCACCTAACATCCCCCTCTGTTTCCCCAAGGTGAGAAATTATTTTTCTTTACACATTCCCAAGTGTGCTGATCCCCAGCTCAGCTTGTCTGTAGTGAATCGATATTTGTGAGAGACAAAGCAAATGCCATCTTATATTACATGTGTACTAAAGAGAGAGAGAACAAGAAAGAAGCAGTATCTCCATATCTGTATTACTCTCACTCAAACCACAGACTTCTCGACCAGTTCAGGTCCCATCTCAAATGAGGAATGGACAGCTTATAAACTGTCTGCATCAAACTTATTTGCTGTGACTTGGTCCTTCCACAGGGAGCTAGTTTGGTCCTTCCTAACAACAGACAGAGTTGCAGAGAACTCGGCGTTTCCCTTGACTGAGTTGCTAAGTTTCAGTCTACCTGTATCATCAGAAATGTCCATCCTCTTTACTTTAGCAACTCTAAGCTTACTTTTTGAGTGACTAAAAAGCCCACTTTAGCACATTTTATATGCTCTCCAGTCCCTCAGGCTTCTCAGTTAGCAATTCCTTCCATACCCTTTTTCTTAACCAGTATAATTTTGCAGACTCCTCCACAGAAAATATGATCTCACTGTAATCTCCTATACCTTAAAATAAACCATAACCCTTCAGTCCATTTCCCTCTCTCCATCCTCTCTTCTTTTGCCCTAAAGCTTAATGAACTGCTTTCTGGTGTCTTATTATAGATACTTCCCAGTTTATCCTTATTTCTGCACTGAAATGCCTTCAGTAGTGACAGACCTTTGCTGGAGGTCTAACGGCATTTTCTTTTTTTCTGGTGATGTGCTATCTCTGGAAATCTCATATATGGACTCAGATTCAGGGATCTGTGCGCACTCAGCAAATGCAAGCTAAGCTTGTAGCATTTTGGACAACTCTTTGGAAATTCAGTTAACAAAATTCAGTCTCTTGCCCTTTCCTTGCTAAAGGTCACTTTCTCTCTTTTTTTTTTTTTTTTCTTCTCCAGGCACTGAAGACAAGACCACCCAGTGTCTTTGTCACGGCTCAGCCTGCAATGTGAGTGTTGTTTCAGTGTGTCGTCCTCACACCCTACTTCCAGGGCATCTGTGTTTTGCTGTTCTGTTCTGTGCAGCAGCATCTCTGTGTCCGCACAACTAAAATTCTGACTCAGGTTTCATCACCTCATGTTTGGAGTTACTTAGAACACTCACACTACATTTATATTTGTTTAAAATGCTGCACCTGAGATTCACTTCTTGCCTTTGTTAATTTAAGTACTTCATCACTCTTCTTGCCTCTCTCCACTGGCTTGCTTTCCTCCCCGTATACACTGTAGCTCTTCACTTTTTAAGACCCTTCCAGGCCTGCCCCATGAGGCTATGAAGCTGTTAACTCTTGTTTCTGCCCGGAAGATGATGCCAGTCTTTTTCACCCTCCTGCTTCACCTTTCCTTATGTTTCTTGCCAGGAGTGGGCAAAGTTCCTTGTAACCCCAGGAGGACAACTCGGTTGGGTGCCTCCTAGGCTAGCCTTGAAATTCCCTTTAGCAGTGATGCCTGTGTGACAGCAGACGCCCCAGTGCGCTGCCTTGTTCTGGCTTGCGTTTGTGCCCCGGTGCTGCTGTCTTCTAGGAAGTGGTATTTGAGGGGACAGAGCCCGCCTTGCTTTTGTCACCCAAAAAGGAAGCCTTGGTAGCAGTGCACTGCTATAATATGAACAATGCAGCTTACTCGTTATGAAGAGTCTGGGTTATCTACATGCATAAGCTTCTCCTAAACAAATTGTTTAGACTGAAAGTATCTACATTTTAGAAATGTAATTCTATAAATCAAATTGTTTTCACCGATCACACTTCCCTTTTATTGCTGTTTGTTATTTGAGGGCATATGATAGCTTTCTGTAAAATGTCGCCTTAATTGCCTTCTGGATATACCCTATAAATCCTGACAAATACTTTTAAAAGCGAAAACAAAGGCATATTTTTCTTCTATCAGAGCTTGCTCAACAAACCGCCTGTACCTTTTCCATGGGGCCTTGCAAAATGGTGTTATGTCAAGAAGAATAATGCTATTTAATTTATGAACCATTAATATTTATTGCACATGCAATCACTGGCATTTTGTGTGTGAGAGCTGGGCAGCAGCTAATAAAATTGGGAAGAGGCTATATATTTACCAGGACTACCCAGATAATTCATATAGGATAATTTTTGATTAATTTATTTCTTTGTGTTGACCAATTTCCTGGTAGCGGCCAACGAGTTGTTTGGGGTTTTTTTGATTTTTTTTAAACTTATTTGCTAGCTCATAATGAATTGCTCAATAATTACTACAAATAATTCAAGTCCTTTGTTATTAGGGATTTGTAAGTGTGTTGAGGAAACTTGCTTATACCACTATACAATTAACAATCGGATCTCAGTCTTATTTCTGAGCGGAGATCTGCTTATTTCTCACAAAGATCAGGACTGGGGACTCCTTATACTGTATTTTGTATCAGTGCATCTGGAGACCCTGCTGTGTAATGCTGCTGCCCCAAACCACACATCCGATTGCCCCGTGCGAGGAATTGGTTTTGCAAAACCTTGTACCGGTGCTTAGCTTTACAATGAGTCCCCCTGCAAACTGTGTGTGGAATACTGGCCCAAAAGAGGGCTCTGGTGCCACAGTATCATCTTTTGAAAACAGTAGCATTAGTTTGGGGGAAGAAATTAGATACATCTGCAAGTCTTTGTAGAACAGGTTGCCTGAAAATAACTGGTAACAAGGTTTTAAAATTCAGGTTGTGTTGGTTGCTGCTGATAGGTGTCTGCTCTTTTCAGTTCCTGATGGGGAATAATATTATGTTCTTGAATCACGTTCTGGTTGCAATGTAAGTTTTATTTCCCTAAGTAGTATATGTGGCTTACTTTCGAATTAGCTGCTTCTAAGACGGTTCTAGCCAATAGATTACTCTGGGAGGTGCTCACAGAAACATGTGAGTATGGGTGAGAGCCATCCACATAGAACAGGTGGGAATTCTGACCCGTTTTGATTAATGTTTGGGGTGGGGGTTTTTTTGGTGTTATTGTTTTCTAAATATTGTGATACTTGCATCTGTAACAAAGTGGAGTCTGTGACTATCACTGAAGAGATTGGTGGAGGAATATTATGCCTAATGCGCCGATACAAATACAAATTTGACTCCCATGCAGATTGGAAACCTGGAAAGCAGCAATATTGCAGCCAATTAAGAGTCACAGTTAGCAGCGTGCTAGTCAGAACTGAAGTGCTGCACCAATACAGTTCTGGCTGATACTGATGTAAGAACACAGAGATAATGGAAGCTTTTGCTACGTGCCTGTGTTATACAAAGGGATTAATTGTGATTGGATCTAGGGTGTTATTTAGATGAATTATTCCCAGTAAGATATTCACAGAACAAGAGGGACTTCAAGGTTGGTGAAGCACAACAATCCTATTAGCTGTTTTGAGAAGATCTGATTTAACTTTGTCTTCTAAATTCAGTCCTTGGAGTCTAGGAGGGGGGAAACGGCTGCTCAGGCCGTGGCCCAGACGACAAGGTAGCAAGCAGTCCTGTTAGGAAGAGGGTAGGCTGCGCAGAGGACTGCTCCCATACAGTCCTCTGGTGTCTCATTAAACTAAGTTCTTGCACATTGGCAACCAGGTGCAAATGTCTCAATATGTGTGTGGGAAACTAGTAAGTACAAGCAAGGGAGCAGATTTTAACTACTTTTTGGATTCCAAATATGTGGTCTTGCAGAAAACTCTTCTTAAATGCATTTTGAATGTTGCCTGAATAAGGGCAGCCAGAAAGAATCTCTCGAAGTCTTTGGGGGTTTTTTTTCAGCACACTGGGGCTGGAAAAGATTCAGGGAAAACCTGGCATCACTAGCAATAGTAAGCTTCCAGCACCTGTGGCAGACCAGGGTCCCTCACTTGCATTTTGAAGTTGCACTGAAATGACAGTAGTTAAAAACTCTTGCATAGTGTCCCTGTCTGTGACAGAAGTCAGAGCTTTTAGATAGAAAACGAAGAGAAATTAGAAATATGTCATCTTTTAACTCCTGGAAGACACATCAGTTCTTTTGTGGAGCTGGTAGAGATTTGTTAGTTGAGTTTGAATAGGGAAAGCAATGCAGTGTAGTTACTGGCAACTTCCACACTAACATTTTAATGAGCTGATTTTTCTGATGTGGACAAGCAGAAGCAGCAGCAGCATTTTATTTGTTTCCATAGGGTGCATCAGAAGCACAAAGCTGTGCTTTTGAGTTATGAGGAAAGATGAACATTAATAAACAGGCAGGTCAAGAAACCCCACAATACAAAGGATTTTGTTCTTCCTTCAACATTTGTCACCAGATGCTAGCCGTCCAATAAATCTTGCTTTGAGCAATAGTTTTTAAGTCTTGCTTAGATCTGACAGCAGTAAAAGTCCCTTGTGAACTTTGAAAAGGCAATCTCAATCCAGCTGCTGGTGTTTAGGGCTACACAAGATGAAAAGTGCTGTAAATGACAGAATCTATCTTCTAATAGATTTGACAAATGTGGGGGCTGAACCTGTGCACGATGGGAGCTTTTTTATTGACTTGCCAAAAGCAACAGCTCTTGTAACTTGCACGACTGAAATAAACAGTAAAAACATGCAGTGATGCAAGTTGCTGAGTAATCATGTATCCTTCCAGTGAGCAGTAAATGCCTTTTTGCTAACTAAATGCTATGTTCAAGAAGAACAAAATATAAAGAAGATGCAATAAACTTCAGAGTAAATCTGCCTCCTGGGTATCCAGTACCAGGCTGCAGTTACTGTGTGACTTTGGGTAGACTGCCTAGCTCAGGCTCCTCAGTTTCTTCATCTGAACCAGGTGGTTTGTAAGATCCTTCAGATCAATGGATGAGGGATTATTACTCATGTTGGGGTATTTTTAGGGACTTGCTAATTATTGCAGTCTTGGTAGGTTGATCTCTCCACTTGCTCACTAAAAAAGTTTGTTGCTTTTTCCACAAAGCCTAAGTAGAAGACAGGTGCTCTTCATCCGGCACTAGTAGTTTTGCTCTAGTGTGTGTGTATTTTTTTACTTTCCCAGAAAGTTAAAACAGTCCTCTTAAATAGTGTTTTAAGAACAGTGCTATCCAGGTAATATAATGTACGCTATAGTCACCAGCAGGTCAGCTTCTTGGAGAAACAGTCCTCACTGGGTTTATCAGCGTGACATCTGTTGAAAACAGGGAAATTCTACCACCAGCTGAATTTTCATCAGGGACACTTGATACCAGAGAGGAATATTGCAGGGCTGTAGCACACACTGTGGCTCCCAGACAGGTTGCATTGCTCCGCAGTGGCTGGGTGAGCATGACCTCAATGGAGACTGGGATCCTGTGCAACTGCTGGGAGTGTGGGGGCACCGGCTGTACTACATGCCACGTACCGCAAGCCCTCAAGCTGACCGTGGGGAGTGAACTTCGGAAGCAGTGGTGTGACAGCAAAGCCTCCAGCTGAGGAACGTAGAAATTCCTCAGGCAAACATTAATCTTTCAAGGGCACATGCTCTACTGGTAGCCAAGCAGAGAACTCCCCCTTTCTCTAGCAAAAGAAATCCACTTCGAATAACTAAAATCTGCGCTTAAACCTTAATAACACAATCCATGATATTTTTTGAAAAAGCCAGTTGTTCCCACGCATGCCTTTCTAGCTAGGATTGGGGCACTGAAAAGATTAAATCTCATCATTCTGCAAATCTCTGTATTAACTGACTGCAAAGGCAACAAACACAAACTGCAAAAGTGTCTCTTTTCAGCAGATACCCATGGCTGCTTCTTGGACAAAATTATCTGAATCACTGATGGGCACGTTTAACTCCAGTCGAAGCCCAAGCTGCCTATCGCATTCGTCCCCAGCGAAGGTCCCAGCAATATACAATCTTAGTAATTAGTCTTTGCCCTTGTCTCAGTGCAATTTTTTCCCCCCCCCTGCTAAAAGCTTGGGTGTAAAATGCTAGCTATACAAGTTTAACTCATGTTCATTTCCCCCACACTTTTTCCTCTTAATTCTCCCTGTCTTTTTAAGAATTCCCCTTTATTCTTTCTCCCTGCTGGTTTAGGATTTTGCAGCAGCAGAGAAAATATTTTGTTGTAGTGATTGTGAAGAGTATTTTCCATACAGGTATCACTGAACTTTAATGGCACTATACAAGTGGCACTTAATTTTTTATATGACCTAGATGTTTTCTGGTCTTTCCACTCAATATTTGATTTGGGAATCTGCAGCAGTGAGCTGGAGGAAATGAACGGTATGGTAAATTCAGCAGAGGAGGAAACTTTGGAGTAAAATACTGTAGCTTGCTCTGCTCTGGGGAGATAAGTCATTGCTCAGTTGCAGTAGGGCACATAGGGATGGTGTAACGATCCCTCAGGCAGAAGCAGGAACCCTTCAGTACACAGACATCCCCACATGTTCAGCTGTGGCAGTGAATTTTGGTCCCAGGACCACTTCTGTTTGACTGGCAGGGCTGTCCCAGCTGGTTGTGAGTTCCTGGTGCCACGCTGAGCCTTGGAACTGGGGCTGAAAGTGGTACGCAAACAGCACACACTGGCTTGGGCTGCAGTCTGTCATGTATGTCTTGTATGTCATGTCTCCTACTCCCAAGAGAGAAGGAAAGAATTGCTGCTGCTGAGCATGGCAAGAGGAGTGTGGGGAGCATGTGCAGATAAGCGTCTGGATTTTGGTCCCACCCGCAGAGGCCATGCCACTCTGTAGCAGTCTTTCGCTGTCTTCTCTTTCTCTGGTTGCAACTCATGTAGCCTGGGGTGTACACATGCAAAGACAATGGTGAGAGAGAGACGGCACGGGATATGTGGTGTTCTTCCCATTGTTCTTATAAGGCACTAAGTAAAAAAGTGAAAAGCATGATTATTTATTAATTCTGCTGTGTACCAGGCATATGTGACCACAGACTTGCAAAAGACATTAAATTTGCAAAGTCAAGCCCTCAGAATACTTGTGCAACCTTGATGCAGCCCTCTGTGTGCGTACAGTTAGGAAATGGCCTTTAACTACAGAACTGCAAACTGGAGGGAAGCATCAGAGTGGGAAGGATGAATAATGGACGTGAGTTGCAAGCTGTTTCTTGGGGCAGATAATAAAAAAAAATTGAGGAATGAGGGTGCAGTCAAAAGAATGAAGCAAGGGCATGTGGAGTGGACAAGTGGTCTGGGTTGTCTATATCTGGAGACTGCAGGGCACAAGAGTTCCACATATGAATGAAATGCTCTCTGGAACTTTGGAAGAGAATTTTCCTTCAGGAGACCCTCAATGGGATCCAAATGACCCTGTAGACAGGAGAAGGTTAACTCGGTACCAAAGGTGGGTATTGTATGGAGTGAAACATGCAATGCCAAAAGCTCTGAATTGGTCTAAATTATATGAGATAAAACAAGATAAAAATGAATCTCCTTCTGTGTTTTTGGAAAAATTGAAGGAAACTGCTCGAAAATATACTGATTTAAAATTGGAAACAGAGGCAGAACAGCAACAGCTGGCCTCGATTTTTATGGGACAATCGGCACCTGATATAAGGCGAAAGCTCCAAAAATTGGAGGGGGAGGACTCAAGAAATCTGAATAAAATGTTAGGAACAGCATGGAAAGTTTACAATAATCGGGAAAAGGAGGAGGAACAAAGAAAAGAAAAGAAAGAGAAGATTAGAGAATGTAGGTTAATAGCTGTTTTAACAGGGGGTGCAGTAAGAGGAAGAGGACAAACCCGAGGAAGAGGAGGTTTTAAAAACTTTGGTGACCAGGACCCTAATGCACCTTTAGGAATAAATCAGTGTGCTTATTGCAGAGAGAATGGACATTGGAAAAAGGACTGTCCTCAGCTGCAAACAAATCAGCAAGAGGCTGTGAAAATGATGACTTTGAATGAATGAAGGGGACCGGAGGGGAGCCCAGCTGAACCTCTGGTTACAATTAAGCTGGGAAATGATAAAGTTGAATTTTTAGTAGATACAGGAGCAGTATATTCTGTTTTGAATACTCATAAAGGGAAATTAGGAGACAAAACAGCAACCATAATTGGAGCGACTGGGAAACAGGAAAATAGACCGTTCTTTCAACCCCTTGATTTAAAATTTGGAAATAAGGCAATTACACATGAATTTTTGTATGTGCCAGAATGTCCGCTACCCTTGTTGGGTCGAGATCTGTTATCCAAATTAAATGCACAGATAGTTTTTGAGGGAGGAGAAATTCTTTTAAAGATACCGGAGTCAAAGACAGGAGAAATATTGATGATACAGGAGAAGGTTAAGACTCAAGAGATGCCACAAGAAGTTGATGATGCTGTGATCCCTACAGTTTGGAACACAGAAATACCTGGAAAATCTAAAATGGCACAACCTGTAAAGGTGGAACTGAAGGAGACTGTGAGGCCAGTGAGATTAAAGCAATATCCAATTAAACCTGAGGCTAGATTGGGAATCAAGAAATTAATTGATAAATTTTTGAAATATGGAATTTTAGAGGAATGTGAATCTGAATATAACACTCCAATTTTACCGGTGAAAAAGCCATCAGGAGAATACAGATTAGTACAGGATCTGAGAACAATAAATCAGATAGTGAAAGATATACACCCTGTAGTGGCCAATCCATATACACTGTTAACAGCTCTAGGGGAGAATCATCAGTGGTTTACAGTGCTTGATTTGAAGGATGCTTTCTTTTGTATACCCCTGGAAGAAGGAAGTCGGAAATTATTTGCTTTCAAGTGGGAAAATCCAAACACAGGACGAAAAACACAATTGACGTGGACAAGACTGCTGCAAGAGTTCAAGAACAGCCCAACAATTTTGGGGAGCCAATTAGCAAAAGAACTTGAGATGTGGAAACAAGATGGTCCCAAACCTGGACATTTGCTCCTTCAGTACGTAGACGACATACTGATAGCTACGGAAGAGAGACCAGCGTGTATAAAGGTAACAACTGATCTTTTGAACTTTTTGGGGCTAAGTGGATACAAAGTCTCTAGAACTAAGGCCCAAATAGCAAAGCAGACTGTAATATATCTGGGTTTTGAAATCTCCCAAGGACAAAGACAGCTGGGAACAGAGCGGAAAGAAGCAATTTGCAGTATCCCGGAGCCGAGAAATACCCATGAATTGAGAACCTTTTTGGGAATGGCTGGGTGGTGTCGGCTGTGGATAATGAACTATGGTCTGTTGGCTAAGCCATTGTATGAAGCTCTTAAAGGTCCACCATTTGAATGGGGTCCAGATCAGCAAAGGGCTTTCAAGAGTTTAAAACAGGCCCTGATGACAGCACCAGCCTTGGGACTTCCGGATTTGACTAAAGACTTCCAGTTATTTGTACATGAAAAACAACACATTGCAGTGGGAGTGCTGACTCAGAAGATGGGAAGTTGGAAGCGACCGGTTGGATATTTTTCCAAACAATTGGACTTTGTAAGCAAAGGCTGGCCTGCTTGTTTGAGAGTGGTAGCAGCCACTGTGATGATAATACAGGAGGCTCGAAAAATGACTTTGGGAAGAATGATGGTGGTATATGTGCCACACATGGTGATATCAGTGTTGGAGCAAAAGGGGGGCCATTGGCTATCCCTGAGCAGAATGATGAAATATCACAAGATGATGTGATTTTAAAAACTACTAATTTGACTAATCCTGCAGTCTTTCTGAGTTCTGTACAGGAAAAAGGACAACTGGAACATGATTGCTTGACTACCGTTGAATATGTATATTCCAGTCAAGAGGATCTGAAGGATGTACCTATGGACAACCCAGACTGGGAATTGTACACAGATGGTAGCAGTTTCGTTGAAAGTGGAATTCGCTATGCAAGATACGCGGTAACAGCTGAAAAATCAGTTATAGAAGCCAATACCTTGCCGAGCACAACTTCAGCTCAGAAGGCGGAATTAGTGGCTTTGACAAGGGCTCTAGAATTGAGTAAAGAAAAGAAAGTAAACATCTGGACTGATTCGAAATACGCATTTGGTGTGGTCCATGTCCACGGGATCTTATGGAAAGGGAGAGGATTATTATCCTCTCAGGGGTCCAACATTAAATATAAGGAGGAGATTTTGCATTTATTACAAGCAGTACAGAAACCTACTGCAGTAGCAATCATGCACTGTAAAGCACATCAATCAGGGAACACAAAAGAGATTGTAGGGAACAGATTAGCAGATAAAACAGCTAGGGAAGCAGCCAAAAGGAATACTTTACAATTGGCATTGATTCCCACAAGAACTATTGCATTACCAAAGGAAAAACCTAAATATTCAGAAGAGGATGAGAAATTGGGGAAATTATTAAATGCAAGGAAAAATCTGGAAGGATGGTGGGTGACATCAAAATGACAAGTAGTGGTCCCACCATTTGTAATGAGGGAAATAGTGCAGACAAAACATAAAGAATGTCATTGGGGAGCAGAAGCATTAGTAACCTTTTTGAGAAGGCAAGTAGTATCAGTGAAAATGCTAGAAATAGCTAAAATGACAACTGCTACATGTGAAATATGTTTGAAAAACAACCCAGTAGTAAAGAAAAAGGTCCAAATGGGGATATTGAAATCAGGAATGGAACCAGGGGACTATTGGCAAATAGATTTTTCAGAGTTACCTCGACAAAATGGGTATCGATACGTTCTGGTGGGGGTTGATACTTTTACAGGATGGCCAGAAGCCTTTCCCTGTCAGACCAACCAAGCCAAGGAGGTCATTAAATGGTTATTACAAGAAATCATCCTGAGATTTGGAGTACCTATTGGAATCTCTTCTGATCGAGGTTCCCATTTTGTTGCAGAAGTGGTCCAGGGTGTTAGTAGAATTTTGGGAATTACATGGGATCTACATACACCTTGGAGACCACAATCTAGTGGAAAGGTGGAAAGAATGAATCAAACATTGAAAAGACAAATTAGTAAAATATGTCAAGAAACCAATTTGAAATGGCCTCAGGCACTCCCATTAGCCCTTTTATGAGTTCGGGTCCAACCAAAGAGTGGGACACTGATTAGTCCTTATGAGTTATTGTATGGAAAACCTTATGAATCTCCTGAACCAAATTTGAGCATACATTTAAAAGGAAAACAAGATGTGTGTGACTATTTACTTTCTTTAGGAAAAACTTTAACTGCGCTGCGGAGTGCGGTTGTTTAGAGCAGACCTCTGTCTTTGGAAAATCCGGTACATGACTTCCAACCAGGTGATTATGTCTATGTGAAGACATGAGCTTCTGAACCTCTACAAGAACGCTGGAAAGGACCCTTTCAAATATTGTTGACTACTTTCACTGCTGTCAAGATTGCTGAATCAGATGCATGGATTCATTATTCAAGAATAAAGAAAGCACCAACAGGGAATTGGAGGTCTAAGGAAGTTGGTCCTTTAAAACTGAAACTTTATAGATAAGTTGCATGCTATGTACTTGGGAAAATAATTGTGTAAAGCTTATAATATTAGGGTTACTATTAGGGATACTGTCAGGGGCATTGATCCTCTTGTGTGGTATAGGCTGTGAATATTTCCTCATAAGTTGCTCTAAGCGTAAGATACAAAGCAGATGTAAGATTATAAAAGTAGAATCACGAATTGACATGGTAAAGGAATAAGTAGTGTGAGGTAAACAAAATGAGGCGATTATTGCTTAAATTATTAATCTTGATATCAGTCACTCCTGGGATGTTGATTCAGGATAATCTAGTTTTACAATTGATTCAGGGTTTTGAAGAAGAAAATCAATCATAAAGCTATGATTATCCAAGTTATTGACATCAAAATGGACAAACAATCCCAGAGCTTCTTTTAGCTTATAGTGAATAATTGATAAATTACAGTGAAAGTACTGAAGTGATTTTCAAAACTTTCAAAGGGGGGAAATGTTACCAATACTTGATAAAAGTTGAAATTTTACTTAAGTCAGGTTTGGTTAAAAGGTAAAAATTGTAGAAAATAGGGGTTTGAAGCTCACAATAGCTATAGAAACTAAGGAACATACAAAATGTGCAGTATGCAATCATAAAAGAATAAGTCTTGTCTAAGATTGGTTAACCATAGAAATTTTGACAGATTTGTTAGGTTGTAGTGTTTTGTTTTAAGAAACTAAGAGAGATTGTTATGGACCTTAGTTCCGTTGCTTAGAAACCCCACTTTGATCAAGATTCCAGTTAGTGGAATTAAGTAAGATTAACCAATGAATGTTTTAGTATAAGAATATTGATAAGGTGGTGTGACTGAGGGCCAATCACTAGAAACGTTAAATTCAAGAATTAACATTGAATGTACTTTCATGTAAATCTAATACATGATGGCAAAATCGTACTGCGCAGAATCCCATAAGAGAGGTCAACTATCGGACAAGGTGAGGAAGACTATGGAAGACCACCAGAGGGCTTCTGAAGACCACCAGAGACTTCAACACGCCTACATAAAAGGACATTTACATATGCTAATGATTTATCGGACAGTTGATGATTATGTATGACATTTCCCAGGCATCTAGTGAATATCTATAACAGGTGTGTATTTAACCTGCATGATCAAACCAGACAGGTGCACACACGAGGTGGAGGGATCCCCTGTGTGCCCAGCGCTGCAATAAAGGAGTGCCTGCTTCTTAACTTCTCATTGCCGTTAAGGAGTTTTATTCCGGTTTTCGGCGACATTACCACCCGGGACGCCCCCCAGCTGTTTCCAGTGTTTTAAAACACACCGCAGAGGTGATTTTTTATGGAGTTCACTTGACTGTCCTGTTCCCATTATCAATACCTTCAGTATACAAAAATCAGAAAGTCAAATATCAGAGCCTAAGTCAAAATACCAAACAGAATCAATCAGAGATCGAATGTCATATCCAGAATCAATAGTCAAATACCAAAGCCTTAATCAAATTACCGAGACCAAACCAAATGAGTATCTTTGCCTTCAACCAGCGAGACGAATACCCTTTACCAGAGGAGTACTTCTACCAGAATACCAGATTTTTAAGGATCCTTTTATATTTCTTCCTTGCTGACTTCTCTTAGTCGGGCTTACAGGTAAGAGTACCAGACCAGAATACCAGAACCAAGTTAATCAAAAGAATGCCTTTAAATAAAATCTTACCAGTGGCCTTGGCTTGTGAGCCCAGGGAACGGGGATCAAGGGTCTCCCCAAGAAATCTCAGTGCCAGCTGGAGGTCCTGCGATCCCAAGTCCATCGAGTCTCAGAAGCCTCGTCCCATCTGGGTCACCAAAATGACACCGAAAAGCTGGTCGAAGAAACTCTCAAAGACTCGTTTTGGCGTTTTAGAAAGCAGGCATTCTTTATTGCAGTGCTGGATGCACGGGGGATAGTTCCACGTAGCGTCCACACCACAGCTTTAGCACAAACAGGTTATACAGAATAAGTAATTGCATATTAATCGAATTAGTGTACATATACATAGAAACGATCGCAACTGATTATCTTAGTACTGCCTACATCCGATCATGCGCAATGAAGGATCCCTTTGAGTCGAAGGGCTGCTTTTGCGACCACCAACCCATTGAAGTTCTTGCTGGCTGTCCTTGAAGTCTTTATTCTTGTCCTTGTTCTTTGATCTTGAAGCTTAACGCAGCTTCAATCACATGTGGTCAGTTTCAGCATTGTTCTCATCTAGTGTACAGGAACATCTAGTCCTAGCAAAGGACTGCAAAACTTATGAAGATTTACTAGTTAGTCCCTTGACTACACTCTTGTAATTATCTCCCCAGTTACCCTTTGTCTCTTGTTTCAGCCATAATTTTAATGCATGATCATTTATCAAATCTCACTTAGTCATCTAGCAGCAAACCAGTTTTCATAGAAGGTACAAAATATTAAAAACATAAAAGTTTGAACGAACCACATGAAATGTATGGACATATGCTATCAAGTTCAGTTATACACATTCGATTTCCAAAGTTCTTCCCCAAAACTATTACCGGGAGTCGCTTATCTCGCACAGTTTCTATCGGGTTGAAGTTCCCCCGCTTTGAATTAAAGGTCCAGTGTTCTTTTCTTCTACAGCACATGCCCAAGGGGGGTGTGTGTGTGTAAGTGTTTTGGTCGTGAATTGAGTCGGTGGTCTGATCTGCCCCTGCTGCCTTTACCTTTCCTCCGGTTATCCAAGATTTTTGCTGACTTCGTGCCTATTAGCAGCTTTTCAGCTTCTCGGCGCCTCCTGGGGTAGGATGGTCCCTTCTTCTCAGCCTTTTCGTTCTCCTTCAGGGGCCCAGTCGTTAGCAAGGCATGCCTTGTACAGACAAAGGATCTCTTATTTCACAAGACCTCTTCTTAAGTAAATCCCTCCTTCAGTCCATGGCTTCTCTCTCCAGTCCATCCTCTTTTGTTACTGTGAAATATGTTCATCTGATTCGTGTCACTATAAACAATGCTAGGGCCGCATAATAAAATGTGACCCTCACTGTCTATGTAACCTTTAACCATTTTGTGGATCCTCGTCTAACCGCAGGCCGGGAGGAGACAGATGATATGTGCATAGTTCGTTCTCTTTTTGCCAGCCCAGAGCCGGTTTTGTTGTTAACTATCCTGGAGGAGAACTGAGGCATTTGGATGTGTGTTTGGCCTCAGGGATTGCAGTGCTTGGGATCTCGATGGGCCATTTGTGGTGTGCATTTGTTGAGGGGGAGGTGTCTGTTGTGAACTTGTTTGGGTCCTGGTGACCGCAGCCGGTGCTGTGCAAGGTGAGACCAGTTTCTGGGAGAACTACTGCACCCCCACAACCAGGAGGTGGAGAAGAACACTCCTAGTATGAATATGTAACGAGCGTTGGACTACAAAAGAAGCTGTCTTGTTTTTCGCGGCGCGCGTTGTGGTAGAGCAGAAGCTCCCGGCGCGCCCAGCGCTGTTTGCTTGCCTTTATTCATTGAATAAATTGTTAACTTTGATTGGAATCCTGTTTGGGACTAAATTCATTTATAACAGTTACTCCTTTGGAATCCAGTAAGATGGAGGCCTGCTGCCCCTCTGCTGAGAGAAGCCTCTTGACTGAGGTAAGCACCGCTGCAGCCCTTGGCTGCTCTTCTCGGGATCTGCTCCCTCCCTGTTTCGGGGTTGTTTGTGTGTGTGGCGGGTTGTTTTTTTTTTCTTTTGTGTGGCGGGGGAGGGTCCGCAGGGCCGTCTCCTGGGAGAAGCTGCTCGAAGCTCCCCCGGCTCGGAGCCGGACCCGCCTCTGGCCCAGGCCGAGCCCCTCAGCGACGGCGGTAGCGCCTCGGGGAGAAGAGATTTCAGAAGGGGAAGGCCCCGTGAGGGAGTCGGGGGAGTGGGACGTGAGAGGAACCCCTCTGCGGATGCCGAGGTCAGGGAAGGAGGAGGGGATGCCCCCGCAGCCCGCGGGGGGGCGGCAGGCTGTCCCCCCCAGCCCGTGGAGGGGAGCGGGGGAGCGGATGTCCCCCAAAATGGCCGCGACTCCCGCGCTGGAGCAGTCTGTGACGGAAGGACTGCACCCTGCCTGTGGAAGGGACCCGCGCTGGAGGAGTCTGTGAGGAACTGCAGCCCGCGGGAAGGACCCACGCTGGAGAAGTTGGTGAAGGGCTGTCTCCCGCGGGAGGGACGGACCCCCCGGCGGAGCAGGGGCCGAGCGCGGAGTCCTCCTCCCCCTGAGGAGGAAGGAGCGGCAGAGACAAGGGGTGAGGAACCGACCCCAGCCCCCGTCCCCGTCCCCTGTTCCCCTGCGCCGCCGGGGGGAGGAGGTGGAGAGAGCGGGGAGTGAGTGGAGTTGAGGCGGGAAGGCGGGAGGGCTCCCCGGGGGGAAGCTGTTCTCAGGCTGGGTTTTGCTTCCTCGTAGCCTTGTTGTGATTTGATGGGTAGCAGGTTACGTTGATTTGGTTTCTTCCTCAGGTTGAGCCTGTCTTGTGACCGTGACCGCAAGCGGGGAGTGATCCCTCCCTGTCCTTGAATTTGAGGAGCTGTAAGTCAGGTCTTCTGTTCTTCAGGGGTGGGGAGGAGATCTGACTGAAGGGTGCTAATTGTACTTTGTCAGTGGAGCTAGGCTTACAGATGAGGATGGGTTCTCTGAATGACATGCAAGAGGCGCCTGGTGACTCTTGGAAGTAAGTGTAAAAAGGCCATCCATAGAAATATTTTGGCATTTGAATGACTGCTGGGAAAAGTTGCAATTTCAGCAGAAAAGAAGTATGTTTTTTTGATAGGCGCCCTTCAGTGATATCTCAAATCTGTAATTTAAGCACTAAGAAACGCAACGATTACTATTGTATTGATTTGGTACTTTGTGTTCTGGTTAGTTGTTTGGCTTCAAATACAGGTACGCCAACACATGCTAAGCTCTAAGTTGATGTGGAGAGGATGGTTTTTACTGAGATGTGAAAACTCCCTGTTCTGTAACCAAATCTTTTTATGGGAAGCATTGTGGTCTTGGACTTGGAATGAGCTGAAAGTTAGTGCTTATTTCCACTTGGAGCTTTATTTTGGGTTTTCAGGCTTAATCCCAAACTGGTGGTGATGCAAAGGTAAAAAGATGAGAGAGCATCTTTGTTTTGCAGACTGCTGAGAGGCTGGGCAGTAGGCCTATGAATGTATTTTGCTGACTGTCTGGTTTTGCAGGGTTTAAATGGCAGAACTGCTTGTGGAACCCCATTATCGGTGGGCTGACCGGCAACCTCAAGGCAAGGCCAAAGCCGACCATCATCAGTGACCCGAGACCTCCTGAAGAAAGCTTAGCAGATGAACTAGCAGCAGTGGACAGTCCTGAGGCATTGGTGAAAACATCTTTCAGGTCTGGCGGATATGGGCTTACTTTTGTTTATCCTTGAGAGGATATGTTTTTAAGATTAAGTCTGCAGTGTGGGTTTGGTGGGAGAAATCGGTCCCGAAGGATTCCGCAATGCTGCGTATCTGTACTGAACAACAGTGAAAAAAGAGGTCCATAAGTAATACTGGCTGGACTTGTCCTTTACTTCTCTGACCTCGTTAGCCTTCCTAAAAGATGAAGAACTAGACAGATATAAAGTCTGTAACTAGTCAAAATGGTCAGGAGAGACAGCTCACTCTAGGAAGATGTCTTTGAAGGTTGGCACTGTTTCTTCTGAAAGTGGTTTAGTGGTGAAGACTTGCGCTTTAGGTCAGATGATGTGCTTTATTGATGCGAGGGAGAGCTAACCCTTTTCCTGTTGATATGATGTCTTGAGAACTGTCTAGCATTAATTTATTTTGCCAAGGAGAAGGATTCTGGCCAGGGGCTTGCAAGCAAGCGATCGCTGCTGTTGTAAAGTGTGTGATAGATCTATTGCTGGGTTTTCCTACCTCTTATTTAATCGTGTGGACGTACCGTTGTCCGATGTTTCTTGGAGGCATGTTTTCTGAAAATGATTTTCTCAAAGTGAGGTAAACTGGAGAAGCCGAGTGATCTTTGACCAAAATGTGAAAATTGGCGTGCCCAGCAAAAGCGGAGTGAGTGGCAGAATTTATTTTTTCCAAGTGTTTTTTGAGCCTTTTTTTGGTTGTTGTTGAAAACCTATGCTCTACTTTTCTTTTCTAGTACACATACATGTGTGCAAGCATGAAATGGTTTTTGCTTTGGATAAATTTCTCTTGACTCCAGTGATTTTGATTATACCTCAGTCTGTCAAACTTATTTCAGTCTTCGTAGAATTGTGATTTTGAAGGCGCTGAAGTTCAAGTCATTGTATTAGGTGGTAATTTCAGATACCTTGTTTATGCTGCTTGACATTTAAAAACATGTTACCACAAAGTGAGTTTGTCAGTCTATATAAATGAATCCTGTAATTCCATGGAGCGTTTTCATCCTTTAATATTTCCATTGAAATGATTCAGGACAAGTGTTTCAGAACCTTCTATGGTTTTATGGTTTTATGGTGAGCCCTGGTATTGAATGGCTTTTAAACACTTTGTGTCTCTGGTATTTAAAATGTGTAATTTCAAGAGATCTAACTCTTTTTTTCAGCTTTCACTTCTGATACCAGATTCTGGGTATCTGCAGTCCTTAGGTTGCCGTCGTCACGATAATTTCAACCTTTTTATATGCCCAAATAATGTCAGAGCGTTTCAAGTGGCATGATTTGATCATGTGAGTAGGGGTGACTCTTGGAAGAAGTGAGCTTGTACATAGCATGAAGGGTTGGAAAATGTCATTAAGCAAAATAGTTTTGCTCATGCAGTTTAAATGGCTTTATAAACATTACCGAACCTTTGTATTTCACCAGTAGAGCAATTACTGTACAGTGTGGCATTTTTGGAGGCTTTTATAGATGGGAATCCAAACAAATTGTTGTTCCAAAGTAAATTTTAATTGTCTAGTTTCATAAAGAAAGGAAGCCCCGTGTGCGCTTGAGCTGTGCAGGGGAGTGGAAGAGAAGAGGGTACGTTGCAATTACTGTCTAAAGACACGAGAAAATAAAAACACTGTGGTGTTTTGACTGAGTTTGGGATCTTGTTGATATTATGGTGCAAACTGGGGCTTAGGAGGCAGTAGCATCTTTTGTATGATGGGCTGCATGTTTGATTCATCAAGGCCGTCTGTGGGTGGTGATCTTCAAGTGCTTCCGAGACAGAGTTTGCCTGGTGTGTCTGAGGGTAAGTGATTGCCTGGCAAGCATGGGCTTTCCTTGTTTCTTGTTTACTAGAGGCTAGTGGAAGATCTTGTTACCCTGTTGCCTTTTGGGGAGTGAACTGTACTTTCCAAGTTGTCCGGTTCAGCATGTCTTAATTGGGAATCTGGTGGCTGAATCTCAGGGGGTGCGTGGGGCCACGTTGGGCTTGCATGAACTGGTTTTACAGAGAGAAAAACCAGGCCTTGCTTTCAAACGTGACTGCTACGAACTGTAAAATGCAGCGACTCCCTTGCTAGTTCTGATTCAGTGCTGTTGGAGCAGTGTATGGCGAAACTATCCCTTCCATGCGCAGCTAGAAAGGGAATGCCTCTCCAGTGTCAAAGGAGTGATGCTTGCTTGTGATTGCATATCTGTTTACGTGAATACATACAAGCAGCATGAAATCCCAGCTGCCACCTCTTGTATTAGATCTTGTTTTCTACTGTGCGGTACTTATTGTTCTGTAGCTTGGAAAATTAGGAGGAGATCTATGTTTGATTTTGTTCCGCTTCCAGATATGAGCTTGAAGCGCATTTAAACCTTATGGAAGGAGGAATGTGACTATTTCAATCATTTTGGTTGTACTTTTCCTGCGGTAATAATCCATCTTTAAGATGTAAAGCAAAACCCAAATGAAACCGACCCCCTCTCTATACCCGGCATAAGTCTAGTGCATGATCCCTCCCTAATGAAAAAGTGTTCCGAAGGGTCTTGATTGTCTTATACAATTATTTTACTATCTCTTTTCTGAAGATACCAAGAACCAGCCCCAGATTGGTCTATGCAAGGCTGATTACCTTTCTAAAGAGAGAATTGAAAGAGTTTGTAGTATCATCTTGTTTGGAATATTGCAGTGAGGGAGCAGTTGTAAGTAATTTTGTGTCTTAACTAGTTCTACTACTCCAGTGCTTAAAATGTAGATTTAAAATCCATTCTCACTGGCATTTAGTCTATTTGTCTAGTAAAGGCAGGGGAGGCCCCAACTGGAATTACATTTGAAAATACAGTGGACTATGGAGAATGGTGGATTATCCCCTTTTGACAAGGGAAAAAAGTATCATGAGACACATAGAAGTGATTAGCTTCTTGGCCCACACTTTATGCAACAAACCCGATATATCCACTGTCTTTCTTTGCACCAAGATGCAAGTTCACAATTACAGGGGCTGTGATGCCTTTCTTTTTGAATAGCTGTGCGTGGATCAGCATCCATGTACATACAATGGTTGGCAGTGGCTGTGGACTGATGCCAGTGTGGAATATTAGGTGGTGGGCGTACGGCCTTGTCCGGGCTGCGTGATCTGGTTGTTGGCTGGAGATGTCAGCGGTTGCCGACACTGAAGCCTGTAACTCAGAAACTCTCTTCCCGGATCTGCTTTTTGATCTGCTTGGTCCCTGTAAAGAGTAGTGGTGGTATTGTTCTTGGTAAGAATTAACAGTGGTAATTACTGAGCTCTTTGGGAGACTGTGTAGTAACTTTACAGCCTGCTTTAGCTTCTGTGCGCCGCTGCCTGGCAGCGCTACCCAAGCAGGCATTTTGATAATGCTGGGCTGGCACCCAGCAGAGGGAGCAGAGAAATGAGAGACAGTTTGGGTGCTGTTCTCCCAATACCACCTAGAAGTTTGTGGAAGTGCTTTATATTGGAGGGTAAGAGAGAAACTGCTGCGTTTGTCCCCAGACTGCTGCCTGGAGTGAACCAAGTCACCAGGGTGGCACTGTTCCAGCGGAAAACTTGATGTGTCCAAGATGTCATCATTTCTGCTAGACTTGATTGGTTTTGATGTACGGGAGAGACGGGCTGTTCTTTTGAGTCCGAAGACCCGGGACACTGGATTGGGGTATATGACTGCGGTGGTGCTTATGGGATGTAATGGCTGTGCTGGATCTTGTGGCAGGAGAGATCCCATGGTACAAGGTGACGGTGACATCCAGGGAGGAGTGGAGATGCTCGCCTGAGACAAAATGTTCAGTGCAACCTGCCATCCTGGTCCAGGGCCTGTGTGACAGCTGAAGTTGGTCTGGAATCATGGAGTAGTCTGGCTGGCTCCATCTAGCACATGGGGGCTTGGGGCAGCAGTGATTCCAAAGTGATCAGCCAGGGTAGCAGGCAGCTGAAGAGTCAGCAGGTGAGGCAAAGACCCTCTGTCCTGTAGCAGACAAGCCTTACGGGATACCTATGTAGCTATACTGAACTAGGAAGGGATATATATCATCTGTTACTGAGGCCATATGTCCTGGGAACCAGAAAGGCAGATTGAGTTCCTTCAAGGTCAGAGTGTTTTTAAGCTCAAGGCTTGCATGGGTTCTTAATTGCTGTCACCTTTCAAAATACTTCTAGCTTGAGACTGGTAACACCCCTGCTTACCTTAATAGCTGCTTTTCCTATGTCAGCTGCAAAGTTTCTTTATCTTTCCAAGGAGGGTTTGCTTTGCTTCCCTTATCTGCTTCTGTTCTGCTTTGGGAGTCTTAAATGGCCCTGGCAGCTAATCTTCCTGTATTTCGGGTTCGGTTGTGGGTGATGTAAACTGTTGCTCGTGCCAGCGACTGGCCATTTGATCGACAGGATGGAGAGGATGCTGCAGCGCTCCAAATGCGAAAACTTCAGTCACAGCACCGCGTGCTGGGAGTCAGCCCACGAGGCTCAATCATGTGGGTCAAGGTGGCATCAGTGGGAATAAGGGGTACGAGCCAGCCTTCCCCCTACCTTGCCTGAGTCCTAGCAAGAGCCCATCTCTAGTGAGCTGGTGGAGAGGGACCTACAGGACTCCTTTAGCACCTCTCACGTTTTGACACTCTCTGGGCAGCACCGAAGCTTGGCTGTAGCTCCCTAAGCTAGTATGTGAGGTCTGAAAATCAGAGAGGGAGGTGATGCTATGCGGGAGAGCTGTGACCATGACCGCAGAAGAACAGGAGTTGAGGGCTAGTCGTGGGGTAGAATAAAGCCCGCCTTCCCTGCCAGGTCTCAGTATTTGTTTATTGCCTTTTTCATTTGGATTTTCTTCTTCTTTTTTTAAAGAACACACAAAAATGAGAGATGACTCTCACTTGCCCTAACTTGTTAAAAAAAAAAAAGAAAGACGACATTTTCTCATTGTTTTTTGTACCCATCTACTGCAGATTCAGGTCTCGCTAAACATTAAAATGTAAGCAGTCTCTCTGAAAACCACCCTTCTCAACATCTTTTTCAATCTAGACTTGTTGTAAGGCACTTTACTTGCATTAAACTTAAATTCATCAGCGTTGTATTCAAACCTGTTGCTTCTTCCTGTTATTTATTGGTAGTCATTATGACAAATAAGAAGGGAAGAGTGTTCTGTTCATTAAGGAAATGGCTCCCATATCATTTGTCTCTCTTGTCTCTTCTTTTAATTGTGCTTCCCTTCTAGGTGCATGTCATGCTTTGTGAGAGCTGTGCACTATTTTCTTGGTGGATTGAGATTTATGAGTCAGAGGGCAAATGATCAGAGGAGAAAGATTTATCCCAGTTACTGTTCAAAGGCTGCATTCTCTCTCTCTTTGCGTATACCCACAGGGGTCCAGGAGGAAGGTGTTTTTTCAGGCAGTTGAAAGAGAAATGGACTTCTCTGTCTTTTGGGTTGGGGTTTTTTTTTGGTGTCCCAGTCTTCTTGTTCTTCATAGGATAGATGTATTATTGATGACAAGCAAAGCCAGAGATTCTGTCCCTGTAAATATCAGACACATGAAGAGACCCAAGTTGAGAAATTCAGATGGACTGTGGGTGTCCTAACAGAGCTGTGCCTCGGAAAGGCAGGGAAGAAATCCCCTTCCAAAATGGGAATGAGAGTTTGAGCTGAAGCTCCATGGCTAAACAAAGTCCTGGTAGTAAAGAAGTCCTGCTTTGAGGACTGCCCAGTGCCTGTCCTTGACCACCCTTCTCTGCCTGACGTACGTCACGTGAATCTGGTACCATAATAAACTCTGAGCATTTGTTTTGCAGCTGTGCAAGGCTTCCAGGTCTGTCTTTGTAAGCATGCAGATCACCCCCAGTCCTTGACATGGACTACGGTACCCCCACCACACACAGAGGACAAACATATTTTTAAATCCGGATGGTGGTATACCTCTCCAACCACGTGAGTCTCAAATGTCCGTGCAGCACTCCTGTGGGTATACAAGGCTGTTCCCGGGTCTGTGCTTAGTTGCTTGGCTTACCGAAGTTGCTAGCCCAGTCTTCCTTGCAGGTTTTCAGAAGAAACTGTATATGGGCAGGGAGTTGTATATAGGAAAAGACACTAACTTAAGGATAGCCTTTATTCTGATAAGGAAGTGTTTAATAATGCACTATTTAGTTGTCTCCACCATGAGCGACTAAAAGCCTCTACCTACTAATATCAAACTGGGATGCCTTGCAATTCCTGTTGACATAATTTTTAGCCTGGTTTCCTAAGGAAAACTGGCTATCCTTTTCCAAAGGAAATTGCTGTATATCTCTCAGTCAGCCTTGCCGTTAAGTTCTTAAGCATAGCTGAACTTGATCAGTAGCTTAACAGAATGGTAGACATCTCAAAGGTGTTGTTGTGGTTTAACCCCAGCCAGCAACTAAGCACCACGCAGCCGCTCACTCGCTCCCCTCCCCCGCCAGTGGGATGGGGGAGAAAATCAGGAACAAGAAGTAGAACTCATGGGTTGAGATAAGAACGGTTTAATGGAACAGAAAAGAAGAAACTAATAATGATAACACTAATAAGATGACAACAGCAATAATAAAAGGATTGGAATGTACAAATGATGCGCAGTGCAATTGGTCACCACCCGCCCATCGACACCCAGCTAGTCCCCGAACAGTGATTCCCCCCCACCCCACTCCCCAGTTCCTATAGTAGATGGGACGTCGCATGGTGTGGAATACCCTGTTGGCCAGTTTGGGTCAGGTGCCCTGGCTGTGTCCTGTGCCAACTTCTTGTGCCCCTCCAGCTTTCTCGCTGGCTGGGCAGGAGAAGCTGAAAAATCCTTGACTATAGTCTAAACACTACTTAGCAACAACTGCAAACATCAGTGTGATCAAGGTTCTTTGCACACTGAACTCAAAACATAGCTACTAGGAAGACAGTTAACTCTATCCCAGCTGAAACCAGGACAGGTATTTAGTTCCTCTCTGCTTTGTGAAAACTGCTGGTAGGATAAGAAAGGGTCCCAGTGAAAGAATGGATAGGAGAGAGAGAAGCTGACTTCCCAGAGTTGCTGTCTGGCTGAGCAGTGCTAACATCCTCTCTGTGTAATCAGCACATCTGTAGCTGTGAAGGAGGCGCCATATGTGACCACACAAGCAGGCAGGGCGCTATTTGGAGGAAAAGCCCAAGGAGAGCAGAGCAGCAGGAGACACAGCAGATCAGAGAATGTGTTGCTGTGGGGAAGGTAGGAAAGATGTAAAGCACAAGTGCCTAAGAAACCAGTCACAGCTTGTGCTGCAGCTTTGAGTACTCGAAGTGCTGCTAATGAAAGGTACTCTTGTCACTACTGTTATGCTATAAATCGTGTCTAATCACCCTGGTGGAGGGGACCACATATCTTATTCGGGTTAATTCTATGCCATGACCCCCTGGCCTCTTGGCATGTGGTGACGCCCAGCGTGGTCTTTCTGTGCACATGCAGAGGTCGAGGGTTTCCTGATGTGAACTGGCTGTCCTGGCGTGTCACCTAATGGGCAGGAGCAGCTGGGTTTTCAGGCAGAATAGCCCTGGAAAGGGGCTGGTGGCCACCTGGCCTATTCCTCCAGCCTGCAGCTTGCCCTTGAAGGGCACTTGGGAGGAGGGGAATGCGGGCTCTGGAAGAGATTTATTGTCCTGGCAGTCTGTGCATGTCCTGTGGTCCATAAGTTGCTCACGCTGTTATTGAATTAAGGCTGTCATGGTGTATAATTGATTCCCAATGAGAAAGTGGGATAGTGGCTTTCTTAGTCTTGGCAGTCAGAGAGAGTGTGATGAGCTGAGCTAAGTGTCTTTGAATTGCTGAAGCCTTGAGTTCTTTAATTTGCATAAGCAAGAAGCATTAAGGCGGCACTCCAAAGGAAATTCCTATACAGTTTCATCTGCTTTTAAATGGCTGGCTGATGGCAATGAAGTTACGTGGTACGTTGTCCTGTGATGCTTTCCTAAAGGATGTGGTAAAACATTCTCCAGATCCAATCCAATCAAGGACAGATTTGGTTTGGTTTTGAGACCACAAAACCTGCAAGTAAGAGTTCAGGAATATTTTGAAGGGAATAACAACAATAGCAATCGTGCAATGACCCAAAATAATCTTAAGGCTGATGGATAAGAGCTTAATCTTTGTTAAGGTCCTGCGTTTCTTCTTAGTGTGAAGAGCTTTGAAGGAGGAGGAAAAAGGGATACTTAGCTCCAGTTAATTGAGTGTGACAATCAGATCTGGAGAGAAAACTGTGTTCCGTCTTGGGAAAACACTAGCCATTTATGCATCGAAAGATCAATTTGAGATTTGTTTTTTTGATGAAACCCAGGAGAGAATCTATGCTAAACATTCACCTGGGACACATTGGAAATCCCCATACCTGTTGCAGGTGTCATGCATCCAATGGATTGAGTTGTTGATTCCCCCAGGAATGCTCTGACTACCAGCTATGGGTTGCTTGGAGTCCCCTGTTTGCACCCCCTGCTCTGTGTATCTCTCTTTTGACCCTGTGCTTTCTGATGAAGGTTTTGTCTGGTTTGCCTCCCCATGCAGAATGATTTTTGGTAACTGCTGTATTTTGCTGGAGATTCCTTTGCCAGAAATTCTAAAGCCCAGCCTAGCAGTGCCTTTGCAGAGAGATAGCAAGGTGTAGGTAAGCTGCCGTGAACTGTCAACACTCCTTACCCCCCTAACTTGCTAATGGCTGTTCTTTTATCTGGTTTTTGCCTGTTAGGCTGCCAACTGGCAACTTCTGGAAACTCTCTTATGTAATAGAAAGGTCTCATTTGGAAATTATCACACTATCCATCTGAGTACTCAGCACATGCTGATGTCAGAGCCGCTGTGCCTGTAGTTTGCAGATTGGGACAATTATTTGTAGTTGTAATAATTTTTGGATCTGAATCTACTGAAGTGTTCTCAGCAAGACTGCTAAAGCTATCATGTGTTAGCTGGTTTCCACGTGAACTTTATAAATGGATCTAAACTTTATAAATTGACTCTGGTTGTTTTGAAACCAGGCCTGTAGTTTAACTTTGCTGTCAGTGCAGCACCAGTACTCTGGCAAAGAGCAATCTTGTATCTTCTTTTGGTGGAAAGGCCTTTATTCTGAGGTGTGGCAATTGACCCAGGAATGTGGGCTTTGGGTCCCCATTTGTGCCCAGGGCTTCCTTCTGTTATGTCTGTAGCTTTGATCTGTCTCTTCTTTCATGTGAGCTCTTGCAGTTCCTTGTCAGAGCAAATTTTCTCTCAGCTCAGCTGAGAAAGGGCTAGACCTGAAGTTGTGTTTCTTGTAAATGAGAGCTACTGAAGAGCATTTCTTGTAAAAAGGAAAACTCTCAGAAGCTTCTTTTGCTTCCTCTTAAATGATGTGCGCAAGCAGCATTTAGATCAGCGTGAGCATCTGTAGTTGGAGTTTCTAAGAAGAAGGTAACATTTCTCTTTCCAGTACTTGGAACCTCAAGACTGATTTTTGTCATGTAATTGTCACCAATAGTATCTGCTCCTGAATCAAAAAGATGCTTGTTATCCTTCCGGCTGCTTGTAGCAGTTACAATTAAGCCTGCCCTAATTCCAGACAGTATTACTCATGATAAAGTAATACTCAGATTCATTCTGAAGATGTTGAGAAAGTTGGATTCCTCTTCTGGCACTGTAGCTCCTTGTGAGAGTTTCTTCGCTTCCTAAATAGTTTTAAAGTTGCTTCTAATGTGATTACCTGCAATGCCTGCAGTACTTGAGTAAAAGAATGAGAGAGTGTAGTAGTGTAAATGGGGTGGGCCAAAATTGGTGTAAATTGGCATAAAACTCAGTTGACTTCTGTGGAGTTCTACTGATTTACTGCAGGTGAGCGTGTGGCTTGGTATTTCAAAGCGGTGCTCGTGCACTGAAACGTGCCTCTGTGTTGATTAATGTTAGAAATCTGCTAAACTTGGCAGAGTGTTTTTGCTGAATCATGAGCGATGCTGTTGAATGATGTGTTAGTCAAAGTGGCCTGGGCTAGATACAGCAAATTCCCGTCTGTGGAGTGCCCACTGGCTTTCACAAAAACTCTGTGAAGCTTGCAGACTTGGAATCAGTATGGCCTTTAACTGTTGACCTTTTTTCTCCACTGCTTTAATGCTGATTCTAATGTAGCCAAGGCACTTTCTGAGCACCTGAAGATGGTGTTGGCAAGCCATGAGCTGACACGTAGGTTTTCTTTGTGTTGCTTGGGCTTTGCGTGTTTGCTCATTGCATTAGTTCTCAGAAAAAAAAAAGTGCTTAGTGCTTTTCTGCTTTCTAATTCATTATGTCATATAAATAATTGTGTTATCCTGATACATCAGCTCTTCTGCTAGCAAAACTGTCTTAATTTCTTACAGAAGCTGCTGTTTGGTATCAACAGAATACAGGCTCCTTAGTTTTGTGCTGCAGCAGAATATCAGCCGTGTTGCTCTCTTTTTTCCAAACTCATTTTTTTCTGAATTGAGGTTAAACTCAGATTTGTCATCTTCTATATGTCATTCTTTTTGAAGCAGTGGTACAATAATGAGTGAAAATTTTATAATAGCAGAAACTGATTCAATCTATTTTACACAGATCGGTTTCCGCCCCGGTCGCCCGTGCCCCAGCATGGCTGTGTTATGGCCTACACAACTGTGGTTTGTGCTGTTTAACATGAATGACCTGGATGATGGGGCACAGCGCACCCTCAGCAAGTTTGTAGATGAACACCCCCCCGCCCCCAAAAGAGGGGCTGTGGTTGGTAGACCTGGTGGGTGTGTTGCCATCCAGAGGGACCTCCACAGGCTGGAGAACTGGGCTGACAGGAACCTCATGCAGTTCAGCAAGGGGAGGCACAAAGTCCTGCTCCGCGGCAGGGTAAAACCCCATGCCCCAGTATGTGCTGGGGGCTGACTGACTGGAAAGCAGCTTTGCTGAGAAGAAGCTTGGGGTCCTGGTGGACAACAACTTAGACCATGAGCCGGCAACGTGACCTTGCAGCAAGGGCGGCGGCCAACAGCATCCTGGGTGGCATTAGGAAGAGCGTCACCAGCAGGTCCATCTTCCGCTCTGCTCAGCACTGGTGAGGCCACATGTGGAGCGCTGGGTCCAGTTCTGGATTCCGCAGTGCAAGAGAGACAGGGGCATACTGGAAAGAGTCCAGCAAAGGATCATGAAGAAGATGACGAGACTGGAGCATCTGACATAGAAGGGGAGGCCAGGAGAGCTGGGACTGCTCAGCCTGGAGGTGAGAAGGCTTGGGGGAAGCTTATCAATGTAAATACCTGACGGAAGGGAGCACACAAGATGGGGTCAGGCTCTTTGCCGTAGTGCCCAGTGACAGGACAAGAGGCGGAGGGCAAAAATGGAAATTCAGGAAATACCATTCAAACATAAGAAGCAGCTCTTTTTTTTTTTTCTGAAATGGTTTTTGGGTTGGATTTTTTTTGGCTTTGGGTTTTTTTTTACTGGGAGGGGTAGCCAGACACTGGCAGAGGTTGTCCAGAGAAGTTGTGGAATCTCCATCCTTGGAGATATTCAGAACATGATGGGACAGAGTCCTGGGCAACCTGCTGTTGCTGACGCTGCTTTGAGCAAGGGGGTTGGAGTAGATGATCTCCAGAGGCCCCCTCCAGCCTCAGCATTTCTCTGTGATTCTGTAGTGGGAACAGCGAAGCTGAATTATCACCCTGTGAGTAAAATCCTAGCGTCTGATCCGCATTGCGGATCTGTTGTCTGCATTGCAGATTTTTGTTGCATTGTCTGCACACGTCTGCTGGGTGGAACTCCCTGTAACATCAGTATGAAGTAGAGGTCTGCAGTGCAGATTGACAGCTGGGATTTTTCTCTGGAGTGTTTCCCCATCTGTGTTTGAGACAAACCAGGATAACATATTTTAACTTTTTTTTCCTCTGTAAACGGAGTGTTTTGTGAGTTGAGTGTTCCATAGAGAGGTTTCTTAAAAGGCAAGCTTCATCTCCCAGTCCTGGAAAAAAAGCGGCGCTGAGTTCACAGCTCAGATGATAGGAAAGAAGAAACTCATGTGACGAGATACTAATACAGGTCCGCAAGTGTAATCTAAATTTGTCTGAAGGAGTTTCCTCTAAGGAGGGAGGGGAAGTGCAAATGACAGAGACAACTTCCATAGAGAAGCAGTGAAAACGTTTTTATCAGTTCATTGTGAGTTGGGTAATGGTCTTAGTGAGATTATCTGTAGCCTTAGAAAGCATTAGTTCATTTCCAGGGTCAGCCAAATGCTTTGATCTGTTTTGAATCGAAGCCTGGTCGCAGAGGTTGCTGCTTGTTGCTTCTGCAGAAGCATTTCTGGGGGTCCTGCTGAGCTTTCTCTAGGTCTTAAAAAATACTGCTTAAATGTTGATCTTTGCAGAGATACTGGACTAAGGTGGCATCTCTTTTTAACCAGTACTCTCTCCTAATGTTGATGTCAACAGAGAACTTGGCCTAAAATACTACCTGGGCAATTTTCTAGTGTATTTCCTCCAGCCCTGAGATAAGACAAAGTGATAGGAAAGCAAATAAGCCCATTCTCTCATTAATCTTTCAGTTGCTGAATTTGTGTGTCTATTGATGTGCAAAATGTGATTATACTTTTCCTTTGTCTTGTCAAAGGTGAAGTCATCTTAGTGACACTCCTCCTGTCCACAGACACTTTCTTGGGAACTACCTGTTCAATACTTTCAGTAGCTGGCTTCTAAACTTCTCTATTTTTGTTTGGTTTTGTTGGCCCAGGCATGGCCTCAGATGTGAGAGCAGATTCTCTGCCAGTTTTATCCCTGCAGTTTTATCAGAGTACCTGCCTTTAGCAGGGCTGTACCAGTATATGCCTAAGGCAACTAAGATGTCACAAGCTGAATGGCATTAGCTAATGGAGTGCAATTCAGATGGAGAGCAAGGTAATCAATCAACCAGTTCTCTGTTCTCTTCTGAGTGCCTTCATACTTCTGTGGGAATTTCAAGGACTCTGGTGATAGCAACAAAGCACCAAAAGCTAACTTGACTCAAAATTTCAGATGGGTAGCATGAACAGCGACCATCTGTGGTTTTGGGTTTTTTTTGAACAGGAGATATTTTCTGGAGAGGAGGTGAAAGAAACAGGTTTGCTATGTGACCACATTGAGATAAACACTGGCTTTGTTGAACTCCGAGACAAAATGCTGGCTTTTGAGGGCCAAGTATGCGCAATTTGTAGAGTAAGTCCCCATGGCTGTAGCTCTGGCTAGACAACTGCACCTGTGTTCATGCTGTTTGACATCCCCAGTACAGAAAGGCTGAGTGCTGCGAGGGATCCTTGCTATTCCACAGCACCTGACTACGGTCTGCCTAGTCTTGGAGAGCATTTGTGCCATACTTGACTTCTCTGTAACCATGCGGACCCCAGGGCCACCTCACTGTTCCCTTTGTAAGTGGCTCTGCCCCGTGTCCTCCTTGGCTGTTCTCTGGTGACCACGGAGGGATTGTTTTTCAGTGGGATGTTACTAGCAGGACAGGAAAGGCAGGAGGGGTTCAGCTGTTTTGTGAGGGACAGCCAGAGCTGCAGGTAAGAGAGCTGAGGTGACCTGCGGTGACCTCCTCGTGGCCATGGATAACCAGCTGGTTCACATGCAGGGGGGGTCTAGCTCCTGTGCCAGTTTTATGTTGTGTGTGGGATTTTGTGTGATTTTGTTTTTGTTGTTGTTTTTAGGTTTGGTTTTTTTTTGCGATTCTTACTGAACCAAGGCCTGTCACCCCAGGCTGTTTCTGGCAGAGTGACACCAGCATCCCTTGGCAGGACTGGATTTGCAGGACTGAGCTGTGGGTAAATGAGCTGGCAGAAAGCCTGGAGTAGTGCCAGGTCTGGGATGAGCTGCCCAGTCCAGGAGGAGAGAGAGGGTGGTGGTCATCATCCTCTGCCTGCACTAAACTCGCATTACCTTGTGGCCTTCCTCGCTTGGCACCAGCCTGTTCAGTGTCAGCACTGGAGCGTGCAGGTGTGTGAAACTACAGCCATCTGGCTTGTCCTCGACTTAGTGATGAAACTAACAGTTGCTTTCTGACAGAAGGCCATCCTTGGCTGGGCTGGGCATGTCCACGGGTTCCCTGTTGCGTAGCATCTACTGGAGGATAGTGTCCATTTGTGTGGCACTTAGCATTTTCCTGGGATGACTGCCATAAGCATTCCATTTATGCTAGTGTCGCTGATCAAGTCTACGATTTCTGCGTGTTTTAGGGCTTTTGTCTGTCCCAAACTTGTAAGCAGTCAAGACCCAGGTGTTAGTTTAGTCTTGTGAAGCCCAGTGGCAGTTACCTGATCAGCAACCTCCTTGCTTGGTGCCCGTGTTGAGATGACACCATGACTGGTCACGGTGAGGCATCGTTGCATCTAGTTTTCTGGGTCACACTGGCTATAGCATCGTGCTGACCTGGCCATGTAACTACAGTGGTTTGGGCTATGCCTCTTCTCCAGGTGTGCGTTGACTAGTGATGCTTCAGGTGGCTTGCGTCCAGAAGATGCATCCAAACTACATATGAGTGCCGACTGGAAAGTGCGTCAAAAGCCCACTATTTTCAAAGCGTTACTGCTTGTTGAACAAAGGCTGGTGCCTTGCTGCAGCCTAGGCAGTGTGGACATATGGCCAACTTAGCCTGCAAAGCGGCTTTGAGAAGATCGTCTCAATAGAACCAATGGAGAGTTGAGAGAGGATTGCTGAGTTCATTTTATACCCATTTCCTGAAATTTCTTCTTCTCAGCTTTTTCTTCTTGGTCATATATTCTTAAAATGAAACTCTTCTTTACGAAAAAGAAAGAAAAAAAATTCTGGCTCTATAGTTTCCAGGCAGCCTGGATTATAAAATGAAATAACCCAACTGTATATTTAGAAGCATGCAAGTAAATGTCTCGTAGCTGAAGTTAATATAAAGGTACAGCTAATTGGAAGTAGTATGTTAACACTGAGAATAACAGTGTATTTATTTCCCATTTCACAAGGTGGAAAACAGACTTCAGTTAAATGAAACTGCAATGAAAATCATAATTATTTTGTTGTATTTCTGAGGAAGAAAGTAAGCCTTGGAAATTTCTCAGGTGATTTTGGAACTTTCTTCTATTGTGGGTGTTCTTTCAACTTTAAAACATTTTCATCAGAATTTTTTGATGCCTGTAAAAATAGTAATAACATAGGAGACTAGCAATATTAGATAAACAATTGCCAATTAAATCAATCTCACTGTTAAAACACAATAGGAAAATGTACACTGCAAAGCAGCATGAAAAAATGCATAGAAAAATGGTAATGCATGATTTTCAGAATCACGTGCTTTGTGGTTTTTACATGCCTGTTTAGTGGTTTGTCATAGTCCTTACCAAACAGTCGTGTAAGGAACCAGCTTTGCCAAGGACCTTCCTTGCAACACTCTCCTTGGGATACCTAGTTTGTGACAGCAAAAATGGGAATGCCATGGAAAGGAAAATGAGGCATGAGAGTAGATGGATGGTTTTCTGTGTGTGTGCATGTGTAGGTAGGGAGAGCCCTGGCCCATTTCATGAATGTCAGGCCAGGATCCTGCTGAGAGATGCTGGTGGTCCTGCAGGATAACTCAGCCCCGGATTGTCTTCCTTCTTCAAGTGCTCTGTCTGTGAGAAGCCTGAAAAAGGTGGCCTATGTTGGAAAAGCAGGGCGTGTGGTACCAAGTACCTGCTTTTTTTTTACCCTGATAGGAGAGGAGGATTTGTGGCCTGTCACAGACTGCAAGTTTCCTCTCTAGTGTCAGCAAGTGGGAATTTTGCTCCTTCCAGGGCAATATGGTAGGTTGAGACCTATGAACACAGTGCAACAACTCGGCCAGGTGGGAAGCCTGAAACCATAGTGAGGGACAAAACTTAGCTGCTAGAAGAAGCATTAGAAACTGGCAGTGAAGTTTGTCATGAACAGGTCCAGTGAGGAACCCGCTATGTTGTGCTCATCTCTGAGGAGATGCAAAACCCACAGCTGAATACTAAGCAAAAAGGGGGAAAAAAGGAGGAGGAAGAAAAAACCAAGCAGTATCGTTTGGAGGAAAGCACGTATTTTTCACTCTCATGTAGAATCCAGGAAGTTGGTTTCAAAAGTTTTGTTGTTGTCATTACCTCTTTGATAGGAGTAGTTCATGCTGCTACAGGAGAATCACAATTAAAACTGATGACGGTGTGAGGGTAGCCTCCATGACAGGAGGCAGCGCATTCCCCTCTCTCTGTGTTGGCTTGCAGAGCCTCGCTCCTCACTGAGGGCGGCGGGCTGCCACGCTGCTCTGAACTTGGAGGCGGGTGATTTTGATGCTGAAGGTCATGCCCAGCTCCTCTTTCATGTGCCACAGGTCTGTGACTAGCTGATGAGTGTAGCTGCCCATTATGTATATGCAACGGGAGAGAAGAGGGCTGTTTTGCTGTGGCTCTACAAAAGCTGTGGACAAGAAGACCCAATGACAGAGGAGCGATAGCTCTGATAAGCCAGACCTCTACGCAGTGTCTAATGTTAGTGTTTATCTGGCCAGTGGGTAACTGGAAGTGTTGTCAAATGGCAGATAAAACCCTAAAAACATGCACTGTGACCATCCTTTTACCGTTCGTTGCAAGTAACCATGGGGCTAGGGATGCAAGAAGTCCGTTTTTGTTTCCCCGTTGTTCAGTTCAAGAGTGAAATCAGGAGTAACTTTAAGTGAGAGTCAAATGGACTCCAAGCCTGTAGATGAAACGAAATACAGGGATGGAGACTCTGACCTTGCCTATCCACAAAATAGCAGTGATTTAGAGATCAGCTTATGAACTTATGACTTGCATCTATTTAATTTCATTCAGTAACTGATGTGTGCAGCATTCCCTTTCTAGCACACCTGGGTGGAGGAAGATGTTATCATGCCAGTTCAGGCACTCATGCAGCAGCAAGTAGAATAGCTGTTGTTTTCTTCCTTCACTTCTTCTAGATGAACATCTGAAGTAAGGCAGAGGGGCATCTTTCCACACTGTCATTCTGTGAATTTCTCTTTCTTCAGCCTGTTTCCATTGTACTTTAATTTTGTGCAGAAGTGATGGCTTGCCCATGACACCTGGCTGATGGTTGTTCTCTCATTTGGCCCTTGTCATGGCAGAAGCAGGCGTACTGTGATTGCTTTACTCACCACGTTAGGCTATCAACCAGCATTTGTTGATCACTTGTGCGCTTGCAGATTTGAAGTTGTCATTCTTTCCATTTGCCACAGTTCTCTTTTCTTTTTTGTTTTTATTTTTTTTTGTTAAAGCTTCTGGCACAGGACACAGCCCTCACTATACTTCAAGTAATCCTCTCTGCACCCTTCCCAAAATTCATGGCTATTATTCAAGAAAGCAAAGAAGGGTTCAATGAACAACACTGAGACAGAAAGAATGAAGTCCTGTCAGTTTATATTAAATGGATGGCATTTTTTAAAATTCCTAATTAAATACCGCAACCTTTTCTCATTTCAATTGTTGGCAATAGTTTTGCTGTAGCCCAGTGTCAATTTACTGTTCTCAGGCAAGAGAGGAGCCCTGTTGGTGGGAGAATTGTGCGGGTGGTGTAACACATAGAGCTTCTAGCTCACCTTCCTGTTATTCAGATGCCAGAGTCTGTGATCAGTTGTATACAGCAAGTTGCCTATATTTGCGTTTCCCATTTTGGTGGCACTTGCAAGATACCTACTGCTATGTATTAGTCTTGTATTTTGCCACTAGTAAGAGATTGCTGCTGAGCTGATTCACCCTTGTGGAGAATGAAGTCATATATGTAAAAAGTAAATTATTTGGCATGTGCTTGACTTACTACCCTGACTTTTTATGATGTTGTGAGTCAAATTGAGAGTGTTTGTCCTCACCCAACTTTTGAGAAGCTGGCTTACAAAAGATGTCGTTAATAGGTGCGAACACAGTTTGATGCAGGCAGTACACAACTCCCAGCATCACAGGGCCTAGCTCCAATGCTGTGAAGGCCCGTTCCTCTGCAGGTTTGCACTGTGGAGGGGATTGAGAGACACGTCCTGCCGGTTCCTTCTTTTAGTCCCTTGAGCAGAATGGCATTGCGATAGGCTGGAAGAGAGAGGTGCTGGTTTGAGGGCACCTTGTCAAAAACCCCAGTCCTAAAGGTTAGTGAGGATTGACTGAAAAGATCTGATCTCTCATCCTTTGTATCCTCAGATGCACAAAATACAAATGGGCAGAAAATTGAAAAGGAACAGTCCTTGTGGAAGACTGGATGTTTTTTAAGAACAATAAACTGGGAATTCATCTGCCTGCTAAGTATTTTCTCTGTGCAATGGGAATGATGTTTTGTTGTTGTTTAAACTCTTACAAGGAACGTAGCTCTGTTGCTTTTTGGCTGGGGTGGGACTAACTCTCTGTTTGTTTCACAGCGGTCTGGATCTCGACACCACTGAAAGTGCTGTCAAGGAGTTAGAGGTAGGAGATGAAGCAGGTCCACGGGAGCTTAGCTGAATGTTAGGCTGAGCAAATCTTTTGTTTGTTATGGGACGGAGGACGTTTTGTCAAATGCAGCATTTCAAGTGCGAGTAATGGGGAACTTCTCTAGAGAGTACGAGGGTGAAAAAAATGACGTAAATGAAAAGTGTCATCAACAGGCAGCATGAGCGCGAGTAATGCTTTTATCAGAAATACTTCAAAGAAGCTACTGCCTGTTGAAATTGGACAAATGAAAACTCCTATTTGTGGAGCTCGTTGCACTCCGTGCCTTGCTGGTTCCTGTTCAGATTCGTTCTGCAGTAGCACTTTCCCGTGGTTTCGCTCTCAGCCCCAGACCTGACCACTGCTTTGAACTTCTCAGGCTTGACTAGCTGTCAGACCCTCCTAGTTTTTCAGGAGCTGTGGCAGTACTGGTGAGCTAGCTTGATAGCAGCTAATCTAATGCTCAATTGCATGTGCTTTCCTCATAGCTGTGGGAGCCAGGGGACGTTCTTTTAATGACGCCATTACTTTGTGGCCAAGCTTGGTGACAGCTGATGAGTTCTGTTGTTGTCATCTTCTTCCTGAGACAGAAGAAAGCCCCTGCCATTCCCGAGGAAATGAGACCAATATACTGCCTGCTTAAAAATGCTCCTGTTAGTTAAGTTTAAACAAATCTTCAGAGTACAGTAGTAGCATTGTAAATAGTATTGAAGAAAGTGTGCTGATCTTAACTGATACAGAAAATTATTGGTTCTTTTTTTTTTTTCTTTTTCACTTTTGAAAATACTGAAAGGTATTCCTAGAAAAAGTTTCCCCTTTATAAAGCAGGAGTTTGTTGGAGCTGAATTACAGTTCCTTTGTAACTGAATTGGGTCAATATTCCGAAAAAGGGGAATATGTTTATTTTTGAAACAGGTCAATACTGCATGTGTTGTGCTGGCAAGGAGGAGGCTTCTTAAATGTAGAACTTCTTAAATTTAAAAGCACACCTCCACTCTCCATAGTAATGCTTCCATGTTAATTCAGGGTTAAGATATTAATTCACTTCAGTTTCTGTGAATCTGTTAGGGCAGCATGCTCTGAGGTGATGGGAGGGAGCAGGGGGAAGAAGGGGAAGAGGAAAAGCAAAATATCTGGAACCTGCTCTTCCATGACTCCTGCAAACTGCAATGTTATTTTTTTCCCAAGCCTGAAAACTGTACTTGACAGTGGAATTGTGGCTATCTTGTTAATATTCTTCCTTCCTTTCTTATTTTGGCCTCTCCAGGAAGCAATTCGAGTAATCCTCGGAAATCTTGATGATTTACATCCATTTTCTACAGACCACTTCACTATCTTTCTGTGTACCCTTTCTTTCCTACTTGTAAAAGAAAAGATCCAATGACTTGTATCTGTTGGGCATTGCTTAATTTGACATTCCTGCCTAGTAGTGCGCAGATCTTTAGCTGGAGTACGAGTCCTTTGAGCTTTGCAGTTTTACACTAGCTGAAGATCCTCCTCAGTTGTTGCCTTCACCAGAGAACTGATGTACGTAAAAAGAATGTTTTGCAGTGTTTTCAGATGGCCACCCCTGCGTTCCAAATCTGATTTAGCCAGAGAAAACAAACGTGTATATGTAAAGTCCCAGGAAGCCCACGTAATGCGATTGCAAGGAAAGCTAGTGCGTTGTTTCAAAAGGTTAATAAAACGTAAAGCGCTCCTTACAGGCGCAGCAGTGTTGGCCCACTAGTAGAGAAGACCGCAGTAGTTTTCTTGTAAGGTACATTAGGATTAAACATTGTAGTTGCTGTAGTGTAAAGGGTTAAGAAGAAGTTACTCTCCTGAGGCTGTTGTTGCAGAGAAAAGTAAGTTAGTTGAAGGAGAAGCCTTTTCAGTCCTAAGGTGTGTCAGTTTGTGAATCGGATCAGGCCCTTTGGCATCATCACCTCCCGTGATTCCGAGTGCCCAGGAGTAATGAACACCCACGTGTTTCCGCCTCCAAGGCATTCCCTTCCAGTCTCGGCAGACTGCGTTATTGCCACCCCTGGTCCTAGCAGGCAAGAACGAGGTCATCCTCTTTCCCTGTCAGAAGCTGGTATGTATGAGAGCAACTTATTCCTCTTACTGCCAGGAAGAGAAAGTAGCCCAGAGCATTGTCAGAGAGGAGGCACCCAAACAAACGAAGCCTCGTTGTTGGTTTGCTTCGCTAAAGCGCAGCCAGTTTTGCCTGCGTGCTTGAGGAGGGTTTGATTCCCGAGCTTGTATTTCTAGAACTGGGAAGTCCATCCACCTGCTCAGCCAGCACCGGGCCCTGCGGAGAACTGCAAGCTCAGAGGCCTGGCGTGATGAGTTGTCCTGCAATCTGTGTGTCGGGCTCCTCGCTGTAGCATACCTCTTAGTTAATCACCAGCTGTGGGAGTCCTTGAAGCCAAACTCAAACGAACAATTTCATCCCTTAAAGGAACTGATTGCGTCAGCGTTTCATCTAGGCAAATCTTGGGCTCCATCTCTGGTCCTCAGGATGTTAGTTTCTGCTAGCAAATGGAGTAAAAGTATTCATGTTACCTGTTTCTTCCTGAGATCAGAGGCACGTAAGGAGACTGCTGCCTGGCGTCACCCATTCTTGCACGCATGAGCTCCTAGGTGTGCGAACTGCACCCCCAGGAAGGAACGTCTGTAACTGTGGCGTTTGTCATGTCAATTATCTTTTGTCCTCCCATTTTGAACTGTGAAGTGAATGTAATGACGCTACTCCTGTGAATCCTAGTCCTTTTCAGTTTTTTAAAAAATTACTTTTTAGTTAGGAAAGCTGATGAGGTTTTATTCACAGGGTTGGGAGCGCCTGGCATGTTGTTTCTTGCGGGAAGATGTCAGGACTGAAGCCAGATACAGTTAAGGAAACACAATACTATTAATGCAAGCAACTGATGGGAGAGTGTCACCTGGGTGAGTGTTTCTTGTAATGTGTTACTAGCGCTTTTTCACCAAGTTCATACGGACAGATTGTAGGTGCTCCCTTCTGCATATACGTTCAGTGTGGTATGACTTTTGAAGCTTTACAAGAGGACTCCTGCTCCTTTGAAATGTTAGTGCTATGTTCTTAAGTCTTATTGTTGTTCTCAGATGTCAGTAAATGGGAGAGAGTATCGAAGATGAGATTCAAACATGAGAATGTCCACCTCGTGCCTTATCCCTACATTTGCACGATGTATCTAGAACTCGGCTCTATTTCAGCACGGCGTATCTTGTGGTAATTCACTATGGTTATGTTTGGATAATGTCTGGAAACATCTATGATCTATGTCTTGCTTTTCTCTTTCCCTTCCTCCACTGTGTCTTTGAATGAGAGGGAGCAAAACTGCGTGCGGTATGGCTGTACCATGGATTTGAAATAGAGCATAGCAATGTGTTCTCTTTTGTCCTGTATTGCTTTTTTTGAAAATGTCTGGAATTTCTCTTTGCCTTTTCACCCACTGCTGACTCTTCAGCTAGTATTTTTATGAAGCAATGCCCAGTGGCTCCCAGCCTTCATTCTTGAATGTCGGTAACTAGGCTGGAGCCAGCACATATATATATGGAACATGTGTTTTTCTTCCTTATGCTTGACTACATTTGTTGACGTTGAATTTCACGCTCTTTGTTTCTGTTTTCCTAAAGAAAGAATGCATTTGTTTTTCTAAATAATGATAGTAATAATGGTAATAATGTCTTTTGTATAATTAGCAAATGTTGTCACCTCCCTAGTGTCTCATTTTCCAGGTTTTCTATGAATTCCCTGAAGAGCCTCAGGCCCCAGCTGAGACCTCTGTGGGACTCTGCATTGAACCTCCTCTGTTGTGAAAACTGAGGTTTTTTTCTTACTGTTTCCTGTTCTGATGATTGGTCCCTGGGAAAGGCTGCAGCTGGTCTGTCTTGTGAGCACTTAGTAGATATTCTGGTCTCCCTTATCAAATGGACAAGTAGTCCAAAGCAATTGTCCCCATCCCACTGGCTTGTGTTATTCACAGCCAGGAATTCTGAAAGAGCTGTATTTGCAGTTCTTCGGTTTCAAGATATCATATGCAAGTCCAGCATTGTTTCTAAGTCATTTATCTTGTTCTCAGGACGTGTGGTGCAATGCAAAAAAGTACTATAAAGTTGGTTAAAGAAAGTCCAGTCACCAAATATTCACCAGATTTTACAATACCTCTGTTACAGGTAAAGAAGTAAACAAGGGCAGTGATGAGCTTTTAAGTTGCGTGTGTGGTTCTCTTTTGTGTGTTGTTTTTTTTTTAAAAAAAAGTGATATTCCAAGTAGTCTGGAGAAGCAGAAGATATATCTAGGCAATGCTGTAGTTGTCCTGTTTCTGGGTGTCAGTCAGGCAGTGTCAGGTGGGAGTGAATTCTCACCTAGAACCATCCAAGTTGAGGGAAACCTTCCTGTCAATTCCAGCGGACTTTGAATGAAGTCCTGCCTGAGGACGTGAGAGCCATGCTGGCTTCAGTTAAATGTGTTTTCGCCAAGTCTGAGCTGAGCTGTCAAATGGTTTCTTCGCTGTGAGAGTCTGTATGAGGTCAATAGTGCTGAATAATGAAGTAGTTTCCTAAGTGCTGCATGTGTCGAAAACAACCAAGTTAAGCTTCTTTGGAAAGTAGTTGTTTAGTGAGATCTCAGGGTGGGTTTGTTTTCAATACAGGTAAGTGTCTGAAGATGGAGTGAATTAGTGAAGGTGTCCTGTCCAAATTCCCCCCGAGGAAATCCCGCTCTCTCTGCTAGCATTACGTTCCTGCTAATGATGTTCCTAGGCCCTCCTCTAAAAATGGAGCCAATAGGATGTCCTGGGAAGCAGTAGTTCTTCTTTAAAACTGTTGAGCATAATTCTCTGGATGGCCTCTCAGTGCTTACCTTCTGTTTGAATAAGGCAGCTAATCTTTTATTCCTGAGTCATTTTTTGGTTTTTGTTGTATAAGCCTGGACAATGTTGCGAAACACAGATGTATATTAAGTCTGACTTTTGTTCTAAAATAGAAAAGTCAAAATCAAATTTTATCAATACCAAGTTTGCAATGTTTTGAAGGTCAAGAGAAGAAAAGAAGTGTCAGATAGTGCTGCAGTGGAAGAAATGGTGAAGAGGAGAAGAGTGGAAGTCGGAGCGGAGGCCTCATGCCCACAGTCGGGTGTGGGCAGGTCAGTTGACTACAAAATAGTCTTCTGGGGCACATATCGATGTTTTTGATGTCTCTTGCACCTTCCTCGTATTTCATTCCTGTGTAACCCTTTGGCCCATTTGTCGTCTTCCTTCTCTTCCCTAGGTGACAGAATCTAAGCAGCATTGCCCACGTTTGGGGAAAAGTTGTCCTGTGCTTTCAGGTTCCCATGCCGTTAACTAAAGCTCTTCCCCTCTCACTCCTTTGTGTTAACGTTACCTGCAGAATCACAGCGGGATGAGAACTGGGTGGCTCAACAAAGCGGTGCACTGGCTTGCACACCTGAGGCAGGGATGACAAGGGAGGAACTGGGAAGAGTTTTCTAGCTGCCTCCCAGCCTGCTCCTCTGAGTCGGCTGATGACTGCTGCCTCTCGGCTTGAGGCAGAGATCTCTCTCTGTGGCTTTCACAGAACCGTTGAGGTTTTCGGGACCTTTGATATCATCGAGTCCAAGCCCTCCTGCTCAAGCAGGGTCACCCAGAGCAGGTTGCCCAGGACGTGTCCCCTCAGGTTTTGAGTGGACTCCAAGGGTGGAGACACCACAACTTCTGTGGGCAACCGGTTGCAGTGCTCGACCACAGTTGCAGTCAGAAAGTTTTTCTTGTGTTCAGCTTTAATTTCATGTTTTGCAGTTTGTGCCCTTTGCCTCTTGTCCTGCCAGAAGGCGCTGCTGAGAAGAGCCCGGTTCCCTCTTCTTCATTCCCTCCCATCAGATGTACATGGATAAGAGCTCCCTGAGCCTTCTCCAGGCTGAAGGGTCCCAGCTCTCCCAGCCTCTCCGCATATGAAAAGTGCTCCAGTCCCTTCGTCACCTTTGTGGCCCTTTGCTGGGCTCGCCCCAGTGAGTCCCAGTCTTGTCCTGGGGAGCCCAGTCTGGACAGAGCACACAGACTGGCCCCAGCAGCCCTGAGCAGAGGGGAAATGATCCCCCCAGGCCTTGCTTTCTCATTCAGTGCTGTCTGTAGGTACATGCATAAATTTGCATGTCTGAGCAGCCTCTCAGGCTGTTGTTGCTGGAAGGGTCTTTCATTCCGTCTAGCTGGCGCTCTAGGCTTTCACCTGTCTCCTGCCTTGCTGCTCTTTCTTCTTGAGCTCTTGGGGTATTTCTCACGGAATGTTAAGTGGTTAAAACGTAACACAAGACATGGTTATTCAAATGCATTTGTCTCTTGTTTCTCTGTGCAGCCTGATGAATATCATGGCACTAAATGACTCATTGTTATTCCTTGTATTGCAGATAACTAATTCTTGTTCCTCAGATGCAGCTGTCCTAGGCGGGTAGTATGTTTCACCGGAACTGTTGACCCAGGTGGAAAAAACAGTCTTCTCGGTTCTAGCTAGCAGCCAGGATAAACTACTGTGTAGCAGGGTTTTTTTCTGAATCTACCCATTGATCCAATAAGATATTCTTTTTCCCTACCGTATTTGTGCCTCCTGTTATCCTCAGGATGCTAGAGCTTCAGCTCTACTGTTAGAAAGAAAAAGAGAGAAAACATGATGCTGCTAGTGGGCTTTGCTTCTCAGGAGGGTGAACGAGCCTGTGAAGGGTTTTCCTTCTGCACACTTTTGAGCCTGACACCTCTCATGCAGGAAGTTTCTCTGTTCTGGAGAGTTTTTGCTCAAAGCAGAGCTGGCTTCTCCCCAGGCACTAAGTTTTCCAAGCGGGAAGGCTCTAGGGGTGCATGGCTTTAAGTAGCTGCCTGGATCCGCATCATAGCTTGTGATTTCACAATGGTCCCTATTGTGTCTCTGGAGTTGGTGCACACTGGGTGCCACTTAGCTCCTCCCGTGAGGGCTACTCCATCAGTCCCTGGGGAATCGGGCCCCCTGACTGACCTGGAGGTTCAGTTGTCCCCAAAACCCAGTGACTGACGTGAGGATGAACCCAAACGGGGGTTACAAAATGACACTTCTGGAAGAGTTACAGGTAGCACGGCCGGGGCTCAAAAGTGCAGTTTTGTGGGTTGGGGTTGGTTTTTTTCCAGTTTGGAAATCACTTTTTTAGACAGGAACCTCAAGAACAAAGCAGGAGGTGGGTTTTTTTGGTCTGAAACACTCATCCCTCTCCTGCTGTATTAAAGACGTCCAGACTCTCGTGGTATACAGTAGAGGTGATGTTATGGGCTGTTTTATTTGCGTATGGGAAGGAAAACCTCCTACAAGTCCGTGGTTTTAGGGCTGTGCCTGAAGGAGGAGGAGGCGGCACGTAGAGGCGTGATGGCTCGTGGACTCGCGTGGACGCAGGGGTGGGTGATGGCTGGGAGGACGTAAGGGAGCTCTCCACCCCCAGCCCCAACTTTTCCCTTCTTGTCGTTGCTAAACAGAGACATGACGAGGAGGCAGTGATTGACCGGGGAAGAAGGAGCAACACTGTCAGTGTTCACTATGAGGAGGAGGAGTTGGAAGGTGAGTCTCTGCTGAGATCCTGGTAGAGGAGCCACCAGCCCAGCGCGTTTTCCCATTGCACAAAGTCTCTCCTGTGTGCCTTGTCGGGTGTCACATCATGTGCAGCAAAACGTGCCGCGCTTCTCAATGAAGCAGCACAGTTATTGTCACGTTTTTTACTATTACGGCTTTTTAAACGGAGGGAAAAAGCCCCCCGGGAGGCCACGGTGTGAGTTGTAGCCACAGGGCTCGATAATTCACGGCTTTTTTTCTCGCAGAGGCTGCTCCTGGCTTGGAGAGGTCAGGAGAATCATTTCAGGGCTGCAGACGCGGGGCTGTGATTTTCTTTTTTTGTTCTGGTGTTCATTACGATGGGACTGATTTGATCGTCTCTTGTCGCCTCGTGCCATACAGAGATTTTGAAAATAATTAGCTTGTGTTGCTGCTTAATGAGCAAGTCTGAGTGTTGTCCAGCCGAAGCTGGAATTTGAGAAGAGGTCCAATACTTTGGGGGCACTTTTAGATGACCCAGAGCCAACACTTGTTGTTGCTGTGTTGTTGCAAAGCTCGAGTAAAATAGGCTTGGAAAAAAGGAGGTCCAGTGAAAATAACATTCAGGGAAGCTGGCGTTGCTCCTGGGATATATAACTGTGGCTTAGCAAGGCACCGGCCACCTCAACCATTGCCGCAATGCCGAGAGTGCTGCAAAAACCGCTGCTTTTTCGCAGGCCACCGGACCCTGTACGTGGGCGCGCGGATGCCACTGGTTAGGCAGAGCCACTGGCATCACCGACGCCACAGCCAGAAGCATCGGGAAGGGGAACGGGAGAAGGACTCTGCCCCGATGGAGCAGGGCTACCACTGTAAGTCCCACCGCGGCATTCGCTAAACTCCTGGGGGCAACGTGGGCGCTGGGGCCTTCTGCAAGCAGGTCCCCGTGGCTAGTTTGAGTGAGTTGCTGTTCTTCCGAGGGAAAGTGGCCTTATTGAGCAACACCCTCTTTTCCCCAAGTTTTCTTTTTTTTGTTGTTTTTTTTTGTTTGTGTTTTTTTTAATGCAGTTAAATGCATAATGGATTTAGGCTCGTCTTCCTTAGAGGGATCCTGGCTTTAAAAATGGCAATGCGGGGAAGGAAAGCAGCCCATCTTCATGCAGAGGTGGACTAGATGCTTCTCCTTCTCCACGGCTCTGTGCAAGCCCAGACAGACGCAGAAGAGAGGGGCCAGCCCAGTGTTTATGGCTGCACTGGTGCTGATGGCCACTTTGCACGTGAGCGTGACGAGCTGTGTTCAGGCGCGGTAACGGGATGGGTCTTTGCCTTCTGCCCCCAGGCTCCCCGTCCCAGCGGGTGCAGTTCATTCTCAGGAGCAAGGAGGACGAGCAGCACCTCCCTCACCACTTGTTCTCCGAGCTGGATGAGATCTGTGTAAAAGAGGGCCGAGATGGCGAGTGGAAGGAAACGGCAAGGTAAATCCCTGCTGCTTGGCTGCGGTGGGAGAGGAGTCCCTGCACCGGCAGCGCCCGTGGGCTCTGCTTTCTCCTCTCCAGGATGCGAAGCTTTTGCAGCTGCAGGTGGCGGCACGAGGAGCCTTCTCCTCTTGCCACCCCGTGGCTCTGTCAAAGGGGTTGCAGAGCTGGGGCTGTTTTCTTGCAATGGGGCTGATCGCACCCGATGTCCGCAGGTGGCTGAAGTTTGAGGAGGACGTGGAAGATGGCGGCGAGCGCTGGAGCAAGCCCTACGTTGGCACGCTGTCCTTGCACAGCCTCTCCGAGCTGAGGAGCTGCATCAGCAACGGGTCGGTGCTGCTGGACATTTGTGCCAACAGCATCGAAGAGATTGCAGGTACCATGGGCGCTGCATCCCTCCGGGAACGGCCGAGCTCAGCTCGCCACGGTGCTCTTCACTCCCAAATCAAACCCTGCCCCAATGGCACGTCCTTTTCCAGAAGTGCCACTGTGTTTTTCTCATGAGCTGTTTTTGGATGTAGACTGGGCATGCAACAGTCGCACCGTTTTTTTATTCCAATGCGGGGTCCTTTTGAAAGCAGTTTGTGGGGTTGGAGAAGCCACTAGAGAATATTCTGCAGCCAAAAAGGAGCGTGTGTCAGGGCTTAGCAGGCTGCTCTTAGAAATACAGAGTCTGCGTAAGAGCTGAACCTCCTTAAAGGAACTATTTCTTACAAGCTGTTTCCTCGCATTCTTTTTTTTGCTTTTGCCTTAAGATCCAGCATGTAAGAGTTTTAAGGCAGAGTTTATCTGGCGATGACCAAGCAGTGTATTTCTGTGGGGAAGATACTTGAAGTTAATTGCAAAAGCCGCTTTGGAGAAGTTATCTTTGACTGGCGGCAGGTCTCCATTCAGCCCTTTCAAGGGCTGGAGAAGTCGGAGCCGTTCTTAGCACGTTTCTCCCTGGGCTCGGCAAATTGCACTCGATCAGCACGGGAAGCTCTGGGAACGTCTGTGCTATAGATCGCTTATAATTTGGGTGAACGTGTAGAGTCAGAAAGGCCAGGTCGGGCAAGAAAATTGCGTCATTTAGAATGGGAAATATTTATCTTAGCGGAATGATGAATAAGCACTTGGATGCCATGTTTCTTAGCAGAAGAAAATTCTCGTTTTGGCTGCAAAGGCTGAACATTATTAAAAGGCCTTGCTATGCAAGGCTGAGCCGGCATTAGGGTGCAGCCTGTGTGGCACAGCCTTCCCTGGGGGCTTTGGGGGTCGGGACTTGTTGGGGTTTCTGCTCTGATGGCTTTGTTTCCCTTTGCCATCCTCAGATACGATCCTGGCCCAGCAAGAACAGTCCACGGAGTTTGACGAGCACGTGCGGGCGCAAGTTCGAGAAGTCCTTTTGAGGAAGCACCACCATCAGAACGAGAAGACAACCAACCTTCTGCCCGCTGTCTGCTCGTTTGCTGATGTGAGCAAGAGGCAGTCAGACCTGCACCTCCTCTACAAGCCAGGTGAGGCTTTCTGCAGGGCTGTGGCCCCATTAGACTTGTCCGGGCAAAGGAGAAGCGTCCCAGTTGCTCCTCGTCCATCTTTCTGAGTGTCTTTCTTTTTCCTACCAGCCCAAACAATCACCTCTTGTCCTTCTCCCACCGCTGCAGAAGCTAAAGATGGGGTGAACCCTGAGAGCAGAGCAACGGATTTAAGCAAGGTGAGACACTCGTAGCTTTCTCACGCCTTTAGGGCCAGATTTGCTCTTGCAAACTTGGCTGGAGAGTGTGCTGCAGAGCGCTGTGGGCTTTGCTTTTGGGGTAATTGCCTGAAAATCGCTTGTCGTGCCCAGGCGCAGCTGCACTTCATGAAGAAAATTCCCACCGGGGCTGAAGCATCCAACGTGCTCGTAGGAGAGCTGGATTTCCTTCACCAGCCCATCATGGCATTTGTCCGCCTGAGCCCGGCTGTCCTCCTCTCGGGCATGACGGAAGTTCCCATCCCAACAAGGTGCGAATGAGAAGCGCAAATTTTTTCCGTAAAAAAGACACCCAACCAAAGATCGAGTTGCAGGCATCAGTTTGGTGTCCCAAGGGAACAAGGCGAGTGGGAGGGGGAGCAAGCACGTTTCCCCCACCCACATCTCCTCGCCTTCGTTTCTCCATTCCCTGCTGTAGCTTTTAAACCCATCGGCCAATTGTAATGAAAGTTGGCCCCCAAATGAAATTTGCCGTCGGTTTTGAAGAATTTCAAATTCATCACGGCGTCGCTGAGCCTACGTGTCCCGTCTTGAGCCACGCTCCGGGCTGGGAGCTGCCAGGGCTTTCCTTGGGTGCTCTTGGAGCAAGGACACCTTCTTCTCTCTCTCATTTTGTTTTTCTTGCCCAGGTTCCTGTTTGTTTTGCTTGGACCAGAAGGAAAAGCCCATCAGTACCATGAGATCGGCAGGTCCATGGCCACTATCATGACAGATGAGGTGCGACAAGATGAGATAGCTCCCGGTCATTTTTGCCTTTCTTCAGCTCTCCCTGTCTCTGAAGTAGTGAGGAAGAGGATTTGCTGTCCCAGCTGCCCGCAGCTCTCCAAATAGCCCAGCCCTCTTTCTCACCCCGAAGCGAACACGCAGATTTGCATCACCCCACATCCTGGAGGCTGAAATCCCACCCGGGGTGCATCCTGCACCTCATCCTTCTCGCCGGGGTCCCCAGCACGCTGTCCCCAGTGGTGGCATTGCCAGGGCCAGTCAAACTTCTCTTGCTCTTTAAACAGAAGGGTATGGTGTGCCATGGGGGACGGGGGCCTCGTGGGGGAGATGATTACAAATGCCCTGATGCACAGATTTTTCCTTTTGGGGGAATATTTCCTGCCCTTTCCAGCAGGAAATTTTGGGGAAAAAGCCTTGCGTTTAGCCAAGAGCTTATTGCACTGGTTAGGACCTCCGAGCTGGGTTGTCCTCTCACCAGGTTGTCTTCCATTGGCAGGTTTTCCGTGACGTTGCCTATAAAGCCAAGAACGGGGCTGACCTCGTGGCTGGCATCGACGAGTTTCTGGATCAGGTCACGGTCTTGCCGCCAGGAGAGTGGGATCCATCGATCCGAATCGAGCCCCCGAAAAACGTCCCTTCGCAGGTGGGAGGCGCGAGGGGGACGGGCGGGACGGCTGGGGATGCTGTTCAGGGGCCCAAATTCACAAGGTCCCACTCTGACACAGTCACAGAGCCAGACCAGAAGCAAAACAAGCCAGCGGTTACAAGTCCATAGCTTTATCTTACTTCCATTTTAACAGGAAAAAAGGAAGATGCCAGGAGCTCTTGACGACAGTGCTTCTGACAGCACGCTGGAGAAACACAGTGGCCCTGAACTGCAGCGGACGGGAAGGTGGGAGCTTTAATAGTTTGGGTTTTTTTCTGTTTGCTTCTCAAATCTGAGCATGCACCCTCCCTTCTAGCAGGTCTTTGGGGTTAGCTGGTTCAACGAAGGGGCTCCGCATTGCCAGCTTGGTCCCCTGGGCTGGGCAGGGGGGAGATCTGGGCAGCTGGGCTCAGCCCCAGCCATCACCATTGCACGCAGGTTTCCTTGATTTGGGAGGAAGGAGAGTGCTTCTTTTTAGCCACGAAAGTGACTCCGTGCTTCTGATTGCCCTTCTGCAGCAAAGCAAAGTCACCGTGTTCCTCCAAGAGAACAGACTCTCTTCTTTTTCCTTCCTGCAGGCTCTTTGGAGGTTTGACCCTGGACGTGAAGCGGAAAGCCCCGTGGTTCTGGAGCGACTTCCGGGATGGTCTGAGCCTGCAGTGCCTGGCGTCCTTCCTCTTCCTCTACTGTGCCTGCATGTCCCCTGTCGTCACCTTTGGGGGACTGCTGGGGGAGGCGACCAATGGCCAGATAGTGAGCACCTCTCTCTGTTGGGGGGCATGGGGGAGGATAAAAGTCAGGCCAAAGTCCTCGCTGCAGTGAATCGGCTTTGTTTTTTGTTTCTCCCTAACGATTTATTTACTCACGGCTGCCTCTCTTCCCCGGACAGAGTGCCATGGAGTCGCTGCTGGGCGCGTCCATGGCCGGCGTGGTGTATTGCCTCTTTGCCGGCCAACCTCTCACCATCCTCGGCAGCACCGGACCCGTCCTCGTGTTTGAGAAGATCCTCTACAAATTCTGCAAGTAAGGCTGGCTGCCGCAGCTGGGTGCTGCGAGAGCCTTCAGAAGGGGGCAGTGATGGAGAAAAGATGCTTTGCTTTGCTTTTCTGTTTCTTAGGGGTAGTTGCTAGATTTTAGTGACAGTCCTTTTGTTGCTATGGCTTTGATGGGAGATAAACCACCCTTATTGCCATAAGGTTTATCATTAAGCCCCAGCTTGCTGGCAGCAGGTGACTGGGTGCAAACCCAGCTGGTTTCAGTGTCAGGGCATCAGGGTGATGTGGGAGAACACCACCTGGCCCAAGAGGGACCTGACCTCAAGCAGCCTCCAAGGTGTTAACACAAGATCCTTGTTCAACAGTGGTAACTAAATAATTGGCCTCTCCTCCTGTGGGTCTACACCCTGCACCACAGCCCCGAGGCTCTCTGTAGTAGTACATGGAAACTGCATTTCCCATCCGCAGCCTTGACACGCTCCAGAATTGCTCCCTGTTTTCCCCGAAGGCAGGCATGTCTCAGGGCCTCTTGCTGGCCTTTGCAGCCTTTGTTTCATTTTGCTTTCCCAGGGAGTACACGCTCTCCTATCTGTCTCTGCGGGCGTGCATTGGGCTGTGGACCGCCTTCTTGTGCATAGTGCTGGTGGCCACCGATGCCAGCTGTTTGGTGTGCTACGTCACCCGCTTCACGGAAGAAGCCTTTGCCTCCCTCATCTGCATCATCTTCATCTACGAGGCTCTGGAGAAGCTGAGTCACCTGCGAGACACCTACCCTGTGCACATGCACAGCAAGTTGGACTTCCTCACCAGCTACTAGTGGGTTTTTTTCCCCCTGAGAAAGCTGCTGCCCCTTGGCAGGAGCTGCGGGCTGCACCTCCATCGCCTTTCCCTTACCCCTGTCTTGGCTTCTCTCCTCCCAGCTGTAAGTGTGAGGCACCGACCCATCCCAGCAACGAAACGCTGCGTTTCTGGGCGAGCAACGGGATCAACGTGTCTGGCATCGCCTGGGAAAACCTCACGGTGACCGTAAGTGCCCCGAGCCACTGCTTCCTCGCGCCGCGGCCACGGGGTCCAGGGGCATTTGCATGGTGCAAAAGTCAGAGCCCTTCAGGGAATGATGGGCTTCAAACTGTGCTAGTGCTGCTCGGAAAAGTCCTTGCTTAAATCTAGCGTGTGGTTTGTTAAAACCGCTTGGTCCTCGGGAGGAGAGTCCACCTTGTCCCAGTCTACCTGGTCCCCAACGTTGTGGGTAGGTAGCAAGTGTCCCCCTCAAGCCTGTTGCCGGACAGTATTTCTGACTGGGAGGAAGGTTAAGTAGTGGGTGGTTTGATTATTGTAGAAGTTGTGGGTAGGACTTAAGTTCATGCTTGAAAGGTAGTAATTGGCCTCCTTAATGGGTTCCTAGTAACTCTGGGCCTTGCTTTCTCGTTCAGTGCTGTCTGTAGGTACATGCATAAATTTGCATGTCTGAGCAGCCTCTCAGGCTGTTGTTGCTGGAAGCAGAGCCCGGGCCTAGGGCGGCAGGCTCTTATGGTGGCCTTCATCCCCTCTTGGCCAGGTTCTGCGAGCCCTCCCCTGGGAAGGGACGATTTGTCTCTTCTCCTCCTTTCCTACCATGGTTGTCTTTAGCCCTCCTTCCCTCTTCCCTCTCTCTCTCTCCCCAAGAGTTTCCAGTGTTTCCTTCCCCTCTGGTGTCTTCTTTAGCCACGATTGCTCGAATGGCAGGCAGAGGATGTGCCGAGGGTGCGTGGTATGGTGTCCCCTCACATCTCGTTTCTCCGCTCTATAGTTCGATGTGTCACTTGTTCAGCTGCTGCTGCTCATTACATATAAATCTCCATTGGCAGGAGCAGTTAGAGGGTCGTGGATCTTGGACCAAGATCCTCAAAACCCCCTAGCTACGCGAGGTTTCCCTGCCGCACGTGCACTGCCTTTGTGTCCTGACGCTCTGTTTCTCCAGGAATGTCGGCATTTGCGTGGGGAGTTTCAAGGACCTGCCTGTGGACGCGACGGCCCCTACACGCCTGATGTGTTCCTCTGGTGCTGCATCCTCTTCTTCGCCACCTTTGCCCTGTCAAGCTTCTTGAAGAAGTTTAAAACCAGCCGCTACTTTCCAACCAGAGTAAGTAGAAGATGGTGGCCAGCGTCCATCTCCACACTCGTTTCCCAAAATGGCTTTCCTGGAGCACTAAGCAGTATTAGCCCCGCCATGGTCAAGCTGGGAAACGTTGGCCTTGCAGGCCAAGCTCTCCAAGAGCTTGGATGTCCCGCACTCATTTCCGTGAGTGCAAAATCATCGTAGCATTTCCCACCTGCCTCGCGATCTGCCCCAGATTGAAGATTTTTGGGGTTTGATTTTTTTTAATTTTTTTTTTTTCCCCCCTCCTCAGGTAGTAGGAAGTCAGGTTTCCCAAAGTTTTGGGGGTTGGGGTTGTGGTTTTTTTTCCCTACCTTCTGCGCATTATGTGCTCGAGCGGAAAGTAGATTCGAATGAGGAGGTTCCTTTTGAGGACTAAAGGATGCCTCAGTGCCTTGTTGCCGTTGTAGCTGTGAGTGTAGCTGTAGTGGCAGACATCTCTTTTCTTATTTTTAATATTATTATTTTTAGGTTTTGACTTAAACCAACCCTTGTCCGCCTAATTAAGCTTTTTTTATTATCTGACACCAGATCTCACGGGGACAAACAGCAACAGTATCTAAGCAAGGGATCAGGCTGCATGTGCTCAGAGGGGTGGTGGGATTTGGTTAACCAGCCTGAATGTTGTGGATGTCCGCAACTCTTGCATCTCACGTTACGGCCCTGTTTGCCATGCCCCTTTCACCTCTGGTTTCTCGCCCCAGGTACGGTCCACGGTGAGCGACTTTGCTGTTTTCCTCGCCATCGCCATCATGGTGCTCCTTGACTTTGTGGTTGGGATCCCATCGCCAAAGCTCCAGGTCCCCCACACGTTCAAGGTAATGGGGTGTTTTGGCACGTGGGGGTGCCACAAGGTGATGCCGGGGCAGGGCAGGGCTGAGTCTGGAGGAGATGCTGGTGGTGTGACCATCTCCTCTTCCACCTCCAAGTGCCTTGCTTCCTCCTGGCAACGAGAAGATGGCCCCAAAACTAGATACCTACAGGAGAAGTACCTAGAGGTGCTTGCAAAGAGGAGACTGGCACTGCTGAAGCCCACGGGAGAGGGGGACATGAAGCCAGGGCTGGGAGGTGCTCTGACACAGGGAGGGAGGGGAAAAGGAAAGCCAGTGGAGTGCCTGGGCTGGGAGACGATGCTGATGTGTGGGCTTTGTTGCAGCCTACCAGAGACGACCGCGGGTGGTTCATCAACCCCATAGGACCCAACCCTTGGTGGACGGTGTTGGCTGCGCTCGTCCCAGCTCTGCTCTGCACCATCTTGATATTCATGGACCAGCAGATCAGTGCCGTTATTGTGAACAGGAAGGAGCACAAGCTGAAGGTAAGGGCCTGCGAGAGATGACCCCGGCCCCAGCCCCTTCTGGGCTGCAGGTCTGGGGAGAAGCTCTTATTGCCGATGCTTTCTGAAGGCATTGGTTTGGGACAAGGTCAGGCTGCGTGGCAGGATGCTCTCCTGGATTAACGATGATGCAGGGAGCAAGTGACAGGGCAGTTCAGATGAGCAACCTTTTGGAGGAGCAAATTAATCTTGGAGCAATATGGAAGCGCGTTTTTGTTTTGAAACGGCAGCGGCAGCAGGTGCGGGGAATGCATTGTTTTGATGCGCTGCCAGGGATAACTCAGAGTCACACCTTCCTCGCAAGTGGTAGAATTTTCTTTGTGAGTGAAAACAACGGTTTGGTGGTTTTGGGTTGTGGGTGGGGTTTTTTTGGAGAAGTATGTATCGCACAAGCTCCCCATATCCCTTGTGTCTGAACTCCTGCCAGATTTTCATGCCAGGTGCTTGTGCAAAGCCTGCGTACACCCTTACTTGTTTCCATTTCTTGTTTTAAATTCTGAAGAAGTTGACCTGTGCTCGAGCAGGGTTTGAGTCTGACTTGCGACGTTATCCTTGCTCTTGTGCTATGGGATGCTCTGTTTCTTGTTTTCCTGCCTGCAGAAAGGATGCGGGTACCACCTGGACCTTTTCGTGGTGGCCGTGATGCTGGGGGTGTGCTCGGTGATGGGGCTGCCCTGGTTTGTGGCTGCGACCGTCCTGTCCATCACCCACGTGAATAGCCTCAAAGTAGAGTCTGACTGCTCAGCTCCAGGAGAACAACCCAAGTTTCTGGGGATACGAGAGCAGAGAGTCACTGGCTTGCTGATCTTTGGGCTCATGGGCTGCTCCGTCTTCTTCACTTCCGTGTTAAAGGTGAGAGGAAAATGCAAACCACCCGACAACCGCGAGCTTGTTGGAGGTTACAGAAAAACAGTCCCCTCTCTGCAGGCCTGAGTAGTTAGTTGTGGAGCGGAGGAGGAGGGGGTGATCCCAACCCTTGGGGCTTGACCCACGGTGGGAACCAGCCTCGGTTAGGCTTTGCAGCCCTTCGGGCCCCCGTTTGGTGTGCTCGAGGCAAGCGAGCAACGCAACTGCTTGAATTTTCGGGTGTCTTTCAGGCCCGCCCATGTTTATGGGTTACAGCTGAGCATATTCAGACCAGCACGTCTGCTCTCTTTCAAACAGGCAGCCCTTTACTGGCTGCAATTTGCTCCCCAAATGCCCCGGAGCAGCTGTTCCCAGGAGCTAAACACACTGAGGTCATCCCCGTGGGCTTCCTTGCACGTTCCTCCCACAAAGTAATCTCGTCTCTAGGCTAAAAGGAGGCCTGTGGCCTTTGCCTGTTGCCCCAAGATTAGGCAGAAGTGTTTTTCTACCGCCACAGAATGCGGCATAGGGTAGCACGGGTGAAATCGCCTATTTTCCTCCAACCTTTCTGGAAAATAGGAGTATTCTGAGGAGAGGTAACTCCAAAGTTCAGCCTAAAGCAGAGCCTTAGCTCACTCGTGCGCACAAAATCTTTAATGGTTAAAACCTGACCCATCTGTAAGCCTGAATGGAAGCTGGAAGGCTTCAAGCAATTTTAGGCAGTGCCTGTGGAAGAGGGTGGTAATACTGAAAATGCAATATGGAGAAAGAAACGATTGCATTCTTTTTTTTTTTTCTCTTTTCCCCCCCAGTTTATACCAATGCCTGTGCTCTATGGCGTCTTTCTCTACATGGGTGTGTCGTCGCTCAGAGGAATTCAGGTACGGACTCTTTTACAGCGTGCAGCATGTCGTTTCCCTGGTATTTTGTCTCCGTAGCAGCAGGGAAAAAAGCAGTGGCATGGGAAAAACTTCTTGCAGAGCAAGCAATGAAACTCTTTTGTGTAAGAAAAAGATTGGTGGAGGCACAGGAGGTATATAGGGCTGGGAGGACCAGGCAAGTTCAGCGCTCTCTGTTTCAGGGTTTAGGGCAGGTCAGTGTTTGGTTACGTGAAAGCGGGGGAATTCAGTGCAAAGGGAAGGCAGTTTCTGCCACTGGTGGAAATCCTCGCTGGGGGATTCAGTGGGCCGAGAAATGCTAATAATGGAATGGCACGGAATAGTTGCCGTTTGGTGGGCAGCTCTCAGGGGCAAGCCGGTTGATAGATGGAGCGAAGGGAAAATGGGTGCTGCTCCCAGGAGGAACGCGGTGGGATCCAGGATTTCTGACGGCAAGCGAGATGCTGCAAACCGCCTCCACGTCTCGAGAGGGCCAGAAACTTGCCGCAGTCCCAAGGCGGCAACCTTTCCCTTTTATTTTGCAGTTCTTTGATCGCTTGAAGCTGTTTTGGATGCCAGCGAAACACCAGCCGGATTTCATCTACCTGCGGCACGTGCCCTTGCAAAAGGTGCATTTGTTCACGGTGATCCAGCTGACCTGCCTCGTCCTGCTCTGGACCATCAAGGTGTCCCGTGCCGCCATCATCTTTCCCATGATGGTAAGAGCTGCCGCCGCTCAGCAGCGGGGTGTTTGCAGCGTTGGAGTGAGAGGTGGCATCGTCTCTGAGCTCACCGCATCTTCCCTCTTATTCGTGAAGGTTTTGGCTCTCGTCTTTGTCCGGAAAGCGATGGATTTCTGCTTCTCAAAGCGCGAGCTCAGCTTTCTGGATGACCTTATGCCAGAAAGGAAGAAGAAGTTGGACGATGCCAGAAATGAAGCCAGAGAAGAAGAAGAGGTAAGGCTTGCTGGGTCCTCGGGGCTGGACATCTCCGTCGGGCTGTGAGGTTGCCTGTTTCTCTTACAGCTTGTCTGGAAACGTTGGGGGAAGATCAGCACTCAATCGAAATAGATCCCAATAGCCTGGATCCCACGTTGTAACCTTTGTTTCCTCAAGTAGCAGTGAGCTGAACGCTTGAATACAGGTGTAATTTTTAAAACGAGTCGTTTTTCACAAAGGTCATTATCATTACGATGATTATTATTAGAAGGTGCTGCTGCTGCTGCTGGCAAGATTTGCTCATAATCGTGTTTTGAACACCCAGTCCCCCTGCCCCAAAACCTTTGGAGTGAACGGTTTCTACCCTGCTGCACTAATACCTATAGCTGCCAAGGGGCAGAAGGGGAGGGCAGACTGCTAAGTTTGTGCTGGGCATTCAGCTTATCTCCACTTTGGCCAAAGACAGAGAACGTGATTTGTCCCTTTTTTACCTCAGGAGTCCAGGAGGGCGATGGAAGCTGCTGCTGCTGCAAGTTCAGTTCAGCTGAACGTGGGGAAGACCAGTGACATGGATATCCCAAAGCAAGGCAGTGACAGGTAAAGCCCCACCAAGCGCCAGGACCCCCGGCAAGATTAGCTTGAAGGGGTTTGGCAGAGTTTTCTCCACTTGCCTCTTTGTGGGGCATCCCACAGAAACCAGCAGGCAGCTTGGTGGGAAAATCAAATTCGGGGGCAGGGCTGCAGGAGGTGATCGCAGGGCTCTGACCCCAAGCAGAGTGGCTGCAGCACTCGCGTTTGACCCCCAAACCTTGCATCATCAGCGCCTTTACGGTAGCTGGAGTTCCTCATACTTACACATGAGGAGTTGCAGGCGTGATCTGTACCAGCAGTGGCTTAGGAACCCGGACCAGGGCTAAACCCCAGCAAGAGCCTTTGCACAGAGCTGTTGCTCTGCAGCTCCCCAGCTTGCCTCCCAAAACTCCTCATCCAGCAAAACCTCCCATGCTTATGCGCAGCTTTGATTCTCAGGGCTCCGCTGTTCCTCTTGCTGATGCTAATGCCCTTGGTGGCATCAGTTCCCATAATCACGGATTGCTGTGTAAAATATTTATTGCAGGACTGATCCTTCTGAGATTATTATCCTGGATGAAATGTCACAAACGACTGTATGGAAGGCTCTCACTCTGAAGACAGAAACCCTTTGAATCCAGGGAGGAAAAAGGTAAAGGATTGCACACGAACGTGTCCGTGCTCCTCTGCAAGCGACGGTGCACGCCTACGCTTTTCCCACGCTTTGGCCGGCAAGGCTGAGCAAACAGCCTGTCCCTGGGAACAGGCAGTGAGGACCGTGGCATGCAAACCAGCTCCTCTCTGCTGGGGTGGTCCCCCAAACAGGGCTGAATCAGCAGCAGCTGGCAGGTCTTCCACTGATGATGCTCTCCCTCTTTTTCTCTTCCCTTTGCCTTTCCCCACTCCCGCTTTTCACGTTTAGGAATCTTGACTTGGAAGGAGAGGAGCGAGAGCGTGACTCGGGGATGTGCCAACGCAGACAGAGGGAGAAAGCGCTTTGTTTCAGTTGGAGGATTCCCATTAAAGCCATGCAGATGTTTTCAGTTATCCTTGGTGTGCTTCAGGCATTCAGTGTCTCTAGACCAGCAAGCTGAGGTGAACGTCACAGTCAATGGGAGTTTGGTGGTGTTAAGTCTGTGTGCGTACGTGTGCGTGTGGGGGTGTGGGTTTGTAGTGGTAGAGGGACTGCTACTGCTTTATCATTCAGTGCTCTTCTTTTAATACCTAATTCCTCCGCTTTTTTTTTTTTTCCTCTTTTTTCCAAATGTAAACTGGGAATGTCCAAAATAATTTTCTGTTATATTTGATGCATTCTCCACTTTCTTCTTCATCACGACCGGGTTTTTTGTCTGGTTTGGGGTCCTGGCTTTAATTCACTCTTCTGTCTCTTACTGGTACGAGAGGGATGCCCTCTGTGGCAGGGCAGCATAGAGAGCGTCCGAGCAGTTGGCCTAAGGTGAAAGAGAAGCATTTGCTCCCTGCGCTTCAGTTTTACCTCTCTTGCTTGGTTTGGTTTTGGTTTTGGTTTTTTTGCTTTGGCTCTGCCATCAGCCTGGGAGCTGCAAAATGCAGAACTGCCACCTTCTTGTCCCCTGGCTGTACACTGCATCTAAGGGAGCACTTCAGGTATTTGATTTTGAGTACACCGTATGGTCACAGGAGCGGCCAGATGAGACCTGGGGGGGGCTCTGTGTCCCTGGGCTGCCCCCTCTGTTGTTCCTCCACTTTCCTTCTGTATTGGGTCTGGCTGAGTTGGAGTTCTTTTACCCCATAGCAGCCCTCGTAGTGCTGTGCTCTGTACTGGTAGCTAGAAAGCTGTTGATAACACAGCAGTGTTTTGGCCATGGCTGAGCAGTGCTGGCACAGCATCAAGGCTGTCTCTCTAACATTCCCCCCCTCCCCAGTAGGCTGGGGGTGGGCAAGATCTTGGGAGGCAACGTAGCCAGGAAGAAGGCATACAGGCAGCAAGAAGAGGCATCTCGGTAGCAAGTAAATCTTAGGTCCCTTCAGATGCTGGGGACCCTGCGTTCATGCAGCATTGGGCAGACCCCAGATGGATTTTCCCTTGGCACACTGTACAGATCCTGCCTGTGGAGAAGTTCCTCCTTTTGGTCATTCACGGTGTTATACAACTTTTCTTAGAAGAAAACAACTCTATGCGTAAAGGATGTTCACGCGCGGACTTCTTGCTGCACTTTAGATAACGGCAGGGCCGCGCAGGTGGCGTAATCGCTGGTACCAAGCAGGAGCTGCCTGGAGGCTCCTCTGTCACAGTCAACCAGCTCCGTTTATCCTGCGGCCAAGGGCCATGTGTAGGGACACAGCCTGAAGGCCACGCCGTACGTACGGTGCAGCACAGACCTGCACCCGCTCCGGTGAACTGTTAGGTGGATCCCCAACTCCTGGAGGTACAGTGATCTCCCAGTCAGGATCTCTGCAGCAGGCTGTTAAACTGCACGGTAACTTGGGAACCAGAGAAGATCCAGATCTGGAGGGGATGGTTAACCACAGGGCCTCACGTTGAACCTCCTCTAAGCTCGTCCTGTGCTTCCAGGGTTCTCGAGCCTCTCGGGGGGCATCTCCCAGACTGGCCGGTGACTCCCAGCTCCCTCGTTCCTGCCTTCCCCTCCCTGCCTGCCTGCCCCACTGTGGCCCCTGCAGCAGCACTCAGCTGAGCACCCTCCGTTGCTCCTGGGGAAAGAGCGTCCTCCTTGCTCTCCGTGGCATTCCCCCAGCACACGGTGCTGTAGCGAGGACAAGGCAGTCAGATACAGACACAGCCTGTTGAACAGAGCGTCCTGCACGCAGTGCTTCCGATAGAGCAGCTCAGGAGCAAGGAGGTGAGCTGGGTGTGCTGCCTCTCACAAAGAGCATTTGACATCGGCGACCTTCCCCGCTGGACCCTCTGCAGCCTCTCTTTTTCCCGATGTTGTAGGTGTTAGGTTGTGTGGTTAAAGGTTCATCTCCACAAACACAGAGGAGGACAAAGGAGCAATGGCAGGCAGGGGAACCCCAGGGACCTAGGCAGAGGCAAGGGAGCACCCTGCTGTGGCTTTTCCCAGGGCTGTCGCAGGAGAGGGATCGCCCAGCTTGTCTGGGTATGAGGCTCACCAGACAAGTATTGACTCTCCCTTGCTCACCTCACAGACTGACGGGGGGAATGCGCTTCTGTGGCCATGCCCTGCCTCTGAAGCCCGGCCGTAGACAAAAAACTGGCTCAAACTGTGAAGGTTACCAGGCGAGACGTGACTGGGTGCACGTGTGTGGCAAGGTCTGTGCATGTGAATGTCTGAAACTGGATTCTGAGCTGTCAAGCAGAAGCCTGCTTCTCGCTACACGCAGCCAGCGTGGGCTGGTTGTAAATTTGGGTAACACCTGGAATAAGCAAAAGTGGCATGTCCCGAATCCTACAGTTAATAACGAGCTAGGAGAGAGAAGCCTTAATTCGGAGGCTGATCAGGCATTGTACTGCTCCCATAGACAACTTAGATTGGGAACACTGGGGGCGTGGGGTTCCAGAAAGAAGAGGTGGTGGCAAAAAGAAGGGTTCCCAGAAAGAAGAAGGGATCTTGAAGAGAAGGAGGGGACCCAGGAAGGAAAAGGTGAAGATCCTGGCTGGAGGAAGTATCCTGGAAGTGGCGGAAGATCTTGGAGACCAGAGAGCTGCGTGGAGACAAGTGCCAGGGGATGCCCAGGGACCTTGACCAGCACCCTGCGAAACTGGTAACAGCGAGCAGCTGCACAGCAGGAACCAAGGTGATGTTCTGCCTGACCTTCCTGGACCTGCAGTAGCCTCCCTGCTGGGATAGGGGAGTTGGCTCAAGCAACTGCAGGATTCAATAGGAATGCATTTCACCAAGGTAAAGAGGACACAGCAGTGGCTTGGAAATGCTGGTTGGTTTAATGGTAAAACTGGAATTATTCTGTGAACTGTGCATTCCTTTTAATATGGACTTAATTTAAAACGGCTGCTTTGAAGTTGTTCTGGCTTCACCTTAATCGACACCTGCAATCTTCCTCATCTTATCTTCTCCAACAGCGACACCACACCCTGCCCCTCCCCACCCCCTGCAAAAAAAAACCAAAACCAACCCAGGAAAAGAAAGACTTCAAGGGCAAGCTAGGCAGCAAAGTTGTGCGAGATTGGTCAAACTGCTCAAAGTTTGCAGGGAGATTGGAGCTTGCAATTCAGATGTACGTCACTCAGCGTGGGGAGGGTAGTACGCACCTTTCACTGGAGTCAGAGGGAAAAACAGGGAGAAGGGAGCTGCAGCGTAAAGAGTAAAGGACACAACATTCTTAGGAAAACTCTCCTTTTTCTTTCCTTTTCCTTGCTCCTTCGCTTCCAGATCTCCGTGGTCGCAGTTTGTGCTGCCTCACCTCCAGCACAGCGTGCAGAATGAAAAGACTGTCACAGAATTCGTCTTCCTGGGGTTCTGCAGCACCCCAGCCCTGCAGCGCTGCCTCTTTGGCCTTTTCTCTGCCCTCTGCTCTGCCACTCGGATGGGAAACACACTTGTCTTTCTGCGTATCTGCCTGGACTACTGCCTCCACAGCCCCAGGTACTTCTTCCTCTGCCACCTCTCCATCGCGGACATCTGCTACGCCTCCAGCAATGTCCCCGTATGCTAAGGAGCCTCCTTGGACAAGGCAGAACCCTCTCCGTTGCTGGGTGTGGGGCACAGATCCATCTTTATTTAATCTTTGCACTTACAGCGTGCGTGCTGCTGGCAGTGATGTCTCATGTTCGCTACGTGGCAATCTGCCGTCCCCTCTGCTGTGCCCTCATCATGATCTGGAGGCTGCGCCTCACCCTTGCCACAGTTTTGTGGGCTTTGGCGTTCGTATTTGGTACACTGCAAGCCTCTCTGGCTTTACACCTGCCTTTCTGTGGCCCCTGCGAGGCTGTCCACTTCTCCTGTGAAATTCTTGCTGTCTTAAAGCTGGCCTGCACTGCCGCTCCTGCCAATAAAGTCCTGATCTTTGCTGTTTGTGTGTGCTTCTTCCTCTTCCCTTTAGCCTTAATCCTGATTTCCTCCCTGGACATCCAGCCACCGATCTGCGCATCCGCTCTGTGCCAGGATGGCACGAAACCTTGTCCACATGTGGCTCTCACCCGACCGTGGTGGGTGTCTTTTATGGAAACGCCATCTTCATGTACGCGGGGCCCGGGAGCGGTAAGTCCTCTGGGAGGGAGACAGTTCTTTCCCTTTTCTACACTCTCGTCAGCCCCAGTTTGAAGCCCGTCATTTACAGTCGGAGGAACAAGCAGGTGAAGGAAGCCTTGCTGAAGCTTCAGAGAAGGAAGAGGGTCTTTCATTCCGTCTAGCTGGCGCTCTAGGCTTTCACCTGTCTCCTGTCTTTCTGCTCTTTCTTCTTGAGCTCTTGGGGAATTTCTCAGGGAATGTTAAGTGGTTAAAAGTGTCCTGGTTTCAGCTGGGATAGAGTTCACTGTCTTCCTAGTAGCTGGTACAGTGCTATGTTTTGAGTTCAGTTTGCAAAGAACCTTGATAACACTGATGTTTGCAGTTGTTGCTAAGTAGCGTTTAGACTAAAGTCAAGGATTTTTCAGCTTCTCCTGCCCAGCCAGGGCACAAGAAGTTGGCACAGGACACAGCCAGGGCAGCTGACCCAAACTGGCCAACAGGGTATTCCATACCATGCGACGTCCCATCTACTATAGGAACTGGGGAGTGGGGGGCGGGAAATCGCTGCTCGGGGACTAGCTGGGTGTCGATGGGCGGGTGGTGAGCAATTGCACTGCGCATCATTTGTACATTCCAATCCTTTTATTATTGCTGTTGTCATTTTAGTAGTGTTATCATTATCATTATTAGTTTCTCCTTTTCTGTTCTATTAAACCGTTCTTATCTCAACCCAGGAGTTTTACTTCTTTTTCCCGATTTTCTCCCCCATCCCACTGGAGGCGGGGGAGTGAGTGAGCGGCTGCGTGGTGCTTAGTTGCTGGCTGGGGTTAAACCACGACGGAGACAGAGTCACAGCAGCACAGAATGGATGCTGAAAGGGACCTCTAGAGATCATCCAGCCCACCTCGGCTGCTCAAGCAGGGTCAGCTGCAGCAGGTTGTGAGTCTGGTTCTCAAAGATGCCGTTGGCTGCGTTGCTCCCAGGTCGTGGAGCTCGCTTGGGAAATGGGCAATAAAGAGGGATGAAGTTTCCAGGCACTTTCTGGCCGGTGCAGTGATTTGGGGTTTTTTGGGGGGTTGGTTGGGGTTTTTTTCCTTCTGATTTCCGCTCCCCCCGCCACTTCCCGGTCTTGTGGCTGCCCAAGGTGCAGCCAGAGAAGGGGAGGAGGGTCCCTGCCTGGCCTGCAGCTCCCTCCCTCGCCATTCTTGGGGTGATTTGGGGTTATTTTGCTGTGTCAGTGAGGCAAAGCTGGGCTCTCCGGGGCTGAGGTCAGTGGGACCCGAGGAAGGCCGTGACGGTCTTGAGGCTTTGAAGGGCTTTGCACCGAGCCCCGTCCCCGCTGGAGGGGACGCTGGTGGGGTTCAAGACGAAGGCCTTGCAGCCCTTGCTGTCGTGTGTGCCCGCGTCCCCCCCGGCCCCCAAGGTCTGTCGTTGTCGCAGGGGCTCTGTGCTGCTTTCTGCCTGGGGCCGTGCCCGTGAGTCCTGCAGGGACCTGTCTGTCCTGGCTTCCCCACCAAAGGGCTGCTCCCCCTGGGGAAGGGGAGAGGGGAGTAGTCCACGTCCCGCCCACCGTTGCCTGCCCCGCTGGTGGTGACTCGGCCCTGGGGGGATGCTCCCGCGGGCTTGCTGAACCCCCATGCGAAAAGTGCCGGGGGAACGGGTGTGATGGGGATGGCGAAGGTGCCAGAGCAGACTGGGGTGCCATACCTGCTGGTGGGGCCTGGGGTGCCTGGGCTGCAGGGAAGGGCTTATCTTTTATAGGTTATCTTTTGTGATGGTAACTTGTAACCTTCCTTCTTGTCTTTTCCCAGAGAGACCTGGCCACCATGCATTGTCTGGATGTCCTTTACCATATTGTGGATTGTTAAATAATGATACATTTATTGGCAGTGGCACCCCTATCAAGGGTAGGACTTAGCTTTGTCCAGAGGCTGGCATTTGGGTAGAAATCCAACAATCACTTTTGCGGAATATTCGAGCTATATTCTGTGTTAAGATTAAATGGAGGTTCCGATCCGAAGATGGTATCTGGCACACTTGACTCATTGCTACCGTAATTGTTACAAACAAATCATAAAAATCAGTCGTAACTTTATCAATTTCAGTTTAAGGGGAGACTCTTGTTCAACTGTCCATGAGGTTGGAGCCCTTTTAATCTTGGAATAATGAATCCACGGGCCTTTCCCTTGGACCTTGACAGCTGTATGAGTAGTCAGGAGCACCTGGAATGGCCCCTTCCACTTCTCAGTTAGCTGCTCCAAATTCCACGACTTGATGTAGACCAAGTTTCCAGGTTGAAATGGATGGGCTGGTGTATCCAGTTCCAAGGGCCTGCTTGTCGTCACGTACTTGTGCAATTCCTGTACAGTCTTTCCCAAGGACATTAAGTAATTATTCAAGTCCATTTCTCCTTTAATGTGAATTGTTCCTGGTATATGTGGGGCCTGGTAAGGCCTTCCAGAAAGTAAGTTGCAAGGGCTCAAGCTGGTTTTACCACGAGGTTGTATTCTAATTCTTAACAGCGCTCAAGGTAGCGCTTGTATCCAAGTCATTGATGCTTCCTGACATATTTTCCCGATCTGCAATGTAAGTGTATAGTTCATTCTTTCTACTTTTCCACTTCATTGTGGCCTATAAGGGGTATGGAGATCTCATGTTATGGCTAAGTTTTTACTCAACTGTTTTATAACTTCAGCAACAAAATGTGGTCCTCTGCCTGAGGACATTCCTAAAGGGATACTGAACCTCAGGATAATTTCTTTCAACAAGATTTTAGTTACTTCTCTAGCTTAATTGGTGTGACAGGGAAAAGCTTCTGGCCATCCAGTAAAAGTATCAACTAGAAGAAGCATGTATCTATATCCCCTTTTCTAGGCAGTTCTGTAAAATCAATTTGCCAATAGTCTCCTGGGGAATTTCCTCCTTTTGTAACTCCCAATATTAATTTATTACTGGTATTTGGGTTATTTTTACAACAAATTTCACATTTTTCCATGATAGATTGGATAATTTCTGTCATTGCTAGGCTTATAACTATCTTTTGAAGATGTTTTACTAAATTTTCAGTTCCCCAATGTTCTTTATTTAGCAATGTTCTTGTTTAGCAATTTCTCTCATTAATGAGGGTGGCATTATTGTTTGCCCTGTGGGTGTGACAGCCCACCCATCTGTTTGTTCTTGTGCCTGTAAGGCCTTTATTAAGTTAGCATCTTTACTATCATATTTAGGTGGTGTTTCCGGTAAAGTTATTTCTTTTTCTAGTAATAATGCCACGATGCCTGTTTCTGCAGCCTCTTTGGCAGCTTCATGTGCCAATTGGTTACCTATTTCTGGTGGTTTTTTTCCTGTTTGGTGGGCTTTGCAATGCATTATTGCTACCGCCATCGGCTTTTGAATGCTCTGTAATAGTTCTTGAATTTGTGCAGCATGCTTGATTTCAGTTCCTTGTGCTGATAGTAGTCCTCTCTCTTTCCAGATGGCTCCATGGGCATGTACAACTCCAAAAGCATACTTAGACTCTGTCCAGATATTAACCTTTCTCCCTTCACTCAGTTCCAATGCTCGAGTTAAGGCTATTAGTTCTGCCTTTCGGGCTGATGTTTTGGGAGGTAAGGCTCGTGCCTCTACTATGCCATCTAAGGTCATCACAGCGTATCCTGACAGTCTCTTCCCATCGTGAACAAAACCACCGCCGTCAGTATATAACTCCCAGTCTGGATTTTCTAACAGAACCTCTTTAAGATCCGGACGGCTAGCATATATTTCCTCTACAGTTTGTAAGCAATTGTGTTCTGGTGAACTCTCCGCTCAATCAGTGGAGAGGAACACTGCAGGATTTGTAACTGAAGTGGTCTTCAGATCGATGTCATCTTGTTCTAGTAGTACCACTTGGTATTTCAGCGTACGGCTGAGGGACAACCAATGCCCCCCTTTTTGTTCCGAAACTGTGACTACCGTATGTGGTACACACACAGTAATTTCCCGAGATCCCGCTGCAATTAAGATGTCATCTACATATTGTAATACAGTTCCCCGTCCATTGTCTTTTCTCCAAATCTCTAATTCATTCACCAGCTGATTTCCAAAAATAGTTGGGCTATTCTTGAAGCCTTGTGGTAGAACTGTCCAAGTATATTGTGTCTTTCACCCTGGTTCAGGATTTTCCCACTCAAAAGCAAAAAGCTTTGTTCACTGGTGGCGGTAGTTAGTAACGTACACAGGTTTGCAGCAACTGGATGTATATCTTGTACTCTCTGATTTATTGCTCTAAGATCCTGGACTAAACGGTAATCTTTTCCGTTAGCTTTCTTTACTGGTGAGATAGGTGTATTATATTTTGACTCACATTCTGTTAGCAACTTATATTTTCAGAATTTTTGAACTATTGGTACCAAGCCAGTTCTCGCTTCTAATTTTAAAGGGTATTGTTTAATTCTTCTTAGGTGACGATCCTAGATTTAGATCAATTCTTACTGGTTATGCTCTCTTAGACCTTCTTGGAACTTCTCCTGCCCAAACGATGGGGATTGCTGCATCTTCTATTTCTCAAGGTATCTTGTCCCTTTTGGGGTTTGTATCCTGTAACAACAAGGCTATGGCTTCGACATATTTAGATTCTGGGATTAAAATTTCAACTTCCCCATCCTTGAATCTGATTTCAGCTTCTACCTTTTCAAGTAAATCTCTACCCAGTAAAGTTTTCAGAGAATTTGGCAAATATAAAAACTGGTGAGTAACCCATTGTTTTCCAAGTTTAAATTTCAGGGATTTGAAAAATGGCCAGGTCTCATGAGTCCCTGTCGCACCAATGACATTTATGCTTTTGTTACTTAAATTTCCTTCTAGTGTATTTAAGACTGAATACGTAGCCCCAGTGTTGACTAAAAATTCTGTTTCCTCATCTCCCAGCTTTGCTTTAACCAGAGGTTCTGCTGGGAGAGGTTGCTCTGGTCCCCATCAGTCCTCTCCCCCTGCTTACTCCAAAGGCTTCTCTCAGCACAGCCACAAATACACTTGATTCCTCTTTCCTTTAACATCCCTCTTCCTTAACCCTTTCCTCTTCTTGACCACTGTAGCCAAACACACTACCTCATCCATTAACTTCCCTGGTCATTCAGGGACATGTTTAGAAAAATATTTTTATTGGTGCACATATCCCAGATTTCCACAAGAGTAACATTTTCTTCTAGTGTTCCTTCACATTCTCCTTCTCTTTTTCTAGGTCTTAGTTCAGACCCTGCACCTGATCATCTTTCTTCCTAATCCTTATCTCACTTGTAAACTCTTTGCAAAAGCGACTGCCAATAAATCAGCCTCTTGTTGCTTTGCTCCTCTTCTTTTTTCTCTCTTTCTTTTTCTTTTTTTTGGTTTTTTTTTTTTTGTTTTTTTTGTTTGTTTTGTTTCTGCTATCAGGGGCCATTTGACCCACAAGGACACTAATTGCAAGTGCATCATTAAAATTTTGTTAGCAGAGCTTGTCTGAGTCCCCCAAAATCACTGGGACACTCATCAGGTCTCTGCCTGCATTCTTGTACTTTTAGTTCAGTTTACCAATTTACCCCTAGTTCTCCACATGCCCTAATGGCTTCTATTAAATTTCAGAGCCCTGTCTGACAAACAGCTCAGTCTCCTACACCATTATAGTCCCAGTTTTGATTTTTTTTTTTTCCCCCTAAACTGTTGTGCTAGTTCTGCTCAGGGAAATTTAACATTCACCCTTCTCCTTTTCTTACAGGGACATCAGATCCTAGGTAGCAGCCGCAGCCTCCTCCAAGGAAGATATCCTTGAGATTTTTTTTTCTTTTTCGGAGGAAGCTCTCCCCTCCAGGATCCACCTGTGACTCCTCCCAGCAACCACGAGAGGCTTTTAACCTCCCTTTTAGGCACCTGAGATCCCGGGTAGCAGCCCCAGACTTCCCCAAGGCACCCACCCAAGATGATTTTTCTCCTTTGGAGGAAGCTCTTTCCTCCAGGGTCCACCTGAGGCTCCCCGGAGGCATCTCCCAGAGTCTTTTGGCCTTTTCTTATAGGGACCTCAGATCCCAGGTAGCAGCCCTGGATTCTCCAAGGCAGGTACACAAGATGATTTTTCTCTTTTGCAGGAAACTGTCTCCTCTGGGATCAACCCAAGACTCCTCCCAGTTATCTCTCAGAGTCTTCCGACCTCTGCTTTCAGTACCGGAGATTGCAGCTACCTGCCTCAGACTCCTCCAAGTAAGTTACTCGAAATATTTTTTTCTCCTTTAGATAAATCTCTCAACTCTGCCAGCCACCTGAGACTTCTCCCAGGTATCTCCCAGAGTCTTTTGACCTCTGCTTTCAGGACCAGAGATCCCAGGTAGCAGCCCCAGACTCCTCCAAGTAAGTTACTCCAGGTATTTTTTTTCTCCTTTAGATACACATCAACTCCGGCAGCTGCCTGAGCCTCCTCCCAGTCATCTCCCAGAGGCTTTTGTCCTCTGCTTTACCTACCTAAGATCTCTGGTATCAGCCCCAGAATCCTCCAAGTAAGCTACCCTTGAGGTTTTTTTCTTTTTTGGAGGAAGCTCTCCCCTCCGGGATCCACCTGTGACTCCCAGGCATCTCCCAGTCTTTTGACCTCTGCTTTCAGTACCGGAGATCACAGATCAGATTCAACAAGGGTGTAAAGAGGGTCCCGCCGGAGGACATTTTGGAATCAGTCCTCCCAAGAGCAGCGGATCTGCAGTCAGGGACTCCCCCTTGGGTCGGGACGCCGCCCGAGGTAACTCCTCAAGGTAGAGAGCCCTCAACTTTTAGGTGAGTGATACGCGCATTTTGAGTCATCATTTTAAATTCTTAAGTCGGCTGTGTAGTATTAATTCCCCTTACATCACTGAGCCTGTGGTTTACAAAATGTTACTGGAGTTCTAACTAACTTTTTACGAAAGAATAAAGCTGAGCTTTAACACCTGTTGGATTTGACTGTGTGTGCCTCCATAACATCCCTTCGAGTGTAGGTTAAAGCTCTGCCAATGAGCCCCGTTAGCTCGTGAGCCAAGACCCCCTTCCCCCTTTGAGAAAGGCGAATCCCATCTGACACCAGCAGGCCTGGGGCCGTGCCGGCCACCCCATTATTGAAAAACCCAAAACTCTGGCAGTGACACCAGCCGCGACCCACGTATTAACAGACCGGGTCCGTCTCTTTCTTCCAGTGTTGCTGCCTGCAGCTGGAAGGAGAGAGGGAAAAATAAGCCGTGTTCCAGATTCCCCTCCCAACCATCCCAAGGCCCCGAAGTCTCTTTCGATCGCCCTTGGACCACGCATTGCAGCTTCGTCACCACCCAGGCGGAAGAGCAGTAGTGGGCAATAGCCCGTGGGCTGTCCCAGGCTGGGAAGTTTCCCAGTGCTGCCCTGAACCTGGGCCCCTGGGAGGCAGCAGGCTTCCCTAAGAGGAGGCTCTGTCCGGCATCTCGGCCCCTCTGTTCCCCTCAGAAGGGAGTCACCCACACCCCTAAGCTGTCTTGGCTTCCTCGGGGAGGCGGTCGTGATACGGGGGTAGGCCTTTCTGACCGTGGCAACACCTCTGGCGCAGCTGGCCCGAGCTCCACATCCTCCCTGGACTGGCCTTCCACCTCCGGAGCCTCACAGCTCTTGTTGAGAGGCACCTGGGAAGGTGAGGAGGGGGTTTGCCTGCTGCCCCCAGCCTGGTCTCCTTTTTCTTTTTCCTTTTTCTTTTTTCCTTTCCTTTCCTTTTCCCTTTTTTCCCTTTCCTTTTCCCTTTTTTCCCTTTCCTTTTCCCTTTCCTTTTTCCTTTCCCTTTCCTTTTCCCTTTTTTCCCTTTCCTTTTCCCTTTCCTTTTCCCTTTCCCCTTTCAATTTCCCTTTCCTTTTTCCTTTCCTTTTCCCTTTCCCTTTCCCTTTCCTTTTCCTTTTTCCTTTCCCTTTCCCTTTTTTCCTTTTCCCTTTCCCTTTCCCCTTCCCTTTCCTTTCCCCCGGCGGCGGGAGGATCCAGGGTCCCCCGGCTCTCGGGTGCTTTCTGGCGCCCGTTTCTGCCTCGGGGAGGGCAGAGCACGGTTCCAGCAGCCAGAGGCTCTCAGAGTCCCGGGTGCGCCTTCCCCTTCCTGCTGCCTCCCGGAGCTCTGCCGGCGGGCTGGGCTGAGCTGAGCTGAGCTGGGCTGAGCTGGGCTGAGCTGGGCTGAGCTGAGCTGGGCTGAGCTGGGCTGAGCTGGGCTGAGCTGAGCTGAGCTGGGCTGAGCTGAGCTGGGCTGAGCTGAGCTGGGCTGAGCTGGGCTGAGCTGAGCTGAGCTGAGCTGAGCTGAGCTGGGCTGAGCTGGGCTGAGCTGAGCTGAGCAGGTCGTCCCCTCGGTCCCACCTCTCAGGGCTGGTCCCGCTCCTGCCAGCCCTTCCCAGGGCCAGGCTCTGGCACGCCCTGAGGCTGCGTGGGAGCTCTCTCTGGGTCGCCACATCCCTGCTGGCGAGCGCAGAGGACGTGGCTTTCTGCTACCGTCGCCTGGCTCCTTCCCCCGGCCGAACTCCCCTCTGGAGCGGGCAGGGCCACGCCGCCCTTCCCCGCCAACTGCCGCCCCCGGCTCTCTTTGCCCGCTCTGGCCGCGGCGCTCCCCAGGCCGCTTCGGAAAGGGGTGGGGGTGGCGCTGTTACAAATAATCTGGTAAGTTAAAATTTTATATAAAGTGGGTTCGATCAAAAGGTGAAGACTGTAGAATATAGGGGTTTGAAGCTCGCAATGTACTCGTCGAAACTTAGGAACGTACAAAATGTGCTGTATACAGTCATAAGAAGTAAGTAGTGTCTAAGATTGGTTAACCATAGAAACTTCGACCGATTGGTTAGTTTGTAGTGTTTTGTCCTAAGAAACTAAGAGAGATCGTTGTGGACCTTAGTTCTGTTGCTTAGAAGCCCCACTTTGATCAAGGTTCCAGTTAGTGGCATTAAGTAAGATTAACCAATGAATGTTTTAGTATAAGAATATTGATAAGGTGGTGTGACTGAGGGCCAATCACTAGAAACGTTAAAGTCAAGAATTAACATTGAATGTCCTTTTTATGTCAATCTAACACATGATGGCGAAAATCGTACTGCGCAGAATCCCATAAGAGAGGTCAACTCTCGGACAAAGTGAAGACGACTACGGAAGACCACCAGAGGGCTCCTGAAGACCACCAGAGACTTCACCACGCCTGTGTAAAGGGACGTTTACATATGCTAATGATTTGTCGGACAGTTGATGATTATGTATGACATTTCCCAGGCATCTAGCGAATATGTATAACAGGTGTGTATTTAACCTGCATGGTCAAACCAGACAGGTGCACACACGAGGTGCAGTGATCCCCTGTGTGCCCAGCGCTGCAATAAAGGAGTGCCTGCTTCTTAACTTCTCATTGCCGTCAAGGAGTTTTATTCCGGATTTCGGCAACAGCGCGGCCCCCGGGCCGAGACCTGCCGCTCCGCTCCGCTCCGCTCCGCTCCGCTGCGGGCCGGGCCGGCTCCGGGGCAGCTCGCCTCGGCGACCGACTGCCAGCCGCAGTGACAGCCGGGCAGCGGCCCCAGGCTGCTCCAAGGAAGCTCCCGGAGACGAGGGCTCTCCTCTGGAGGAAGCTCTCTCCGCCGGGAGCCACCCGCCGCTCCGTCCGTCCGTCCGTCCGTCCGTCCGTCCTCGGGTCCCCTTGTCCCGGCAGGCTGCGCTGGTGCCCGGGAAGGGCAGCGGGAGAGCCCCAGGGCTGGGCCGGGGCCGGGGCCGGGGCCGGGGCCGGGGCCGGGGCCGGCTCTGTCCTGGCGGCGACCCCCCTGTGGCGGGGGCACGGGAGGACCCCCTTTGGTCCGCCCCGGGACTGACTGACAGCGCTGCCCTCACAGCGGGGGGGGACTGACTGACAGCGGCGTCACGCTGCACAAAGCCCTGGGGAGCTGCCCCGGCGGGGGGGGGGGGCGAGGCGGCAGACAAAGGGGGGTCCCTCGCCTCCCCTGCGACACACGGCCATGGGGGCTTCCTCCCCTGCACCGCTCCGCTCTGCCACGGATTGCCTCAGGGGTGTGTGTGTGTGTGTGTCTGTGTGTCTGTGTGTCTGTGTGTGTGTGCGGGGGGGGGGACCGGGGGGACACGGACGCTGTGCATCTAGCGAGGTAGCTCTCGCCCTCTCTCTAGTGCAACTGTAATTGCCAACAAGCCGTAACAGCAACCATCAATCGGAGGAGCACCGGGTGTCTGTGTAGTATTTTCATACAAACTTATCCTCCCCAAGAAAGTAAATCGCTAATAAAGCAAAGCCAGCAGCAGGACGAGGAGCACCGGGGCAGAGGAGATCCCCCTTTTGGGCAGGGAGCGGGTAAGTAGCACAAAAATGTCCTGCGGGAGGAGGAAAAACGGAGAAGCCTTTCCCAGTTCCGACTTCCCTCCTCACCCACGAGCTCTCCGGCCTGATCACGCTGACTTCAGCAGCTAGGAGCATCAAGGTCCACAGTCACCAGTGCCAGCAATACGGGACCGGTGCCACCAGCCCAGGTACCGCTGGAAGTGATGTCAGATACAGAAAACCCTGTGGTAGGTGAGAAAGTCCTGGTTTAAATTCAGTCAGTTAGCCAAGACCAGTCCGATCGGTTCTAGTCTTCCTGTTTAACGGTGCCTCACCTGGAGCACCAGTGCCGATCCCTTCTGCTCTTCCTCATGGATGGCGCGTCCCTCTTGGCAGGAAAACGGACCGCTGACCCGATACAGAGCGACTGAGCGGTCAAAGCGAGGAGGGGACACCTCCTCAAAAGACCACCGAAGGCCAGCCGAGACCCCCGCGCGTGCAGAGAGGGCGTCTGATGCGTCAGGGTTACACAATGCTAGGCACATGCACCAGATAGTTTGAATATGTATTAGGTAGGAGTAGTTTAATAAATTAGATGCAATTGTTACCGTATAAAAGGGACACAACTGATGAATCCGCCCTGCTTGATTTGTGCAAAGTCCACGGAGCACCCTGCGCAGAATAAAACAGTATCTCTTCCGCCTGTGTGAGATTGCTCTCTTGCACACCGTGTACCAAATCCGCTTTTAGGACAACAGAAGCAAGCGTGTGGCTTTTTCCAGGGTTTATGGGATGCCAAGGGGAAGAGAGGGAAGAGCTTGCTTGTTTCTGCTTGTTCTTCTTTAAGTACCTTTCCCTTTCCTTTTAGAAGGCGGCCACTGCTTTAAAGAACAAGGTGCTTTCTCAAAGTTAAAAGAATGCCTATCCCAGTTAAAATAAAAACCATCTTTGTTTAGATTTCATTAACCCATGTTCTTTATCGTCTAAAATGATTTTCCAAAATGGATGCGCATCTTGCCCGTAATTCTGTAATGGCATTTTCCGGACTGAGACATCAAAATGTCTTTGTGTGTAGGTTGTAGCCTCAGCCAGCCCAGCTCTTGCAGGGTAAAGGCCCTTTCTTATGCAGCTGCATCTAAGATCAGGGAAGTGGGACATCCTCCTGCGCCTGACAGAACCAGTGCTAAAGAAGATCAACTCATGGATATCTTCCCTTATTTATGGCTTGTTCTCCATCTGGTCAACTCTCTAGCCATTCCCTGGTCCTCACCGCTGTCCATCTCATTGTACAGCCCCCCAGCAGAAGGGACCGAAACCTGGTGCACTCCGCCTGTACCACGGTTTGTGGGACAGGACTGAGGAGAACGCCGTAAATGGAACCAGTTTCTCAACCCCATTTCTTCTTGGAGGGAAAGCATTCTTTCACTGCTGATGGGAGCCCGGGAATGAATACAGAGGCATATAGGGTGGATAATCCGTGCATCATGGTGGGAACAAGCCAAACAGACCCCGTGTTGCGTTATCATCTGACTCTTTTAGAACATCGCCTCATTCTGCCAGACACGTTACCCCATCAGACGGCCACACGTCGCTACTGCTAAAGTAACCACCAGTAACACGGTGTTATGTGTTAGACCAGCATTGTGCGTGTAGGTGCTGACGGTGCCTCAGCTCGGGAGAGGGCTGAAGAATGACGGTTTATTGCAAATGCGCTAGCGTGATGGCAAAAAGCTGCCTCAGCATGCCCTAGGCGCGTCTGAAATCTTAACTCCCAGCCTCATCCCACTACCTATCAAAGGCATAAATAATTACACAACTTGTAGCAGAGTGGTAAAAGCTAATCCAAAACATTTTCACCAATTTTGACCTTTTTAATGCTGTGAAGCATAGGGCAGCAGTCCATCCAAGACGAGAAACCTCTACTTCTTCTTCTTGGAGGGAAGGAGTGCTTTCTGCCAGGGTAAGACTGATTAAAGTAACACACAGTGCCAAGCCGATGCTTGTTTTATTAGAGTCTCATACAATGATTTTCAAATGTAAAATTCCCCATTTATGACACTCAAGGATCAACATCGTAAAGCTTGTCGCTCTTTTTTCCAAAACCTCTAGGTTGTGAAGAAAAAGACATTCTAACCCAACATCTTCAGTATGTTAATTTGAAAACGTAAACAAAGTAGAATTTCATTTTAAAGCATTTAATAGCGGAGACAAGCCATGTGTAAAGCTGAATTACAAAAGAAACAATACAACCCGACATTCATGCTACAAGTTTACCTTTCCACAACCAGTAGTACTTCCAGGTCAGTTCTTTCCAACAAAGAGATACTGTAGTGGCGAGAAGATTATGCTGGGGAAACAACAACAACAAAACCCCACCATGCTGTACCTAAAATACTTCTCTGACAATTGTAACAACAAGGTAATTTCTGTCCACCAGAAAGACACATCCCCAGCACAAAATAATACAGAGGAAGACCAAAAAAGTAGAGGAAACATAGAGAACAACCTGTGCCATAACGGTCTAGTCTCAATAGTTAAGGGGACTGGCATACATTATGATTAACAAGGAGTTTTATTCCTTCCAAAACCAACCCACCTATCAAACAGTTACTGCCAACGTTCAACACGGGCTGTGCAGTGAACAGACCACTCTTGTTTCGACAGCTTTAGAGCACTCCTTTAGTCAGCAATGCCCAGCAACTGCTGGCGGGGCTACTTTCATTTCAGTTTAAAATGGTGTCTTTGGGAGTCAGTTACAAAGGCCACAGTTGCTAAGCGGGCAAATAAAGGCCATACTTGCCTTAAGGGGACTGAAGGTCCCTCCCAGGAAGGCCCCTCGAGAAGGGGCAGTGTGTAAAAGTCCTTTAGAAACCGGGCTGGAGACGGCACTCCGCAGCTGATAAAAGCCACATCCTATGAGGGCTGTGACTGAGGTCAGTAACACCCCCCCATCTCCCCAACCCCAACCCCCCATGAGGAGTTTTTTCCCCAAAGACAGCCCAGAAGAGGAACGTTTCCTGGGAATGCTGCACCTTACCACAAGACAAAAGGACACCCCTGAATGCTCCTTTGCCTTGGCAGACTTTTTTGTTTAACCACAGAAAAGAGGGACCCACTCTTCAAGAGAACGTAGAATCACCTGAACTGCCAGAATCAGGCACAGCCTCGGACAGAGCCAGGACTGCATCTGCTCGTAGCTGCAGTATTCGTACCTTCTCCAGAACCTGGACAGACCCCTTCCTTCTGACTCCACGTTTCCTTTGTTTACCGTTTGGTCCAGTTGCTGCAGTAGCTGCACCGCACCCTCAGCCTGACCGGTTCCTGTTCTTTGTTCAAGGTTCGATCCCACAGGCGCCCCTGTCAGAAACAGCAGCAAGAACAAAAACACAAGCTCGCTCTCTCCACACTCCCTGCACACCCAACGGCAGACCCTGAAACCGAGAGGTCGGTCCAGACTCTGACTGACATCACGCCTGGGAGCTTTCAAAGCAATCACAGTGCAGACTGGTTGGAGGTAGGCTCCCATCTCACAGCCCGGCTCTGAAAGAGCTACGTAGCCTGGCTCTGTGGGTGGGAATTGCTTACAGCCAAAATCATTGCTGACCTACTGCTCTTTGGTGGTTCTAATTCCTAGTCTCACGTGCTGGAAAATACCAAACACCACTTTTAAAGGAAAACTATTACCAATGTCATCCTTGCGGCTTTTGACTTCATATGACCAATTCGAATGAAACAAGCCAGGAATTCCTTACTTACACAAACTCACCCGGTTACAGCCCACAGTAAGGGATGCTGGACTAAACTCACGCTCATCTTCTTTGGAGGAATTCTGAAAGGAAAAGGAACCCAAGAACTTTCACACCATGTAAAATTCTATTCTACAGGAGATCTTTGTTTCTTTGCTTGCTTGCTTGAAGAACTAAAAGGCAGGGTCTGCTCTCTTGTTCTGTGACTGTATTTTCTTTCCTGCTACTATGAGGACCTTCTTCACCAATATCTTTCTGCCCCTCCCTCCTCAGGACGTTCCCAGGCCTAACATAAAGCTGGAATTCATTGACTAGACTTTAATATAGCAGATAGTGAAAGCGGGACACCAGCTACGGCACAGACAGACATTTTAAAAAACATCGACAGAGGTGCTGTGGGAAATAAAAGCCGCTGGACAATACAGGCCCCTAGACATCAGCCCTGCTAAGACACACTCATAGGAAGCAGAGTAACAGGGCAGGGACAAAAGTGAAAAGTGCCAGAAGCAAGAGGTGAGCCAGGAATACCCATTCACAAGGCTGTCAGCAATACAAAGGACCACAAACAACAAAACCACCCCGTAAGCTTCTTTAGGAGAAAGTGAAACAACTCTGTCACAGAGATAAGATAAGCAAAGAATAGATCCCTCCCTGATGGTGCTTCTCTTGCACTAAGCTCAGGTTCACCTGAAATTCCAGACTTTAGATGGCCAGAGATCTTTGCAGTTTAGTCTCAGAGCATTAACTAAGGTAGGAAAATTATCTGCAGTGACAGGCTGAGCGTCTCCCAGTTCTTTCTTCCTTGGACTTCTACTGGTGCTCTTGGTAAGCAGAAAGATGCACAGGCTCAACTCCAGTCACCCTGACCAGACAGCCTCCTGTCAAAATCACAGGCCTGGAAGGCATTGGGATGAGAGCTGAAAACGCAATCTGTTTAAAAGCCATGCAACTGCAGCACTCCCACGCTCCTCCTTCTGAATCGACTGCCGATGCTGTAAAGTCAGTCCTACGCGTACTAAGCAGACAGATTTCCTTCATGTTTTAACGAGAGCCTTCCCTTTTCGAGATGCACTCTAAAACACCAGCTGGATTTGGATCCAAAGTCATACACTGCTCATAAACTGAACAAGAGCCCTGGAGGAATGACCAGAAGAATCCTGAGAAAGCACAGGCGCTACTGAGATGGTTTTTCCTAAACCTGATCTTTCTTCTCATCCTGAATACCAAAAGAAAACAAATGGAAAGCAAACCAAACGGAAGGCGTGTCACAGAAGCACCTGGCCCTGATCTCCTAAGAAAGCACACGAGGGAGAGGTCATCTGCTCAGGATTCCATGCGGTGCTCCTGACATCTGGTCTGGTATTCATAAAGACACCAGTTTGTGTCTGGAGCTCCCTCTCAGTGTAACAGTGCCCTGACTACTGCAAATTGCAGGTACGAGTCATGGTGGCACAAGCATCTCTTCTGGAGAAGGTTCTTCTCACCTGAACTGGTATTTGCCGACTTGATGATTCACTCATCATAGTTCCAGATTACCTGGAAAGAGCTCAGGACATGTCCTCCCACATCAGTTAACATAACAGGAGGTTACGGTGATGTCTGCCACCTACCACATCATTTCTCAGGGTCCAACATGCTAACCCGGAGCTCCAGCTTCCAAGGACCCTAATGTTTGGGAAATTCAGCCACTGTACAAGGAGCGGAGGCATTCTGGGGACAGCAGTTATGGCAAAGCGGGGAATAAAAAAAAGCATCTTTCAGAGGATGACCCTTATCCCACCAACAGAGTGTTTGGAGCACCTGAGGAAAGAAGCCAGAAAGGGCACGCGTAGAGAGACCTGTCGCTAATCCTGCAAAGGTAAGCTGAAGGGAAAAAAAGGGATACAGGTTTTGGAGACAAATCAGCCTACTTGTTTTAGAGAAGTTCTGTACTGAAGGCTCCTGAGGAGTTACCAGACAGTCTCCTTCCTATCTTGAAAATCCAACAAACCTGTCAAAAACCCCTCTTCTGAAAGAAAGTTTTGGGCTTACAACAAGGTGAGGGCTCTTTCAATACAGGAGTTTACCTGGGCAGGCTGAAGGTAACCATGCAGCTAGCAGCACCTGAAATTGCAGGCCACTGTACATGCAGGGGATCCCTGCTGAGCAATTATGCCCCAAAGATTGGCCCTTTGAAACTAGTCCTACAGCAGCAAGCAGGCAGCATGCCCTGGCCAGCAGGCACCAAGCCCACAGACGATATTTGCGTAAAGGCTCAGCCAGTTGTGGAGAGGTCCAAAAGGTTTCTGAAATGGGGGCAGCACGTCATCATGCAGAAACACGCAGAAACCTGGGCATCTGATGCAACTCTTCCCCTCCCAAGGAACAGTGGGAGAAGAAGCTGTTCCTTTTATACCACCAGGCAACTTCCTTTGTGGACAACCCCAAGAGGAATGAGTTTGCCTCCTTTGAGAAGACTCTCTCCAAAGAGCTGGAGAGGTAAGGTGGCCAGGAAGGCAATAGTGTGGCAGGGGTTTGAATTAAATGCAGAATGGCTATCAGGATCCAGAAAATGGATGAAATGCACTGGGAGGATGGGCAACAGCCAAGAGGAGGAGAACAGGGGGGTGAGGGAAGACCCTCTTACCTAAAGGGTGTGCCTAACAGCAGCTCTGTCAGAGCAGCCTTTTAGCTTGTGGGCTACAAGAGAAAGAATCTTGCCCTCCTGACAAGGGCTCTGGAGAACAGTGGGTTTAGAAAGCAACTGCCAATCCCTCTGGGACAATCCTGTCGTAAATCTGCCTTCTGAGGACATAGCGAGAAAAAAACATGACACTGTTTCAAGAAGAGGGAGATGCCTGCAAGGCCATCTGCACAGAGAAAGGACACTGCTGAGGAGTGGCAAGTACTCGCACCGAAGCCAGCGTCAAGCTGTCAGCACCCACTGTTGGCCCTTCATGGAGTTCTGCACAAAGGAGCATGTGAGGTAAAAGAGGACTGGAGTCTCTTGAGGACAAGGCAGGGCAACCTTCAGGTTCAGCTGCGAGAGGCTAAGTTCACCCCTAGAGCTTGTAGCTTCACAGTCAGAAAAGCCTGTGTTGGTTCCCGGTAAAACTCATCCCGTGGCTAAGTTTGATGAGCAGGAATCACAAATGTCTCCATGCAGGTGATGCAGGTGAAAAGGGAAAAAAAGTTACCTGAAGGCATTTTTATGCTTGCCACTTTAAGAACCTAGGACTAAACAGATGCTGTTGTCTCTGAATATTCTGTAGCTTATCGTTTCAAATCCATGCTTTGCTTTACTCGTATGGCAAACGCGCTCGGCTCCAGTTCTGAAAATAAGTCAAACGGGTAAGAACTGAGTTTACCAAAAGTCACAAAAAGGAAGCAATCTTGTAAATGGCTGCTCAAGTATTTCATTAGAAAGCAGGGTTTTAGTACCTCCCTCTAAGCCAACAAGACAGGTACCCTTAATCTGTATTTGTACTCACGTTTCAAAGTCTCATCTAAAAAATGACAATAGGCACTCACTCCAGTATTAGGCTTTCTGCTTTTCTAGGAAGCCCAACAAGCAGTTAAAGAGAAAAACAGCGTGACGTGACAGGGAAAGGGGCATGAGCAGCAAGGTGAGAAAGCTTGCAAATCCTACAAGATTACTGACACAGGGAGAAGGGCAGGTAGCAAAGAACCATAGAAAGGTCTTACAAGACTCGGTCGTGGAGCAATAAAATGGCAGAGAGGTACAAAGTGGCGCACGTGGGGAAAAACAGTCCTGGCTTCACACACAAAGGCTCTAGAGCTTCTCAGCTGAACGCTTGAAGCAAAATTTCAAACTACCGTCAGTAAAACCAGCCTCTTTTCCCACTGAAGCACGAAATCCACGCGCGGCAGTGAAACAGGAGCGCTTTTTACAGCTCCCATTACTCGATGCTCAGCCCGTGCAAGCGCAGTAGCCCCTCGGAAGTGACCGCTTTCACGGTCAGTGAAAGAAGGCAGGAAAAGAGCAGCCCCCCCCGTCCGAATTTAGGGTCTCCTAGGAACTCACTGCTACCGGCAGGCACCAAACCGCAGGCTGTAGCTTCAACACGCTCACCTGCCGATTTTAAGTCCGTACACACGCCTGCCTGCATGAAGAAACCTGGTTTCAGGCGACCGACAGGTACCTGCTTTCGAGGACGTCCTCCTTTCTCCCGGCCTAGGGAAGGAAGCAGGAGAGCCAACGGGACGCGACTGCTCTGGAAACGCCGCTGCCGACCTCCCTGAAGCTTGACAGGCCTCTTGCCCCGGGGGCTGCCAAGAACGCCCGGGCAGGACTGCGTCGCAGCCCGCCACCGACGCCAGGCTGTGAGGGAGGGACGGACACCCCCGCCGGCTGCGGGTCCCCGCGGGGACAGCCGGCAGAAACCCCTTTCTCTCCACAGCCGCACGTCTCCGCGGTGCCCGCCGGCCTCCGCCGGACAGCCACCAGCGGCAGGCAGTCCCCTGCTGCCCCCGCAGCCCCGGGGGCGGCAGGGAGGGGCCGGGGCTGGCCGGGCCTGCGGGGGGAAGGCCGGGTCCCGGCGCCCCGGCCTGCCGCGAGGGGAGATGCCGCCACCGCCGCCGCCGCCGCCGCCGCCGCCTCAGCCCCGCTGCCGGCCTGCGAGGCCCCCGGGCAGCCCCGGCGCTGGCGACCGCCGGGCAGCCCACCGCTCCACGGACGGGGAGGAGCCCCCGCCACGGCCACCGGCCCCGCCGCGCCCGCCGCCCGCCCTTGCCTCAGGCGGGGCCGGGCCGGGGCTGCGGCCGGAGCGGAGCCGAGGGCAGCCGAGCCCAAACGAGATGAGCCGAACCGAGCCGAGCGGAGCCGAGGGGAGGCGAGCGCCGCCGCAACGACATGAGCCGAAACGAGCCGAGGGAAGCCGAGGGGAGGCGAGCGCCGCCGAAACGACATGAGCCGAACCGAGCCGAGGGAAGCCGAGGGGAGGCGAGCGCCGCCGAAACGACATGAGCCGAACCGAGCCGAGGGGAGCCGAGGGGAGGCGAGCGCCGCCGAAACGACATGAGCCGAACCGAGCCGAGGGAAGCCGAGGGGAGGCGAGCGCCGCCGAAACGACATGAGCCGAACCGAGCCGAGGGGAGCCGAGCCCAGCCGAGATGAGCCGAGCCCAGCCCAGCCGAAGGGAGCCGAGCCCAGCCGAGATGAGCCGAGCCCAGCCCAGCCGAAGGGAGCCGAGCCCAGCCGAGATGAGCCGAGCCCAGCCCAGCCGAAGGGAGCCGAGCCCAGCCGAAGGGAGCCGAGCCCACCCAGCCGAAGGGAGCCGAGCCCAGCCCAGCCGAGGGGAGCCGAGCCCAGCCCAGCCGAAGGGAGCCCAGCCCAGCCCAGCCGAAGGGAGCCGAGCCCAGCCCAGCCGAGGGGAGCCGAGCCCAGCCCAGCCGAGGGGAGCCGAGCCCAGCCCAGCCGAGGGGAGCCGAGCCCAAGCGAGATGAGCCGAGCCGAGCCCAGCCGAGATGAGCCGAGCCCAGCCCAGCCGAAGGGAGCCGAGCCGAGCCCAGCCCAGCCGAGATGAGCCGAGCCCAGCCCAGCCGAGGGGAGCCGAGCCCAGCCCAGCCGAAGGGAGCCGAGCCCAGCCCAGCCGAAGGGAGCCGAGCCGAGCCCAGCCCAGCCGAAGGGAGCCGAGCCCAGCCCAGCCGAAGGGAGCCGAGCCCAGCCCCCAGCCCAGCCGAGGGGAGCCGAGCCCAGCCCAGCCGAAGGGAGCCGAGCCCAGCCGAGATGAGCCGAGCCGAGCCCAGCCGAAGGGAGCCGAGCCCAGCCCAGCCGAAGGGAGCCGAGCCCAGCCGAGGGGAGCCGAGCCCACCCCAGCCGAAGGGAGCCGAGCCCAGCCCAGCCGAAGGGAGCCGAGCCCAGCCCAGCCGAGGGGAGCCGAGCCCAGCCCAGCCGAAGGGAGCCGAGCCCAGCCCAGCCGAAGGGAGCCGAGCCCAGCCCAGCCGAAGGGAGCCGAGCCCAGCCCAGCCGAAGGGAGCCGAGCCCAGCCCAGCCGAAGGGAGCCGAGCCCAGCCGAGGGGAGCCGAGCCCAGCCCAGCCGAGGGGAGCCGAGCCCAGCCCAGCCGAAGGGAGCCGAGCCCAGCCGAGATGAGCCGAGCCGAGCCCAGCCGAAGGGAGCCGAGCCCAGCCCAGCCGAGGGGAGCCGAGCCCAGCCCAGCCGAAGGGAGCCGAGCCCAGCCGAGGGGAGCCGAGCCCAGCCCAGCCGAGGGGAGCCGAGCCCAGCCCAGCCGAAGGGAGCCGAGCCCAGCCGAGATGAGCCGAGCCGAGCCCAGCCGAAGGGAGCCGAGCCCAGCCCAGCCGAGGGGAGCCGAGCCCAGCCCAGCCGAGGGGAGCCGAGCCCAGCCCAGCCGAGGGGAGCCGAGCCCAGCCCAGCCGAAGGGAGCCGAGCCCAGCCCAGCCGAAGGGAGCCGAGCCGAGCCCAGCCCATCCGAGATGAGCCGAGCCCAGCCCAGCCGAAGGGAGCCGAGCCCAGCCGAAGGGAGCCGAGCCCAGCCGAGATGAGCCGAGCCCAGCCCAGCCGAGGGGAGCCGAGCCCAGCCGAGATGAGCCGAGCCCGGCCCGGGCGCCCCCTCCCTCTGCTCCAGCTCCCCACGCTGCTCTGCACTGGCTGCTGCTGCTGCTGCTGCGCTGCAGAGGCAGCTGCATTTTGGGGCTTGGAGCGCTTTGGGTTCCCGCGTGAGCCCCAAGCATCAGAGGAGTTGGCCTGTACCTCGTGGCAGGTCTTGCAGCTGCTTTCAGGGGGGTCTGGGCTCTGCCCAGGCCTCTCGAGTCAACGTTGACTCTGGTGCCTAATGACGGTATGCTGGCAGTGGCCCTGGTAGCTCAGCCCTTTCTCTCCCCAGTTGCGATGATGTCAGCAGGTTTGCCTTTTCTTGGTCCAGGCACCCTTCACGCAAAGATTCCCAGAGATTTTTTCATCCCTCCCCTACACACACAGTGGGATTCCTGGAGGGCCACAGAAATGCAACAGCAGCAGCGTTAGGCTCTTCTGGGGTTTGGGGGAGGAAACACCCTCATAGATAGCTGTCTGGAGCCTTTCTGGCAGCCACCTTTTACCTCTCAAACAGACACAACCGAAAAGCTCCGATGGTCAGTGACCTAGCCGAGCGATGATCAAAAATGCCCCTTTTTACCCCACAAAAGCCTAACAGCGACGTTTGTAGGAAAAACTCCCGCGACACGGGAGTTCAGCCGAGACACGGGCCCGTCGGGAGGAAGAGAGACTTCCTTTGTATTGCCGGAGTCGGCCAGCCACTTCATCCACCGTTTGTCCCTCGCCTTTTTTCCAGGACATCACTGCCAATGAGTTGGCATACAACGCTGGTACGTGTTGTAGAAACTTCCGCCCCAGGGGTTGTGTGCATTGGACTTCATCTGGATCTGTGGGTGACTGCTCGTTATCCGGATCATTATAAATCACCTCCAGCACGGCTAATTCCCTCAGGTACTGGATACCTCTCTGCATGGTGGTCCACTTGCCTGGCTGACACGTAACGTCTTCCTTGAAGGGGTATTTTTCCTTCACGCCTGACGGAAGTCCCCTCCAGAGGCTGAGGGCTCGTGTCTTTTTCCCAAACGCCTTGTCAGTGGCCCCTTCCCTAGACAGGGATCTCACCTGCTTGCCTTCCCTACCCTCTAATTCCAAGCTACCGGCCCGTTACCCCAGCAGCGGAGCAGCCGGGTAAAAATGTGCTCACCCGGATGGCGGCCGAAATGCTTTCGCGTATCTTGCAGCTCACTCAGGGATAGGGATCGGGTGATTATCTCGGGTTCTGCCTCTTTCTCCTGTTCTCGTGATGGCCGTGGCTCACCTCCATCCCTCGCTAAGTTGAACCGATTTCTCCGTGTATTTCTTTTTCTGCATAGGGGCGACTGACACCGGCAGAGGTTGGTTCTCTGGTTCAGCTGCAGCGCCTGTCGCCGGGGTTGGTTGGGGTAGCTGCAGTGCTTGTCACGAGGGCTGGAATAGCTGCAGTGCCTGTCGGTCTGTTTTCCCTCCCTTCCTCCTGAGGGTGCTGCATAATATCGAGCAGTGGTTGGTAGATACTGGCCAGGGCCCAGCACAGTGCGGTAAGTTGTGCCGCTTTGGAACAGGCACCGCATTTTCCTTTCCAACGGTCTATCGCTTCACCAGGGTCCTGTAGCTGTTTGGGAGTGAAGTTCCAAACCATTGGAGGTGAGAAGTCCTCTAGATACCTGCCCGTTTTCTCCCACATGCCACGCCACCCATGACTATTCAGCCTTGGGGCAGATCTCTGCGTGGTATTCTTAAAAAACTTTTTTGGAGCCCTAAACAAGACCTGAAACACATTCGGGAGACATAGCAAGACGAGCATGCTGGCTTGAACACCCCAGGGATCTTCAAACTTCTCAAAAGCTGCTGTAATTAGCCTGAAGGAGGAAGGGGAGGTGAACGAGCGGGGAGAAAGTACCCCCCCCAACTTCCCCACAGATTGGGTGCGATTACCAACAAATTCCGAGAGAGGGCGCCCGAGGCACGGGAGTGACGTCGACGCCGCACGCAACTACCAGCTTAACCTCAGGACCCGTGACGTAATCATCTTGCGAGTCGACGTCACCCAGGACAGCAAAATGATAGTCCTGAGCCCGCGCCCAGAGGTGATAAACAGAGTGCATGTAAGAACTTGCACAACACCGCCACGGGAACAAATGAGCCAACACTGGGACCAGCGACTATTCAACTAATCTAAGAAATGCGTACAACAAATTCGTTTTAACACGCTCCGGCCAGATCTGTCGTTATCTCAACCCTTCGTGCCCCACGTTGGGCACCAAAAAGGACTGTTGTGGTTTCAGCCCAGCCGGCGACCAAGCACCACAAGGCTGCTCGCTCACTCCCCCGCCGCCACCATCTTTGTCCAGAAACAGGAACGAAGCCTCTCCCCGAGACTAACGTCCCGACGGTGCTCCACGAAATCTGGAGTCCCCTCGGACGCTGGCGGCAGCAAGCTAGGAAAATCCGAGTGCCAAAGCCCACGGAGTTTCTGCTCTCAGCTCCAGGAAAGATTCCTGTTCATCCGTAAGAGGGAAGCCAGCGTCACCCTTGCGCGGCGGGAAACAAGGCTTATCCGATCGACGCCGGAGCGCCGCGTGAAGCCAGAGCGCAAAGCTGGACAAAACCGGGGGGGCAGGGGGGAAAGCCCGGCCCGGCCCCTTGGGAACCCCGAGGGCCCCTGGGGAGCGCAAAGCCGGGCAGCTGCCCTTCCTCACGCTCCCGGCCAGCTCCTCCCTGGAAAAGCGGGCACCGGCCTCCTCAGCCATCCCGGGGGCCCGGCCGGGAAGACCCCCGCCAGGGACAGCCCCGGGCGGTGCTGCCCAGAGCCCACCCAGCCCCGCCGTCCTCCCCTCTGCGGCACCCACCCCTTCTCCCAAACGGAGCCCGAGGGGTCACGGCCCATGGGCCGAGACCAGCGGAGAGCCGCCAGGGAAACCACCGCCTCCGTCCATCGCGCAGACGGGAGCCGCAGCAGCCGGAGAACGCTGGTGTACTGCATGCATAATTGTATCGTGCCTCTCCCAGGGCAAGCCCAGGCACCGCTTCACGCGTGGGACGTGCCGCCCCGAGAGCGGGGCTAGCCCAGGGGCGGCGGGGACAGGCTGGCCAGCAGCGCCGAGCCCGAGGCAAAGTCTGCCGTGGGTGCAGCCGAGGGCTGGCGCGGCCGGAGTCCTGGCTGGCCCTCGGCGCCTCTGCAGAGCGCCGGAGCCACGAGAACCGGCTCGGTCCCTTTGCGTCGGTGTCCATGGAACTGACTCGGTCCCTTCACGTCGGTGTCCTTGCCACCGGCTCGGTCCCTTTGCGTCGGTGTCCTTGCCACCGGCTCGGTCCCTTTGCATCGGTGTCCTTGCCACCGGCTCGGTCCCTTTGCGTCGGTGTCCATGGAACTGACTCGGTCCCTTCACGTCGGTGTCCTTGCCACCGGCTCGGTCCCTTCGCGTCGGTGTCCTTGCCACCGGCTCGGTCCCTTCGCGTCGGTGTCCTTGCCACCGGGGCAATCGCTGCCAGAGACGCGGGGCCCCCTGGGCCGCTCCCCGGCCCCTGGCAGTGTCCCTCTCCATATGCCCGCCCGCCCCTGCCATGGGCAGGAGGTCTCCGCGCCCGCGCTCCCCCCGGACGAGGACCTGCAGCGCCCGGCGCGCAGTGCCGAGGGGCCGGCTCCTGCCCACCATCACCTGCGGCTGGAGGAGCCGCACCGTGCCCGCAGGCAGCGCTGCCCGCCCTGCCCGCCCATGCCGCTGCGCCCGACCGCCTCCACTCAGCTCGGCTCGGCTCGGCTCGGTACGGCTCGGCGAAGCTCGGCTCCGCTCGGCAAAGCTCAGCTCGGCTCGGCTCGGTACGGCTCGGCAAAGCTCGGCTCCACTCGGCAAAGCTCCGCTGGGCTTCGGCTCGGTACGGCTCGGCGAAGCTCGGCTCCGCTCGGCAAAGCTCAGCTCGGCTCGGCTCGGTACGGCTCGGCAAAGCTCCGCTGGGCTTCGGCTCGGTACGGCTCAGCAAAGCTCGGCTCCGCTCAGCAAAGCTCCGTTCGGCTTCGGCACTTTTTTAGGTAGCTCAGGTAGCTCAGGTTTTTGAGGTAGCTCGGTCCTGGGCTCCCAGACCTCGCCTGGGCTATGCTGTAGTTGGGCCTGTCTCCAGCCCTGTCTCTGGCCCCGTCTTCTGGGTGGACCTTGGACCCATGTTGTAGCCCTGCCTCCTGCTGCTCCGACTGGGTGGGCCCTGGACCTGGTTCATCCCCTGGCTGTGTCTGGGGCTGTCGATGGACCCCACTACCAGCACCCGGCCCTGCTGAGACCCTGTGGGACTGTGCCCTGATGGGTGAGGGCACAGCCCCGGTTCCCCTCACTGGCTTCCTCTCTGTTCTTTGTGAAGTTCAAACCCCTCATCTTGTTTTTCCTCACCACACGTCCCTATTCTCGGTTTTTCCTGCACCCTACCTTTCTTCTGTATTCTCCCCAGGATATACTTGCAGCTGCTTTGGTTTTTTTTTCAGGTTTGAATTATCTTTTTATGGCACCTTATCCTCCCATTTTTCCCCATTCGTGTCCAGTTGTCTTTTAAACCCCTTCTCAAAGCCCCGCTTATTTAATTTATCCTTTGCCAGGCCCAGCTGCTTTTCATTCTGAGGGTTGTTCTCCATGAGGCCTTTTGCGTTTAGGCTATAAAATCCAAAGACAAGAAAGCATCTTGCCACACTTGGTCATCTCTTACATAGTCCGCCCTAACCATGGCCTGAAAATTTCCAGCTTTTAATTAATTTTTTATGTTCCTGGAAAAAACCCCACTGCTACCTTCTGGAATTTCTTCACCTGCAATTAGTTTTCTGTGAGTGTGTCACTGTACCTAAAAACAGAGAGGCTGGCATTGATCTGATCTGTCTTACTGTTAAGAAATACTTGTTCCCAGTATGAAAAGAAGTATCTCTGCTCCTGATTTCTGACTCAAGACATTTCGTAGCCCACATGCTGCTCACCAAAGACGCATCAATCATCACACATCAGGCAGGAGTGACCTCCGCAGGTGGTTACGAATTCCCACACTGAGATATCGCTACGTGGTGTGAAGCGTATGGCTTGACCTGAAGATCTCTGCCACTCACAAAGCACGCCGGTCCTCCACGCATTTAGACCTACTGCTCTCATAAAATGCAGCATCTTGTGCCCTATCAGCATCATGTTGAAACTAGGCACGGTTATAGAAATGATAACTTTATACTGTTTTGTTAAAGTTAAGATTAAATAAAAGGCTAAAGGACTTAGATACAAGAGTTTAAAAGGATAAATGCCAACCTCATGTTTAGTAGCTGTCTTAAGAAGGGACAGGCAACTTCCCCCTTAGCCCAGATATTACTCCGCCATTAAGAGAAGGACCAATGTCACTTATTATCCCTTGTCGAAGCAGTCTCCTGGAGGAGCAACCCGAATGTTTTGCTATGCTAGGATTAGGCTTGCCTGAGTAAGCACAACTCCACGTACTCCATGTGCCACTCAGAAAGGAGCTGTGATGAAGGACAGAGCCTACACACCACATGAACACATTCACATACATAAACGTACCCTGGGCTTTAGATTAAATCGAAACAGAGGGTTGAAGGATTCTTCTAGGGACTTCACTCTTCTTCCTGCCTAGCTCATTCATTTATATTGCAAGTTTAAGCTTGATTTCTTATACTCAGTTGAAAAGGGACTTTCTCAGAAAAAATGCCAACTAGGCAATATGTTATCAATTGTGCCTTATTCTCTACAGGAAATACAAAAGCTGAGTTCCTCTCGCACGTCCAGCACTTCCTAAAACGATCCACTCTACAGCTTAATTGGTGCCTTACTAGACATAATGCCTTATAACTCAGCTACCTTAATGAAAATAACTATATATACATATGTCCTTGTACATCTTAAAACTCAGCATGTTTCCTGTGTCACAGATACAATTATGCATACAGTACACCACATAAGCCTAATTGGAAATGGAGTGAAGATTGAGGTAAAATGACTGGATCCCATGGAAAAATTGAGGAAACCGATACTTCTCAAAGCCTTTGTATGCATTTGTGGCTTGAAACACCTCAGCTTTCTCTTAGGTGGCAAGGGATGCTGTCTCAACTTTATCAGGTGTTCTACGTGGTATGGAGGAAGTACAAGAACAGATACTCCAAATACGGATGAATTCAGCATTTTTTAAATTTTATTTAATCAGTAATCAGGTAAACTTAATCTGACACCAAAAACCACATCTTGTCACACTTACTTTTGAAATACAGCATACCCAAACGAGGGAGGAAATTGTTTTAGTGTGATTTATAACAGTAACGAAGAGTTATTTTCTTTTTGGTAATGACATTGTGCAACACATTTTCTGTTTGGGGAGTAAGCTTCTGAAGTATTTTAATCTGCCTCATCTACCGCTACAGATTTCAGCAAAACTGCAAAATCCTCACAAGAATTAGCACTGTATATAAATCCAGTAATAATCCACAATCATCTCTCCATTTTGGTTGTATTTCTGCTGTAGATACTAGGCTTCTTCAAACTTCCACCAACCAGTGGAAATTTGCCAAATATATAACCCAGTGGGCCATTTAAAGGGATTTTGCTGTGAATTATGACTGCTACATTTGTGGGCAGCTTTCAGTACCAGAGACTGGAAAGGGAGAGGCAGAGTGTGAAGAGCAGGGGGCGCAGCTTTCACCCTGAGACCTTCCACATATTTGTTCATGATCTACAGAAAATGGATGAGCTGGACAGCATAAGCTCTCTGTGCACAGATGGAACGGCACTACTTAAAACCAGTCCTTGCTTTGGCAACTGGGGGAGACGTCAGTCCTGGCTCTTAAGCTGGCAGAGGCTGCCTGAAGCCTTGTTTAAGCTGGTGTCTGTACAATCAAGCTATTGTGGTTTACCTAGGTAGTGCGTGGCAGCTGAGCTGCAGCAACAGACTGTGCACGCTCTTTGCCCATGAGATGAAATGCATTAGCTTTAACTTCTTGCATCCAGACTACTTGCCAGATGGATTCCTAACAAACAGCAGAACTGAACTGCTGAATTACTTTACATATGCTTGGAAAGCCTGGGAAAAAAATAAACACGAAAGAAGTAACTAATGGGAACAGAGAGATGCATTTCTGAGTGCAACAGACTCCATCTTTATTTCAAAATATCTCTGTACATTACAATTCTATTTAAAAAAAAAGAAGTCAAAAGTCAAAGCAGTTTCCCATGCTAAGTGAAATATCAGGTCTCATTTTTTAGATAATCAAAAAGAGAGGCTGTGTTTTCACTCAGCAGATCTCATGGCCTGTTCCTATCTGAGCATACTGCTCAATAGCAACATAGAATGTGTTAAATTAAAGCTCTTATTGTGCTCATCACCATGAAGCAGGATTTTTTGAAGAACCACTGTTAGAAGCAAACTGATCTTCCTTGCAAAGTCAGGTTGTCCCTTCTTCAGGTGGAGTTTGCTCTCAGGCAACCTGGCCATCCTGGGAACAACACCAGGTCAGCCTCCTACCTGCTGGTCCCCTCTTCTCTGACAAGAAGAAGCCATCCTGTGTATAACTAAGAACCCGATGATTTCCTTCCCATGGGTTGCACATTAAAATATCAAAGAACTCTGATTGTGGTCTTAGCCCATAGCTGAAACATTAGGAAGTTCGTTTCTGGAAATTCAAACACATTCCTTAGCTTGCATAACGTCTATATACAAACAAAAGGACGCTCAAGGCAGGCAAAGCTAAGAATGTGAGCAAGAAGTGGACCGTCTGTGGGCTGGTGTGTGGCCGCCTCTGTGGCTGCTAACACTCAATTCCAGCTGGACCTGTCAGCTCCTTCCTTGGAAGCATGCTGTCAGTGCAAATTGACAGGAATCCCTGGGATTCAAGCCTCAGAATGTATTCCCTTATGCAGCGCTAATTGTTCACAACAGGACAGATATCGCAGGAGAAGATGTTTGACTAATTGCATATCAAATTGCACCCAAGCCAAAAACCCGTCGCAGAGGAGGCAGTATGGAATTTCAGATAGGGTGAAATGGGATCACGTGTATGCATGAACTCAGCCACACGGGTTCTGCTTAAATTCTCACCGTAAATATTCAGCAGAATTTGCAAGGCCATAAGGCAGTGCTCTGCGTGAATGTGAATTGCATCCATAGCACGTATGGGACTGTGTCTTGTATAATTCATGAGAATAGCCACACGGGGTCATACCAAAGGTTCGTTCAGCTCAGCGTCCTGTCTCTGCATCTGAACAGTGAAAGATGTGTAGGAAAAAAGCATAAGAAATGCAACAAGCATAGCATGCTCCTTCCCCTGCTGTACCCTCTATACTGACAGTCACTGGTTCAGGGATTTCTGGAGGCTGTTCCTGCTTCCTAGAGCTTAATGGCCCATGAGAGACCTTCCTTCCCTGATTCTGTCTAATTGCTTCTTCAACCCATTCATACTTGTGCTATCCAAAACATCCTGTGGCAAGGAGGTGCACAATTTAATTATGTCTTGTGCGCAGATGTTCTTCTTTTCATTTATTGTGATCCATAATTTCATGTGTTGCCTGCTAATTCCCGTGTCTAAGAAAGAGCAAACAATCTTTCCTTACTCATTTTTGCAGTTTTCACTTCCTCCCGTAGATTGCTGCGTATTATTTGGAGAAAATGAAAACTCAAACTGACTCATCTCAGCTATTAAGGTGATAAGAGATCACATCTATTTGTTAACTTCCAGCTGTGTCTTTATAGTGGGTCTGTTCTGAAGTCCAGGTGCAAGAAATGGTCTCTCTGTAGTATTCAGGCTGTGAATACAAATGACAGCATGAACCTGCCTCCAGCTTTATTATCCATTGGGCTACTGGGATTTAGAAACTCTTTGCATCTTGTCTGGTTACTATGGCCATTCTCAAAGTCTGTTATTTCTATGCTTTGTGCCAGATATGTAAGTATAAGGCTATGCTTTGGGTTGCCCTCAAAGGTATACAGCATTTCAATGACAATCTCTCCATGTTCAGACACAGAGGTTTCAACAGACCCCCAGATGCAAAGACCAAAAAGAACCCCAAAACCATGGAAGAAAATCAACCCTGTCCCCCCCTTTCTCCTTGTCTTCACATGTAATATTGTGCAAAATGCTGCTATGAAGGTCTCCCTCTGCAACTGCTCCACCCATCACTGGATTCGCCATCTTATTCAAAGTCTCACATATATCTAGTCTCATTTTATCCCATGTACCCGTCTCCTAATAGTGTACCAGGTGCATCCTTCTGCTTGCTTGTCATGGGCAACAGTCATTTTTTCTTTCTCAAGGGAAAGCTGTATTCATACATCAATTCTCCACCTTCATGCCAGAGACTCTCTCCCTTAATTCTTGTTTTCAAAGCCCCTCATACAAAATGCACAACGGGTATGGAATGCCAGAGAATCACAGCACCTGTGTTTTGTATTCAGCCAGCACTAGCTTGAGTGGATGTGCAAAAGCACAAGCCTAGACTTTGGAGGTCCCCAGCCCTCAGCACCCTCTTAGCTCTGTTTCTGCTACATACTTTTTCCCCCTTGCCATGTCTGACTATCACTGTTAAGTTCTTAAAGGCAGGAAAGGAGTGAAATTTACAGTGCTTTGTCTCCTATTGCCAGTGTCTGCGACAATTAACATGAAAATGCACCCTGTCAGTGGTTCACTTCAAGTGTGGAGCATTGCTGTTCCTCTCAAGGGGAAAGAACCTAGTGCAGTTCCCAAGAGCTTGGGTTTTTTAAGCCCCTTTTTAAAATTACATTTCCATAGACAACAGAATATTTAGTTGAGTTATTCTGTGCAAACTGAATCAAATCTTCCTGTCGTTGCTCTCTGTGATCAATAAGAGGTGCATCATTTGAGAGGAGTATTTACAGTGCCCAGTGTGGAAGTTTGGTTTATACCATCGGCGTGAGCGAGGGGGTTCTGAAGAAACTACCAGACAATCGGTATGCAAGGATGACAGCCACAGGGGACAACAAGCTGCAGGTGACCATGGTTGCATAAGGAGCTTCAGCCCTTCTTGGCCAACCTGCTGTACCTACATGTTGCCCTCTACCGGAGATAATGGCACGGCTCCAAGCATACGGCAGGCCTTAGCACAAGATGAGCATTAGCCAAAATCTGAGCAGGAGCTGGGTAACCAGTTGCAGCTCCACAGGTCCCTTCCAACCTCCACCCTCCTGTGCAACTCTGTGCCTTGCTTTCACTCCTGAAGCACCTGAACTCAGCCCTCGTGCCCGCCGGCAAGGATGCTGGGACAAGGCACGATCCCAAACTCCTCCCCGAGGGGTCATCCCCAAACAGCAGCTCCCCGCTCCAGAGCAGCCGATGGCAGACACACTCAGAAGAGAGAAAATATCATTTTATTGAGAACATCAACTGCAGTGGGGGGTGGGCCCAGGACTCACAGGGGTTCAGCCAGTAACAGGAAAACGGCACCTACAAGGACAGAGTCAGAGAGCGCTGCTGAACGCACAGCGGCAGGAAGAGGCAGGGTTTGGTTGCCCTCTCTCTGGGGAACACCGTTGACGAGGAATTGCTCATAGCCCAGAAGAGAGCGAGCTACGGCTGGCATTGCCGAGGGGAGGGCTCTGGCGCCTTATCCCCACGGGGAATGCCCTTAGAGAGCTGTGCGCACGCAGAGATGCACAGGGCCCCTGTGCCACGCAGCAGGGCTCGATGGGGAGCCCCTGGGGAGCGGCCACGGGGTTCTTGCCAGACCCTGCGCAGCAGCAGAGCCTGGTACGCACCTGGGCTTCTCGACCTGCCGGACCTTCCTGCATCTTTTCCGTCTGCGATCCCCCAATACGTTTTCTCTCTTCCTCTTCTTTTTTTCTGCACAGCTTTCATCTCCCCAGGCCTGTTTCCTCCTTCGGTTCCTTCTCTTTTCCTTGTCCCGAGGAGAGCCTGCAAACCTTTCCATCCCACAGTGTGCTTAGATAGGTAAGGCCACGATCCAGCGGAGACAGTTCTGATTTTAACCCAAAGTGACTCGTTTTACCTTCTTTCCTCTGAAAGGCTGCCCAGTTGTTGCGGGCGTAGCAGGGGCTCTGCCGTGCTCTCGAGGGTGGCTGGAGGCAAAGCTGGAGGTGCCTAAACCAGAATTGTTGGAGTTCAGGGGTGGCAAGGGACGGCCTGGAGTAGTAAGGGACTGCTTGCCAAATTACCACCTTAGCTCTCTGGGGAAGATGCTGCTTTGCATCATCCATCCACATTTTGCACAGTCCACCTGCCCCAAAACAGACTTGATGAAACTGTGATGAAGTAGGATCCGAGCAAAAGCCCTCTCAAGTTGACAGCTACTCCCCGCTGTCTTTTTGTAGGTATTTGGTTGGATTAAGCACATGCTTAATGCATTTGAGAAAGGACCTTTCCAGTTTTCCATACAACGTATGATTCCGTGGGGGAGGAGGAGGAACCCCAAACACACAAGCCATCGGCTGGCCGGAGGAGGCCCAGCAGCTACTTGGCCTCCTCAGAAACTACCCTCCTACCCGAGAGACACTGTCACGGTGCTTGTGGAGCAGAGCTGACATACCTCTGTCGTTTTGGACTCCGCCACCATGTCTCCCCCAGCTCCTTTGAGGACACCCAGAGAGGGGGATGCATGCAGAATGGCTTCTGCCTGGTGGCCCTGGTCTCCTCTGCCTGCAGGGCCACTTTGCTCTTCCAAAGGCAGGTCTAGAAAGCAAAACCATGTGCAGCAGTGACGCCTTGGAAGTAGCACACCTAAAGCAAAACCCACCCCAAGCCCTACACCGGTTTTCTTCTTGACGTTGAGGTTTCTGGTATCCCGAGCCCCAGCCTGGGACAGCCCTCAGTTCCTCCTCATACCTGTGGCTCCGTCCGTGGGGGCTGGCGACTCCCCAGCTGATGGACAGGAGCGGCCAGCCACCTCCTCCCCAACAATGTCGCCGCAATTTTCAATCATAAACAGCGCCAGCGTGTTCACCTGCACACATCAAACCCTTGCTCTCAACCCAGCTGCCTGAAGTTGTCCCAAGCAGCCTTTCCCACTCCCGACCCTTGCCTCTGCACAGATGGCTGTGGCTGCGGGGCTGCCTTTGCAGGCAGCCACCCCACCGGCATTTGCTCAAGGGAGGAGGCAGCCAGGGACCTCTGAGCAGCCAAGCTCGGATAGGCCGGCAAGGCTGCAGCCGGCTTGCCAACACAGCGCACCTTCTCGGTCACCTCCAGCATGGCCTGGAGCGGGAGCAGGTCCTCGTCGGGTGGGCTCAGCAGGTTTGGCCCAAGGCAGATGGCCAGGTTGCTGCAGCTCATCCTGCTGGTGGCTGCGTTGCGGCCGATGTGCTGGAGGAGGGACAGCAGCCGCTTGAGGAGGAAGAGGTTGGCTGCAGGCAACTTCTCGGCCACCCTGAGGGAACAGGGACACTAGGTTGACAAAGCAGATTTTGCCCAGGCCTGTTGTCCAAGGCAGGGGGGAGCCAGCGGCTGAGTTGCCCAGCTTTCCAGGTGCTCTCAGCCAGCGGCCAGGGCTCCTGCTCAACAGGCAGGCTGCTGCCCGCACTTACGCTTTCAGCTCGGAGACCTTCTCCTCCTTGCTGGTCCTCTCCATGGCTGCCATCCAGTCCTCGTAGAGGTGGGTCACCAGCAGCTTGTCGGGGATGCTTCGGAGGAAGTCCTGCAATGCCAAGGGCTCTGGGTGAGCCTTTGAAGTTTCCAGGCTGGCCAGGAGCTCCTCCAGCCGCAGGTCAGAAGCGCTCACCTTCAAGACGGCGGCCAGCAGGAGTGCAGGCTGGTTGCCCAGGTCGACATCGGCGTCGCGGTCCAGGGCCTCCCGCAGCTCCCGAAGTTCCGTCCCGCTGGCAGCTTTGCGGAATATCCCCTCCGTCGACGGTCCTTCCCGGCGCAGGACAGCCAGCAGCTCCTGCAGGAGAGGCAGGAGGACAGTTGCTTGGCCGAGGAGCTGCCTTCCGACAGCGGTGGCCAGAGCACTGCCCCAGAGCGGGCTCCTTGCTGGGGGTGAAGAGCCCAAGCCGCCATCCCCGCAGCTCCTGGGGACGCCCGTGTCCCCTGTGGAGCAGCCGGAGGGAGGGCTCCTACCACCTCTAGGGAGCATCTGGAGGGCTGGGGACCCCCCCGGCCAGGCTGGCTTACCTGGATGGGCCGGGGCAGGGAGCCGTCCTCCCCGCAGAGGGCTGCCAGGGGCTGGCCAAAGAGCGCCCTGCTGCAGCCAGAGCCCACCTGCCCTGGCGCCTGGGCAGCGGCCGGGGTCCTCCGACGAGCAAAGGGCCAGGGCAGCCCCATCCTCCTCCTCCTCCTGCTGCTGCTCCCTCCTGCTGCAAAGGAAAGCCGAGCAAGAGCCCGTCAACGGAGACCGCCGGGCCAGCGCTCCCGGGGCCTGCCCTGCCCGCAGCGTGGTGCTGAGCGGTGCAGCAGGACGGGCAGGGAGCCAGCAGCTGGACCTCTGAGCTCCGGCTCAGCAGCTCCAGTTGGGAGGCTCCTGAGAGCCGGCATGCCATCAGGAGAGGAGAGCCTGGCCCAGCCCTCGCCCTGTCCTCCTCCAAGCTGTGGGCAGCAGCAGAGGCTCCGTGTCCCCGCAGAACCACGTCCAGCGGCCGCTGCCCAGCGGGTGTCCGTCCTTCCTTCCTCCTGGAGGTGACATCCTGCCTCGGGCTGCCCAACCTGCATGGCGACACTCGAGGGACAAGTGAGCACAGCTCCAGCGCTTGCAGGAGCTTACCGTTCTTCCCGAAACTCACCCGGTGCGTGGCAAAGTCCCCCTCCGCTGCTCGGCGGGACCGTCGGAGGCCCTTGCTTGGGACCAGCCTGCAAGAACCAGGCTGTGCTCAGAGAGCAGCCCCGCGGCGCAAAGGGCCGCCGGCGAGCTGCCAGCCGGCACCGGCAGCCTGAGCGTGGCAGAGCCGGGACCCTCTGCCCTCCCGGGCTCTCTGCCCCGCGGGGCAGGTTTCCCCCCAGCACCACCGGCCAGGATGTGCCGGCATTCCCGGCGGCTCCCCAACCCTCTCCGCTCCCCGAGCGGCACCACCCTTCCCTCCATCCCTCACCCCACTGGCCGCACATGCCGGCACAGCCAGAGGCGGGCGAAAGGCAGCCCTTCTCACCTCGGCCTGGCCCTCCATCAGCCTCTCCAGGCTCCCGGCGCTGAATGTCCTCCACTGGGCAAGAGAGAAGGAGCGGAGGCAGGTGAGCAGCGATGCCTCTGCCGCTCGCTCGGCTGGAGGACCAGGGCTCGGGGGCAGAGCCCAGACCGGGCAGGCACTCACGGTGTGGCGGCGGCCCAGCTCCTTCTCCAGGAGCCTGATGGACGGGACAGGCGTCACCCGGGCTCTCTTGGCTCCTTCTGGTATCCTGTGCACCGGGAAGGGACAGGGAGAGAGCTGGCTGAGCCCCAAGCTGCCTCTTCTCCCTCCTGCGGCAGCTCTGCCCGAGCGAGAGCTGCCGGCAGCCACGGGGGCACCTCTCCCCAGCTGGGGAGCTGCGTTCCCCCGTCCGGCTGCACCTGCAGCATCCCCGCGGCTTACCCCAGGAGCGTGCCCACCCACAGCTCCTTCAGCGCCTGGGAGCTGCAGAAAGAGAGGAGAACCAGCGTCAGGCCCTGCAGGCCCTGCTGCTCCCAGCCCGTGGGCAGAGGCGGGCGCCTGCGCAGCCCTGCCCCGTGGGGAAGGACGCCAGAGCGGGACGAAGCCCCGTGGGGCAGGACAGAGGCGCTGCCCGAGCCCTGGCTCCTCATGTCCTGCCAGAGCAGCTGCTTTCGCCCTCCCCTTCTGGGGACCCAAAGGGGATGCGGGACCTGCCCATGCCCCCATCCCTCCCTGCCGGCGTGCTGCTCGCTCCTTGCCCAGGCTCTGCACGCAGGGCAGAGGCCGTTCCCACGATGGTGCGGGTGTGCTTGGGAACGTCTCCCGCCTGGCCGTGGCACTCACCCGAAAGTGGCGACGCAGGAGCCGCTGGGCCAGACGAGGAGGATGGAGGTCCTGTCCTCATCGCCGCCTTCCTCCTCTTCCTCGTCCCCCGCCGCCTCCTTTCCGCCGCTCAGCACCCACAGCTGGTCCAGGGCCAGGCGGAGCTGTGGGCGCAGGCTGGTGCCGCGTCTGCAGAGAGCAGAGAGGAGAGGCAGGCGGTGAGCTGGGGGTGTCCTCCTCGGGGTCCCCCCGGGCCGAGCCCTGTCCCCCACCTGCCCTTGGGACAGACATCGATGGGCGCATCCAGCACCAAGGGGCCGGGGCCTGGGGCTGGGGCCGGGGTGTCCCGGGGCTGGGGCCAGGGCCAGGGCTGGGGGAAAGGCAGCTGGGCTCTGAGGGTCTTACTGCAACTTGGCGATCACCAGTTCCTCCTGGAGGAGGAGAAGGCGTCTCTCGCTCCTCTTGCGGCCCCGGGTCAGCCGCACGTCCGCGCTCAGCACCGCCTCGGCGTCGGCGAGAGCCTCCCTGCAGAGCAGAGAGCGGCGGGCATGAGAAAGGCCGCTGCCACCGCGGGTCCCGGCCGTGCCCCCGAGGCACAGGGAGAGCTCACCTGGAGCCGCAGCAGCAGTTGGCCTGGCCCATCCTGCCCGGGAGAGGAGGACCCTCGCCGTGGACCGAGGACGCGGGCCAGTCGGCGACAGCGGGGATGGGAGGCGAGGTGCCGGTGCCGGTTCGGTGCCGCTCGGTCAGATCCTGCCTCCTCCCAGCGCTCCTGCGTGCCAGCACAGCTCCGTGCTGCTGTCTCTGGCGGCCGTGGGCTCCAACTGACCAACATTCCGAGCCCAGCGACCAACATTCTAAGCCCAACGACCAACATTCTAAGCCCAACGACCAACATTCTAAGCCCAACGGAAAGTGGGAGGGGCACTGGGGGGAGAGTTCTTTCCAATGTGGCCGTCTCTGCCTGGCACTGGGGAGCCCAGGGCTCGACAGAGCAGAGGGGAAGGGCTTGGGACTTCTGCAGTCTTTCTTGCTAGGACCTTCATGCCCCAGAACTGTGCATTTCCCTAAGCCACTGTGTCTTAGTCACAAGTGTGTGGCTATCCCTGGATTCCCCTTGCTTGTCTATGTAGCACCCTTCCCATTCCCGCCCTTCATGCACATCTCCCTGTGCCACTGCGATGAGGATTAGAATTGTGTGGGTTTTCTCTAGCCAAAGCAGTGGTCAAATTGGGGAGGCTCTCTCTTGGCATGGGACAGTGAGAAAGAAGATGACCATGCTGATAGGGTGCAGATACAGTTTCCAACTTGGTAACGGTAACTTGGTGTTTTGTGCTTTCTGCATTGCTCTGTGTGCCTCAACACTTCACACTGCAAGAGAAAGGGAATGTCATGGTCTGGACCCAGACACCAATATGGACCTCCCTCCCCACGAGAGGGAGAGTCTGTGCAGCATCACACTTTTGCTCTGCCCTCATTAAGACGAAAAACACTTTCACCCTAGACGATTCGTCCCTGAGAAAGACAGCTCTCAGACCATGCAACACTAGCTGGGACAAACATCCTCTCCTGGATAGTGGCATTAAGATAGGCTGTGTATTTTGAACCGTCTGAAGGTCATTGAAGAATGGCCTTGTGAGAAGGTAATCTTGGTGAAGCTGTCGACGGGGCTTCTACGGACATGGGCTCACACACTAACAGACATAGCCATGTGCCATTTATTCTCTTGATCAGCTAAAATATATGATCCATTCGTGAATTGATCTCTTCCTGAATAAACCTCAAACTTCTAAAACAATGACCTAACCAGCTTGAAAAGGCCCCAGGACAGAAACTGAAGCCATAGTCTTAATGGTCACTTTCCTGAAGAGAGATACTGACTTTACAACCTCACTCTGGTTATAATCACAGGATTTATCTTTGCTGCTGCTGCTGCTTTCTCCTCTGAGGCTGGGATTTTGTTAGAGCTATTTTAGACCAGGTCCATGTGATGCAATGCTGACTCTGGTCAGGACTATTCCATGCTCCTGTCTAGAGGCTGCTGCTCACTGTTTGGAGGGAGGAAGGGAGCCTAAAACTTCCTATTTTATCACAAAACTGTCTTTTTATTGGTAGCCCAAAATATTATTGTTTTATGATCTTCTCCAAATAGAAAAATCCCTTACGTAAGTCATTTCACCTGCAGCTGGTACCACTTTCACAGCCCTCTCGATCCTCTTCTGTGAGTGCATTACAGGTACAAGCACGTGGCCATCCCGTGGGGTAGCATGTGAGCAGACAACAGAGGGCTGAAGTCTTTGAAGTGGTTTGTTGGCAGGCAAAACAAGCAGGAGAGGCTTTCCAAGCGCTCATGGTGCTGCAGTCAGAAAAGCGTGTCAAGAAAATGTGTGGAGATGAGCTGCACGGTGAGCGTGGGGCTGCCTGTTCCCGTCATACCCAGAAAAGTTACTGTAATTTGTGGTTCTCCTATTCTGGGCCAGTGGGATGAAGCTGGGGTATAACCTTGAGAACTTAACTGGTCGGGAACACAGAGGAAGCAGTCAAGCACAGAATCTGAGAGAAGTGTAGTCCTGAGCATGTCCTTTATCAAGGTGCCTTGAAGACATTCTCATAGTACAGCACACAAAAAAAGAATTGGGCAGCACGTGGAAGAAGACTCAGAAGAATGCCAATACTACTGCAACTTACCATAAGAAAAGTTGCAATTTCAGCATTTCTTTCTGTTCTCTGTTCATTCTAGCACTGTTCAAGACAATCTGGAATGTCCAAGAAGTGACTGTGTCTGGTCCCGCAGTTAGATGAAATCTCCCAGCTGTAAAAACAGCTGCTGCTGCCTATTTATCACACAAAAACATGATTTCTTGATGGTAAGTCTAGTTCCATGTTGCTCTTTGCCAATGTCAGCAGATGTTGATGTTAATATATACAGCATCAGGAGCAACAGAAGGAATCACTGTGGCAGCTGTATTTTTTCCTCTGCAATGAAGGGCGTTCCTGCCTTTTATTTGGACTTTGTCTTCAGAAGTAGAAGCAATGCACTACAGTGTACAGGTTAACATCACTTCAGTAGGCTTTTGTGAGTAAATAACAGTCCCATAAGCTCTAACGACATGAGAAATGTGGGATGTGAACTAAATACGATAAACTACTGAGTACAGGTTTTTTTTGGTAAAGTACTTACACATCCATGAAGGAAAAAAACAAAATGAAAACACAATGTTTTGGGATACAATTGACATTTTCCAGCAGGAAAAATTCACTGTGTGCAGCAGAGTTCCTGCTAGTATAGCAACAGTGCACACTGCGGTTACTCTTTGGACAGTTCATGCTAGCTCATCCTACAGAATGGCCGTCTTGCCAGGATGATTCTGACTAAGAAGTTTTACTGCCTGCATGCTCTGTTAAGTTAGCCCATATTTGGGGTTTTTTGTTTGTTTTGGTTTTTTTTCTTGATGTTTGCTTGTTGTTGTGTTGCATTACAAGTTACAGGAGCCTTACATTGAAGGGAAAGAAAAACAATGTTAATGTATGAAGCCCTTTTTGTTACTCTAGTGAGCACTTACTTATGCCACTAATCCCATGAAGTTGCTTGCATAATTATGCAGCCAAGTTAGAAGTTACCCACATGAGTCAATTTACTCATGAAGGTACATCATTGCTAAGGACGATGTTGTTGTTCCAAACAAGGCAATACATTTTGCTTTCTCTCTCAGCACCTGCTCCTCAATAAATAGAAGAGGGCTGATCTGGAGTGAGAATTGCAATACAAACACCCAACTACCTGGAGTTTTGTTCTGCAGAACTCATGTTAAAATCGGGACTCATTCTAATTGGGGTCTGTCAAACAAATAGAAAGATAAGCCTTGCTTTTGTAAGACAAACATGAAAGAGGTTGATTATCAGGCCCGATTTCCCTTAGATAGTTCACTGCATCCCAGGTTACATACATCTTTTCATTTAGAAGTCTGGAGGTGAAGTGAATGCTGCGTGTGCTTTTTTGTTTATTTATTTTTAGTTCTGTACAACACAATCATCTCATGTGGAACCTTGCAGATGGCTTTGCAATAGATTGTAGTGGGTATATACCCCCTTACTCTAGTCTCACTTCTAGATTTCAAGTTAATTGTTCTTTTGTATTCAGAAGGAGAAAGCTTGTTCAAATACCAACTGCAACTGCCGGGAAACTGGCAGGCAGGCCTGTTGCTTTCTTTGGAGGAAAAAAAAGCAGCTAATTCTTGTATTCACAGGCAAAACATTCATAGCTTTTTAGTAGGTGATTTTTAAACTATAAAGACGTTAGAATTAGGTGAACACATCTTTGTTTTAATGTGCCTCACTCAACACTTTGTATTGTTATGTGTGAGGGATACATTTTTCATGGTCAAATTTCAGCTATGTTGCATGTAAATATAGCAGCATTTGTAAAAGCTGAGAAACACAGCATGTTCAAAGTTTCGTACAGATATGTGATGGTAACCTACCTTAATTGTCATTTTAATCAGTAAGTACATCCTCACGTATCATTCCTGAAGCAAGTGAAGTGAGGTGACAGTTAAATAACTCAGGCAATTAGACATGAAACACTGTGAAGTTTTCAGGTGGCTGCTTTTGTTTCATAAACCAAAATATCAGAAATCCATATACCCAGTCAACAAGATTTGATATAGCAGTTATTTACAGTTTATAAAGGGAAAATGGGGTTTATATGGAATATACACTTTAAGTGAATTCAAGGCAAAAAAAGTTTAAAAAAAATTAGCAGAGGAGCTATAGGTATGTTACCGATGGATAAACAGAAAGAACATACATAGGTTTTTTCCCTTCATTTCTGAAGGAAGAAAACAGCTACAGTGAAAAGAAGGATGCACCGAACTAACTTACAACCAAGGGAATGTGGAATAAAGCAGCAGGAAAAAAACGGCTTTGTGAGACAGGGGTAGCAATCATCTTAAACGCCTAAGCATTTGTATGTGTTCCCTACTTTTTGTGGGTAATCGCTCATAGTGTAATAGTGTGTGTTCAAAATTCTATTCATCTTGTACTTGCATTTCACATTTTAAAAACTCATAAGCAAGACGTTTTTTATTGTTCTCCTGCAGTAGAGATGAAATCCAGAGGCTTACAAAAGTCAGGAATCTCAGCAGGAAAGAAGAAAAAGATCATTTGGTTGTAGTCTTTAAAACTAGAGTTATTCACTAAAGCCTTTTTATAAGACAAGCATCTAGAACACTTCTGTTTCACGGGAAAATAATAAAATCGGTAGAGGAATGGAAGTCTTTGAAGAAGGAAAGAAAAAAGGTGGTGCTGATGTTACCCAGCAAAAATTGTGATTTCTATCTTGGATCTTGTGGTGTTTGGTAGGGTGTTTTAGTCCTGGTTTTTGTATTGCTCAAAGTCTGTGAAAAAGCTATCATCTTATCTTGAGATACAGGCTGAAAATATATTGGCTATTGTAAAATCTCTCTTACCTCATTACATGTGGGATTGGAGGTATGGGTCTGATTTGCATTTCATGAATGTTTGGGGTTCTTTGTGTCAGGACAATATCTCACAAGGCCTTTCATGCTGAGTGCAGAAGGGAACCTGACTCACAGGTTCCTGCCCCACGGGGCTTCATCGTCCTGCCCCTTTGTCCTTCCCCTCCTCCTTGTCCTCATCCTCGTCCTCGTCCTCGTCCTCGCCCTCGCCCTCGCCCTCGTCCTCCCCCAGGCAGGCGGCCATGAGGCCTGCGGGGGCCGGGGCCGGGCCGGGGCCGGTGTCCCTGCAGGGTCAGGCAGCAGGAAGGAGCGCCCCGGGGCATGCTGGGAGCTGTAGTCCTGGGGCACGGGGCTGCCGGGGGCCCTGGTGGTTCCCGGGGCATGCTGGGAGCTGTAGTCCTGGGGCACGGGGCTGCCGGGCGGCCATGTTGGTCTCTGCAGTCTCTGCTCCAGCTGCGGCCCGGCTGAGGTGAGGGCTGGGGCTGCCCGTGAGGCGAGCGAGGCCCTTGGGCGGGCGTGGGGGTGTGGGAGCCGGGCCCGGCTGAGGGAAGGAGAGAAGGGGCAGGGTGAGGGGGGTCGCAGTCCTGGGTTTGTGGGTTTCACACAGACTCCCTCTTCAGAAAACACAGCCTCTGTGTGGGTCAGCGGTCCCTGCAGAGCTTTAGTATTTGTAGCCGGTTTTATAAATACACAGCGGGCTCACACGGTGCTGTGCTTCTTGTAAACTGCATCGCTTTTATCCCGGCTACAGCCTGGAGGGAGCAAGTGCCAGCCGGCAGATTAAGATGGAGATGAATGCAAGCGATACACTTGCGATGGTGATCCTGCCACAAGGCACGCTGCGTCTTTGTTATAAGTTACGACGAAAATTTGTATGCCAGCCCGGGGATAAACCAATCCAGGTTTATTGTAGCAAGCAACAAGCAGGCAAAACAGCGCTGGGTGGCCGGGGAGTCTCCGCTCCACCAACGGCACACACCTGATGTGGTCACGTGTTTGACAGTTAAACAGTTAAGTGTTACATATGTATGGGAGTTGCAGGTACGCCTATACATATGCATGACCTATTCCCGCTTTGCATTAAAATTAATTCCAAGAGGTATTACAATTAGTTCCGAGAGGTATTACGATTAGTTCCAAGGGGACACTCCCTCAAGTTTATCTATCCAAGCCACGGAATCGGCCTTGGCCGGTTTCTGGGACCAGTTCCTTATTTTCTCAGAAAACTGCTCTTGAGGAGCTATAGGATAAGGTAATCAAGACTGGCTCATCCTGCTTACTTAGCTCAATATCTAGTTTCTGCACTTGTTACTGTGGTTATTACAGTTAAAAGCAGCTTAGTTACTAAGTTGTAGAGATCAATATATTTTAACAATCAACAGGTTTGATGAACAAATTGGTTATGCAAAGTTTATTACAATTCCCCCTTTTTGTTTTTCTTATTTTGTTCCTCAAACTGGGCAAGAGCTTCTCGAGCTAGGGAGAGAAGGGGAGTTTCTTTAACAATTTCGTCTTCTTCTAGGTGCTTATAGTGTCTTCTTATCAACATTAGGTGTACAGCTTCTAATCGATTTTTTATCAATCCAGTAATTCTATTCAATATACAAGGTGCAAAGGTTAATATTAACATTATGAGAACTAGGACAAAACTAAAAGCCTAAGTTATGTAGACATGGGTCTCTGGGTACGAGTTGACATAACGATTGATTAAAACTTGGGGCCCCGGTAGCAATTACTTGCTGTAATACCATTTGATCCTCCCACCTATAGAGCGTCCATTTATAAGGTTGGTGGGGGTTCCCTTTACCCTGGGTTATCCCTATCAGCATTAGTAACAGTCTTATCATCCAAATGCTTAATCTTAAGTTCAAGAAAAGTGGTGTACCCTTACCCTTGCGACAGGTATTCCGAGGTTGTTGATAATCATTTTGGTTTTTGTCTTTACCCCTGGTGAGAGATGGGAGACTTTGGGGAAGCTCTGAGGACGTTTTGTTTGGGAGTAATAAGTCAAGAGGCTCCGTGAGCCTTCTCTGGAGGTGGTTCATCAACTTTAATCTGAACAGCAGTACGTCTCTGCCTTCTTCTCTGCCTACTCTGTTGCTTAGAGCAGTGAGGTGTACCATCTTCTCGGCAGCAGTCGTATTCTTCAGGGGAACCTCCTTTATATTTGATTCGCTTTGACTTATATGCGTCCCAGTTTTTATCCTTCACTTTCCAAGCTCCCCACCCCACTCTGACCACTGTTCATCTGCAAGATATTGGCAGTATTTCAGCCTTCGTTGAACACGGCTCGTTGGCGTAAAGACAACACCTCTCAGGGTTTATGCCTTTAGCAAAAATATCCCACCACTCTTTGGAGTCCTTTGTAATTTTCCCGGTTGATACTCCCACACGTAATGCTTGCTCAGTTAATTCCCGTTTGTAATAATAACATTCGTGGCAAATACCACTAGAGGGGAATACCCATAGGAGCCATGTGTGCACCACTTTTCTCTACAGAGTTTACACCTGTAACATACAAAGGGATAACATATACAGTGAGGATCTTTACAAAAGATAGTCTCACTCATCCGCTTTTCTTCGGAACTTAATTTTCAAGCTGTCAGGGTCTCTGGTCGCCTCCCAGTGAGAATTCTGCATTGGTCTTTTGATTCTGCTTGCACGAGTCCATGCTCTTTTGGCAGTCCGGACTGCAGGATCTGTAGTAAGCAGAACAAGAAACGGTCCCTCCCAACAGGGAGTTAGAGATGATTCTTTCCAAGTTTTGATCAATACCTTATCTCCAGGCATAATTTTGTGTATTGCAATATCTAATGGTGGCCTCTGCACTATCAGTCCCTTCTTTATTAGTTCTTGCCGTCTCTTCATGAGTTTAATGATATACTCCTGTAAGAATTTTTCTTCTATCTTTGGGTGTTCAGTCGGCATTTCTAGGTCATAGGGCATCCCCTATAACATTTCAAAAGGAGAGATCCCAGTGTTTGCTCTGGGTTGCGTCCTTACATTTAATAGTGCTAATGGTAAACATTTTATCCGGTTCATTTTAGTTTCAATGATTAATTTAGTCAAATGTTTCTTCTACTATAGCTTGTAGGCAAGTAGGCCATCCCCTACTAACTGGATCTAATAATTTGGAAAAATAACCTACAGGTTTCTTTCTTCCAGCCCATTCTTGGGTTAATACCCCAAAGGCTGTTCCTCCTTCTGCATTCACAAACAAATAAAACGGTCGTTTAGTATCGGGTAAACTTAATACCGGAGCATTTACAAGGTCAGCTTTGAGGCTTTCTAGACTCTGTTCATCCTTCTGAGTCCGTTTTATTAATCTTACTCCTACTAATTTCTGATACAAAAACTTCACTTTGTTGCTGTAATTTTCAATCCCTTGTCTACAGTACCCTAAAAGTCCTAACAACTGCCTTATCTGTCTCTTGCTTGTTGGTGCCTGGAGGGATAAGATACCATTCACTCGTTCAGGATCTAATTTCTTAGTTCCCTTACTCAGCCAGTGTCCTAAGTATTTTACTTCCTCTTCAGTAAACTGTAATTTAGACTTTGAAACCTTGAACCCCTTCAGGCTTAAAAAGTTCAATAATCTAATGCTCTCATTTCTAACAGTCTCTTGATCTTCCCCAGCTAACAACAGATCATCTACATACTGCACTAAAGTTACCTCTGAGGTTGATTCAAAAGTTTCTAGTACTTGTTCCAGAGCTTGCCCAAACAAATTTGGTGATTCTGTAAATCCTTGTGGAAGTACAGTCCACCTTAATTGTTGTTTCCGGTGGGTTTCTGGATCTTCCCATTCAAAGGCAAAATAATTTCTACATTCCTCCTTCAAGGGGCAAGCCCAGAAGGCATCTTTCAAGTCTATAACACTGTACCACTTCAATTCCGGGGAAAGTTGGCTCAACAACATATACGGATTAGCTACGACTGGAAACCTGGTAACAGTTCTTTTGTTTACTTCCCTTAAATCTTGAACTAAGCGATAGGAGCCATCTGACTTCTCTATGGGCAGAATGGGGGTATTGTGTGGTGACATGCAAGGTTCTAATAATCCCTGCTGTAACAACCTTTCGATTACAGGCTGTAATCCATGTCTACCTTCTTGTGCCATGGGATATTGTTTGACTCTAATTGGAATTTCCGTGTTCTTAATAGTGACTTCAAATGGAGCAACGTTTAATCGTCCTACTGACTCTGGAGTGTACCACACTTCGGGGTTAATTTTAGCTTCATCCTCCGTTGTCAAGACACACAATTTTACTGCTATTTCTTTGGTTTTTATTTCCAAATTAATTTCCAATTCAATCATTAAATCTCTTCCCAGTAAATTAGATTCTGCTTCAGGTACCAACAAAAAGGATCCTATTCCAAGTCGAGATGGAGCTTCTATTTTTACTCCCTTTATTAGTGGTACCTGAAACGGTTCCCTTTTTGCTCCTATTACTTGTAATTTCTCCGAGGACAGTGTGCATCTTCGGGGCACTAACTGGACACTAGATCTCTCTGCCCCAGAGTCCACAAGGAACTCTACTTCTTGATGCTGGGGACGTAATTTTAATTTTATCAAGGGCTCTGTTTTCTTAGGGGTCCCCAGCAAATAGATCCCCTGACCCCCCTAATCTTCTTTAAGCATTTAGTGGGGGTCTCATCTTTCTTCTGGTGTTCACTAAATGCTTTATTAATATTCTGTCCTCGAGGAACAGATTCCTTAATGCCTTGAACAATTATAATGCGCAGATCTGCCATATGAGTTCTATGTTCTGCATTTTGGTTATCCCAGTTTGGCCGCTGTAGTGGCCATTTAATATCTGCGCCTGGACCGTGTTGGTGCTGCTGATCCCAAACTCTCATTCCTGCTCTTCGAATCATTTCCCTTTCCTCTGTTGTGAATAGTATACTTAAAATTGCCTGTAACTCTTCCCAGGTATATATATATTAGGACCCCAAAACTGGTCCAACCTTTCGGATACTCCCAAGGGGCCTTCTAAAAGGTTCCCCATCTCCTTCTTGAATTCCCTTACATCTCCGGAATTCAAAGGTACTGACACAAATCCCATGCCAGGCTGTGGACCCCCTATAGCTATTTCTCTCAAGGGGTATAATCTTTCTTCTAACTGCTTTTCTTTCTGGTCTGACTCCTCGTTATTCCCCTGTTCTCCTCAGGGGAACTCGGAGGGTCTAAGTCTGGGGCTGGGGCTGTCGGGGAAGAGGAGGAAGGGGGGGGTTGGGTCAGGTGCGAGTGTAGGGGGAACATAACGGGGAGGAGGTGTGGGAAGTTCTTCGGGGTTTTTAGTTCTTTTTTTTTTTTTTTTTATGGTTCTTTTCACTTAGAGCAAATACATGGATTTGGGTATCTAATTTTATCCATAAATGAGCATATTCACTCTCTTCTAAACTCAAGGGTTCCTTAGAATTTACATATATGTTTAAGGCTTGACATATCCAATCGTCAAACGTCCCCAAAACAGGCCGAAATACCTGATCTCCTCTAATTTGTTTACCACCCCACCCCTGTATGCATTAATATATCATTTTCTCTCTGCTTTTGCCCTGTCTGGGCAGCCAGTCATCCCAATGGGCAATCATTACCCTAAAGGACTATCTGGCGGTATCATAGGGAGACTGACCTTAGGATTCCCTATGGAGTCATCCCTCTTCCCAGGCGAACTACAACCCGGGGAACCCACCGTGGAGTCAGAAGGCTTGCTTTTCTTCTGCCCCATCTTCCGAAGTGCCTCTCTCTCACACACACACATGTGCCCCTCGTTCGTGGCTCATGCCCTCGTGGGAAATGAGAACAGCACTACAAGAGGGTCTGCACTCACTTCGCTCCTCTTGGGAGCGTCTCGTTTATGCACACTTTGGGAAACCCACCCCGACTGAACGGGAAACGCTTTCAATACTCACTTAACCTGGAGTCTTCGTCCGGATCCTCGTGCACGAAAATTATGGGGTACTGCAGTGTTCTTTTGCCTGCTTGCCAAATTTAGAGTTCGGAGGTAAGGGTCTTGGAAAGGATACCGTCCACTCCGGGGCCATCCAAGGATGGTGCGCCTCCCCAGAGTTTAGATTCCAAACGAAGTTAACCTTATCCGAGTCACGGCACCAAATTGTTATAAGTTACGATGAAAATTTGTACGCCAGCCCGGGGATAATCCAATCAAGGTTTATTGTAGCAAGTAACAAGCAGGCAAAACAGCGCTGGGTGGCCGGGGAGTCTCCGCTCCACCAACGGCACACACCTGATGTGGTAACGTGTTTCACAGTTAAACGGTTAAGTGGTTTTCAGTGCCTGCTTTGGGAAAGAATATCCTCAACTAGTCTAAGGTACAGAGCTATTAGAGGAAAAGGAGTATGAGGTAAGGAGCATCATGCTGCATTTATTGCTAAACGTCTGCTTTCATTTCATTCAAACTAGAAAGTAAACAAAGATTGGACCTGCCAAAGAATTTGTTTCCCAGAGTGAGCATTCAAGCACTGGGGAGCAGTTTGCAGGATCAGAACTTCAGCCTGCTCTGGGTGATAAACCCTCAGGAGAGGAAAGAGAACCCCCACTTTTTTAAATGCATCTCTACTTATCTTAATAGTTCTTCTTGTTAGATTGTGTTGGCGGTCAGACTCTAAGCACGTGACTAAACTGTCAAAAAAATCAAGATATTTAAGGATTATTTGCTGTATTAAATGCTCTTACAAGCAGTGCACTCTATTGCCCTGTGGATAGTATAACGTCATGACTGGCAATTTTCCTTTTTTAGTACAAGGACGCATGTGTGAAGGCAAATCGAGGGTACAAGTGGTGCCCCACAGCAAACCAACCTGCCAAAACCCAGGCATCCACTGTTACAAACAGGAAGAAGCTATGGGCCTTTGCTTCAGACTCTGCAAAGGCTTTACCAAGCCCGAGGAAAGTGACAAGAAGTGACGAAATGCCACAGCATAACTTCAGGATGGCAGGTGATTCAGAGAAATTGACTCAATAGTTTGATTAACTATTATGTAGGTATTCTTTATTGGCAGCGCTAGATGCACAGGGGATCGCTCCACCTATCGTGCACACCTTCGGGTCTAATTGTGCAGGTTAAATACATGTTCTACATACATATTCACTAGATTTCCGAGAAATGTTATACGTATTCATTAGTTTTCTGGGAAACTATTAGCATGTGCAAATGTCCTTTACGCAGGCATATTGAAGGTCTCTGGTGGTCTTCAGGAGTCCTCTGGTGGTCTTCCATAGTCTTCCTCACTCGTCCGCTATTTGACCCTTCTCAGGTGATTCTGCGCAGTATGGTCTTTCACATGTTTTAATACATCAGTGCTCGTTAGTGCTCTTATTATCTAAGTTTTCATTAGTGGTGTAAAACCATATGGTTAGTTTAAGCTAAATTATCTACAAGGATAGAGAACAAAGGCAGGAGTTCTTCTCTTTTCTGGCCCTGTCTATTCAAGCAAGGCCTCTACTTGAGCCTTCTCGACAAGATCGTAGATTTATCAAACATTTAATTAAGTTTTGTGATTGTTCATGGTTCCTTCTTGCTCATCACTCCCAAGTAGCAGTCTCTGACAGGCTTAATCCTTGACGAACACCGGTCTTTGGTATGTAAAGTTACAGAGAGACAATCATTAAGCAATTAGCAGTTCGTTCTCTATATCACAGGTGAGATTTCCATCCACATTCCTCATACGTAGCAGCCTTGTTTTGTTTGCGGATGCGGTGTTGGAGTCGAACTGCAAGACCAGTTTCTTTTATTGCACCTGGTACTGTAGTGCAAATACCTTTCATGTCTCAAATTGAGTTGCCAAGACTCTAGTTAAACCTCTGCATAACAGCCTCAAATTTCCTAAGTGCATGACTGCTTTCGATAGTCGAGTCCAGATGTGTGACATATCATAAGCCGTACCCTGTTTGGGGTCCAGATTTGATTGATGTTTAGTTCAGGCTTATCTGCTGTTAGAGCTTTTCATAGTCATAAAGGGAAATGCTGATTGTGTGCATTCTTTTTGTCTTTCATAGAGTGTTGTACTATGTTTAGTAATTTGCTGTTGACAGAAATAATTTATGGTTGTCTATGAAGTTGGAAGTGCTAACGTTCCTGTGGATGAATGTACCAGTGGAGCTAACTTCTTGTATTTAAATCAAGAGAAGCGTAATGATAGCTTGGAGGGCTGGATTCTCACCATTTTAAACATTAAAAGGTAAAATAAAATCATATCCATCAAGAAGTGGATTGCCTGAGCTGGTGAAAGGCAGATAATCTCACACTGATATCCACAAATGGCAGAACTGTAGCAATCATGAGCCTGAAGTAGAAACATTAATGTTAAATACTGGCAGCTTAAGAGCCTAACAGTCAAGGTAGAAACTGATTTTTACCCCACCACCCTTTTTTTCCTTTTTATTTTTCTTTTCTGCAGTTTGACATTTCTAATTTTATAAATACTGATGTATTTGAAACTTTGTCATATCCTACCTAGGTTATGACAAGTGTGTGGCAGATAGGACTTTCCTGCTTAGAGAGATCGTGAGCTGGAGAGTGGGAAATGGTTTTATGGAACAAGTATAAAAGGAGCAGAGGTATAAAAAGGCTTGTATGCCTTTTTGCCAGTTTAGTAAATTCCTGTAATGAAATCTCTTCTGGCTATGGAGGAACTGTGAATTGGGATCAAAAGAAAGTGTTTCCTGCTACATCGTTCTGATATATGGGAGACCAGTTCTAAAAATCTCAAGCCCCTTCATCCCATTCTGGTTTTGCTCTCAGAGGAGTCACTTTTATGCTCCTTCAGGTTTATCGACTTAACGGAGAGAACAAGGAGTAGGTGTTGGTCTGCCTGGCTGCTGTCCCCCACTGTTCCTGCCGGGATATCCAACTGTAGAGCTTCTGAGTACAGAGAGATCTTGAATCAACACCTATCAGAGCAGAGGACAGAGAACTTAAAGAGTTCCTGAGAAACTGATCTAATCCATTGTTTTATCTATGGAGCCATTAATTTCTGAAGAAGGCCCTCTTTTGTGCTACATGTGACTTTGAAAAGATGACAGAGATCGGCAGCTTCAGCAGTTCCCTGGATAATATTCTAGCTAGGATGTTCCCTGTCAACCTCAGCTTCATCAGTTCTTGTGTCTTTACATTTATAGTTTCTTGCCAGATCTGCATAAGGCTGTATGACTTAAATCTTCATATGAAAAGTAGCACTTGTCTTGACATGTGAAAATTGGGACCCCAGCTAGTGCTTATACAAAAAGAGGTGAAATTTGTGCCAAGAAATACTTTTCTAAAGACTCCTCAGTCTGACTTCGATACTGCAACTGAGTCCTGCTGAGTCTTGTATAAGCACATGCATCATAGCAGGCATACAGAAATCATGCTGTATGTTAGAAAAGCAGTGACAGTTTTGGTACTGCTGTTTTCAGTAAGACAACTTCAGTGCATTAGTCTTGGTCACCTAGCTTGTGTATTTACAAGTGAGTGAAACAGTGAATGGCAAGGGCTCGAGCACTGCTGAGAAGTCATCCATGCGTTTTTATTGCTAGCATACTCTGGCATAGTTTTGATCTGCTCCAACCTAGTAATCTCCCAGACAGTTCTCAGGAGTGGCTTGAGTCAACAGCATATGCTAGGATCTGTTCCCAATAGGCACTTTAGATGTTACTGTACTATTTTGAGGACAAAAAAAATTCTGGCAAGTGAGTAAAAACTGCTGTGTTGCCAACCTGCGAACCAGAGATTAGTCCCTAGCCCATTTTATTTACTCTTTTCCTTCTCTAGACCAGTGTCAATCTCAAAAGCATCAGGGATTTATCTGGAAGTGATACAGTCTATCTGTGGGGCTTTTTGAGTGTGGTAGCTGTGTGATACATACAGGACATTACTCTTGTCCGTTTAGTTAGTTGAGACTATCTAGTGGCTTAGTATCTCTCACAGGTTGCTCTTTAGTCCAGATGGTGTTCTTTATCTCAACAGTACATTCACTGACTGGAGATCCTTCCCTGAGAGCATTCTGGTATTATCATTTTCATATAGTAGAAGTTGTTTTGAAATTTAGGTCCATTTAGGTCATATGGAGATCTCGAGAGTGAACATACAATGTTAGAATCCTTACTATCCTTACAGTATCCCTTTGGGTCCTATTGGAGTTCCCAAACTATTGCAGATGAACCTTCCACATCTCCTTGGAGAGTCCATCCATTCCTGCTCCCTGAGATCCGGCTCCTGTTCAAGAGCCTGAAAGATATTACAAGATCTCATGTTTTTTTAAAACTCGAGAGTCTCAAACCATGACTGCAAACAAGCTCAAGGAAATGTGAAAATACCAGGAAATTCAAACAAAAAACATAGAGATATTTAGAAGAGAGTGGAAAGATACACACAAGTATTATGATGCACTAAAAAATGTCATCATAGTAGGAAAATGTTCTCCATCTGATAAGCTGAGTATCATTAATGCTATAAAAAGAAACAATGTACATTGCATATACCAGTACGCAGATCATCAGTATATCTGCAGATACTATATGATTGTAAAGAACCTAAGGATGGACATGTGTAATTGAGGTAATGCAAGGAATAAAGTTTCTCGTCTCCTGCAATGTGTCCTCATGAAGAATGCTACTGGGACGTATAAGCGTAGTTGAACAGGGGATTTGGCAGCAAACGTAACAAATCAGGCAGCACACAAACTGTGGCAGTCAGGCAGCCTGAAATTAGTCTAAAATCTGTAAAGATGTGGAATTTTTGAGAGTTGAAAAGCAAATTTGTGTCCCTGTATGGACACAAAGCAAAACCTGTCGTCCTTACTGTGAATTTTATAAGAAATGGCTTGCTGAAGAGCTCACAAAACAATATTGCTGAAGATAGGCAGTATGAGTTTTGTTTCAAAGACTTGGTTTCAGAGCAAAAGCTGGAATGGGAACTTTTTATAATTGCCATTTCTAAATCTTGCAAGGCAAGGAAGTAGTCATTTTCCCCATTAAATTGCACATTGCTAATCAACCCCTAGGGGGAATTCAAAGTTAAAGGAAGTGGTAAACAAGACAACAAAAACCAGAAACAATAATACCAAAGCAAAATGAATAGCTAACTCTGAAGTTAAACAGAAGAAAATTAAGATAAGACAAAATGCAATGGGGTAATCCCTTCCATTAGTGTTAAAGTGTCAGACTTAATTCAGCTTCTGATATCAATGGGTAATAGAAAGTGGGAATGCAAAACCATGCACGTGCTCATAATTTAGAGAGTGTTTCTGAAGTGATGACAAGGGAAATTCACAAAAATTGTGCTTCAAGAGTTAACAGGCTGCTTGAGTTGCTTCTAATCCAAATCTTGTTCTTCTTGTAACTGTGAAGCCCTTTTCTGCTCCTGTCTTCTGCCCTCAATGTCATGCAAAAGAACTTCATCCCTAGTATTATGTTAACATACATTTATGAATTTTAAATGCACTGTGGTTGTTCAAGTGGTCAGTCATCAAGTATGGGAAAATGAAATGATAGAACAGAAACATGCAAACTGCTGTAGCTGTGATGCTTCGTTAAGGTTCCTGAAATAAAAACGTTCCTGAGAACTTGACTTTGAAGTCCTTATCCATAAAGCTATTTTTCAGAAGTACTACTAGGATGAGCTGATCAAGTCAGACGAGGTCTTTTAAGGCATAATGAACTATATAGTATCTTCCTTGCAGCTGCGTCAGCTTCCATAGGAGTTAACAGGGGGTTATTTAAACAGGATGTAGACACAGGCTGGCAGAAATTTGGATTCCTTATCAGCTCTGTCACGTGCACTACTGTATTGGTTTTATGTGGCAAGGTTTTGGTAGCGAGGGGGGTTACAGGGGTGGCTTCTGTAAGAAGCTGCTGGAAGCTTCCCCTGTGTTCGAGAGAGAGCGAGCCCACACCAGTCGGCTCTGAGACAGACCCGCCGCCGGCCAAGGCCGAGCCAATCAGTGATAGTGGTAACGCCTCTGTGATAACATTTTTAAGAAGGAAAAAAAGTTGGGAGAGTGAGAAACAGCCGCTGGAGAGAGGAGTGAGAACATGTAAGAGAAACAAGCCTGCGGACACCAAGGTCAGTGAAGAAGGAGGGGGAGGAGATGCTCCAGGCGCCGGAGCGAAGATTCCCCTGCAGCCCGTGGTGAAGACCCTGGTGAGGCAGGCTGTCCCCCTGCAGTCCAGGGAGGTCCACGGTGGAGCAGATCTCCACCTGCAGCCCGTGGAGGACCCCACGCCGGAGCAGGTGGGTTCCCAAAGGAGGCTGTGACCCTGTGGGAACCCCGCGCTGGAGCAGGTTCCTGGCAGGACCTGCGGATCTGCAGAGAGAGGAGCCCGTGGAGCAGGTTTTCTGGCAGGACTTGTGACCCCGTGGGGGACCCGCGCTGGAGCAGTGTGCTCCTGAAGGACTGCACACCGTGGAAAGGACCCATGCTGGAGCAGTTCGTGAAGAGCTGCAGCCCGTGGGAATGGCCCACGTTGGAGAAGTTCGTGGAGGACTGACCCCGTGGGTGGGACCCCACGCTGGGGCGGGGGAAGAGCGTGATCAGCCCTCACCCTGAGGAGGTGAAGCGGCAGAAAATAACGTGTGATGACCGTAAACCCCATCCCTGTCCCCCTTGTGCCGCTGGGGGGGTTTGGTGGAGAAATCGGGGAGTGAAGTTGTGCCCGGGAAGAAGGGAGGGGTGGTGGGAAGGTGTTCTGAGATTTCGTTTTATTTCTCATTACCTTACTCTGGCTGATTTGTAATAAATTGAGTTAATTTTCCCTAAGCTGAGTCTGTTTTGCCCGTGACGGTGATTAGTGAATGATCTCTCCTGTCCTTATCTCGACCCGCAAGTTTTTGTTATATTTTTCTCTCCCCTGTCCAGCTGAGGATGGGGGAGTGATAGAACAGCTTTGGTGGGCACCTGGCGTCCAGCCAGAGTCAACCCATCACAACTACTACTTACAGTCATCAAAAAAAACAAACAACAGTTTAGTAGAAGAAAAACATAGAAGGACAATTGGTTTGATATCAGGATATTGGCTGCAAATCAAAGTAGATGTGCTTAAGTACACAAGACCACTGTAGCTAAGAGGCACTTTTATTGTAAGCATCTCTTTACAGACACACATGACTTTCTGAAAAACTCTTTTAGCTGAAGTCTATCATTTTTTTTTCAGCAAAGAGATGATTTTTATTTTTTTTTTCAGATTTATGAAAACTGATTTGATACATGAGTTGTGAGCTTAAAATGAATACCTCATCAGATGAGATCTTTTTCAATTTTTTAAATCCAAACTGTGGGATAAATTACTATTCTGAGAATTTATAATTTTTTTAAAAATTGCTGTTGGCTTGTCAAAAATATGTTTTTCATACAGTGAAATAGTTTCATTCAGATGCACCAGCAGCATATAGTAAGAGTTAGGGCGGAGCAAGTAAGGATCTTGGGTTTTTTGTTTGTGAGACTGCATATTAGGAATCTAGAAGAAGAAAACCAACCAGCTGGATAGAGAGGATAACTGGTAACATTTGTTTGCAATAAAGTTAAGTCTAAAATCCATTGGAAAAACCCCCGCAGTGGTTTGTTTTAATCCCTTAGTAGAGAGAAAAAAATGGAAATCATGTAGAAAGGTAGGAAATCCTGCTTGAAAATTTGAAATCCAGCAGATGAATTCCTCCCCAAAGTAATAAATATGTTAAAAGTAAGTTAACTGAACAAGAAATTCTTTGAAGCTTTAAACTGAGCTTCTCCTGTCTCTCTGTTCTTCTTCAAAATTGTATTTGAAATTTTTCAGTTTACAGAGAGATTGTAATCATTGTCTCTGAAGACACAGCCTGAGGCTGGAGCTTTAGGCTAAGATTTTATTTTCTATATATTAGCATTCAGAATGTTGGGGAGAAGAAAAATACCATTTTCAAAGTGTACATTCAACGCCATGTATGCAATTCCTTTACTGTCCACTGGTTTGTATAGTGTTAATTTACTGGCAAGTGATCAATCAAAATCATAGTGCACAAAGAAGGATGGAATCTTTTTTACTCTCTTCTACCGGTGCTGGAATTAAGCACTTCAAAAACTTTGAAAACCTAGAAAAGCACTTTTACAGCTTTATTCAGTAGGGTGAACAAGTAAGTGTTACAGATATAAGCATATGTCATATCTACTGAGTAAAAACATTTTTTTTGTTTTTCCTGGTCCTGAGAGGAAAGATATTCTAAATATACTGCTCACTAGTGTTGCCTATTCCGTAAAGCTCACATACTTTGTTTTCCACTAATATTTTTAAATGACACAGAAGTTACTGCTCTTCAGTCATATCCCTGCATTCAATTACACAAGAACCTCATTCATTAGGTGGTTGAGAAAAGCTTTGTATTTTAGACTGTGAAATGATGGTAATTAAATGACAAGGATACAGGAGAAAGTTTATGTTTGTATCTCTACTCTCTACCTTCTTTGTAGAGCAAATAATTAAAATTTAGAGCCTAATTACATACAAATGAAAAAATCCGAAGCTTTCTGCACTCCAAATAGGAATGCACTGAAATATCAATAGCTCATTTTATATAGCTGAAGTATTAGCCACTACTTATAGAGCATTAAAATAAAACACTTCAAGCAGTTTGTGCTCTATTTGGCAGTCAAAAGATAGCTTTCTACATTGTTGATTAATAGGCTGGGATTCAGCTATACAACTTGAAATATATTTCATTAGCAAAATATACAATGGTTTGTCTGTAACAAGAAAAGAAAATCAACAACAAATGCTGAACGGAAAAGCAAAATAAATATATTCTCTTTAATAAGATGTGGCAGGAAGAGGTAGGTCTACCACAAGTGTATAAAGCCCAAGAAGCTGGTTCTCTGCAACTTACTTGGTTCCAGACCCCTTTGCTTGTGTACTTTTCTCCTTCTCTTATCCTGTTTTATTCGCAAATAGTACTTTTTTTCTGTGAGCACTACTCCATCTGCGTAGGGCAAGTACATTCCATTATGTTGCTATCTCTGCTGAAAGGCTTTCTTCTTTTTTTTAATGTGTTTTGTAACATTCTGTTACCTAAATGGGCACTGACACGTTTTTGATAGTGAAGGGGACATTGCAGTGGAGTACATTTTTCATCAGATGAAGTGTAAACCAAGAAGAATGCCTTTCCAAATGAATTTTTTTACCTCATACAATTTGTAGGTTTTATGCAGAAATTGCTCTGTAAAGCTTTGTGGCCGGTGCTGGATCTGGAGCCAGACCTGAGAATCGTAATAGTCCCCACTGACTCTAAAAGCTGTGAACTTCATTTAATACAAGTCATGGACAATTTAGCACCTGGTGATATCTTTATCTTTTCTGCCCCACGTTGAATTCAAACTCATAACCTGGAAGTAAAGACCCTGTTGTCAAATGCCTGTACCCTATATTCAGTGACTCAGTGTGAAATTAGATGCTTTACTTAAATTTTTGTATGATGCATATAAAACATTTATATGGAATGCTACATCTTCCAAATATGCCCTGAGGAGTCTAAGAATAATGAAGTATAAATTGCTTTTAGCTTGAAATACCAATAATAAGAAAAATACAGATATAATAGAGATTTTAATAGTAACTAGAAACTGTGGTGATTAAAATTGACATGACCTGAATGTCTCTATAGAAATGTATTTAAATTCACAATATTTTGCACTGCTGTGCCAAGGAATTAAAAACAATCTACTAGAGAATGATCCAACTTTTGCAGCTCTTGAATACTAAGGATTATGTTTAAGAAAACTGTGGCAAATGGGATTCTGTATCAAATCTGCACCTGCACATATGCTATGGCATGATGCTTTAAAAGCTTTGGTAAAAGTACGGAAATTTGGCTTCATTCTCAATTGACACTAAGGCGTGGTCATGTCTTGGAAGTGAGAAATATTTGGATGAGGTTAATAAATTCGTCCCTACTTAGAAACAGATTAAGATAAAATGGGAACATACTATAATAAGAATGGTGTTGTCACTAGCTTCATTTGATCCGAGGCAGTTAAATTACAATGTGCCTTTCTTTATGAGGCAATTTTGCCAAGATAAATATTCTTAGTTTAGAATGAATTGTGCAGAAATTTAAATACATTGATCTTTGTTTTGAAATGAAATTACTGCTACTTCTAACAACAGAATCAAGTATCTTGTGCTTTCTTGTTAAAAACAAAGTAGAGTGTATGAGAATAATGTTAAAGCAAATTAATCGTGTCTGGTGGAGTAATTTTCCCTTTGAAGATGCTCTTTGTACACAATAGAAATGTTTCTCAAGACTGTCAGTTCTGTCAAAATTGTCAATGGAATTCGTGCAATCAGTAGTAATAGCCAAAACCCAGAAATTCCATTTTGCAAGAAATAGGGAGGTTTGGACATCTGAGTCCACTTCAGATCTGATAACATTCAAATGTTTTCATGGAAAAACAGCACAGTGTTTGAGAGACAGATTTACATCTTTGTAACATTTGATGTGGTGCCAGAATGAATCTTCCATATTTTTAATGAGTGCCCTAATAGCAACTGTTGGCTCAGTTGAAGAGAGTCAGGCTCAGTCTCTGTCCTCTTCTACGTCCTTCTAAGTTTTTGGAGGATTAAACTTCTTTTGTTTACCCAACTGTAAAAATATGGTGTATGGTTTTATGTCCTCTAATAGTGCATAAACTCAACCTCCATCATAAAAAAATCATGCAGGTTAATTGTCATGTTATGATGGTCACCAAAATTATTACTATTATTTCCCTGATCCATTGCCTTTTGGACAAACCATTGCCTAATCCAAGATTCAGCATTTTCTCTCTTCTCCTTTGTGGGCTGCAGGAATGCACTTAAACTTCAGGCTCCAGCTTCATATCACTATCCAGATCCTCATTTTTATAATTAAAAAAAAAAAAAAAGAAAAAAAGTTTTATCTCTTAGACATTTTCTAATCCAAGGCAAAAAAATGACGTATTTATACCTATTTTCATAATATGATTCTGTCATAAGAAAAAATTCTTACTCAAATCTGACCCAAAGAAAAAGTTGTCATTTCCAAATAAAAGTATGCTTTTTCTTTTTTTCTCTTCCTCCTCTTTCCTGAAAATTTGGAGCCCTAAATGTGATAACCATATGAAAATTTCATAGTCCAGTGGATTATGTATTTTTAATACAATTTTCTTACCAGAAGCTTTACCATTCAGTGATTATCACTTTCCATAATGTAACTTTCAGAACTGCGGCACTCTGGCTGTGTTCCAATTTATAAAATTGAAGTGGCCACAGTTCACTAGTTTTTCTATGTAGGAAAGAAAGTTGTTAGATGTAGATGTGATAAATGTTGCTAAGTAATGGATTACACTGTATAAACCAAACAATAGTTGTTTTATGGTAGTTATTAAAACGTTCTATAAGCCTGTGCCCAGAATCAAAGTTGAAATCATGAATATTTTAAATTTTGCTGTTAATTTTAAGAAATCCCTGCTTATTGCTAGAGTACGAGAAGTTTGCTGAAAATATTCTGAAAAGAATAATAATAATATATGATAATATAAACCTACTTTAATCTTAATACCATGAAATAAATTTCTCAAATTATATCTATACTGGAAATGTGTGTTCACTGTAAATGCTACAGAAACATGTTTTTTTCTTCAGTTTTAAATTAGCATTTTCTTCTTCTAAGTAATAATTACAGGGGAGGGTTAATAGCTTTTCTTTTAAAGTATTTATATTATCCATATTTGTTGCTGTATTTCTTCCTTGCATGTTATGTTAGTTTCCCAGAAGAAATGTATTTTCTCTATTGTCCCATAATATTTGGAGGGGTTTGGGTAATTGTCATCATCTCCTGCAGATTCTTTTAGCTGTAGCTTGAAATTATTTTAAAGTTGTTCATAGTATTTTTCGCATGTTTTATTGCACTGTAGCCTTAGTATGTGAATAATAACATGTGAGTTAAGGCAAAGGACTGATGCAGCGTAAATAGGAAACCATCCAGAACAGTCCATGAGGAGTTGATTTTGCCAACATGATGCTGCTTGTTGTTTTTATTTAAAACAAAACAAAACAACCGCAAACCCAAACAAACCCCAAAGTATTCATATGTGTTAAATTTTATCACAGTAGCATGTTGGAGTACGTAGAATCTCTCCAAGTCAGACTTGCTTAAGGCCGTCCTCTGAATCGTAGTTTTAGCAGTATTCTGACGTGCAATACCGCACCTTCTGCTGTTTTGGGTGGTTTAATGCTGTGCAGTAGGAGATTAATTTCAGCTCTGAGGAGTGCTGAATCATAAAAAAATACAGGCGCATATGATCTTTGTCCTGGGTTCAGCTGGGATAGAGTTAATTTTCACAGGAACCTGGATGGGGCACAGCCAGGACAGCTAACCTGAACTAACCAAGGAGCTATTCCATACTATGTGATATCATGCCCAGTATACAAATGGGGAGTGGGCTGGGGTGGGGGCCCCCCAAAAATGGAACCTTGTGGGTTGAGATAAGGACAATTTACTGGGACAACACAAAAAGAAAAGTTACAACAACAACAACAGTACTGATAAAAAAATATACAAAAGGAGTGATGCACAGTGCAACTGCTCACCACTCAGAACCCGACACTCTGCCACTTCCCCCCTGGAAAGCCCAGGGCACCCCCCCAGCGTATACCCCCCAGTGTATAGTGTTACGTTTTGGATTTAGTATGAGAATAATGTTGATAACACACTTATGTTGTTAGTTGTTGCTAAGTAGTGTTTAGACTGAGTCAAAGATTTTTCTCTTTCTCCTGGCCAGCCAGCAAGAAGGCTGGAGGGGGACAAGAAGTTGGGAGGGGACACAGCTGGGACTGCTGACCCCAACTGGCCGAGGGGGTATTCCCTACCACGTGACGTCATGCCCAGTATATAAACTGGGGGGAATTGGCTGGGGGTGGATCACAGCTCAGGAACTAACTGGGCATCAGTCAGCAAGTGGTGAGCGATGGCATTGTGCATCACTTGTTTTGTATATTCCAATCCTATTATTGTTATTATTATTACTATCATTATTAGTTTCTTCCTGTTATTTCTTTCCTGTTATTGCATTCTGTATTCTCTCTTTGATGTCTTTAGTGTGTAAAAATGATACCCTCTTGTAAATTAAGAATAGTCAAAATATGCCACTGTGTTCCCATTTGAGTCACAAGATAGATGTTTCAGTATCGTGTTTGGTTCAGGCTTACGTGATGCAGTCCTTTGTCTCCTGAGGGTGCTGAGATACAGTCAGCAGAAAAAAACCAACCCCTGTACCTTGACATGACAAAGTCCCCATCAGTGATTCTCCTATATAGCATACTGGTATGGAGTTATTTGGAAAGATGCAGGAATGTTAGTGGAGGTACCAGGGAGAAAATACATTGAATTTCTCCCTTTTCTTACTAATACAAATAAGCTTACATCCCTGGAAAATATGATGTCTTATATTTATTACCATCAAGTAGTGAAATAGTAGCATGATGCCTACCTTTCTAGACTTACATGTAATATCCTTGAGGAATTTGTAAATGCTTTGAGTAAAAAAAAATCTGAAACAGGAATATTGCCTCAGTCATGAGGGGTTTAAATTTGCAAGTTTGTTCTTAATGCAGTAAAAAGATAGACCAGAGAGAACATTTCGTACCCATTTGAGTCATCTGCTTGTCTAGCTTTTTGATTTGTTGTTGACACTCTCCTTTAGTTAGAGATAACTTCCAGGCGATTTAAAAGCCTCTTTTGAATATTCAAATATTTTGAGGATTTAAAGGGTGAAAGCCCTGGAGGGTAGAGGAGGCCGAGAAAGCTTCTTAGTATGAAAGGATCACCTCCTAAGGGCCACTGAGATGATGAAGAGACTGGAGCATCTCTCGTGTGAAGAAAGGCTGAGAGGGCTGGGACTGTTTAGCCCAGAGAAGAGAAGGCTCAGGGTGGAGCTTATCCATGTGTGTAAATACCTGAAAGGAGGGTGTAAAGAAGACAGAGCCAAACTCTTTCTGTTGGTGCCCAGTGATGGGGCAAGATGCACAAACTGAAACACAGGAGGTTCCCTCTGACCATTAGGAAACACTTTTTTTTACAGGGTGCCCAGAGAGGTTGTGGAGTCTCCCTCCCTGGAGGTATTCAGAAAACATCTGGACATGGTCCTGGGCAAGCAGCTCTAGGTGGTCCTGCTTGAGCAGGGGGTTTGGACTAGGTGAGCTCCAGAGGTGCCTTCCAACCTCAACTATTCTCTGTGATTCAGTGCTTTAGTTTTACTCATAAAGCCTCTGAACACATCCCTGATGCCTGCCAGGAGGGATTCTGGGACGATGGATGATCCCAAACTCCTCCACTAGGATTCATCACAAAACAAAATCTACCTATTCCAGAATATCATACGGCAGACACAGTCATAAGAATAAAAAATATAATTTTGTTGTGGACATCAACTGCAGGATCCCAGGAGGCCCAGTGGCTCAGCCAGGAAATCCAATCAGTAACAGAATATCAGCACCTACAATGATAGAGTCAGAAAGCACTGACAAAACCATAAAGGCAAGAATAGGCATGATTTTGCTCCCCTTTCTTCAGGAAATACAGTTGTAAAGGAATTGTTTATAGCCCAGAGGAGAGAACTAGCACTGGCATTGACTATGAGATTGCTTTGGCGCCTTACCAACGTGGGTAATAGCCTGTTTAGAGACCTGTAAGTTTACAGAGGTTTACAGAGCCCCTTTGCTACGCAACAGGGCTCGACAGGGAGCCCCTGGATAGCTACGATATAGTTATTTCCAAACTCTGCACAGCATCATCCCTCCTTGTCCCTTCCAAGCAACCCAAGTTTGCAGGCAAAACACGCTCCCTTGGGCAGAGCAACATAGCTGCCTGGTATTGTGTTGCTTCCAGGACTTCAGTCACTCTTTCTGCAAAACACCATGCTGAGCTGTCTGGTTTTACCAGTTTGCACCTAAGACATCCCAGACGGCTTTGCTATCTAGTGGGCTGTGCATGGAAAAAAATGTGAAGGCACCAGACTAGAGCCCTTCTGTATAGTGACCAGATGTATTTGTCTTCTCTTTTTTGAATTTTTTTTCCCTTCTAACTTACCTCAGGTGAAATTTGGCCTTTTAAAAAAGTGCCAATATCTTAGAGTCTAAAGTGACTTGGAACAAATCCTTGCTGTGTATTTGGGATTCAGATAATACAAGGCAGTGTGAGGATTGCCAACTGACACAGACAAAAAAGTGAGACTTCATTTGCGTCTTTATTTAGGTAGCAGGTTAAATAGCTCAGAATTGGGACTTTCATGACCTTGCCAGGGTGTGCGCTTACCCTTGAGCAAACAGAACTTCAATAAATACAAAACAAAAACTGCAAAATTGGGAACGGCATTCTCCTCCTGACATACTTTTTTTCCAGAAGGCAGGTGCATGCTTCCTTTCTGGGGCCATCTTTGTGTATCATAGAAATAGTTCATATACTTAGACCAGTCTTCAGAGTTTTGAAAGATGGACAGAAGGGTCAAACAAACACCTAGGATTCTTGACCTTCCTGGATTTTTTCAGTTGTTGATAACCAAAAGCTCTTTTTCTCTCCTCCTCCTTTTCTCTTCTGGTATGCTTTCACTCTCCTCTCCACAGGCCTGTTTTCTCTTTCTGTTTCTTCGGTTTTCATTTTCCTTGGAAGACCCTGCAAGCCTTTATATTCCACAGTGCGATTAGATAGGTAAAGCCACGATCCACTGGAGTCAGTTCTTACTTTAACCAAAGAAAGCTCATTTTACCTTTCTTCCTCTGAAACACTTTTCAGTTCTTCTGGACATACCAGGAATTCTGCTGTGCTCTCTGGGGTTATTGGAGGCAAAGGTACAGGCACCTGAACCAGAAATGTTGAACTTAACAGGTAGCAAGACGCCTGGAGTAGTAAGGTACTTTTTTCCAAATTGCTAACTTAGCTCTTAAAATAAGATCCCTTTGGTTGGTTTGCATTATCCACATTTTGCACAGTCCCCTGTCCCAAAATAGACTTCATGAAGCTCTGATGAAGTAGGATCTTAGCCAAACTCCTCTGAAGTTGACAACTACACCCATGACTGCTCAGCTGAGCAAATTCTAACAAACAGGATTGTCTCACAAAGCGCGATGGCAAACCTGCACGGCACTTAGCCTTAATTTTCACAGAGCTGCAGACTGACGACCTTGCTGTCCCTTTCAGAGTATCTTAGACTGTAGCAAGAATGACGTCCTTTCTTCAAAGCTTGCTTTCAAACACAGTTTTCACACGGGTGTATGACACAGTTAATTTGTGAGGGCCATTCAGCTAGGAGCCTGCAATCCCGCTCGGGGCTCACAGGGGCTGCAGCAGCCACCGCACATTCGAGCCCTGGCATCCTGATGTGCAGAAGGAGCTGACGGGCTGCTCCTTGCAGGTTGGGGCACCACAGACTGAGGGGCCTCTGAGGGTAGGATAGAGCTCAGAGAAATGCTGGGAAAGGAGAGCAAGAAAAGGCTTGCCAATTTCTTTCTGCTGGGGTTTCTTCTGCCCTCCCGAGACGTAGTTCTGCTGCTATTCATTTGGCAGCAATACCAACTTCTGAGGTGGGAGCCTTTTCTTTTGAAATCTGCCTTTTTGTATTTGTCTTCTAGTAGGTATTTAGTTTGATTAAGTACATGCCTAATGCAGATTTGAAACAACCTTTCTGGTTTTTCTTATGTATCGTTCTAGAGTGAAAAAAACGCCCACCACCCCCCAAGGGATCTAATGCCTGGAAGAGGCACAGCAGCTACTTGGACCTGTCAGAAACTACTCTCATACATGAGAAACGTCACAGCGTTTGTCGACCTGACATACCTCTCCTGTTTCCGATTCCACTGCCATATCTACACCTGCTTCTTTGGGGAGGACAAGCAGAGACGGTGGTGTGTCCAGGAAGGCTTTTGACTGGTCCTCTGCGTCTGCTTCACCTGCAGGGCCACTTTGGTCTTCCAAAGGCAGCTCTGGAAAGCAAAAGCACGTGCAGCAATGTAACTTCTTGGAAGTGGACAACAGGTAAAGCAAAACCCAGCCAAAGCCTTACACCAGCTGTCTTCTTGGCCCTCTGATGCCCTGTTTTCTGTCACGTCTCCTCCATTGAATGGAAACGATTTGCAAAAGGACATCTCTGTCAGCAGGTTTCTGAACTCAGAGCTTCAGCTCATCTTGCAGAGCAAAGTGTTCCTGCCCCGATAGACAGTGTCCAAACAGAGGTGATGGGAGAAGCAGGGCTTAAAAGACAGAACTCAATGCCCAGCCCTGCTAGAAATGATGCTGAGGTAGGAGCAGCATTCGCAAAGCATCTCCCTGATGCAAGTGCACGTAGAAGGGCAGATGCTGAACGTCAGCAGTGATGTTTACTGTATGAATACCATCACTCTGGTCACGTGGGAAGCCTAACAATAGGAAAGCACTGCTGTCAAGTCTTGAGTGCTCGCAGCTCCCTCCATTTGCACAGGTGTCCACCAGGAGCACAGTATGGAACAGGAACACAAGTCCCCACCATGTGACAGCCCTCAGTTCCTCCTCATACCTGTGGCTCCGTCCGTGGGTGCTGGTGACTCCCTGGCTGACGGACAGGAGCGGCCATCCATCTCCTCCCCAAAGATGTCACTGAAGTTTTCAATCATAAACAGCAGCAGCACGTTCACCTGCACACATCAAAGCCTTGGTCTCAACCCGGGTGCCTAAAAACGTATCACACAGCCTTTCCCACTGCTGACCCTTGCCTCTGTGCAGACGGCTGTTGCTGTGGGGCTGCTCTTGCAGGCAGCCACCCCACCGGCATTTGCTCAAGGGAGGAGGTAGCCAGGGACCTCTGAGCAGCCAAATTCTGATGGGCCGGCAAGGCTGCAGCCGGCTGCTCGATCCAGCGTACCTTCTCAGTCACCGCCAGCATGGCCTGGAGCGGGAGCAGGTCCTCATTAGGTGGGCTCAGGAGGTTTGGCCCAAGGCAGATGGCCAGGTTGCTGGTGGTCATTCTGCTGGTGGAGGCGTTGTGGCCGATGTGCTGGAGGAGGGCCAGCAGCTGCTTGAGGAGGAGGAGGTTGGCTCCAGGCAACTTCTCAGCCACCCTGAGATGTAAAGGGGGACTCGGGCTACTTGCAACCCAAAACACGTCTTGAGGTAGCATCAGCTGACCCCATTCAGCAGCAGTGTGAGGGAAGCACTGAGAAGGCTCCCCACGCCAGGATCTGGCCTCCAGGAGTATTTATTTACTTCTGCCTGGGAAAGACTCCCCAGTGCATGCAATGGCAGAGCCTCTTTTCTTGCTATCATATACCTTCCACAAATATCCCCTACCCTAAAGACTCCCCACGTTTGAAGGGGAGGACCTAGCCCTGCCAGCAGGAGCCTGACAGTGATCTCTATGGGGAAGAGGCTCTAAGCTGAATCCTTTGGTTATGTCCTCCTCATCTACTCTTCTCCTTCCCCGGTCTACCCTCACAGAGGCTGCTCCCACACATCTGCAGTGAAAACAGAAGCTCAGAGAAACAAAACCTCAGTGCTGGTCAATGGGGCTCATGCTGGACAGAGCTGGGACCTCACGGCACCGAGGACACAGAGGAGCAGCTCCACACTGGTGCTCTCAGAAGAGAAGCTGCAGGCACCGAGACATACGCTCCCTCTGTGCAGCCCACGCTGCCCAGTCCCCTGGTTCCCATCCAGCCCTGACATCAATCTTTTTCTGCAGGTTAGACACAACGCCTTCAGCTGATCTGGCTCTGCAAGGTCGACAGGCTGCAGCCTTTTTGCTGCCTTCGGGATCTCTCCAGGCCCTGAACTCTAAACACTTGCAACTATTTGCTAAGCTCTCATGTTGCTCAGGAGCTAGTTCAGCATCCGTAGAGCTGAGATGAAGATCACGCCTGTATCTCTGGGGCCTTGTACGGCAGCAGAACATGGAACTCCTGTTGGACTCACTCGGGGAAAGGGATTCCTGACAACCAGCTTCAGCCCAGGAGGGCTGGTCTCTGCTGACTCCTGCCGTAGTTAATAGAGAGAAATCAGTGCCCCCTGAGGGCAATTCAGGGCAAGAGATTAATGCTCTGAATTACATGTTGGAGGGCTGTGATTCTCTGCTGGCTCGAGAGGAAGCCTTGTGAGACATACTCTCGTGTGCTCAAGTTGGGCTCTATGTGTCTGCAGCACCATCAGGATACTTACTCTCATTACCTATCACCTGTGCTGTAGTCCTACCTAAGTCCCATGCCCACGTGCGTTTTCAGACTGTTCTTCCCACCACATATGCCTGGGTCTTCCTATTCCAGCCATTTCTGCAGCTCAAAACTGCCTCTGCAGCACTGCAGTGACATGGAGATTAGTGGGAGGAACTGGTTAGGAGCCCATTCCCAAATTCCCATACCAAGGTGCTGCTGGCACGCTGAGAAAGGTACTGAAATGCCATCACTTGTCGTCATCAAGGGATTGTCAGCTGGGAGGCAGCTTCGGAAGGTCCCTTTGGCTGAAGGTACTCTGTGCGTGCTGCTGTACGGGCCCTTCATTTAATTCAGCACCAAAGCATAGGAAGAGGCATGAGCATTTGGGAGGGACTCGGGGCACGGTGTGACAGGTCAAAGTGAAGTATCTTCCAAGAACTGAGCAGCAGGGTGATGACTGTTGCCTAGAGGACCTTCTAAGATTGCATTTTTTGTTTTCCTTGGCAGGGGAGTTCTCTTGAAAATCAATTTCCTGTTATTTTCACTTCTTCCCTTATCCATCAGCACATTAGCTTTTCTTCATTCTTCCTTGGCTTTCCTTACCACACACACTGTTGGCCAGCTTATTCATCTGGAATCTGCCATTTGCTAACTGATCTGATTAGAGTTAATTACTAATTATTTGTATTACTACAACCCTGATGCTATACGCACCATGGGAATATAATTTAATTACAGCACAATATCAATCAGATGCATAAATTAAAATGTTCACATTTTAATATGAGCCCGTTTTCTATTTTCAGCTGTATGAGCTGCCAAGCTTGGAGGAGAAAAAAGCTGTTGCTCCAGGCTGTTGCGCAGTGAGAGATGGGCAGTTCTCCCAAATCAGGTGGAGGAATGGGGGTCACAGTTCCCAGCTGTGGTTACCTTTAAGAAGAATTCTTTCTAAAAGGATTTTTAACAAGAAAAGCTGTGATTTTACACCATTTAAGTTCTGCAGCATCTAGCAGCAAATAGTTTAACTACACGGTCTATGAACAACCACCTCTTTGTGTTCACTCTGACCTAGACAACAGGAGGGTCTTTTGCTGGAAGTAGAAATGCAAGCCAGTCCCTTTATGGCCTCTCCTTGCCATTCATCATTCTTCATATCCCTGGCATGTCTTCACTCAGCCATTTTTTTTCCCCAGCTCGCAGATTTAGGCCAGTTAGCTTATTCTTTGTGCACAAGCTGGTCTGTAACTTTATTTCCCTTTCTGAGCCATTTCCAGAGAGGGGAACAGCACTGCAGGCACTATGTAAGATGGTGGACACACCATCGACACATACATTACACAAAAGACAACGAGCCTCAAGGAACCTGACTTGTCCCTGGTGCTTTTAAGCAGACTCATTTCAGTGGGGAGAAGAGAAATCCTAGGGGGGTGTGTGGGGGTGTCTTATTTATATCTATATATCTATATATCTATATATAAACCTGCTGGGAGGGAATCAAGATGAGAAAGCCAGGCTCTTCCCAAAAGTGCCCACTTAGAGCACCAGAGACAAAACACGTAATACTCCAGCTGCACATGAGAAAACAACTTTTTCCTGTCAGGGTGGTCAAACACTGGCGCAGGTTGCCCAGGGAGTTTGTGGAGTCTCCGTCCTTGGTGATATTCAAAAGCCAAGGGCACACTGTGCTGAGCAACCTGGTCTAGTTGACCCTGCTTGAGCAGGCGGGTTGGACCAGAGGACCTGGTCCCTTCCAACCTCCACCCTCCTGTGCAAATCTGTGCTTTGGTTTCACTCCTAAAGCACCTGAACTCAGCCCTGACGCCCGCTGGCAAGGATGCTGGGGCAAGCCACGATCCCAAACTCCTCCCCGAGGGTTCATCACCAAACAACGGCTCCCCGCTCCAGAATATCGTATGGCAGACACGCTCAGAAGAGAGAAAAGATCATTTTATTGCAAACATCAACTGCGGCAGGGGATGAGCCCAGGAGTCACAGGAGTTCAACCAGTAACAGAGAAACGGCACCTACAACGACAGAGAGCACTGATAAACCCAACAAAGGCAGGAATAGGCATGACTCGGTTCCCCTTTCTTTGGGGAACACCATTGACAAGGAATTGTTCATATAGCCCAGAAGAGAGAGCTATGGCTGGCATTGACTAAGGGACAGCTCTGGCACCTTATCCCCACGGGGAATGCCCTTAGAGACCTGTGTGCGTGCAGAGATGCTCAGGGCCCTCGTGCCACGCAGCAGGGCTCGATGCGGAGCCCCTGGGGAGCTCAGAGTTATTTCCAAGCCCTGCGCAGCACCATCCCTCGCCGGCCCTTGCCATCAGGTTGGACTGACTTGGAGCAGTGCTGAGAGCTGGGAAAGATGGGCAGCAGAGCCTGGTACGCACCTGGGCTCCTTGACCTGCTGGACCTTCCTGCTTCTTTTAAGTCCCCATCTCTTTCTGTCTTCCTTCTTTTCTTTGCTCGATAGCATTCCTTCTCGTCTGCCCAGACCTCTTTTCTCTTTCTTTTTTTTCGGTTTCCCTTTTCCTGGGGGGAGCCTGCAAACCTTTCCATTCCCACAGGAGGATTAGGTAGGTAAAGCCAGGATCAACTAGAATCAGTTCTTGATTTAACCAAAGCTGACTCATTTTACCTTCTTTCCTCTGAAAGGCTCTTTACTTCTTCTTTTTCGCTTCCCAGGGAGTCTACTGTGGTCTCTGGGGTGGTTGGAGCCAAAGCAACGGGTTCCTACAACAGAAATGTCAGAGTCAGCGGGTGGCAAGGGACACCCTGGAGTAGTAGGTGACTGTTTGGCAAAATGCTGCCTTAGCCCTACAGAAAAGATCCCTTTGGCTGGTTTGCATTAGCCCTTTCTTCCAAGGCCCTCACTTTGGAACACAGGGTTCACACGGGTGTGTGACACCCAGTTCATTTCTGGCAGCTCAACACTGGGATAACGCGTCTTGGGTAGGAGGGGAGTTCCTGATGGAGCTGCCATACCTCTGCCATTTCGGACTCCACCACCGTGTCTCCCCCAGCTTCTTTGAAGACATCCAGAGAGGGGGATGCAGGCAGAATGGCTTCTGCCTGGTGGTCCTGGTCTGTTCTGTCTGCAGGGCCACTTTGCTCTTCCAAATGCAGGTCTAGAAAGCAAAACCATGTGCAGCAGTGATGCCTTGGAAGTAAAGCACACCGAAAGCAAAACCCACCCAAAGCCCTACACCAGTTGTCTTGTTGAGGTTTCTGGTATCCCAAGCCCCAGCCTGTGACAGCCCTCGGTTCCTCCTCATACCTGTGGCTCCGTCCGTGGGTGCTGGCGACTCCCTGGCTGATGGGCAGGAGCAGCCATCCATCTCCTCCCCAAAAATGTCACCGCGGTGTTCAATCATAAACAACACCAGCACGTTCACCTGCATATATCAACCCCATGGTCTCAACCCAGGTGCCTGAAAACGTATCGCACAGCCTTTCCCACTGCTGACCCTTGCCTCTGCGCAGACGGCTGTTGCTGTGGGGCTGCTCTTGCAGGCAGCCACCCCACCGGCATTTGCTCAAGGGAGGAGGCAGCCAGGGACCTCTGAGCAGCCAAATTCTGATGGGCCGGCAAGGCTGCAGCCGGCTGCTCGATCCAGCGTACCTTCTCAGTCACCGCCAGCATGGCCTGGAGCGGGAGCAGGTCCTCATTAGGTGGGCTCAGGAGGTTTGGCCCAAGGCAGATGGCCAGGTTGCTGGCGGTCATTCTGCTGGTGGAGGCGTTGTGGCCGATGTGCTGGAGGAGGGCCAGCAGCTGCTTGAGGAGGAGGAGGTTGGCTCCAGGCAACTTCTCGGCCACCCTGAGGGAACAGGAACTCAATGTTAATAGAGCAGATGTTGCCCACAGCCATCCCCGAAGCTTGCCCAAGGCAGGTGGGAGCCAGTGGGTGAGTTGCACAGATTTCCAGGTGCTCTCAGCCAGCGGTCAGTGCTCCTGTGCCTCAGGAAGGAAGCACGGCGTTCCTTCCTAGATCCTGATTTCCCCCAAGCCCAGGCCAGGGAAGGCTCCCTGTCCATGCCCTTTCCCCCGAAATCTAAGCCCACCGCAGCAAAAGCAAGCTGTCAGAAGACACAGCTTTTTAAGGAGACCGTCCCTTTGCAGGCAAGTCCCAGGCCTCTACCAGTCCCTCCTCAACAGGCAGGCTGCTGCCCACACTTACGCTTTCAGCTCTTCAATCTTCTCCTCCTTGCCGCTCTTCTGCATCGCCGCCATCCAGTCCTCGTAGAGGTCTGTCACGAGGAGCTTGGCGGGGATGCTTCGGAGGAAGTCCTGCAATGCCAGGGGCTCCAGGTGAGCCTCTGAACACTCCAGGCCAGGCAGGAGCTCTTCCAGCTGCAGGTCAGAAGCGCTCACCTTCAAGATGACGGCCAGCAGCAGCGCAGGCTGGCTGCCCAGGTCGACGTCGGCGCCGTGGTCCATGGCCTCTCGCAGCTCCCGAAATTCCGTTCCGCTGGCAGCTCTTCGGAATATCCCTTCCGTCGATGGTCCTTCCCGGTGCAGGACAGCCAGCATCTCCTGCAGGAGGGGCAGGAGGACAGTTGCTTGGCTGAGAAGCTGCCTTCCAACAGCAGTGACCAAAGCGCTGCCCCACATCCTGCTCCTTGCCCCCCAAAGCATGGTCTGGGGGTGAAGAGCCCAATCCCCCATCCCCAGAGCTCCTGGGGACAGCCACGTCCCCTCTGGAGCAGCGGGAGGGAGGGCTGGGGACCCCCTGCCCAGGCTGGCTTACCTGGATGGGCCGGGGCAGGGAGCCGTCCTCCCCGCAGAGGGCTGCCAGGGGCTGTCCAAAAAGCGCCCTGCCACAGCCGGAGCCCGCCTGCCCTGGCGCCTGGGCAGCGGCCGGGGTCCTCCGCAGAGCAAAGGGCCAGGGCAGCCCCATCCTCCTCCTGCTCCTCCTGCTGTTTCCTCCTGCTGCAAAGGAAAACAGAGCAAGAGCCCGTCAATGGAGACTGCCAGGCCGCTGCTCCCGGAGCCTGCCCTGCCTGCAGCGCGGTGCTGAGCAGTGAGGACGAGCAGGGAGCCAGCAGCTGGAACCGCGGCTCCAGCTCAGCGGCTCCATCTCGCAGGCTCCTGAGAGCCGGCGTGCCACCGGGACAGCCTGTCCCAGCCCTCGCCCTGCCCTCCTCCAAGCCGTGGGCAGCAGCAGAGGCTCCGTGTCCCCGCAGAACCACGTCCAGCGGCCGCTGCCCAGCGGGTGTCTGTGCTCGTCCAGGTGATGTCCTGCCTTGGGGTGCCGCACCTGCATGGCGACACTCAAGGGACAAGTGAGCACAGCTCAACCATTCGCAGGAGGTTGCCTTCCTTTCCAAAACTCACCTGGTGAGCGGCAAAGTCCGCCTCCCTTGTTCCCAGATGGGGCTGTCGGTGGCCCTTGCTTGGGATGATCCTGCAAAAATGAGATTGCGCTTAGAGAGCATCCCCGCAGCAGAAAGGGCCGCCGGCGAGCTGCCGCCCGGCACCAGCAGCCTGAGCTCAGCAGAGCTGGGACCCTGTGCCCTGTGGGGCTCTCTGCCCTGCATGGCAGGATTCCCCCCAGTGCCACCAGTGAGGATGTGCTGGCATTCCTGGTGGCTCCCCAACCCTCTCCACTCCCCGAGTGGCACCATGAGACCCTCCCCACAACCTCTCCCCACTTGCCGCACATGCCGGCACAGCCAGAGGTGGGCGAAAGGCAGCCGTTCTCACCTCTGCCTGGCCCTCGATCAGCCTCTCCAGGCTCCCGGCGCTGAATGTCCTCCACTGGGCAAGAGAGAAGGAGCGGAGGAAGGTGAGCAGCGATGCCTCTGCCGCTCGCTCGGCTGGAGGACCAGGGCTCGGGGACAGAGCCCAGATTGGGGAGACACTCACGGCGTGGCGGCGGCTCAGCTGCTTCTCCAGGGGTTTGAGGGAGGGGAGATGGGTCACCCGGGCTTGCTTTGCTCCTTCTGGTGTCCTGTGGACCGGGAAGGGACAGGGAGAGAGCTGGCTGAGCCCCGAGCTGCCCCTTCTCTCCTGTCAGGCAGCTCTCCCCGAGAGCTCCTGGCAGCTGCGAGGGCACCTCTCCCCAGCTGGGGAGCTGTGTTCTCCCATCAGGCTGCGCCTGGAGCATCCCCCTTTGGCTTACCCCAGGAGCGTGCCCACCCACAGCTCCTTCAGCGCCTGGGAGCTGCAGAAAGAGAGGAGAACCAGCGTCAGGCCCCGCTGCTTCAAAGCCCGTGGGCAGAGGCGTGTTTGTGTGTAGCCCTGCGCCGTGGGGAAGGACAGAGGGGCAGGACGAAGAAGCCCCGTGGGGCAGGACAGGGACTCTGCCCAAGCCCTGGCTCCCTGTGTCCTGCCAGAGCAGGACTTTTGCCCTTCTCTTCTGGGCACGGTTGGGAACCTCTCCCACCCAGCCACGGGATGTGGCACCACGACTCACCCAAAGGCGACAACGCATGAGCCGGTGGGCCAGACGAGGATGAGGATGTCCTCGTCGCCGCCTTCCTCCTCCTCTTTTTCCTCCCCTGCTGCCTCCTTTCTGCTGCTCAGCACCCACAGCTGGTCCAGGGCCAGGCGGAGCTGTGGGTGCAGGCTGGTGCCGCGTCTGCAGAGAGCAGAGAGGAGAGGCAGGCGGTGAGCTGGGGGTGTCCTCCTCGGGGTCCCCCCGGGCCGAGCCCTGTCCCCCACCTGCCCTTGGGACAGACATCGATGGGCGCATCCAGCACCAAGGGGCCGGGGCCTGGGGCTGGGGCCGGGGTGTCCCGGGGCTGGGGCCAGGGCCAGGGCTGGGGGAAAGGCAGCTGGGCTCTGAGGGTCTTACTGCAACTTGGCGATCACCAGTTCCTCCTGGAGGAGGAGAAGGCGTCTCTCGCTCCTCTTGCGGCCCCGGGTCAGCCGCACGTCCGCGCTCAGCACCGCCTCGGCGTCGGCGAGAGCCTCCCTGCAGAGCAGAGAGCGGCGGGCATGAGAAAGGCCGCTGCCACCGCGGGTCCCGGCCGTGCCCCCGAGGCACAGGGAGAGCTCACCTGGAGCCGCAGCAGCAGTTGGCCTGGCCCATCCTGCCCGGGAGAGGAGGACCCTCGCCGTGGACCGAGGACGCGGGCCAGTCGGCGACAGCGGGGATGGGAGGCGAGGTGCCGGTGCCGGTTCGGTGCCGCTCGGTCAGATCCTGCCTCCTCCCAGCGCTCCTGCGTGCCAGCACAGCTCCGTGCTGCTGTCTCTGGCGGCCGTGGGCTCCAACTGACCAACATTCCGAGCCCAGCGACCAACATTCTAAGCCCAGCGACCAACATTCTAAGCCCAACGGAAAGTGGGAGGGGCACTGGGGGGAGAGTTCTTTCCAATGTGGCCGTCTCTGCCTGGCACTGGGAAGCCCAGGGCTCGACAGAGCAGAGGGGAAGGGCTTGGGACTTCTGCAGTCTTTCTTGCTAGGACCTTCATGCCCCAGAACTGTGCATTTCCCTAAGCCACTGTGTCTTAGTCACAAGTGTGTGGCTATCCCTGGATTCCCCTTGCTTGTCTATGTAGCACCCTTCCCATTCCCGCCCTTCATGCACATCTCCCTGTGCCACTGCGATGAGGATTAGAATTGTGTGGGTTTTCTCTAGCCAAAGCAGTGGTCAAATTGGGGAGGCTCTCTCTTGGCATGGGACAGTGAGAAAGAAGATGACCATGCTGATAGGGTGCAGATACAGTTTCCAACTTGGTAACGGTAACTTGGTGTTTTGTGCTTTCTGCATTGCTCTGTGTGCCTCAACACTTCACACTGCAAGAGAAAGGGAATGTCATGGTCTGGACCCAGACACCAATATGGACCTCCCTCCCCACGAGAGGGAGAGTCTGTGCAGCATCACACTTTTGCTCTGCCCTCATTAAGACGAAAAACACTTTCACCCTAGACGATTCGTCCCTGAGAAAGACAGCTCTCAGACCATGCAACACTAGCTGGGACAAACATCCTCTCCTGGATAGTGGCATTAAGATAGGCTGTGTATTTTGAACCGTCTGAAGGTCATTGAAGAATGGCCTTGTGAGAAGGTAATCTTGGTGAAGCTGTCGACGGGGCTTCTACGGACATGGGCTCACACACTAACAGACATAGCCATGTGCCACTTATTCTCTTGATCAGCTAAAATATATGATCCATTCGTGAATTGATCTCTTCCTGAATAAACCTCAAACTTCTAAAACAATGACCTAACCAGCTTGAAAAGGCCCCAGGACAGAAACTGAAGCCATAGTCTTAATGGTCACTTTCCTGAAGAGAGATACTGACTTTACAACCTCACTCTGGTTATAATCACAGGATTTATCTTTGCTGCTGCTGCTGCTTTCTCCTCTGAGGCTGGGATTTTGTTAGAGCTATTTTAGACCAGGTCCATGTGATGCAGTGCTGACTCTGGTCAGGACTATTCCATGCTCCTGTCTAGAGGCTGCTGCTCACTGTTTGGAGGGAGGAAGGGAGCCTAAAACTTCCTATTTTATCACAAAACTGTCTTTTTATTGGTAGCCCAAAATATTATTGTTTTATGATCTTCTCCAAATAGAAAAATCCCTTACGTAAGTCATTTCACCTGCAGCTGGTACCACTTTCACAGCCCTCTCGATCCTCTTCTGTGAGTGCATTACAGGTACAAGCACGTGGCCATCCCGTGGGGTAGCATGTGAGCAGACAACAGAGGGCTGAAGTCTTTGAAGTGGTTTGTTGGCAGGCAAAACAAGCAGGAGAGGCTTTCCAAGCGCTCATGGTGCTGCAGTCAGAAAAGCGTGTCAAGAAAATGTGTGGAGATGAGCTGCACGGTGAGCGTGGGGCTGCCTGTTCCTGTCATACCCAGAAAAGTTACTGTAATTTGTGGTTCTCCTATTCTGGGCCAGTGGGATGAAGCTGGGGTATAACCTTGAGAACTTAACTGGTCGGGAACACAGAGGAAGCAGTCAAGCACAGAATCTGAGAGAAGTGTAGTCCTGAGCATGTCCTTTATCAAGGTGCCTTGAAGACATTCTCATAGTACAGCACACAAAAAAAGAATTGGGCAGCACGTGGAAGAAGACTCAGAAGAATGCCAATACTACTGCAACTTACCATAAGAAAAGTTGCAATTTCAGCATTTCTTTCTGTTCTCTGTTCATTCTAGCACTGTTCAAGACAATCTGGAATGTCCAAGAAGTGACTGTGTCTGGTCCCGCAGTTAGATGAAATCTCCCAGCTGTAAAAACAGCTGCTGCTGCCTATTTATCACACAAAAACATGATTTCTTGATGGTAAGTCTAGTTCCATGTTGCTCTTTGCTAATGTCAGCAGATGTTGATGTTAATATATACAGCATCAGGAGCAACAGAAGGAATCACTGTGGCAGCTGTATTTTTTCCTCTGCAATGAAGGGCATTCCTGCCTTTTATTTGGACTTTGTCTTCAGAAGTAGAAGCAATGCACTACAGTGTACAGGTTAACATCACTTCAGTAGGCTTTTGTGAGTAAATAACAGTCCCATAAGCTCTAACGACATGAGAAATGTGGGATGTGAACTAAATATGATAAACCACTGAGTACAGGAAAAAACCAAAATGAAAACACCATGTTTTGGGATACAACTGACATTTTCCAGCAGGAAAAATTCACTGTGTGCAGCAGAGTTCCTGCTAGGATAGCAACAGTGCACACTGCGGTTACTCTTTGGACAGTTCATGCTAGCTCATCCTACAGAATGGCCGTCTTGCCAGGATGATTCTGAGTAAGAAGTTTTACTGCCTGCATGCTCTGTTAAGTTAGCCCATATTTGGGGTTTTCTGTTTGTTTTGGTTTTTTTTCTTGATGTTTGCTTGCTGTTGTGTTGCATTACAAGTTACAGGAGCCTTACATTGAAGGGAAAGAAAAACAATGTTAATGTATGAAGCCCTTTTTGTGACTCTAGTGAGCACTTACTTATGCCACTAATCCCATGAAGTTGCTTGCATAATTATGCAGCCAAGTTAGAAGTTACCCACATGAGTCAATTTACTCATGAAGGTACATCATTGTTAAGGATGATGTTGTTGTTCCAAACAAGGCAATACATTTTGCTTTCTCTCTCAGCACCTGCTCCTCAATAAATAGAAGAGGGCTGATCTGGAGTGAGAATTGCAATACAAACACCCAACTACCTGGAGTTTTGTTCTGCAGAACTCATGTTAAAATCGGGACTCATTCTAATTGGGGTCTGTCAAACAAATAGAAAGATAAGCCTTGCTTTTGTAAGACAAACATGAAAGAGGTTGATTATCAGGCCCGATTTCCCTTATATAGTTCACTGCATCCCAGGTTACATACATCTTTTCATTTAGAAGTCTGGAGGTGAAGTGAATGCTGCGTGTGCTTTTTTGTTTATTTATTTTTTGTTCTGTACAAAACAATCATCTCATGTGGAACCTTGCAGATGGCTTTGCAATAGATTGTAGTGGGTATATACCCCCTTACTCTAGTCTCACTTCTAGATTTCAAGTTAATTGTTCTTTTGTATTCAGAAGGAGAAAGCTTGTTCAAATACCAACTGCAATTGCCGGGAAACTGGCAGGCAGGCCTGTTGCTTTCTTTGGAGGAAAAAAAAGCAGCTAATTCTTGTATTCACAGGCAAAACATTCATAGCTTTTTAGTAGGTGATTTTTAAACTATAAAGACGTTAGAATTAGGTGAACACATCTTTGTTTTAATGTGCCTCACTCAACACTTTGTATTGTTATGTGTGAGGGATACATTTTTCATGGTCAAATTTCAGCTATGTTGCATGTAAATATAGCAGCATTTGTAAAAGCTGAGAAACACAGCATGTTCAAAGTTTCGTACAAATATGTGATGGTAACCTACCTTAATTGTCATTTTAATCAGTAAGTACATCCTCACGTATCATTCCTGAAGCAAGTGAAGTGAGGTGACAGTTAAATAACTCAGGCAATTAGACATGAAACACTGTGAAGTTTTCAGGTGGCTGCTTTTGTTTCATAAACCAAAATATCAGAAATCCATATACCCAGTCAACAAGATTTGATATAGCAGTTATTTATAGTTTATAAAGGGAAAATGGGGTTTATATGGAATATACACTTTAAGTGAATTCAAGGCACAAAAAGTTTAAAAAAAATTAGCAGAGGAGCTATAGGTATGTTACCGATGGATAAACAGAAAGAACATACATAGGTTTTTTCCCTTCATTTCTGAAGGAAGAAAACAGCTACAGTGAAAAGAAGGATGCACCAAACTAACTTACAACCAAGGGAATGTGGAATAAAGCAGCAGGAAAAAAACGGCTTTGTGAGACAGGGGTAGCAATCATCTTAAACGCCTAAGCATTTGTATGTGTTCCCTACTTTTTGTGGGTAATCGCTCATAGTGTAATAGTGTGTGTTCAAAATTCTATTCATCTTGTACTTGCATTTCACATTTTAAAAATTCGTAAGCAAGAAGTTTTTTATTGTTCTCCTGCAGTAGAGGTGAAATCCAGAGGCTTACAAAAGTCAGGAATCTCAGCAGGAAAGAAGAAAAAGATCATTTGGTTGTAATCTTTAAAACTAGAGTTATTCACTAAAGCCTTTTTATAAGACAAGCATCTAGAACACTTTTGTTTCACGGGAAAATAATAAAATCGGTAGAGGAATGGAAGTCTTTCAAGAAGGAAAGAAAAAAGGTGGTGCTGATGTTACCCAGCAAAAATTGTGATTTCTATCTTGGATCTTGTGGTGTTTGGTAGGGTGTTTTAGTCCTGGTTTTTGTATTGCTCAAAGTCTGTGAAAAAGCTATCATCTTATCTTGAGATACAGGCTGAAAATATATTGGCTATTGTAAAATCTCTCTTACCTCATTACATGTGGGATTGGAGGTATGGGTCTGATTTGCATTTCATGAATGTTTGGGGTTCTTTGTGTCAGGACAATATCTCACAAGGCCTTTCATGCTGAGTGCAGAAGGGAACCTGACTCACAGGTTCCTGCCCCACGGGGCTTCATCGTCCTGCCCCTTTGTCCTTCCCCTCCTCCTTGTCCTCGTCCTCGTCCTCGCCCTCGCCCTCGCCCTCGTCCTCCCCCAGGCAGGCGGCCATGAGGCCTGCGGGGGCCGGGGCCGGGCCGGGGCCGGTGTCCCTGCAGGGTCAGGCAGCAGGAAGGAGCGCCCCGGGGCATGCTGGGAGCTGTAGTCCTGGGGCACGGGGCTGCCGGGGGCCCTGGTGGTTCCCGGGGCATGCTGGGAGCTGTAGTCCTGGGGCACGGGGCTGCCGGGCGGCCATGTTGGTCTCTGCAGTCTCTGCTCCAGCTGCGGCCCGGCTGAGGTGAGGGCTGGGGCTGCCCGTGAGGCGAGCGAGGCCCTTGGGCGGGCGTGGGGGTGTGGGAGCCGGGCCCGGCTGAGGGAAGGAGAGAAGGGGCAGGGTGAGGGGGGTCACAGTCCTGGGTTTGTGGGTTTCACACAGACTCCCTCTTCAGAAAACACAGCCTCTGTGTGGGTCAGCGGTCCCTGCAGAGCTTTAGTATTTGTAGCCGTTTTTATAAATACACAGCGGGCTCACACGGTGCTGTGCTTCTTGTAAACTGCATCGCTTTTATCCCGGCTACAGCCTGGAGGGAGCAAGTGCCAGCCGGCAGATTAAGATGGAGATGAATGCAAGCGATACACTTGCGATGGTGATCCTGCCACAAGGCACGCTGCGTCTTTGTTATAAGTTACGACGAAAATTTGTATGCCAGCCCGGGGATAAACCAATCCAGGTTTATTGTAGCAAGCAACAAGCAGGCAAAACAGCGCTGGGTGGCCGGGGAGTCTCCGCTCCACCAACGGCACACACCTGATGTGGTCACGTGTTTGACAGTTAAACAGTTAAGTGTTACATATGTATGGGAGTTGCAGGTACGCCTATACATATGCATGACCTATTCCCGCTTTGCATTCAAATTAATTCCAAGAGGTATTACAATTAGTTCCGAGAGGTATTACGATTAGTTCCAAGGGGACACTCCCTCAAGTTTATCTGTCCAAGCCACGGAATCGGCCTTGGCCGGTTTCTGGGACCAGTTCCTTATTTTCTCAGAAAACTGCTCTTGAGGAGCTATATGATAAGGTAATCAAGACTGGCTCATCCTGCTTACTTAGCTCAATATCTAGTTTCTGCACTTGTTACTGTGGTTATTACAGTTAAAAGCAGCTTAGTTACTAAGTTGTAGAGATCAATATATTTTAACAATCAACAGGTTTGATGAACAAATTGGTTATGCAAAGTTTATTACAATTCCCCCTTTTTGTTTTTCTTATTTTGTTCCTCAAACTGGGCAAGAGCTTCTCGAGCTAGGGAGAGAAGGGGAGTTTCTTTAACAATTTCGTCTTCTTCTAGGTGCTTATAGTGTCTTCTTATCAACATTAGGTGTACAGCTTCTAATTGATTTTTTATCAATCCAGTAATTCTATTCAATATACAAGGTGCAAAGGTTAATATTAACATTATGAGAACTAGGACAAAACTAAAAGCCTAAGTTATGTAGACATGGGTCTCTGGGTACGAGTTGACATAACGATTGATTAAAACTTGGGGCCCCGGTAGCAATTACTTGCTGTAATATCATTTGATCCTCCCACCTATAGAGCGTCCATTTATAAGGTTGGTGGGGGTTCCCTTTACCTTGGGTTATCCCTATCAGCATTAGTAACAGTCTTATCATCCAAATGCTTAATCTTAAGTTCAAGAAAAGTGGTGTACCCTTACCCTTGCGACAGGTATTCCGAGTTTGTTGATAATCATTTTGGTTTTTGTCTTTACCCCTGGTGAGAGATGGGAGACTTCGGGGAAGCTCTGAGGACGTTTTGTTTGGGAGTAATAAGTCAAGAGGCTCCGTGAGCCTTCTCTGGAGGTGGTTCATCAACTTTAATCCGAACAGCAGTACGTCTCTGCCTTCTTCTCTGCCTACTCTGTTGCTTAGAGCAGTGAGGTGTACCATCTTCTCGGCAGCAGTCGTATTCTTCAGGGGAACCTCCTTTATATTTGATTCGCTTTGACTTATATGCGTCCCAGTTTTTATCCTTCACTTTCTAAGCTCCCCACCCCACTCTGACCACTGTTCGTCTGCAAGATATTGGCAGTATTTCAGCCTTCGTTGAACACGGCTCGTTGGCGTAAAGACAACACCTCTCAGGGTTTATGCCTTTAGCAAAAATATCCCACCACTCTTTGGAGTCCTTTGTAATTTTCCCGGTTGATACTCCCACACGTAATGCTTGCTCAGTTAATTCCCGTTTGTAATAATAACATTCGTGGCAAATACCACTAGAGGGGAATACCCATAGGAGCAATGTGTGCACCACTTTTCTCTACAGAGTTTACACCTGTAACATACAAAGGGATAACATATACAGTGAGGATCTTTACAAAAGATAGTCTCACTCATCCGCTTTTCTTCGGAACTTAATTTTCAAGCTGTCAGGGTCTCTGGTCGCCTCCCAGTGAGAATTCTGCATTGGTCTTTTGATTCTGCTTGCACGAGTCCATGCTCTTTTGGCAGTCCGGACTGCAGGATCTGTAGTAAGCAGAACAAGAAACGGTCCCTCCCAACAGGGAGTTAGAGATGATTCTTTCCAAGTTTTGATCAATACCTTGTCTCCAGGCATAATTTTGTGTATTGCAATATCTAATGGTGGCCTCTGCACTATCAGTCCCTTCTTTATTAGTTCTTGCCGTCTCTTCATGAGTTTAATGATATACTCCTGTAAGAATTTTTCTTCTATCTTTGGGTGTTCAATCGGCATTTCTAGGTCATAGGGCATCCCCTATAACATTTCAAAAGGAGAGATCCCAGTGTTTGCTCTGGGTTGTGTCCTTACATTTAATAGTGCTAATGGTAAACATTTTATCCGGTTCATTTTAGTTTCAATGATTAATTTAGTCAAATGTTTCTTCTACTATAGCTTGTAGGCAAGTAGGCCATCCCCTACTAACTGGATCTAATAATTTGGAAAAATAACCTACAGGTTTCTTTCTTCCAGCCCATTCTTGGGTTAATACCCCAAAGGCTGTTCCTCCTTCTGCATTCACAAACAAATAAAACGGTCGTTTAGTATCAGGTAAACTTAATACCGGAGCATTTACAAGGTCAGCTTTGAGGCTTTCTAGACTCTGTTCATCCTTCTGAGTCCGTTTTATTAATCTTACTCCTACTAATTTCTGATACAAAAACTTCACTTTGTTGCTGTAATTTTCAATCCCTTGTCTACAGTACCCTAAAAGTCCTAACAACTGCCTTATCTGTCTCTTGCTTGTTGGTGCCTGGAGGGATAAGATACCATTCACTCGTTCAGGATCTAATTTCTTAGTTCCCTTACTCAGCCAGTGTCCTAAGTATTTTACTTCCTCTTCAGTAAACTGTAATTTAGACTTTGAAACCTTGAACCCCTTCAGGCTTAAAAAGTTCAATAATCTAATGCTCTCATTTCTAACAGTCTCTTGATCTTCCCCAGCTAACAACAGATCATCTACATACTGCACTAAAGTTACCTCTGAGGTTGATTCAAAAGTTTCTAGTACTTGTTCCAGAGCTTGCCCAAACAAATTTGGTGATTCTGTAAATCCTTGTGGAAGTACAGTCCACCTTAATTGTTGTTTCCGGTGGGTTTCTGGATCTTCCCATTCAAAGGCAAAATAATTTCTACATTCCTCCTTCAAGGGGCAAGCCCAGAAGGCATCTTTCAAGTCTATAACACTGTACCACTTCAATTCCAGGGAGAGTTGGCTCAACAACGTATACGGATTAGCTACGACTGGAAACCTGGTAACAGTTCTTTTGTTTACTTCCCTTAAATCTTGAACTAAGCGATAGGAGCCATCTGACTTCTCTATGGGCAGAATGGGGGTATTGTGTGGTGACATGCAAGGTTCTAATAATCCCTGCTGTAACAACCTTTCGATTACAGGCTGTAATCCATGTCTACCTTCTTGTGCCATGGGATATTGTTTGACTCTAATTGGAATTTCCGTGTTCTTAATAGTGACTTCAAATGGAGCAATGTTTAATCGTCCTACTGACTCTGGAGTGTACCACACTTCGGGGTTAATTTTAGCTTCATCCTCCGTTGTCAAGACACACAATTTTACTGCTATTTCTTTGGTTTTTATTTCCAAATTAATTTCCAATTCAATCATTAAATCTCTTCCCAGTAAATTAGATTCTGCTTCAGGTACCAACAAAAAGGATCCTATTCCAAGTCGAGATGGAGCTTCTATTTTTACTCCCTTTATTAGTGGTACCTGAAACGGTTCCCTTTTTGCTCCTATTACTTGTAATTTCTCCGAGGACAGTGTGCATCTTCGGGGCACTAACTGGACACTAGATCTCTCTGCCCCAGAGTCCACAAGGAACTCTACTTCTTGATGCTGGGGACATAATTTTAATTTTATCAAGGGCTCTGTTTTCTTAGGGGTCCCCAGCAAATAGATCCCCTGACCCCCCTAATCTTCTTTAAGCATTTAGTGGGGGTCTCATCTTTCTTCTGGTGTTCACTAAATGCTTTATTAATATTCTGTCCTCGAGGAACAGATTCCTTAATGCCTTGAACAATTATAATGCGCAGATCTGCCATATGAGTTCTATGTTCTGCATTTTGGTTATCCCAGTTTGGCCGCTGTAGTGGCCATTTAATATCTGCGCCTGGACCGTGTTGGTGCTGCTGATCCCAAACTCTCATTCCTGCTCTTCGAATCATTTCCCTTTCCTCTGTTGTGAATAGTATACTTAAAATTGCCTGTAACTCTTCCCAGGTATATATATATTAGGACCCAAAAACTGGTCCAACCTTTCGGATACTCCCAAGGGGCCTTCTAAAAGGTTCCCCATCTCCTTCTTGAATTCCCTTACATCTCCGGAATTCAAAGGTACTGACACAAATCCCATGCCAGGCTGTGGACCCCCTATAGCTATTTCTCTCAAGGGGTATAATCTTTCTTCTAACTGCTTTTCTTTCTGGTCTGACTCCTCGTTATTCCCCTGTTCTCCTCAGGGGAACTCGGAGGGTCTAAGTCTGGGGCTGGGGCTGTCGGGGAAGAGGAGGAAGGGGGGGGTTGGGTCAGGTGCGAGTGTAGGGGGAACATAAGGGGGAGGAGGTGTGGGAAGTTCTTCGGGGTTTTTAGTTCTTTTTTTTTTTTTTTTTTATGGTTCTTTTCACTTAGAGCAAATACATGGATTTGGGTATCTAATTTTATCCATAAATGAGCATATTCACTCTCTTCTAAACTCAAGGGTTCCTTAGAATTTACATATATGTTTAAGGCTTGACATATCCAATCGTCAAACGTCCCCAAAACAGGCCGAAATACCTGATCTCCTCTGATTTGTTTACCACCCCACCCCTGTATGCATTAATATATCATTTTCTCTCTGCTTTTGCCCTGTCTGGGCAGCCAGTCATCCCAATGGGCAATCATTACCCTAAAGGACTATCTGGCGGTATCATAGGGAGACTGACCTTAGGATTCCCTATGGAGTCATCCCTCTTCCCAGGCGACCTACACCCCGGGGAACCCACCATGGAGTCAGAAGGCTTGCTTTTCTTCTGCCCCATCTTCCGAAGTGCCTCTCTCTCACACACACACACGTGCCCCTCGTTCGTGGCTCATGCCCTCGTGGGAAATGAGAACCGCACTACAAGAGGGTCCGCACTCACTTCGCTCCTCTCGGGAGCGTCTCGTTTATGCACACTTTGGGAAACCCACCCCGACTGAACGGGAAACGCTTTCAATACTCACTTAACCTGGAGTCTTCGTCCGGATCCTCGTGCACGAAAATTATGGGGTACTGCAGTGTTCTTTTGCCTGCTTGCCAAATTTAGAGTTCAGAGGTAAGGGTCTTGGAAAGGATATCGTCCACTCCGGGGCCATCCAAGGATGGGGCGCCTCCCCAGGGTTTAGATTCCAAACGAAGTTAACCTTATCCGAGTCACGGCACCAAATTGTTATAAGTTATGATGAAAATTTGTACGCCAGCCCGGGGATAATCCAATCAAGGTTTATTGTAGCAAGTAACAAGCAGGCAAAACAGCGCTGGGTGGCCGGGGAGTCTCCGCTCCACCAACGGCACACACCTGATGTGGTAACGTGTTTCACAGTTAAACGGTTAAGTGGTTTTCAGTGCCTGCTTTGGGAAAGAATATCCTCAACTAGTCTAAGGTACAGATCTATTAGAGGAAAAGGAGTATGAGGTAAGGAGCATCATGCTGCATTTATTGCTAAACGTCTGCTTTCATTTCATTCAAACTAGAAAGTAAACAAAGATTGGACCTGCCAAAGAATTTGTTTCCCAGAGTGAGCATTCAAGCACTGGGGAGCAGTTTGCAGGATCAGAACTTCAGCCTGCTCTGGGTGATAAACCCTCAGGAGAGGAAAGAGAACCCCCACTTTTTTAAATGCATCTCTACTTATCTTAATAGTTCTTCTTGTTAGATTGTGTTGGCGGTCAGACTCTAAGCACGTGACTAAACTGTCAAAAAAATCAAGATATTTAAGGATTATTTGCTGTATTAAATGCTCTTACAAGCAGTGCACTCTATTGCCCTGTGGATAGTATAACGTCATGACTGGCAATTTTCCTTTTTTAGTACAAGGACGCATGTGTGAAGGCAAATCGAGGGTACAAGTGGTGCCCCACAGCAAACCAACCTGCCAAAACCCAGGCATCCACTGTTACAAACGGGAAGAAGCTATGGGCCTTTGCTTCAGACTCTGCAAAGGCTTTACCAAGCCCGAGGAAAGTGACAAGAAGTGACGAAATGCCACAGCGTAACTTCAGGATGGCAGGTGAGATTTCCATCCATGTTCCTCACACGTAGCTGCCTTGTTTTGTTTGCGGACGCGGTGTTGGAATCGAACTGCAAGACCAGTTTCCTTTACTGCACCTGGTACTGTAGTGCAAATACCTTTCATGTCCCAAATTGAGTTGCCAAGACTCTAGTTAAACCTCTGCATAACAGCCTCAAATTTCCTAAGTGCATGATTGCTTTCGATAGTCGAGTCCAGATGTGTGACATATCATAAGCCGTACCCTGTTTGGGGTCCAGATTTGATTGATGTTTAGTTCAGGCTTATCTGCTGTTAGAGCTTTTCATAGTCATAAAGGGAAATGCTGATTGTGTGCATTCTTTTTGTCTTTCATAGAGTGTTGTACTATGTTTAGTAATTTGCTGTTGACAGAAATAATTTATGGTTGTCTATGAAGTTGGAAGTGCTAACGTTCCTGTGGATGAATGTACCCGTGGAGCTAATTTCTTGTATTTAAATCAAGAGAAGCGTAATGATAGCTTGGAGGGCTGGATTCTCACCATTTTAAACATTAAAAGGTAAAATAAAATCATATCCATCAAGAAGTGGATTGCCTGAGCTGGTGAAAGGCAGATAATCTCACACTGATATCCACAAATGGCAGAACTGTAGCAATCATGAGCCTGAAGTAGAAACATTAATGTTAAATACTGGCAGCTTAAGAGCCTAACAGTCAAGGTAGAAACTGATTTTTACCCCACCACCCTTTTTTTCCTTTTTATTTTTCTTTTCTGCAGTTTGACATTTCTAATTTTATAAATACTGATGTATTTGAAACTTTGTCATATCCTACCTAGGTTATGACAAGTGTGTGGCAGATAGGACTTTCCTGCTTAGAGAGATCGTGAGCTGGAGAGTGGGAAATGGTTTTATGGAACAAGTATAAAAGGAGAAGAAGGAATAAAAAGGCTTGTATGCCTTTTTGCCAGTTTAGTGGTTTGAAAATTCCTGTAATGAAATTTCTTCTGGCTATGAAGGAACTGTGAATTGGGATCAAAAGAAAGTGTTTCCTGCTACATCGTTCTGATATATGGGAGACCAGTTCTAAAAATCTCAGGCCCCTTCATCCCATTCTGGTTTTGCTCTCAGAGGAGTCACTTTTATGCTCCTTCAGGTTTATTGACTTAACGGAGAGAACAAGGAGTAGGTGTTGGTCTGCCTGGCTGCTGTCCCCCACTGCTCCTGCCAGGATATCCAACTGTAGAGCTTCTGAGTACAGAGAGATCTTGAATCAACACCTATCAGAGCAGAGGACAGAGAACTTAAAGAGTTCCTGAGAAACTGATCTAATCCATTGTTTTATCTATGGAGCCATTAATTTCTGAAGAAGGCCCTCTTTTGTGCTACATGTGACTTTGAAAAGATGACAGAGATCGGCAGCTTCAGCAGTTCCCTGGATAATATTCTAGCTAGGATGTTCCCTGTCAACCTCAGCTTCATCAGTTCTTGTGTCTTTACATTTATAGTTTCTTGCCAGATCTGCATAAGGCTGTATGACTTAAATCTTCATATGAAAAGTAGCACTTGTCTTGACATGTGAAAATTGGGACCCCAGCTAGTGCTTATACAAAAAGAGGTGAAATTTGTGCCAAGAAATACTTTTCTAAAGACTCCTCAGTCTGACTTCGATACTGCAACTGAGTCCTGCTGAGTCTTGTATAAGCACATGCATCATAGCAGGCATACAGAAATCATGCTGTATGTTAGAAAAGCAGTGACAGTTTTGGTGCTGCTGTTTTCAGTAAGACAACTTCAGTGCATTAGTCTTGGTCACCTAGCTTGTGTATTTACAAGTGAGTGAAACAGTGAATGGCAAGGGCTCGAGCACTGCTGAGAAGTCATCCATGCGTTTTTATTGCTAGCATACTCTGGCATAGTTTTGATCTGCTCCAACCTAGTAATCTCCCAGACAGTTCTCAGGAGTGGCTTGAGTCAACAGCATATGCTAGGATCTGTTCCCAATAGGCACTTTAGATGTTACTGTACTATTTTGAGGACAAAAAAAATTCTGGCAAGTGAGTAGAAACTGCTGTGTTGCCAACCTGCGAACCAGAGATTAGTCCCTAGCCCATTTTATTTACTCTTTTCCTTCTCTAGACCAGTGTCAATCTCAAAAGCATCAGGGATTTATCTGGAAGTGATACAGTCTATCTGTGGGCCTTTTTGAGTGTGGTAGCTGTGTGATACATACAGGACATTACTCTTGTCCGTTTAGTTAGTTGAGACTATCTAGTGGCCTAGTATCTCTCACAGGTTGCTCTTTAGTCCAGATGGTGTTCTTTATCTCAACAGTACATTCACTGACTGGAGATCCTTCCCTGAGAGCATTCTCGTATTAACATTTTCATATAGTAGAAGTTGTTTTGAAATTTAGGTCCATTTAGGTCATATGGAGATCTCGAGAGTGAACATACAATGTTAGAATCCTTACTATCCTTACAGTATCCCTTTGGGTCCTATTGGAGTTCCCAAACTATTGCAGATGAACCTTCCACATCTCCTTGGAGAGTCCATCCATTCCTGCTCCCTGAGATCCGGCTCCTGTTCAAGAGCCTGAAAGATATTACAAGATCTCATGTTTTTTTAAAACTCGAGAGTCTCAAACCATGACTGCAAACAAGCTCAAGGAAATGTGAAAATACCAGGAAATTCAAACAAAAAACATAGAGATATTTAGAAGAGAGTGGGAAGATACACACAAGTATTATGATGCACTAAAAAATGTCATCATAGTAGGAAAATGTTCTCCATCTGATAAGCTGAGTATCATTAATGCTATAAAAAGAAACAATGTACATTGCATATACCAGTACGCAGATCATCAGTATATCTGCAGATACTATATGATTGTAAAGAACCTAAGGATGGACATGTGTAATTGAGGTAATGCAAGGAATAAAGTTTCTCGTCTCCTGCAATGTGTCCTCATGAAGAATGCTACTGGGACGTATAAGCGTAGTTGAACAGGGGATTTGGCAGCAAACGTAACAAATCAGGCAGCACACAAACTGTGGCAGTCAGGCAGCCTGAAATTAGTCTAAAATCTGTAAAGATGTGGAATTTTTGAGAGTTGAAAAGCAAATTTGTGTCCCTGTATGGACACAAAGCAAAAACTGTCGTCCTTACTGTGAATTTTATAAGAAATGGCTTGCTGAAGAGCTCACAAAACAATATTGCTGAAGATAGGCAGTATGAGTTTTGTTTCAAAGACTTGGTTTCAGAGCAAAAGCTGGAATGGGAACTTTTTATAATTGCCATTTCTAAATCTTGCAAGGCAAGGAAGTAGTCATTTTCCCCATTAAATTGCACATTGCTAATCAACCCCTAGGGGGAATTCAAAGTTAAAGGAAGTGGTAAACAAGACAACAAAAACCAGAAACAATAATACCAAAGCAAAATGAATAGCTAACTCTGAAGTTAAACAGAAGAAAATTAAGATTAGACAAAATGCAATGGGGTAATCCCTTCCATTAGTGTTAAAGTGTCAGACTTAATTCAGCTTCTGATATCAATGGGTAATAGAAAGTGGGAATGCAAAACCATGCACGTGCTCATAATTTAGAGAGTGTTTCTGAAGTGATGACAAGGGAAATTCACAAAAATTGTGCTTCAAGAGTTAACAGGCTGCTTGAGTTGCTTCTAATCCAAATCTTGTTCTTCTTGTAACTGTGAAGCCCTTTTCTGCTCCTGTCTTCTGCCCTCAATGTCATGCAAAAGAACTTCATCCCTAGTATTATGTTAACATACATTTATGAATTTTAAATGCACTGTGGTTGTTCAAGTGGTCAGTCATCAAGTATGGGAAAATGAAATGATAGAACAGAAACATGCAACTGCTGTAGCTGTGATGCTTCATTAAGGTTCCTGAAATAAAAACGTTCCTGAGAACTTGACTTTGAAGTCCTTATCCATAAAGCTATTTTTCAGAAGTACTACCAGAAGTACTACTAGGATGAGCTGATCAAGTCAGACGAGGTCTTTTAAGGCATAATGAACTATATAGTATCTTCCTTGCAGCTGCGTCAGCTTCCATAGGAGTTAACAGGGGGTTATTTAAACAGGATGTAGACACAGGCTGGCAGAAATTTGGATTCCTTATCAGCTCTGTCACGTGCACTACTACTTACAGTCATCAAAAAAAACAAACAACAGTTTAGTAGAAGAAAAACATAGAAGGACAATTGGTTTGATATCAGGATATTGGCTGCAAATCAAAGTAGATGTGCTTAAGTACACAAGACCACTGTAGCTAAGAGGCACTTTTATTGTAAGCATCTCTTTACAGACACACATGACTTTCTGAAAAACTCTTTTAGCTGAAGTCTATCATTTTTTTTTCAGCAAAGAGATGATTTTTATTTTTTTTTTCAGATTTATGAAAACTGATTTGATACATGAGTTGTGAGCTTAAAATGAATACCTCATCAGATGAGATCTTTTTCAATTTTTTAAATCCAAACTGTGGGATAAATTACTATTCTGAGAATTTATAATTTTTTTAAAAATTGCTGTTGGCTTGTCAAAAATATGTTTTTCATACAGTGAAATATTTTCATTCAGATGCACCAGCAGCATATAGTAAGAGTTAGGGCGGAGCAAGTAAGGATCTTGGTTTTTTTGTTTGTGAGACTGCATATTAGGAATCTAGAAGAAGAAAACCAACCAGCTGGATAGAGAGGATAACTGGTAACATTTGTTTGCAATAAAGTTAAGTCTAAAATCCATTGGAAAAACCCCCGCAGTGGTTTGTTTTAATCCCTTAGTAGAGAGAAAAAAATGGAAATCATGTAGAAAGGTAGGAAATCCTGCTTGAAAATTTGAAATCCAGCAGATGAATTCCTCCCCAAAGTAATAAATATGTTAAAAGTAAGTTAACTGAACAAGAAATTCTTTGAAGCTTTAAACTGAGCTTCTCCTGTCTCTCTGTTCTTCTTCAAAATTGTATTTGAAATTTTTCAGTTTACAGAGAGATTGTAATCATTGTCTCTGAAGACACAGCCTGAGGCTGGAGCTTTAGGCTAAGATTTTATTTTCTATATATTAGCATTCAGAATGTTGGGGAGAAGAAAAATACCATTTTCAAAGTGTACATTCAACGCCATGTATGCAATTCCTTTACTGTCCACTGGTTTGTATAGTGTTAATTTACTGGCAAGTGATCAATCAAAATCATAGTGCACAAAGAAGGATGGAATCTTTTTTACTCTCTTCTACCGGTGCTGGAATTAAGCACTTCAAAAACTTTGAAAACCTAGAAAAGCACTTTTACAGCTTTATTCAGTAGGGTGAACAAGTAAGTGTTACAGATATAAGCATATGTCATATCTACTGAGTAAAACCATTTTTTTTGTTTTTCCTGGTCCTGAGAGGAAAGATATTCTAAATATACTGCTCACTAGTGTTGCCTATTCCGTAAAGCTCACATACTTTGTTTTCCACTAATATTTTTAAATGACACAGAAGTTACTGCTCTTCAGTCATATCCCTGCATTCAATTACACAAGAACCTCATTCATTAGGTGGTTGAGAAAAGCTTTGTATTTTAGACTGTGAAATGATGGTAATTAAATGACAAGGATACAGGAGAAAGTTTATGTTTGTATCTCTACTCTCTACCTTCTTTGTAGAGCAAATAATTAAAATTTAGAGCCTAATTACATACAAATGAAAAAATCCGAAGCTTTCTGCACTCCAAATAGGAATGCACTGAAATATCAATAGCTCATTTTATATAGCTGAAGTATTAGCCACTACTTATAGAGCATTAAAATAAAACACTTCAAGCAGTTTGTGCTCTATTTGGCAGTCAAAAGATAGCTTTCTACATTGTTGATTAATAGGCTGGGATTCAACTATACAACTTGAAATATATTTCATTAGCAAAATATACAATGGTTTGTCTGTAACAAGAAAAGAAAATCAACAACAAATGCTGAACGGAAAAGCAAAATAAATATATTCTCTTTAATAAGATGTGGCAGGAAGAGGTAGGTCTAACACAAGTGTATAAAGCCCAAGAAGCTGGTTCTCTGCAACTTACTTGGTTCCAGACCCCTTTGCTTGTGTACTTTTCTCCTTCTCTTATCCTGTTTTATTCGCAAATAGTACTTTTTTTCTGTGAGCACTACTCCATCTGCGTGCTCTACAAACATTTCTCCTTCTTCTTGATGGTCCTAAGACTCATTTCTTTACTCTTAGTAAACTTAATTGCTTTAATGTTCTGCCTTTCACCTGACTTGATCCCCATCCACTGCTGCTTGTTCTTCTCCAGACTCCTGCCTTCAGGCACAAGGGCCTGGGACACCCCACCCGTATCAGTCCCCTGCCGAAGGAAAAGTCTTCTCTTCTGAGAGAGAAAAGAAGTCCCAGTCTTCCCAGGGACAGAGCTGGGAAGGGCTGTCTGGAGCAAGTCTTTGCTAAAACTGTTTGAGGACCATGAGCAAATTCAAGGGATGGAAAATCCTGCATTTCTGGGCCTGGGGGGTCCCCAGGGTGCTGCTGCGTCCCCAGCACATGTCCCCATGTCACCGGAGCCCTCTGTGAGGTCACAGTGGTTGGGCTCTACATCTTCCTCCTGGGGCTGGTGCTGCCCCAGTTGCTCATGGCTTTTGCCTGGAGGAGCAGCGTGTCGATCCGTGGGATCCTGCTGCCCATGCGGAGGATGAGAGCGCTCAGAGGTGAGGGGCTGGTGGGAGGCTGGGGTCTGATACGTGCTGGAGGCAGTGTCTGTCCCAGCCGGGTGCTGGGGGCTGCGTCCCATCACCTCTCATCCTGCTGCCAGGCACGTCCCAGAGGGTCCTGGATCCATCCTCTCCCTGCCCTCCGTGAGGCAGCTGGGGACCGCTCAGAGGTGACTTGGGCTGGCCGGCTCTTGTCAGGGCTGCCCAGCCCCAGCCCTGCCGGCCTCTCCTTGCGGAGCCCGTGTCCGTCCCCTGGCCAGCTCAGGGCCCCTGTGCTGGACTCACTCCAGCGCATCGCTGCCGTTCTGTCACTGAGGAGCCCAGGATGGGCCCAGTCCCCCAGGGTGGTCTTCCCACTGCCGCGGTGAGGGGAAGACTCCCTCCCCTCATCCCACTGACTTCCCTCTTGCCAGTACAGCCCAGCACAGGCTGGTAGTGCTGGGGCAGTCTGGGAAGATCCTCACCCCTCCCTGGCGCGAAGCCCTGCAGCCAGCAAAGCCATTTCTTTCTTTTCTTGCAGCTCTCTGCTCATGCGTGCGTTCCCAGTCCAGACCTGCGCGTTCTGAGGACAGAGGCGGTGTGACGGGGACTGTCCCTGCGGCCGTCACTACCTTTGTGGCCGTCGGGACTTCTCTGCTAAAGCGACTGCAAGACCATGAGGTGAGGTGGGGGTTGAGGGCTCCCCTCCATGCCCCTGGCTTCCCCGGGTGCCGTGGCAGAGGGGCGTCTCACCTGACAGCACCTCTGCCCTCCTGCAGGCGCTTTGTCCCCAGGCGCCGATCCTGCTGCTCAAGCTGGACTAATGCCATTGCTCCCCACTCCTTTCCCCGGGAGCTCCCAGTGCTGGGGCTCCTGCCCGTGCGAGGAGCAACACTGGGCCCCAAGGCGCAGGGTGCTCACGGCTTCCCCTCCTCGGGGCATGGTCTCGTTCCCATGCCTTCCCCTTTGCCACGGTCCATTTGGATCTCTCAAATGTACAGGACAACATACGCTGTGATTTCAACTTTATTTCATGAGCTCAGTAAGAAATACAATGAAAAAACATGACAGGGGCTCAATTCCCTTCTCCCAGACTCGTCTATCACCTGAATTCACTCCTTCACCAGTCAAGTCATAAGGTTTCATAACTTATAATCTGTAACTCTTAATATCGTGCACCTATGAGCAAAAAAAAGAATTTTTTTGCTATGAACCTATGAGCCAACCAAGAGAGCGCTCACCCTTCCTCCTCCATCACGGTGTGGGCGTCCCCTGTGTCGCACCGGGAAGCATGAAAGCCTCAGCAGTTCAGCTGCTGTTGGATCTGCTTCAAAAGCTTTTTGAGTAAGCTGATGTTTTATACCCTCCAGCTTGGAGGCTGGGTCTATACCATTTCCTTACGTTAGTGGATTCTGAGGAAACTGCCAGACAAAAGGTAATGGCTGCCGGAGACAGCCATCCGCAGCTGGTAACGGCTGCATCATGGCCCTTTAGCTCTCTCTGGCCACCCGTCCTGCCTACGCGGTGCTCTCGCTTTGACCTAATGGTGCTGCTCCCAGCATACACCAGGCCTTAGCAGGAGCTGGGTTAGCCAAAATCTAGGCAGGAGTTGAGTGAACAGTCACACCCTTCCTTGTCCGGCACTTTCCCCCTGACCTCCGCCATCCCCCGTTTTCAGGAGTGACCGCCCAGGCTCCCATGTGGCCTTTTGCCCCGGTGGAGTCGATCTCCCTGTCTGACTCTCTGCTCGTGTCAGAGGCACCGCGGAAGATCCTGCTGTTCCCCGTGGCTGTCCTGACCGATGCCTGCAACTCGTCCCTCGTGCCCGTGTCACGCAGATGATTTGGGGGGCAGCAGGTCTCTGTCGTGGCTCCCTGGGAACAAGGGCAAAGCAAGTCCCATCACTCCCCTTTGTGGTCCGTCCCCAGGGTGACCGAGTGGAGACGTACCGGGAGCTGGAGAGCGTCTTGTGGGGAGACGACGGCTGTTTGACGAGTGGCGTTGTGAACCGCCTGATAGCAGAGGCGTTGAGTGACATGCGAGCAGCCCAGGTGAGCTTGTTCTCTTTCAAGGCCACCCAAGCAGCCTGCCTCTGCCCCTGGTTTTGGGGGAAATACAGAGTGGCGCAGAGATGTTCCTCGGTTGTTCAGACCCAGCAGAGGTCCTAAGGGAGAGGCTCTGGGGACTCGTCGTGACAGGGAATTTGGAGAGGGGAGTGTTGTGTTAAAGGGTAAAGACTTTGGGCAGAAAATAACCCCCCTTGCGTTCCAGCTTGTCTTTAGATGTCCGAGGGGCTGGGGGCGGCTAGGCTTAGATTCTGGGTGATGCCCAATTCAGCACTGTAAGTCCGGTCGCGTTCAATATGTTGAACTAACACGATTACGGACGCACAAATAGCGCATTGTACTTTCAGTTTAGTGGCGTTCAATGAACTATCACAGCCAGACTTAAGGAGCTTGGTTGCGTTCAATGAACTATCACGGCTAGATTTTAATGAATAGTACAGTTTATTAAAGCAACAGGAGTACAGGTTCTTTTGGATTGCCGATGATAAATACACTGTCTGCAAGGCACGTGCAAATAATAATACAGTCGACTACAAGCGCATTAAATTATGGAAGGAAAAGAGCTCTAAAGAATTCTAAGTTTCCCGGGAAAGCACTCGGTACAGCCGAGTGTTCGAATCTCACCCAAGAGGTGTCCCTCTGGGGGGAAGAGAGGTTCAGCCTGTCGACTGACCCCAGAAGGCAGTGATGTCCTCCCAACTTGTCCACGACGGTATCTTTCCTAATAGTCACCCTTTCTTTGGGCCTTTTTACACTATTTTCCTATTTAGGTGGAGCTCGAGTGACTCAAGTCATGCATGCCTTTACTTTGATTGGTATTAAGTTCTCTCGCTTTGCTTTTAAAAGGACATGCTAGAAAAAAATTCAGAGCGCAGGCTCAGTGAGGGGTGGTTGCACTTTGGAGGCGGGTAGCTTTTGGGATGGAGGTGTGTTTTGGTATTCTAATGAGCAAAGTTCACCCAGAGGACGTGATGTTGCGTGTCAGTACCCCAGGACAGGGCACTTAGGAGATAAATCAGAAGTAGGGCAGTAGATCGACAGAACCCCCATGATTTTACCTCCTTGCTTCCGTGGATTCAATGCAGGGACCTACCCTTCCTATCGTTCCAGTTCCCTATCCCTGCGATAACATCACAGAGACTGGCCGTGGCGTCTCCGCTCCACTCCACCCTCCGTGTTACTTCTCTTAGGGTCAGCACACCAAACTGCCTTGGTGTTGCTAACATCTAAGGTTGCAGGTTACATTGCACAGAGAATTATTAGGGAACCAATTCCTTGCGTGTCCACTGCATTCCACCCTGGAGGTTTTGCCTTCCCTCAAGGGGGTGCGGGGAACATACTGATAAGTCGCTTCTAGCAGTCACTCCACAGGGAGGCAGGGAACTGTGCAGAGAAGCGGACTCGGGGCTGTTTCTAACTGAGCGACAGCTGGGTTCAAGCTCAACACTGTTTGTCCTGGTTTGAGGAAGGGCCGTGGCAACCCACCAGCCCCACGGAGAGGTCCCAGGGGGGTCTTGAGTCTGTGGCAGTTTGATCCTGGCATCTGCATGGAGAGGGAGAGGAGGCAGCAGCACAGGGCTGTTCTGGGGCAAAGCCTCCCTCATCTCGCCAGGGAACTGCTCGCCTATCCCAGGGTACAAGAGGCAGCAGCCGCTCGGCCCCGAGCACAGCTGTCCCGAGGGGTCTTGCAGAGGAGATGGGGTCATTCAGCCTGCCCTAGTGCCTCAGCCTTTTTCTCCGGAGTGTTTAACCTGTGACGCTTTTGCAGGGTGTGACAGGTGACGTGAAGATGGCCGCTAGTGACGTCCTGGTAGCTCTGGCCCGCTCCCACTTCCACTTTGTCATGTCCGAGCTCCAGAGCCACCTGAAGGCCATGAGGAAGGTCCCTGATGAGATTGTGCTCCTCACCTTGGGCAAAATGGCCCGCAGCTATGGTATGGCACCCTGGGCCTTGGGTAGAGATCTGTGATAACAAGGAGAAGGGATCCTCCCCCTCCCTAAACGCCCTGTGTTGAACTGGGGGGCTACGGAGTTGCCGTGCCTCCTTGCTCCGCGCCAGGGCCAGTTGGCAGCTCTGCCTTATCAGCCCGATCCCAGTTCCCAAAGGGTGGGAACCTGTTGGAGACAAACCCGCGGGGTCTTGGCCCCCCACCGTCCTCCCCGTTTCCCCAAAGGGCTTCCCCCCGGGGAAGGCAGCCCGTCCCACACCCTCCGGCACGTCCTGCGTGGCCCAGCAGCCCCAGCCCTGGCAGGGATGGACCCCAGTCTCCCGTGTCTCTCACCGACCCTCTCGGTCCCTCTGTCCCTGCCTCCTCTGCAGCCCTGCGGTGCATCCCCTTTGTGGGAATGACGCTGCTCGCCCTGCGCACCGTGCTGACCCAGGTGGGGAGCGGCGAGGTCCTGCATGCCATCTGCAGTGGTGAGTGTCGGCTCCTTGGCTGGGGTCTTAGGGGCAGGGGCGGCCTTCGATGCCTCCATGTGATCTCAGAGGGAACGTGGTGGGTGTGAGCCCGGGGCAATCCCAAACTGCAGCGAGTGTGTAGGAGGAGCGGGGGAAGGCCAGGAGGTTTCTGTGGGCGGGACGCGGCAGCGCTGCACGGAGAAACTCCTGGGTCCCTTCCCACGGTTTCTGTTCCCCCGCTTCCCTCTGGGATTAAACTCCCTACTCTGAAAGGGCGAGTATGAGGGAAGGGAAGGGAAAAGGGAAGGGAAAAGGGAAGGGAAGGGAAAAGGGAAGGGAAGGGTGTGCAGTTGGAAATGCTGGAGGGGAAGGGGCCGTTGAGGAGGAGAAGGTGCGATGGGTGTGAGGAGGAGAGAAACGGTGGGGTGTTTGAACCCAGGCACCTCAAGAGCACAGATTGCCCTTGGATCCAGATCCAGATCCAGGGAAGCCCTGCTGAGCCTGGGACCGTCCTTAAAGCAGGCTTGGGCGTGAACGCAAGGTACCGTCCCTGCTGCAGACTCTCACGTGCTCCCTTTTCCTTTGTCCTGGTGCAGTCCTGGAGCAATGGTCGAAAGGAGTCAGTACATACCTCTGCAGCTGGGAGCAATGCCCCTTCCCTCGCAAGGGGGTAGCACAGTTCTGTGAAGCCATTTACCCGGTCTTCCGCTATGTGGTGGCAAATTGGCTGGACTGCAAGGAGGAAGAGGTGAGAAGTGCTGCTTTCCACGCCCGGGGCTGCAGCAGGGATGTCCATGGCGCTGGGTCCGTCTGTGCCCAGTGGGGTGCGAGCAGAGGGCCGAGGGGAAGGGGGCTTCCCGACGGGAAGCAGCCGAGCCTTGGGGCCTTTCTGCAGGGAGGGCTGGGGTAGCAGGGTGGGGAAGTGCTCTCTCTCCTCTGGAGCGAGCCCTTCTTCTGCAGGGCAGAAGGGAAAGGGAAACCCCTCCCAGTGGGAAGGGCAGACCGGTGTTCAGGGGATGCTGAGCACTAGGCAGACCTTCAGCCCTCCAAGCGGAGCCTCTCCCTTCCCTCTTCAGGACAAGCAGGCTGTCCTCGGGGCAGTGGCTGCCATGCTGGGGGTCCTTCTGCATGAGGAGCAGCACCGAGAGCAGACCTGGGAGCAGCTCCTCTGGCTCCTGCAGCAATACCAGGAGGTCCGAGACAACTCCCGGCTCACCGAGGTGAGATGTTGCGCAGGGCCTGGCGTGGCTGCTGGGGTGGGTCTGCGCGAGTGCTAAGAGGCACTGGGGAGCTGTGGGGTGCCAGGAGGAGCTGGGAAGCCCTTAGAGAAGGAACAGGAAGAGCAGAGGAGGCCTGAGGTTTCCTGGGCTCTTTGGGCAGAAAAGGAGAAACCCGGGGCAGGGCGGGAGGGAGGCAAGAGTCCCTGGGGCTCATCTGCTCAGGAAGGGAGGCACTGCCAGCTCCCTGGGGCTCTGTGTGCAGGAAGAGCTTTGCCCGAATGCCCAGGGCCATGTCCAGTCCCATGCGGCGACTGGCGAGGTCTGATGAGTGGGAAACTGAGTTGTCAAGCCCGGGCTCCGTTCCGAGGAAAGAGACCCTCTTGATGCTGCTCTGCTCGTCAGGCTTTTCCCTGGGAGCTGATGTTAGGGGCTCCCCTTATCCCAGACGTGCTGGGTTTCTCCATTCCCAAGTGCCTTTAGGTGGCTTGAGCCTCCTCTTCCCCCCCGTTCTCTTGTAGAGCCTCAGCTATGTCCTGGAGATCCTGGAGGGAGTTCAGACCCCAATGCCGCAGGGCACGGCTCTTGCCATCAGCACCGCTGTGCGCCGCCAGGTAAGGGGAGCCCTGCGCCCTGCCGCAAGCCTGGGGCCTGCACCCATGATTGCCACGGAAGGGAAGGACCTGCCGGCTGGCAGGGCAGAGCAGGGCGTTCCTCCACTGGGACCTTCCTGCAGGCCTGGAGCATGCCAGGACTTCGATCCAGGTGCCATCTTAAGGCTGCAGGAGGCCTGATCCTGGCTGTTTGGAACGGGCCTGAGCGGCAGCCCGGTTCCCACAGCCATTTCCCTCTCGGCCAAGTCGCAGGAGGACTCTGGAGCGCCAGCACCCTGAGGGCAGCCTTTCAGCGCTGCTCAGCCTCAGCTCCTGGGCAGCCTGGGCTGCCGCAAACCTCTGTGTGTGCCCGGGGCCACCGTGGGGTGGGCTGGGTTTCGGCTGTGGGTCCCATGCCCAGAGTGCCCAGGGAGAGGAGAACGGAGAGCGCCATTACTTTTCGGTCCCTCTCAGCACTGATGCCGCTTTCTCTAAAATGGATCTTGCTCCCACAGCTCCCTGATGTGACCGAGGAGGCTGGCCCGGCCCAGAAGGCAGTGCTGTCCCGCTGCATCATGCTGCAGGGTAAGGAGAGGAGACTGGGCGATGGCCCGCCGTGCCGTGGCAGCTCTCTCCCTGTCCTTGGCTGTTGGGGACAGCTGCCTGCTGATGCAGAATGCGATTTCTTCCCCGCAGCACGAATGCGCCCCGAGGAGACAGGCATGTTTCTGCACTCCCAGCTGAGCGGTGGGAGTGAGGCCGGTCGCGTGGCAGCCCTGGGCCTGCTGGGAGCGCTGGCCCGCGCTGACGGTCAGTGCCACAGACCAGGGACGCAAGGCAGGGGTTGGGGCTGCTGGGCTGACAGCAGGAACGGGCCGAAAGTGGTGCACCTGCACCCAAAGGGAGCTGCGAAGAGCGGGTCCCCCAGCCGAGCTGACGCCCCGCAGCAGGGCTCTCCCCCGGCAGTTAGAAATGCCGGCACACCAGGGACGGCGCTCCACGGGCGTGTAACACAGGCAGGCTGGTGGGCGGGCAGGTGGGCTGCTTTGCACAGGAGCTGCTCGTACCCGTGCTGTTTCTCTTGTTCTCTCTGTTGCCATAGCCTTCGGTCCCTGTAAAATAGCCTCTGGAAGTGGGGTTGCTCCGACTACGCCGCTGCTTCCCGTGAAGCCAGTCAGGCCCCGCTCTTCTGTCCCATTGGAAGCTTCAGGGGATCCCTTCTGCCACTGGGGCTCTGCCTCAATGCACACCTCTCCGTATCTCTTCCAGCACCTGCGGTGAGAGAGAAGCTGCCCCAGCTGGTGGAGGCCATGCGCGCCTTGTGCAGTGACCCCAGTGCCCAGGTGAACTGGTTTGGGAAGAGAGGGTGCCACCAGGGGAGGCAGAGAAACCCTTTCCCTTGGGACAGAGCCAGAGGGCCTGGGGAAGTGCTGGCGCGTTGCCCAGGTGGTGGCTGATGGCTCCTCCCTGGGGAGAGCTGGCAGGGCAGAGCGGGGAGGTCTCTGGGCTCTGCGGGGCAAATGCCCGTCCAGCCTGGTGCTGAAGCCCAGCCCTGACGCCAGGAGCGAAAGCTTCTGCCGTGGCCTTGCCACCTCTCTGCGAGCCACAAAGGCGCAAACTCTTTGGGTTTTGAACAGGAGGGTCATAACCACACTCTCCCCTGGCAGGTGCGGAGGGCAGTTCTGGAGTTCAGCAGGGAGCTGCTCAGCTCCGGATCCCAGAGCTGCTGGCCATGGGATGTGGTGGGGCACATCTTCAGCGAGTTCAGCCGGACCTCGGGCACACTGGTAAGGGCAGAGCAGGACACCCAGGGCTGGTTGTTTTGACCAGTGCCTGGACCGTGCTGAGGGCTCCTGCCGGCGGCCTTGGCCTTGGAGAGCTCCATGCTGCAGAGCCATCGGCGCTGGCACTGCCGTCAGAGCCGCTTCCGAATGGCCGTTCCTCGTGGGTGTCTGTGCCGATGTTGGTGGAGATGTCAGTGGATGATGTGGGTTTACACCTCGGCATGCCACCCAGCACTGTGGTGCCGAGCTGTGCCCACGGGCGCCTTCGGCAAAGCCGCCTTGCAAAGGGAGCGTCTTGTAGGGGCAGGACATCTTCCGTCCTTAAATGCTGATGGACGGTGAGCAAAACACAGCCAGTGCGGACAGGTGGGCCTGGCTAGAGGAGCTTTCTGTGGTGTTCTCGTGCTCTGGCCCTCCAAAGCACACCCTGCCCACCCAGTAACAGTCTGGGGGCCCACATCCCTTCTGGCAAGGGGACGGGCCGTTTGGCAGTCCCTGTGGTGAGCGTTTCCCAGCATTCAGCTGGGTGCCCAGGAGGTGAAAGCTGGGGATGGCCGAGCCTCCCGCTGACTCGCCGAGGACATTCCCTCTGGCCGCACCTTCCCTCTAGCTGGGAGATCCATGTGCGTCACTCTGAGGCTCGGGGAGGCTCTGCTTTGGGAGCAGGGCAAAGGAAAGGGCTTCTGGGTGCTCCTCCACATCTGTCGGGCTGGGTGTGCTGCCTCCAGGGCTGGCACTGAGCACAGCCTTGCTGAAGGGCACGTTCCTCACCTCTGCTTTGGTGGCACGACAGCAGCATTTGGGCCCCAGGGGACCGAGTCGGCAAGCAGCGGCACTGTCTGCTCCCAGGCTTCCCAGTCCTTCCCAGGGTCTGGGACCCGGTCCTCGAGCTGGGTCCGTCTGGCCATCGGGAGGGGGGCAGGCACAGGAGCAAGAAGAGCACTGGTGAGGGGTGCCTGAGCCTCATCAGTTGGGAGCTGAAGGTAATTGGGGGTTTGCCAACTCTGTCTTACAGGTGGCAGGAGGCCTTTTTGCCTGGGAAAACCCAGAGGATGGAGCAATTCGAGCCCTGTGCCTGGACATCGTGGGCTCACTGGACGTCACTCTGAGAGGGATGACCAAAGTAAGTTGCCCTCTGTCCTGCTGCTGTGGCCGCTTCTTGCCTTCAGGACATTTTTCCGTGTGCTCCCCCATGCCCTGAACCTGTCCCCTCCTGCGCTGAAGCGCACCAGGCTCAGTGAAATGCAGACCGTCCTTTTCGTCTTCGCGCTGAGCGGAAATGCCAGTGTGGCGAATTGCCCGGTTCTTCTCTGCAGCTCCTGTGGCCGAGGCTGCTGCAGTACGTGGTGCCAGCCCAGTACAGCGGCATGCTGATCCCGCTCTCCCGCTGCCTCCGAGCCCTGGTTGAGAGACGGGAGAGAGCGGGGTGCGAGGAGGAGGAGCCGGATGCCATGGACTCCCAGGAGCAAGGTAGGAGCCCCAGCGAGTGCTGCTGCTGGGTTTGGCCAGGGGTCAGGCCAGCCCGCGTCTCCCTGCGCCCCACCAGCCCTGAGCAGGAGCCCAGGAAAAGCAAAGGGCAGAGACAGGCTCTGCTGCTGGGCACGAGGGGCTCTGCCCTGCGTGGCCCCTTGCCCGGCGCAGAGGCCTGGCTCTCCTGCTCGCAGCGCTCTCCTGGTGAGCCGGGGCTCGCTCCTGGCCGTGCTGGAGCTGCCTTCATCTCCTGCTGGGCAGCCCTGGGGAGCCCCCCAGCCAGCGCTATTGCAGCGCAGCTGCTCTCAGCCCTCAGCCCTGTGTGGGGCTATCGGAGGCGTGAGGCTCGTCGGCTCACCCAGCCTTTCTGCCTCCCCACAGCCCGGCTGCCGGCTCCCCAGGCCCTGCTGGCTCGACTGCTGGTGAGTAGCGGGGCCCTGGGGAAAGAGCTTTTCTGGCCAGGGGTGGTGGGAGATCCCGGGGTAGAGATGCTGTTGAGGCCAGCGCCGGGAGCCCCCAAGGAGGAGGCAGCATGCCCGAGCCCATCAGGGATCCCACTCCGTTCTCAGGGCTGGCAGCACCCTGGGTGAAGCCGTCGGCTGCCTGCTGCCAGCCAAGCGGCACCGAGCTCCCTCCCGAGCTCCCTCCTGGGAGAAGCTGTGGCTCTGGCGGCAGGAGCGACCCTTCTCTCCTGCCCTCCTCTAGGTGGTGGCGGCAGCTCCTTACCCGAGCCGCGAACGCGCAGTCGCTGCCTTGCAGCTGCTGCAGGCCCTCCACGGCAGGATCCACAGAGGCTTGGGGGCGGCGTGGGCGACCGAGATCCCCCTCCTGCTGCAGTACCTGGAAGGTAAAGTGCGGGTGGGGAGGGAGAGGCTGGAGGGGAGGGAGGGGGGCAGGAAAACGCAGCTGCCTGGCGCGACGGAGGGCAATTGTCCCCAGTTCCCCAGCACTTGCTCTGCTGCCTTTCCCCTTCCAGGGAGCCGGTGCTGAGGCTGGGGGCAGCTGTCCCCTGGCATCAGTTCGGCCCAGGGGATGGAGGGGGCCGTTGATGTCCCCTCGGAGGGCAGGTGTTGGCATCACCCAAGGATGGTGTCTGGGAGAGGGACGTGACTGGTGCTCCTGGAGGGGGTGCAGCCCTCGGCTTTGGAGGACCAAGTCCCCAGGCCAGGCGAGGTTTGCAGCAGCTGTCCTCGGCAGTAGCCTGGGAGAAGGGCTGGAAATGGGCAAAAGGCAATGGGTGGCTCGGGAGAAAATGTGTGTTGGGACTGGGTGGTTGGAGTTGTTGTGGGAGCTGCAGTCGCTCAGTGGGAATCTGCTGCGGCCAGTGCGTCCTTCCCCAGATTGAGTCAATGCCTCTGACGACCGCCCCTGGGATCCCTCCTGTGTCTTTGGCCTCGCAAGGGCTTTCGCGTAGGCCCTCTCTAGCCTGATGGCCTGGGACTTTTGGGAGGTCGGACTGCAGAGGAGAGCGCCAGACTCGTCTTTGGTGTGAGCTTAAATAGCTGCGAGAGCTTTTGCTTCCTCTTGCTTCCTAGGCAGAACTGAGAGCTCCCTGGCCTCTGCAGAGTGGGAGCGCCGTGTGCTTAAGGTATAGCATCCTTGCGGGGGGTGTCACAAATCGAGGGGGGAGAAGAGGCAGCAAAGTTGTGGGAGGAAGCTCGGGGCTGCTTGTGTAGGCACCAGGAGGTGGGGGCACCTCCTGAGCACCCTGCGCCTCCCCCGGCAGTAGGTGCCTGCCCACTCAAGAGGAGCTGCTGCCTGCACACGTGCCACGGCTGATGGCTAATGCCCTCTAACGCTGTGGCACGCGCCTTAGCGCTGCCTCCTCCTCTAAGTCCGGCCTGCCGGGGGGTCTCACATGAGGCGTTAGGAGAAGAGGGAAGCTGGTGAAAAGAGGCTTGGGTGGGGTGAGGGAGGAGACTGCCGTTCCCGGCAGCTCTCCCCCGCAGCATCCCGGGACACGTGAGCGTGGAAAGGGCCCTGGCCAAGGTCTGGGGAACACTCGCTTCCTTTCCCGTTCACACCAGTTTCTGCGAGCGTCGCTGGAGCCCGTGGAGGACAAGGCCTGGACCGTAGGCCTGAGCCAGGAGCTGAGCCAGCGGCTGGGCAGCTCTGCTGCCGGCTCCTGGGAGGAGGTGTGTGTCCTGCCCGGCACTGGGGCTGGAGCTGGCGCTGGTGCTCTGCCCACGCAGGCAGATTTCACTGCTTTCCTTTCCCTCGTCCCCAAAAGGCGTTTCCCCTGGGCTGCCCCAGCGGCTGGCCACAGCCTGGCATCGTGGCCGGCTCTGCCTGCTCCCGGAGGTGGTGGGGTCCATCTGGGGCCAGCCCTCTCCTGACGGGTCGGGCCATGACTGCATCTCGGGCTCGGCTTCTTCTCTTTCAGCTTTTCCTGTACAAGGCTCTTGGGACGGTGCTGGCAGCTTGTCAGGACCTCAGACACGTCCAAGGGCAGGTGCTGAGGTTCCTCCAGGAGACAAACCCTGTGGAGCTGTCTGAGGCCAAGGTGAGGTGATGCTCCTGTCCTGAGCAGCCCCTGGATTTTCCTGGGGGAGAGGGAGGGCTGCTCCTGGCCCAGCTCCAGACCTCCTTCCTTTCCCCGTTGCTGCTGTTTCCGGCTTGCTGCAACGTCATGCCCGGCCACGGTCGCTGGCCACGGCTGAATGCCTGGACTGGAACCGACTCCCCGTTTCTCCGTGGTTGCAGGGAATGATTTCTGTTGTGTCCCACGCTGCCGAGAGCCACTTCCACCTGGTCTTGGGCACGGTGACTATGTTCTCTGCCGCTTTCACCAGAGACTGGTCCCGCCAGGCTTCCACGGGCTGGGAGGTAAAGGAACGAGGGGCTTGCTGGTTGGCTTTCCTTTTTTGGCCTTCTTTCCACTTCTACGCCTGCAGCAGCCACCCTGTGGCAGCTGCCTTGAGATTAACCTTCTTGGAAGAGCTACCCGAGACCTGTGTTTCAGAGGGGACATCCTGGCCTTGGGGCCCCTGAGGGGTCTCTGGAGAGGATGGGGTTTGGCACCTGGTGGATCAGAGCCACCCAGCTGGGGCAGCTGCAGCAGTTGCTTGCTTGCTTGCTTGCTCGCAGCCACATTGCCCTGACTTAACTTCAGCAGGAGCTGGTGACAAGGGGGTGGGCACAGTGTGACACTCTGCCCCTTCCTCAAAGCTGAGGGCTGGGAGCAGGAGCCTGGTGAGGTCTCGTTGGCTCTGCTCCCCACCTGGGGGCTGTGGGGAAGCCTTTCTGGGCAGGGCAGGGCCCTGCAGAGAGAGCAGTGCAGCCTGGCCTGGGGAGGTGAGCAGACCGGGCTCATCTGCGCCACTGACCCGCACAGGCTGCACGGCTCTGAGCAGGACCGTGACAGGCTATGTCGGGTACCTGTCCGCAGAAAGGTTCCAGACAGCTCCCCGGCCTCTCGAGTCAGTGGTATAACAGCCAGCAGCGTGTGTGATGCTGGCTGCACCTCCTCCCTCTCCGAGAGAGAGAACTCAAGCTGCGGGGTGGGAACAACTCCCAGCCCCAGCACTCGCAGCTCGGGGAGCTGCTGGGAGGTGCTGGGGGAAACAAAGAGCTGGCGAGGGTGCGGGGCAGGGCCTGCCGCAGGAGCCCGCCGCAGGAGTCCCGGGGCTGATGTCTCAGGGCATCTCTGTCGACACAGGTACAGCGGCGGCAGAAGATGGAGCGAACCCGGACCATTCGTGCTGCTCTCATGCGCACCTACAGCGGCATTGCGCTGCATGCCCCCAAGGAGCAGCTGCTCACCTGTGTGGATAAAGAAATCATGGGCAACATCCTGAGGCTCTCCAGAGATAAAGAGAGGGTAGGAGCACAGGGCGCGTAGGGTGGGGATGCCCGGGTGCCCCAGCTCCGGCCCCTCGGGGCTGGGGTGTACCGAGATGGGCGGTCTCTTCCTAAAGACCTCCCAAGGAGGGGTTTGTCCTCAGTGTCCAGATGCAAGCCCTCTGTGGCTTCTCCCTGCCCGTGCTCCTCTTCCACCTCTCAGCCCTTCAAAGAGTTCAAGGGGTGCTTTGCTCTCTTTGGCCTCAGGACTTGCAGCTCAAGCTCGCCCTGGTGCAGAGCATCACCGAGGTCAGTTGTGCCATCCAGGCTGTGGGCGACTGCGGCAGCTTTGAGCTCTCCTTAAAGCAGGAGGCGATGCGGACCCTGCTGGTGAGTGTCCGTAGCTGGAGCCGTCACACGGGGGAGTTTTGGGCTGTGCCGTCAGCCTGGTTTCCCCAGAGGCATGATGGCCTCTCGGCTTCACGCGAGCTCCTGGAGCTGTGTCCGCAGCTGGTGGGGCCCTCGGGTGCTGGTACTGGGTGGCTGTGGCTGAGGAGCAGGGTCCCTCCTGCAGTGCCTTTGTGCCTTTGGGGTTCCGTGGGGGAGATGGGGCAGCGTCTGCCCAAGCCTGGCAGCAGAGCCTGTCCCCGGGGCGGCGGGAGGGCTGTCCCGTGTCCCTGCCCGCTGCCAACTCTGCACTTGTCTCTGGGACTTGCAGGACTGGATAAAGAGGGAGCCCTGGGACTCCCTGGTGTATGGAGTGTTTCAGGCCCTGGAGGAGTTGAGGTGAGGTCTGTTCCCCAGGCTCTGGGCACTCCCAGTGTGCCCCAGCCCAGCTTGAGCATGGGGCCAGGAGCTGCTGGGGCTGTGGAGTGGGAGGGTGTTCCCCATTCCAGGTGTCTCCCAGAAGAAGGGAGCCCCAGGGGTTCCTTAACCTGGGGGGGGTGGGGGGGTTGCCTGCTGCCTGGGAGGAGGTAGGAATTGCTGGAGCTGAAGGCAGCGCTCGCTGGCATGGGCTGGGGGGGTTGGATTCGGGGCCCTCGATTAGGAGGGACTCAGTTGTGGTTTAAACCACCCTGGAGAGGGCTAGTAAATCCCCTTTCTGTTTTGTCTCCCTTCTTCCTCTGGCCAGCAAGCTGAGGCCGCCTCTGAGCAGGAAGGAAAATGGCAACCTGCTGGCAGTGTGCTGCCAGAGTGTTTTGTCCCATCCTTCCGAGGAGCAGATGAAAAAGGGAAGGAAGAGTGTGAGGGCAGCTGTGAACATGGAGGTACCCACCGGCCAGTGCCTGCCCACCTCTGGGTCAGGATCCCACCTCAGCACGCCCTGGCAGCCCCCATGATGCATAGCCTCAGCTCTCCTTTGCTGCTTTTAGCTTCTGCACAGGAGAGGCATGGAAGATCTGGGCCACCTCATAGAAACCCTTCTGGAGGCTGAGGCGACCTCTGCCTGCTTTTGCAAAGTGTTCCACGTGAGTAGCCACGGGGCAACAGGGAAAGCGTTGCCAGGGCAGAGAATCGAGACCTTAGTGGGTGATAGGAGGTGGATACCTTTCCTCCAGACAAATGGGGCTTTGGCTCCTTGCTCTGGGGCTGTGCATCTGGCCGGGGCTGGGGGTCAGGAGTGCCTGGCCACTGCAGCCTCAGGACAGGCAGCGAAGTGGGCCCTGGTGGAGGGAAAGCCAAGAGCCAGCCCTGAGCTGGGCGAGAGCAGCCCTGGGGGGAAGGCCGGAGCAGGGAGACGCCAGCAGGGAAGCAAGACCTGACACAGGGCAGAGGCGGCTGCATAGCGCGAGGCGGTGAAGGCTGCAGGGCCGGTGCTTGGTGGGGCGGGGGATGCGCCAGGAAGGGGCCAGAGAAGAAGGGAGAGGGAGAGGGATCTCGGGGAGAGAAAGATTCCTGTTGCGAGAGAGATGCCCCCTGCCCCAGGTCCTGAAGGGCTGGCTCACCTCAGCCAAAGAATGGGAGCGGGAGAGAGCCCTGCGGGTTTGCACCCACGTGCTGGGCGCTTGCAAGGAGCGATGTGAGCTCACGGTGAGTAGGGACCCTCCGCGTGCCCTGGTGCCCCATTCCCACCATTCGTGGCCCTGGAAAGGAGCCCTGCCCAGCTGGGTGCTGGCTTTTGGGGCCCCTGGGATTATGGGGCAGCCCTTCTGCCTGGTCGCTGCCCAGGGAGCAGGCTGGGCAGTAGAGGCGAGCGGGCGCTGGGACTGCCTGCAACCTTTTTCCTGCTGCTGTCCCCTGCAGAGAGGATGTCCCTACAAGCAGTTCGGCTCCCTGGTGGGACTGCTGGGGTCTCTGACCAGCGACTGCCTGGACACGTGCCACCAGAGGGCATGGGTCTGCCTTGGCTACCTTCTCCAAATGCAAGGTGAGGAGAGCAGGCGCTTCCCAGCCTTGCTCAGCCCGATCCTCCCTCCCTCCCTTCCTGGCCTGGCGCCACCGGGGTCCCGTGGAGGGAAGGGGGAGGCAACGTGCTGGGCTGGTTTTGTGCCCCCACCCTGTTAGCCCTCTGCCCCCCTGCCCATCTCAGGAAGGATCCCTGAGAGAGTGTTGCCGAGTCCCACCTCCCCGGGGCGTGCGTGAGGTTGGGTGGTCAGGGCCATCCCTCACTGCTGTCTGAGAGCAGGACGTCGTCACCAATGCTGGGGACTGTCCCCCTCCACGTCTGTCCCTCTCCACGGTCCAGGCAGGAGAGACAGAGGGTGGTCAGACAACTCGCTCGGATGAGGTCCCCGACGTTTCAGAGGGTGCCTTCCCCCTCGCTCCCTGCCTTCAGCCTGGAGAGACAGGCAGCTACCCAGGCAGTCTCCAAAGTCATCCCTGGCAGGGAAGAAATCTCCTGGGGAGCACAAGAGAGGAAGCCAATTTGCTGCCCAGAGCAAACTGGGCAGGGAGGAGGGATCTGAGCTGCAGGCCCAGAGCGTGCTGCAAAGGGTTGTGTTTGCACCCTTTCCTCTTCAGGCAGCAGGGTCTGCCTGTGCTGAGGAAGTCACAGGGAGGTTTCCTGCCTCCCAGAGACGATGGCGGCCTGTGTGGGAATAGGGGACGCAGCTGCTAGGAGCAGAGGCTGCTGAAACCCTGAAGCCCCAGCAAAAGGTTTAAGGAGGAAGAGGGCTCTTTCCAGCCCGGGGTTTGTCAGCCATTTATCAGGCTCAGGAAATCCCGCTGCCCCAAGTTCAGGAGGGCCCTGGCTTTCCCTGTGGCCTTCCCTGCCACCACGGGGGTTCTCCTTTATTGGTATCTGGGGCCAGAGGTTGGCTTTCTGTAGACGTGACTCCTCTTCTCTCCTGCTGTTTGTTCCAGCCAAGAGCATGAAGGTGCCGCAGGCAGATGAGATCCGGTGCCTTTGTGAGGAGCTGAACAGCCCGGACACCGAGACTTTTGCGGAGACCTGTACCCAAATAACAAAGGTAACTGGCCCCGAAACAGTGGGGTGGGGGCCCAGCTCCTGGGCTCCTGCACGTCTCCCTGCTCCCCTCCAGAGTCTCTGTCTCCAGAGCGGGCTGTCCAGGACAGCTGTTGTTAGCAAGTAGCAGGAGGCTCTGAGGCAAGACCGTCCTTTAAGGCACGCTGGAGCAGACACCGTGATGTGTGCGTTTGCACACACGTGTGCGTGCGTGAGTGCTCTTGTCAGAATACCAATTTGGTATATAAGCAAACAACAAGGGGGTAGACACTTCCAAATCGGTTAGCTGCACCAGATGTAAACAGCACTGTAGGCACAGCAGGAGGGCCAAGAGACTGGCCCCTCCGTGACTGCTGAACTAACAGTCCCGTCAAGTTGCCTTTCCTTTCCGAATCGCTGGGGCAGAGCTGTGATGCGGGCTCTCCTGTTCCTGACTTCTCTCCAGGCTGTTTGCAGGTGCATCCCTGCAGCACAGGCTGTGGACTTTCTGACTGCCATCCTGGACAGCTTGCTGCATGTCATGCCCCCACGTGCAAGAGCAGTGAGAAAGTGGGTGTTCATCTTCCTGGTGGAATGCAGAGAGGAGATAGTCCAGGAGGTAAAGGAGAGCTTTTTTTCCATTAGACTTCGTCTTTTCTCCTGTTGGCTGTTGCACTGCACCCTGTGCAGTTGGCATGGGCTCAAGAAATGCCGCCTGTGTGCCGAGCCAAGGGGCTACTGATGGTCTGAGTCATGCATTAGCACCCGCTGCTGGCGCCTGCTCCGGCTGGTGACAAGGCTATGGGCACTTCTTGTCCAAAGGCTGCCATTGGTCCGGGTCCTTCCCATGAGTGAGGCACTGGGAGGCACCAGCCTTGCCATTCCTCCCCTTCCTCTGGGGTCACTGTCAGTCCTCCCTGCCCTGGGACCCACCTCACCCTTCTCTTTCTTCACTGGTCCCCAATTCCATCTACTCTGAGCTTTGCTGGGCACGCTAGGTTTTCCACAGGTTGCATAGTTGTTCATTGCTCTCACTGCTTTCCCCGACTGTGGTGTTACCCAGCCTGTGAGGTGCCCTTCCTTTAGCCACTAGTTGCTGCCCATCTGTAGCCTGGGAGCCTCTGGCCTCGTGCTGTGCCTGCCCTTTCAAGGCTCCTGTTCTCCTCCGCTCACGCTCTGCTGCGCTCCGCTTGGGCTCTAGGGCCACCAGTGGCTCAAGCAGTGCAGACTAACTCAGTCTCAGGAGGGTAGAGGCAAGGAAAAGCGTCCCTGGAGAACGGGGTTCCTCTGGAAGGAGACACGTGCGCTTGCAGAGGCCCTGCAAGGCATCTGCGGGGTCTCAAAGAGCGTGTTTGGTCGTGGTCTTGCATCGCTACGGACACATGGGGAGAGTTAGCCAAGCGCTGAGCGTGAAATGGGTCCGTGTCCTCTGTGTGCACACAGGGCACGCAGCCGCTCATGGGGTTGGGCCTGGGCACATGCAGCGACCGAGGCTGTGCATGTGAGCGTGTGCATGCGTGTGCGTGTGTGCATGCAGGTGCACGATTGCCAAGAGCACACTGGGCTCCAGATGTGAGCCAGGGTCAGGCAGGGTGGAAGGCGTGAGGTTTCGAGCTGGATCTGGACTCTGTGTCGAGGCAGCAGGCATCGCTCATGTGCCGAATGACTCTGCCTGGGCCCCACAGGAGGGGGTAAAGGAGCCCTTCTTTCTCCTCTTCTTCCATTCAGGTGCCAAAAATCCTGAACACCCTTTACAGCTACATGCAGCAGAGCACCCACAGGCCCTTCCTGCTCCGTGCAGTGTTTCTCCTCACCCGCTTTCACCAGGAGCCTGTAATCAGCAGTCTCCTCCAGAAGAGTCTGCTCATGGACAGGTACGGGCACTACCCACCTCCCCACTGTAGTCAAACAGGGACCCTGCAGCTTCCTTGCCCTGGGGGGGTCCGGTTGAGAAGCAGGTCTTTTTTTTCTGCCCAAGCAGTCTGGAGTGTTGCAAGACTGCGTGCTTGTGTCTCTGCTGTGAGTGGGGCATTGTAAGCCCCACTGCAGGTGAGGAGGTTTGAGGGCACCGCAGGACCGCAAGGATAGGGGCTCAGGGGTGAACGTCTCTTCCCTTGCAGTGACACGGTGGAGCTGTGGAGGAGCCTGGGGAGAAGCATCCTTGGGATTCAGATCCTGAGGTGCTTAGTGGAGAAATTAAACAGAGCAGGAAACGACCGCCTGGGGACGGACTCCTCCCCTTGTGAGCAGCACAGCTGTCAGACTGCTCTGGAGACTCTGACGGTACGTTCAACGGCAGACACCTTTCTGCAGCTCGGCATCTGCTTGCTAACTCACGCTTGGGCGCAAGGGAGTCAGGTGCCCTTTGCGGGTGCCCGTGGAGATTCGCAGGGCGCTGTGCTGGGCCGGCCTCAAGGAGTGTGGGGAGCCAGGGCAGTTTGGTACTCCTGAGCCACAAGGCTGTCGCAGAAGTGACAAGTGCGGACAGTGACCCCCCACCCTGGGCAGGCGGGGGAACCAGGCTGGTGGGAAAAGGCCTTCCCTGAACAGGTGGTTCTTGGTCATGTTTCTCTGCAGATCACCCGTGCCATCTCCGAGGTGGTGTTTGCCCTGAGGAGCACGGAGGAGCTCAGGCGACTGCTTCCCCACCTCCTTCCCAGCCTGCTCAGGTGGGCCAGTGAAATGCTGGGTGGGGAGAGGCAGCTTTTGCTCATGACCAGCTGGAAACAACTGCATGTGGAGAAGCCGTGCAGGTAAAGAGCCGAAGGGGCAGATGGAGGGGCTGGCTTCAGTTCCCCGTGCCAAGGCATGTGCCTTTGTGGGGCTGAGGGAGGGCTTCGCCTGCCCCACTTCCTAGATGTGGAAAGCGGTCGTCGCGGTTGGTTTTACTTCTGTTCCTTCGTGGAGCAACTCCAGCTCCCAGGCAGGAAGGTCTTACGCAGCTCATACTGCGGATGGCCGTCCTCTTGCCTCCTGCATACCCTTGTGTGCACAATAGCATTGCACTCCCTCAACGGACCCCCGCTGGAGCAGTGACTCTTGCGGGCACTGGTGTCATTCTTGGCCAAAGGCTGGTGGGAAGAGGTATGAGGTGTTGGCCTTGGTTGACACCTAGCGTGGAGTCAGTCTAGAGGCGTGGGTTTTCTTCTGCTTCGGTGGGTCTGGGGCATGAAGAAAATGCCAGTGTCGTTAGCTGCAGTCTGGAAGGCTGTGAAGCATCATTCCAGGGGTATTTAGCTCTGCTGCAGATCAGTCTTCCCCGAACCTGCTGCGATTTGAGAGTTCTTGGGGTTTCTGGCGGTGGTGCTCTTTGGACTTGTTTTGTTTGATTGGGTTTGTTTATTTTGCACTTTGTTTCTTTTGCCAGGATTTTCCTTTCAGCTATAAAGTTGGTGCTGGGCAAATGCATGGCGCAGAAATGGACGCAGCTGCTCGAGATTTGGGGAGTGTGGGCTCGCCTGGAAGTCCCCGTGGCTCACCCTGAGGGGGTGCGTCTCCTGACCAGGTAAGAGCCCCAGGGATGCATCTGGCCAACTCCTGCAGGGCTGTGCCCAGGGAAATGGCCGCTGGGACCCTCCCGGCGTGCCCGGGAAGCCGTCGGGAGCTGAAGAATAGTGTCTGCATCAGCGCAAGTGAATTTTGGAGGCCCGGCCTGTGGCCTTCCTGGGTAACTGTGTCCCTCGCTTGTGACCCCTGCGCAGTGTCCTGCTCAACGCTGGAGTCGTCTCCCCCTGTCTGGTGAAGAACCTCTTGCCGTGGCTGAATTCCTGCTCAGTTCAGCTGCGGATGACAGCTACAGCTTTCTTTGCTGAGGTAAGGCAGGAGATGGGGAAGGAAGGGGTCAGAGGACTTTTACCGAGATACTGCTGCTTGGGATGTCTTTTTTTGTGGGAAGATCCCTGGCGAACGGGTCCCTGGAGCGGGGTGGCCAGGGGAGCACCTGGCCGGGACCAGGTCCCCACGGCGCTGCCTGTGGTGTTGTTCCAGATCTCTCGGGACCGCAGGACGACAGGGACCTCCGAGCGAGGCAGGCACTAGAGCAATCCCTCTGCAATACCTGGCCCCAGCCAGCACCACGGAGTTAATTAAAGCTCATCAAAAGACACCGAAAGGGGAGTGTTCTTTCCCTAATAGCACCCTGGCAGCTGGTGAGACAACGTGTGGGTGACACCGAGGCTGGGGGCTGCCAGCTGTGGGGCCCCTCTCAGATCTTCCCGGGCTGGGGACAATGGAGTCATGCCAGGACAGAGCCCAGAGCAGGGGTCTCCCCGTGGGGTCCTGGGGCCTTGGCGTGCCCTCCCACTGCCCATGGGGATCCCCTCGCCACCCCTCCCACCGCGGCACGACCACCTCCAGCACCAGCCCGCGTTGGTGCAGGGAACAGCCCGCGAGAGCCCCGACCGTATCGCCACAGCAGGCTTCGCCCTCCCGGTGTCCCATCACGCTGGGACCCCCCACAGCACTGCCCAGTGACACACTGGGGGGAGTAGGGGGCACTGGGGGGAACCGAGGGGGTCACAGGAGGTTACAGGTGTGTGGGCAGGGGGTGGAAGGGGGGCACTGGGGGACGAGTGGGGAATGGCGGGGGGACCTTAAAGGGTCAGCAGCGGCACAGGGGCCGAGCAGAGGGACGGAGAGTAGCATCTGGCTGGCCCATCGGACCCCTGCCCGTTAACCCAGGCCCCACTGGTGCTGTTCCTCACCCCCAGCGAGCCTCCGCACATCTGCAGGGGGCAGGGGCAGCTCCACACAGGGAGGCCACCAGCAGAGACGTGGTTTTGTCCCTTGGGCTGCTGTGCACGCTGGCCCGGCTGCGAGCCCACGTGAGCCTCAGCCCCCTGTCCCGCGGGTCCCACCACACGCGCGTGACCCAAACGGAACGCTCTGCAAAGTTCGCTCAAAGGAAGCACGTGCTTCCGCCTTGCCCAGTCCTTCCTAAAGGTGTTCCTTGGTAAAGGTGAGGATGTAAGCGGGAACGGAGCCCCTTTCTGGGTTGAACAGCAGGCTGAGGGGGGCTCCTGCTGTGGCGGGGGCACCGGCAAGGGCCAAGCTGGCCAGTCTTCCTTCGTCCCGGTCTTCAGAGGTGGCAACCTCCTGCGTGCTCTGGGCTGGCACAGCCTTGCCCGTGAGCCAGAGGAAGCTTCCCTCTCCCCGAGTCCAGAGTCCTGCCCCATACACGGCACCCTGGGGCAAAGGGCAGAGGAACCAAGAGGTTCCCCTCCTTCGCAGGGTCCCCAGCGTCAGCTGTAGCATCGCGCCTATCCTTTGTAGTGCCCAGAGCCTCCTGTTTCGGGCCGAAATCCTCGGTTTTCGGGTCCAAACCCGCCCTTGATGACCCCCAGCCTTTCCTCAGGGCCCACAGCTCCATGCTGAGGCTCTCAGCCCTAAAGGTGGAGTTCGTTGCCTGGCAACCTCCACCCAGCAGTCCCTGGGGAGTCAGTGGGCCCAGGACAGCCAATCGCATTTGAGGAGGCGGGGGCAAGGCATGTGATCGATAGGTAACCCACCAGTCAAGCTTCGAGGCCTGCAGGAGAGGTGGCAAGAGGGGAAAAAGCCGGGCTCCCTGCCGGGTGTGTGTGGGGGGGGGGGTGTTGGTTGGAGGCGGGGCATGCCCGCTCCACCAATCACAGCTGGCAAGAGCAAAGCAGAGATGACTGATGAGCCGCCTGACCCATCACTGGATGGGAGGAGCGATCTCATGCAGCCAATCGGAGGAAACATCGCCTCAGGGAAGGGCGGGCCCCAAAGCAGGGCACAGTGGCAGCCGAGGGGAGCGATCCTCCGAGGCAGCACCGCCTGAAGGGAGGAGACTGGCAGCCCTCCCCAGCTGTGCTGACCCATGGGAGAAGAAGGTGGGGCCTTCTCCTGGGGCCAGGAGTTTCCTCTAGGCACCTGCAGTGCCGAGGGCTCCGGCAGTCCTGGGAGCTGAGTGTGCCAGGCGCAGGGCAAGCGGCTGAGCTGGGCGTTCTCCAGCGGCAGGCATTTGGACGAGGGGGGCTCGGCGGGAACCCGTCTTGCCCTCCCGCTTCTTCTTGTGCTTCTTGAAGTGGAAGCACTTGTGCAAGGCTCCAGGAGGAGTTCATTTGGTGCCCGCCCTTGCTAATTGCAGGTGGGTGGTCTGCAGCGGGCAGGGAATGGGACAGGACTGCTCGCAGGAATGCCGTGGGAGGGGAGGTCCGTCGCTCAGGGAGACAAGGATGAAGGGTGGGCATTGAGGGTTGTGGTGCTTCTCTTCCCAGGTCACCATTACGCGTGAGGAAGCTCTGCTTCCCTGGCAGTGGCCGAACATCTGCCTGCCCTCGGGAAGCCAAAGGCAGAAATCAAGCAAGCAGTCGGGATGGAGTTGCAGGAATAGTCGCCACCTGTCGACCCCAGCTGTCGCCCCAGTTCATTCTCTGTGTGGAGAGGCAGTTCAGGGTGCCAGGAAAAGGTAATTTAAGGGATCTCCACTGCTTATCGGTTCTGCTGACTCTCATGACTTTACTGGCATTGTGGCATTTGGTGCTAATGCCAAAGCTCTTGGGGAAATCTGTGTCAGGGTATTGGCATCTCTTAGGGTTGTGATCCTGTGGTAGGGGGGAAAGCTAAAAAAATGAGACACAACTGTAAGTAAAGAAGCAACATTGAGGGGGGGGGGGGAAATACATTTTCCCAAAACACTTTTGAGGTTTAGGGATTTGGTTTGAGAACTCTTGTTTTGGTGACACACTTGCTAATAAGTCCAAAAAGAGATTTATCTTTGCTTTCATTGAGATTTTGACTTGAGTGCAGTTAGTGATCTGCTGAAACCTTAAATCACTCCTGTCATCTGACCAATTCTCTGTTTTGTCTCTACTACTGAGCTGATTTTCTTTTCTCAAATGTGGCATAAAATTTGCATGTACTTCCTGGAAATTGAAAGATTTAACAGTGCTTTGTGGAGTGCTATTCAGTCGATGGGCGCATGGCACACAAGAATTTAGGGGTAAAAGTTCTTTTAGAGGTTCTGAGGGTTATGGTCCTGCTGAAAGATTAGTGAGAAATTCAGCTACACAGTTGTCAGGACTCATAAAACTTGCCAAGACTGCAAATATGTGATGTCTGGGCTTTGGTGTTGACTAAGCACAGTGCAAACACAGGTGGATACAAAAGCTGGAAACAAGAGCTTAGGTATAAAAGAACCAAACCAAACCAAAACCCAAGATGATGGAAGAGAGAAAAATGTCCTGCCAAAAATACTCCTTTAATTATTCACCGACAGAAAAGACAACTTCCAGAAGAGATTGTCTTCCTGGATGCAACTGTGAGAAGAAACCTAATTACTGAACCAAAATAGTACACATCTTGTAGGATGATAATAATGCATTAAGTATAAAATAAATAAAAAGGCAGAAGAAGCCATGCTGCATTTCCTTCAGATTGTGGATTGCCTCTCTTCCAAAGATACTAGATGTTTATCTGCCCAGTACTAACAGCACTTAAATATTATTTGCTGTTTGTAAATGAAGTATTTGAATTGGAAGTAAAGGCTTAAGATTATGAAGCTTTTCACTGCCAACAAAATGTCTAGGTGCTGAAGGAGCTGGCTGCTTGCTGGTCCCAGGGTGCAGGTAAAGCTACTTTCTGATTATCAGAGATGAATCAGAATCTCGGACATTGCCTGACTCTTCATCATCTCGGTATCGTGCTGAATATCAGTAGCAGGCAGGGAAGGGGGTTCTTGTGTCCCTGTCTGAGATGCCAAATTGTGATTTCTGCTCTCTGTCCCAGGTACGTGCCTGTGCAGGCAGCTAGATGGGAGCTTTCCCTCTGCAGAGCACGGCTCTCTGCGGTTTGCAGAGAATAATGTTTTCTACAGCCTTGTTTTCAGCTTTAGGCAGGTCTGGCTTCATTTTTCGGGGGAGGCAAGAAGGCTTGCCTTCTGGGAGTGTGTTTCACCACTGTCCCATTTTTGCTGAGGTCCATGAGTGTCCCTAGTTGTGAGTAAAGGAGCCCTGGTGGGACTGTGGGCTGGAGATGTGCTGCTTTTTGCCCCTTCTGCCCCTCCTCTGAAGATCTGATAGCAGAAGTGTCTTTGAGACAGGTTTTTTGACCTGCTTCAATGCAGTAATGGATTACTGAGAAGCAGCAGTACCAGGGAGTATGAATGCAATTTTCTCTTGCATGATTTGGCTGAAGATCAGAAATGTGCTTCACTGAATAGGAACATTGTTGATTAAAATGGCATGACTGTTGATGCCATATTACAGCGGTATCTTGCAGTGTTGGAAGCTCAAATCTATCTTTTCGTGTTAACTTAAAGCTTAAACTCTGAGAAGACTGTAGGAATTTAAAAATCACCCTCTGCAACCTATGCAGACCTTGAGGTATGAGCCAGACTGAGAGGAGTGAAGAAAATGTGTTCATGCTTTTTTATCCAGCTGAAAGAGCTCTGTATAGCTTTAAATGCTGTTGCATCTCATTTTTAGTTGAATATAAGCTGATGGTAGTAGATTAGGTGTCAGATATCTTGTGAGGGCAACTACCTGGCAATGACATATTATTAACAGTAGTTTAAATGATTGCACTTGTTTCAGAACAAAAAGTGGAGTTCTGTCTATTTTTAATCTGAGTTTCTGAACTATCTGATTGGAACTTAGTACTGGGGAGGCCTTCAATACAATTTTTTTTATGATGATCACTAGAGTGTGATGGTTGTCGGTTATTTTTAGGTGGTGTGGTCAAATCAGAGGTGTTTGAAAGCTTACCCCTCATCTAATTGGGGTGGGTTTTGTTTGTTTTCGGTGCTTATTTCTTTTGGAAAAGCTGAAGATTAAAATCTCTCTGTATATACCCATGCACCCCTTCTCCATGGTGTTTACATAAATGTTTAGGCTGTTTTCCAGGCTGTTTCCTTCGTGCAAGACTGGTTGGAATCCCCTTAAAACACCCTTTTACCCAGCACCTGCGAGGGAGGACCACAGTGTTTGGGGACCTCGGTGGTCCCAGTGCCTGAGGATGGTGTGTGCACACACACACACATTTATCTGGGGTGTTCCTGCAGCTCCCTGGGACTGGGCTGTAGCCAGGGCCAGGGTTTGTGAAACCCCTTGTCTGAAGATTTCTTGGGACCACAGCACCCACAAGGGCAGGAGCAGAGGGACAGGGAAGAGAAGCATTTAGCAATATTTAGCAGGGGCTCTCACCAAACCAGGCTGATCCACTCTCCAGCTTCTCCCTTAACTTGGGGGGAATCTGCTACCACAGATGTTTCTGGCGTTTGCCGCATCGGGAGGATTGTCAGTGGGCTGCACTGGGAGCAGGTTATGGGAAATAAGAGCCTGTAATGGTCAGACTACAATGCTGGGAGATTTTTACAGTAATGCCCGTGCTGCAAGAATCCAAAGGTCAGAGAGGAAAATTGCAATACCAACTTCAATTAGTGACTAAGAAAGGGAATGACTTTCATGATGTGTCAGACTGTGCCTCTAAGCCCTATGAGAAGCTGCCACCCTTCTCCGATGACAGGTAGCGTCGTGGCAGTGGCTACTGCTGGGCCAGGAGCAGCAGGCAGATGCTGCGCAATAAAATGAGAGCAGAGAGCAGGCAGGCTTGGTCTGTGAAGGATCTGCTATCCCATAATTCATTCCCTGCCCTTATTCACCGGAGGCTGAATGTGAGGATCTTTGTTCACTGGGGTTTTTTTGTTTTGGTTTTGTGGTTTGTGGTTTTTTTTTTTTTTTCTCTTTCTTTTGGTTTGGTTTGTGGTTTGTGTTTTTTTTTTAGGGGAGTTTAGGAGAACTGACTATGGGCAGCAGAGAAGATCTGGTGATTCAAAGGATCTTTTTTCAGTTGTTCATGCTAGAAAGTTCTTGGGGTTTTTTGTTTTGTTTTTTTGTTTGCTTCTTCCTGCTGCCACTGAACACCTCTGGGATCCATTACATTTTACGGGGATTGTTGCTTTGGAAGATGGCAGGAGGTCCTGTGGGCCTTTCTGCCAGCCAGCCCTGCAGGAGCAGGGAAGCTCTGCTGGGAGGAGGCCAAGGAAGGGTGTCAACAGCTGCTGTAGAAATCCAGACGAGCAGTTCAGGTACATAGGAGGGATCAGGGGTACAGTCCAAAGGAGCCACGCAGGGATGTGCTTGAATGATGACTGTTCCCTCCCACCCCAGTGCTATGAAGGACATTTGTGCCCAGGTCTTGTACCAAGGGACTGTCATACCCTCGTGTACGGGGACCCCTCGTACACGCACCCTGGCACGATTAACTTTGCACAATCTTGGCCCCCTTCCCTGTCTTCAGGGGAACCCGAACTAGTAAAACGTTTTTGGCTTGTTTTTCTTCCTTGCATGGTGAGGATGGACCATGGCAGCATGATGTCCTTACAGTGTCACTTGGTGGGGAGACTTGGACTTGTCCTCTACAGGCTGGACACTAACTGTCCAAATGACTTCCTAGAGCTGGCTGCAACAAAGAAATGCAGTGTCATGCTAAGGAGGAAATGACAGCTGGATAGCTCCCTCCCAGAAGCTATAGCAAAAGAAGAGAATGAGAAAAATGAGGGATAATTGTTCCTGACAATGGTGTCTTTTAAAATCAAAATAGAGATTTTTTTTTTCCTTCAAAATAGAGATTTTTTTTCCCTTCAAAATAGAGATTTTTTTCCCTTCAAAATAGAGATTTTTTTCCCTTCAAAATAGAGATTTTTTTCCCTTCAAAATAGAGATTTTTTTCCCTTCAAAATAGAGATTTTTTTCCCTTCAAAATAGAGATAATTTTTTTTTCCCTTCAAAATAGAGATAATTTTTTTTTCCCTTCAAAATAGAGATAATTTTTTTTCCCTTCAAAATAGAGATAATTTTTTTTCCCTTCAAAATAGAGATTTTTTTTCCTTCAAAATAGAGATTTTTTCTCCTTCAAAATAGAGATTTTTTTTTCCTTCAAAATAGAGATTTTTTCTCCTTCAAAATAGAGATTTTTTTTTCCTTCAAAATAGAGATTTTTTTTTCCCTTCAAAATAGAGATTTTTTTTTCCCTTCAAAATAGAGATTTTTTTTTCCCTTCAAAATAGAGATTTTTTTTTCCCTTCAAAATAGAGATTTTTTTTTCCCTTCAAAATAGAGATTTTTTTTTCCCTTCAAAATAGAGATTTTTTTTTCCCTTCAAAATAGAGATTTTTTTTTCCCTTCAAAATAGAGATTTTTTTTTTTCCCTTCAAAATAGAGATTTTTTTTTTTCCCTTCAAAATAGAGATTTTTTTTTTTTCCTTCAAAATAGAGATTTTTTTTTTTTCCTTCAAAATAGAGATTTTTTTTTTTTCCTTCAAAATAGAGATTTTTTTTTTTTCCTTCAAAATAGAGATTTTTTTTTTTTCCTTCAAAATTTCTCAGGAAGTTTTTGGTGATGTTGGACTCTCCAGTGCAGAATGATCTGAACACCGCTGCAGTGTCCTGATGACAGGACTTTTCCAAGCACTCAGCTTTAGAAATAGTCTATGGAAAGATGTCCATGTCCTGGGCATGAGATTTAAAAAAAAAAACAAAACAACCAACCAAATTAAGAAAATAAAATTTGAGCGGAAAGTCCTCCTTTCTCCCCAGTGCAATAATTCTTCATGGCACTTGGAATCATGCTCAAAAATGTTGAATCTCTTCCCCTTAAGTTTGAAAGATGGAAGAAAGATTTGAAAATAAACATGGAAGAACACCTGGTCTGCAGGAAAGTTTTTGTGGGGACAAAAGTTATCAAAAGCAGCTTGGTGATGTGATTTTTTTTTTTATTTATTTTTTTTTTTTCCTATTGCCATTTAGGTCAGAGGGACTAATTTGTATGTTTTTCTTAAGAATGCTTTCATGTGTAAAATTTAGATCTCATAAATCAAGACTCAAACAGGACAATAGTAAGGATGGAAATGTTTTCTTTACTGGCATACTGGGGACAGACTTTATAGTAGAGAGTGTTGCAATAGGACAAGGGGTAATGGTTTTACACTAAAAAAGGGTAGATTCAGACTAGATACAAGGAAGAAATTTTTTACAGTGAGAGTAGTGAAACACTGGCACAGGTTGCCCAGAGAGGTGGTAGATGCCCCATCCCTGGAAACTTCAAGGTCAGGTTGGACAGGGCTCTGAGCAACCTGACCTAGATGAAGATGCCTGTGCTCATTGCGGGGGGGGGCGGGTTGGACTAGATGACATTTGAAGGCCCCTTCTAAGCCAAACTATTCTATGATTCTACGCTAACAAGTTTGGAACAATGTCATCCAGTTCTGGGCTCAGCAGAGAGGAGTGAAACATCACTGGAGTCAGGGTGCCACTTGTTTCTATTAAACATTTTGTTAGAATCTTTCTTTTCTTACTGTAGTTTTGTACAGGCATTCATCTGCCTTTTCCAGTGTTTAATATTCACATGCTGGAAGAGTAATTTAAATGGGTAATAGATACAGAGTGTAACCATTAAATCTAGTTCATAACAATGCAAACTGTTGGATGGCAACAATTGCAAATATATGCCTGGCTTTGCAGGATGCCAACTCGTTGGCTTGGGACACAGAGCTCACCTTAAGTGACAATAAACATTTTATATTTAGATGTTCATTGCTGAGCCAGATGAACACAAAGAGCTGCAGCGTTTCATTTTTTTTTTTTCTTTTTGTTTTATGTAGGGGCCTTATGCGGACTGGCGGCAGTCCCGGAGAGAGATCCAGCCTCGCTCGAGTGGAGTACACCTGCAGCTTTTAATCAGAAACGACAGCTATAAAGCAGCACTATGTGCAATACCTCTGAGACCTGTACCCTTGCTGGTGCTCACACTTGCATGGAGGAGGAGGTGAGCAGGATGCCTAGCAATAAGAGAATGATAGCATTTGAAATTTCTGGAAGAAAAAGAGTTATTTCTGTCTGTTTTCTTCATTCCTGTCTTTTCTGCTCCTTCTAATAAGCAGTGTGGCTATGTTGTCGGAAGGATAAGCTGAGAAGTGGGTTAAATGAGAAGGTTTTCCTCTGGGGGGAAAAATCTGGAAGTGGCTTGGACCCATATTTTGTAGCTAAATGGATTGTAGCTGTAAAAACGTGCCGTAGCTAGACGATGAGTAAGGCTGTGTCACAAACTGGAAAAGTTGTGGCTGACTGAGGAAATCTGGAGGGGTTTTTGTGCTTGTGGAGTGTCTGTTTTTTAAGAGCTTCTGGAGAGCTGGATAGCTTCAAGAGTAATGTCAAGTCGTTTTGGGGTCCAAAAAAATGCTGAATTGCTGCAGGAGGAGTGTATGGGGTTTGCTGAATCTGAAATAGCTTGTGAGCACCACTGGAGGCACAGTGTTGTGGGGACACCCCCAGAGGTGCAGTGCCCTGGGCAGTGGGGTAAGGGTGTACTTGTGTGGCTGTCACCTTAGCCTGTTTGTAATTCTGTGCTTGTGTGGGAGCTGCCTGTGTCTAGGTGAACAGTACCTCAGTCACACCTTCCTTCTCATACTGTTTTAATGCTACCGTATTTTAATTTGTCTCCCATTATTAATTAATGGATTGACTCCCCTTCAAAGCAGGTTACTGCTTTTTTCCAAGTGCTGAACTGAAAATGGTGACCAAGTCCTGCATACAATGATACTTTCTGCTAGAAAGTCATTGGAATGATTCAGGCACCCACTTTGGTGCTCATCCATTAGGGGAGGACTTCACGTGTGCTGTACTTTGGGAAATAAGTGTGCATTTATTTCTCCATTTAACTGGATTTTTGTGTGAGTGAGATTTGTTAATATTGTTGTATCACTGATTTTGCTGGCTTGCCGTGGAAATCTTCCCCAAAAGAGTTAACAGCTATTTCTAAACAAGATCCTCCAGACCAGATACATCCTGAACAGCTGAGTTGACCTGGGAAGTGGTTGTAGCCTCAGGTGGAGTTGCCATTACAATCACAATAACTGAGCTATCATATAATCAAATTCTCCAGCTCCCTGAATTGCTGATCTCACTTCTAAGCTTTCTGTAAGTGGAACTTCTGAGTCCTTGATGTAAGAAAAGCCTCGGCAGCTTTTAGTTATCTTTTTGGCATTTTCCATCAAAATTTCTGACTAAACTTCACAGCTTCCAGCTGCCTACTTGGCAGTAGGTTTAGGGAGCTGAGCCAGCACTAATGCCAACCCCATGGGGGTCTGCGCTTGCCCTCAGGCTGTGATGGCTGGTGTGATGCTGGTGGTGCATCTGGTGCAGAAAAGGAGCCTTCCCACAGACACAGGAATAAGGCACGAGTCAGCTGGCACGCTCAGCTCATGCTGCTGTAAATAAGCTGAAGTTTTTTGAAGGCTGGCCTCAAAGTGACAGCCTTTCCATTGTCACAGGAACTTGAAAGTCAATAGTAAAGATTGTAAAGTAACAAAAGTCCATGATAAAGATTTCATCTTTGAAGACCGCAAACAGCAACCCGCGTGAGGAGTACCTGCTCTAGCCTGAAGTTATTGAAGAGAAAAGAGAAAATGTGTTAGTTAGCATTCAGAGGGTAACAATTTTCTGATTTATATTGATTGCATGAGCTAAAACCAAGAAGTACTGAATGCTTATCTGGGAAGTACAGCAGAAAATTGAACTTAAAGGGGATTTGGAGAATGTCTGTTGGAAGAAAAAAATTCTCTTTTATCTATGCAATTTCCTGAAAATAAAAGCACCCACACTCCATATTCCTTAATCTTTTATTCCTCTTTTCATTTCTACTAGTTGTGAAAACTAGAAGACAAACTAATTTGTTATCCTTGTTTAGCCAAAATGATTTCCTAGAGGAAAGAAATATTAAGAAATGTCTAATGTGCAAAACCAGCAGGATTTCTTGCAAACTAGGACAGGGTTTATCAGGCATAGCATACACATGGCCATTTCACCCTCCCAGGGTTTAACAGAGGGCTGAGATTTACCTGAACTCAAAGTTGAATCAGGAGAAATGGATTTGCCCCAAACCAGGAAACAAGGTTTGTAGTTGTCTCAATAGATACAGTGTGATATAGCCCAGGGGAGGTGGAAAACACTGCAATGGTTTCTGCTGATGTTATATGGAAGGAAAAAGAAAAGCAAGCTGAGAGAAAACCTATCAGATAAGGGAAATATCCAGTCATGATCCTACTGTTTGCAGTAGGGTAAACTGCAGCTACTCAGAACAAACATAAAAGTCAGAAACCTATGGAAGAGATGAGATCATCCAAAGGTTAGGTACAAAACCAAAGCAGCTTCAGTGTATTGACATAAGCAGTCCTCATATTGAATGTTAAAACATTTCTCTTCTATCAGCTCAGTGCTAAACAGAAGCTGTAAAATGAAATGATAAAGTGAATCAGATAGAGCAATGTATGTTTGGCTGCTTATTGCTGACAACTGGCCCTGGCAAAAGCTGAAATGGTTTTGTGGGTATCAGCAGGCTGCTGCATTCCTACAGTATTTGCAGTTAATGAGATTATTGGGTTGTTGTGTGATGTATAAAAAAAGCTAATATTCTGTCTACAATGCCAAGATGTCTGGGCAAGTCAGAGACATGGAAAGATAAGAGTGAAGTTATGGGACTCATATATTGGGATGTATATTTCAGATATTTTATCCATTTTCTCTACTGCTTGCAGAGAATAGAGATGATTTATTATGAGGTCCAAAAATGCCATTAGTATGCTACATTTGAAATGCATGCCCTAATCTTATTTACCATTGTCCTGTGTGAGGAATTTTAATTATTCTCTAAGGTTTAAAGGAAAAATACCTCCTGGAAGAAAAAAGGAATAATGCTGCAGTAAACTGGCTTTCTCCAGTGTAAGCTTTCAGCCGTAACAGAAGAGAAAATGTGGAAGTGTGTTAGCAACATTCATTTTTCACTACATTACCTTGTGGAAGCAGTATACAAGAGCTATTAATATTTTATTACAGATATCTGTAACTGTGTTTGCAGTTGACTGATCTGACTGTATGATAAGAATTAAGTTGGCAAACAGGTATTTCTCAAGTACAGTCCTGTCTTTTTGTTTGTTTGTTTTCATGGCCAATTGTTAAGCTGTATCAACCAAGCCACTATGTTGTTATGCAGGGTTTTCCATTTCACACCACGCCTTTTCATGCACACGTTGCATGTGGTGAGGTGCTCAGAACAGAGAGAAACCTGCAGCCCAACACGGATGATGATCTCCTCTGCCTGCACTCCTCTCAGAAGCGATGGCATATAGATGTAGTACTCTTACTGAATACATAGTGGCTGGGTTGGTGTGGTGTTTGGGGTTTTTTTGTTGTTTTTTTGTTGTTGTTGGGTTGTCATGTCCCCGTCCCCCCCAGCCCCCCCCCCTCCGGTTGCTTGGCTTTTTTGCAGTACTACGTTATAGGCCTGATCCAGCTGAAAATTCCCCCCAACAAAAAGTCTGCTTTTTGTCATCATTTTATAGATGAGCTGAAACCAAAAGATACTGAATACTCAGGTCCTGTTCAATACTTGCTCAAGGCTGGCATGCTGCCACAGAGCACAGCAGGGCTGGGAAGCGGAGCTGGCTCTGGGGCAGCCAGGGGGAGCATGGGGGCAGAGATGCTCTGTTGTGTGGGGCACCCTTTGGCTCTCTGATCTGACCTTGCAGATGGAGGGTGGGTTTCTGTGTGTGTGTGTGTGTTGGGTTCCCTTTTTTTTTTTCCAAAATTATACAAACTTAGGATAGATAACTAGATAAATTCATGTGTGTAGCTATGTTCGAGTCAGTGGGAGAAGGAAGAGCTCTTTTGTTGAGTCTAGAGCTGGTATTTGCTAAGAGTAACTATGGTGGTGCAATTATGAAATTTTATTGTTAACTGACTGTACCATATGCACGTTTTTGTTTTTATTATGCTAATAATTTTCACTGTTTTGAGCTATCTTCTACGCAATTTTCTGGTTCAAAAAATTTCCCCAAACAAGCATTTAATAATTTTTTTTCCACTACCTTCTTGAATCTCTATATAGGAAGAACCACGTAATTTTTTATTTTTTTTTTTTTTAGCGTTCAATCTCAAGCCCCTGGGATACAGTTAATTTCTCTGGCTCTGTATCACTGCTTTTCCAAGGATGTGAGTACTAGATGGCTTGTTTGAAAAACAGCAGCTGACAACTGCACTTAGTTTCAGACAGCCTTAAACTTTTGTTCCTCATTTACTTGAGTCTGTCGAAGATGCATTTGATACGGAATACCTAATTCTGGTACAATCCTGTTCTTGTAAGGTTTAGAATGTACTGACACAGAGACTTTGTCACGTACGTAATGAGTTATTCTGATAATAATAGAAGAAAATTACTTGGAAAGGAATGCCACATGTACGTGCTTAGAAATTCTTGTATTAAATTGAGTCCAATTTGTTATAAGTTTCAAATGTCAAAGAAAATAAAATCAGCAAAACCAGATATATGCGTATTTTCCACAGGGCTGAACAAAACCATCATAGAAACTTTGGAACAGAGTTTTGTGTTTGGACACCTTTCTATTGTACTGTCTCTTCTCTGTCAATGTTGGGCCATTCTTCTCTCATAGCTGAAGTTCACTGAGATGAGAAGGTTGAGAGCACTCTGCTCTTGTATAGCCACTTTTTTTCTCAGTATGTGTAATGGTCCCCAGAATGAATCCTAATAGCGTGATAATCTTGCTCTGAGCTCAGAGGTGAATTTTGGTCTTAAGTCGGATTTACCTAGCTTTCTTTGAATACTCAGGATGTGGAGAAAAATGCTGTCCTGGTGTCAGCTGGGATAGAGTTAATTGTCTTCCTAGTAGCTGGTACAGTGCTATGTTTTGAGTTCAGTATGCAAAGAATGTTGATAACACACTGATGTTTTCAGTTGTTGCCAAGGAGTGTTTAGACTAAAGTCAAGGATTTTTCAGCTTCTCATGCCCAGCCAGCAAGAAAGCTGGAGGGACACAAGAAGTTGGGAGGGGACACAGGCAGGGCAGCTGACCCAAACTGGCCAAAGGAATATTCCATAGCATGGGACGTCACATCTAGTATAGGAACTGGGGGGAGTGGGGGTGGGGGGATCGCCGCTTGGGGACTAACTGGGCATCGGTCGGCAGGTGGTGAGCAATTGCACTGTGCATCATTTGTATATTCCAATCCTTTTACTACTGTTGTCATTTTATTAGTGTTATCATTATCATTATTAGTTTCTTCTTTTCTGTTCTATTAAACCGTTCTTATCTCAACCCATGAGTTTTACTTCTTTTCCCGATTTTCTCCCCCATCCCACTGGGGGGGGGCGGGGAGTGAGTGAGCAGCCACGTGGTGCGTAGTTGCTGGCTAGGGTTAAACCATGACAAATGCCTATCACAAGGTAAGAAATAACATATTAAGGGACCTTGAACCTGCACTTAGTAGCCGGATAAATTCCTTCTAACTGGTCCAGCTGAGGGCAGAGGGGGTCCCTTGCATGAATGAGGGTGGCAGAAGGTCTCTGATTTGCCTTAAAACCTGCTTCCTTGCCTATAGGCTCACAGAGGAAAGAGGAGTTAAGTTCTGAGAAAAGACAGCAGCAACCCATCATGCCTGGTGGGACCTTGTAAAGCAATTTACAGCCTTTGGCTGTCCGCTTTTTCACCATTAGAGAAATGCTATTTTCTTTTATTTCACCTTTACGTTTTGCAATGCGTGTTCCACTGTTCACTGCAGAAAATTATCAAACGTGTGTACAAGAGAGTCTGTATTAATACCTGGGCGGGAGATGGGGTTTTGTGGGCTTTTGGACCTCTCTAGGAGTAACTTGGAGCATCCAGGGCAGGCAGGGAGATGGGTTTATATTTTCAGTGAGTGCATCTGTTTGTGTAGGGAGCAAGTTCCCTGGGTGCAATTTTGGTGCTGGCTGTGGGAGCCAAGGGCCTGTCCTGGGAGCTGGACTTCTCCTAGGGCCAGCCCTGGGCCACTGCCAGCCGTGATTTGGGCATTGGAGAGATGCGGAGCAAGCACCTGAGCTAGGCTGTGGGTGTACAGAGCCTCAGCGGTGTCCCCCATGGTTTGGTGCTGGCGAGGAAGGGTGGCAACTCCCTGTGCTGCTACAATTGGGGTTGCATGTGGAGAAGCCTGGGGGTGTGCTGCCTGCCGTCCCATGGCGGGGGGGTCAGCCTGCTGCTGGCAGCAGGATGGGGCACCCCGGCTCACTTGTTGCATCTTCCATCCAGATGAACACCGTGTGGCCAAGGTGTGTGACTCGGTTTACAGGAGGTTAAAACTGTGGTGTGTGCAGCACGCTGGCATTGTTTCTTTTTTGCACATTGCAGCAGTATATTGTGCAAGTGAGTTACCAAAATATCCTGGAGCCCACCCACAACTTCAGCTGAGAATGGATTGTGTTCATCAGCTTTTTTTTTTTTTTTTTTCTTTCTTCATTCCACTGAGTCTACTCCCCCACAATTTAGTGAAGCAGGGATGTGCCTTCCTCCCCTGGCATAATGCAGCATGGCTCAGGAATATAGAACCAATTTGTCTGCGTGACAATATGAAAACTCAATAGAATTACAAAAATAGAGTTATTATTTTTTTAATCCCCCCACCCCCACCCCACAACGCGAGTGTGTATTATACTTTTCTCCTCATCTGGTTAAATACGCACAACTCGCATAAATGACCCTCAACATGAAGTGAGAGTTGTTTCCTTTAGGCATGGAATTATTCATTTTTAACTTGATACTGGTGCATCAAATTGCATGCAATTTAAGGGTTGATAAGGTATTTATGTTTTTCCTTTAGACTGTAAATGAAACAGAGTTTTCAGACACATTAACTTCTTTAAAAAACAATTCTCTGTGAATTTTGCGTTTTTGAAGTATGCCAGAAAATTTCTTCTCAAAACAGACACTATGTAATACTTGCTTCTAGAAATCAAATTACATATTGGGAAGGTATAATAACAATTGCAACACACAAAGGCAGCACTTAATATTTTCCTAGTCTCACCTACCATTGATGATGACAACCTTTGTTTTTCCCCTTGGGAGTACAATTCATGGTGACCTTGTGACACCATTTTTTTTCTGGGCTGTCATAGAGGAAGAAATTGTGTCATCTGACGGAGGTGCTTCAGAACTTCTCCAAATCCAAATACTGTCCAGGCAAAGGTTTTGTTCTGTTATCTCCCTTTCTCCTCAGCCACCCTCAATCCATGTTGTACTTGTGCATGAATTACGTCCAGTTTGCAAAAATATTGACTGCTACAGAATAGCCCTAGTTAGTAAGCAGAACCACTAGGCCAGAGAGAACTGGGATTTTCCCCCCCCTTCTCCGTAGTGTTGATAAGTTATCGATTCCAATTCCAGCTGTATAAGGTGATTTTCTGCAGGTTTTTTTCATGCATCAGTCTGAGCTCAGGTCCCAAGGCCAATAATTTCCTGCTTTGCCATCTGTCAGTGTCAGTAGCCATAAAGATACAGTTTTTGGGGGTAGCTATTCACAGGGGCCATGGTGGCAGATGTGGAGGGCTGTGCTGCGTCCCCCAGGGTGGTTCCTGCCCTCTGCTTGAACGGTTACAGCTGCAGAGGCTGTTCCTCCCTGCTGCCTTGCAAATGCCATCTGACCTTGCCTGCAGGATGTCTGCCAATAGTTTGGGTTTGAGTATTTTAAATGGTCCTCTGGTTTGCCCAGTATGTCATTTCCTTTATTGGCGGGCTGCCGCATTCCCCTGTACCGCTCCTAGTATGGTGACTTCTCAGGATTTGACCCAGAGCATGCGTATTTATTCTTCTGTCAGCACCTCCTGTTCGACTCTGTTCGAATTTGACGAAGCAGAGCTTGCTGCTCATTATCAGGACAGCAGAGGGAAAGACTTGCCACAGAAAGCCCTTGTGGTGCAAAGCTAGTGGAGTTGAGCATCCTCTCCTGCCTTCTCTCAGTTTGCCACTCCTTCTGGCATTGCAAAAGGGCAAATCCCCTTTGTGGTCCCACATGTATGTAAGACCTATGACCTGTGCCATAGAGAACCGCACAAAGAAATAACCTGGGTGCTAAGCTGCTTCCCAAGAGTCAGATCCTCTCCAGAGGGGTTTCCACAGCCTTCCACTTGCCTCACTGCTGCGAGCAGTACACTTGTTCCCAGGTAAAAACCCTTTTGCCATTTTGCATTTGTGGAGTCCACCAGATTCAGATTCAGGAGGACTCTACGCATGGCAGTATTGGCATGTGAAGGCAGGACAGACCTCCCTATGGCCTCCTGAAGATGCAACAACAAAATATCCCAAGCAGCAGAGTTGCACTTTTGCATCACCTGTTGGGAAAGCTGTTACCTGTAAAGGTTGTAACTATAATGCACATTAGGGCTGTGAGTTTTTCTATGCTGTACAGATAACGTCTGGGAGCTATCACTGCAATGAATATGAAAGTGCAGCATAGTGCTTGGCCTCTCAGCTGAGCTGTTGAATTTGTAGTCCCACAGCAGGCAGCAACAGTAAAAATGGGGGGTTTGTGCCATTGACAGTGGCAGTGATTTCTCATCCCTTGGACTCAATAAAAACCTGACACTTCCTTCACTGACATAGTTAATATTTTCTCAATAGCATGTCAGCGTGCATGTGATCAGAATCTGGCTCCTCTGACTTAGAAACTGGACCGTTTCAGCAGCAAATTTTGCTAGGCAGCCATCCAGTTGACCTAAACCATTTTTAACATGGTAATTTAGAGGCAAAAGGCAGTTCTATATACTTTGCTACATCCTGAATCATCTGTGCTTGTTCTCCCTGTAGTTGCACTATGTCATTTTAGTAGACGTATTATAGCTGAAGCATTTACACTCAGCTCCAAAAGCTCTTTGAATGTTCTTCTAAGAAAAGGCTGCTTTATAGGAAAATAGAGCACAAATTATTACCAGTCTGGAGCTGACATGGAGATTTGGCACTCCAGCTGGAGTGCTTTCTTTCAAGAGGTATTTCTATAAATTCTGCCCTGTTCCTGATGAACAGGCAGTCTCTGTTGTCAGTGTCAAACTGTACACTTGTCAGACGTGATAAAGACAAAGGAATATATACAGTGTGCGCTGGCTGATTGCACATTGTCTGGAGCTGTAGAATTTTCCTACACTGTTACTGCTTTCAGGTGATTTATTTGTGCAATTTCTTGGGGAAAGTCATCTGCAGGTTTCAAAATGCCTAGTGTTATGATCTTAGGGATTTATTCTCACTGTGTAAATGGGGACTATCAGTGTCATCTGTGAAACTACACTAAGATAGTATGGAAAAATAATCAAGACCACTTTTAGAACAGGGACCTCAGCAGAATGACTGCAGGTTTATATTAACACGCCTGGCATATAATGATGTGACTGGAGAGCAGTTGATAGTCTATCTAAGAAGTAGTACTACTTTTGGATAAAAATTATTGAACATTAGGGGCAATGAACAGAAGGTTTTAGAGGTGTAGTGTGTAGAATTTCCCACATCTCTTGAAAATAAATGTCTTATTTTCATGCTAAGTACTGTCTTTTTCATCTTCTACAGGAAATACTTCAACTCTCATGGAAATAAGTAGGGAAGATAATTGTAGTTTCTTACTCATTTTTGCCCTCAGAGGAAGGAGACCAACTTTTCTTTTAAGACTCTTCTTACTGTAATTGAACCAGGGTAATTACTATGCAAACAATACCTACTTTTCTCATAGCTTCAGGAAATTTGTGATCTCATTATTTGTTTGCTTGTTTGTTTTCCACTGCCTGCAAATCACTACCTAGATAAAGTAAAGATTAGCCTGGTGAACCCTGCCATAGTTTGGACAATACGTTCCATCTGCAGAGTGGTGAGGTCTTGGCTGCAGGAAAGGCTGGGCAGTTTAAGATGCCAGCTTGTTGCTCTCTGATAATTTGTTAGTCCTTGGCTGTGAGGAATAAGCACCTTTCTGGCTGATGTGGTGGAACAGACCATGGCTCAAGCTCTCTTCTGTTGGCTGGAAGAAACCATAAGGTATTTGCTATATTAATGTGTTTTTTCTTTATGCTGAAATTGCGTGCACTGGTGTTGAAATTTTTCCTTAAACAAAACTGATAGTGACTTGTTGTCCAGCTTTTGTATAATGGTGAAACTCTCCAAAATCAATAGACTTTTCTCTGGGCTGTGTGATGGAAAGCATTTCTAGACATAAAACAGCAGTGCTTAGTGTGGACAAAAAAATCCTTCCATTTGCAGGGCATGCGTAGAGGTAAAGACAGTGAAATAAATCACCAGTGTAACATGGACACATTGGAATAAGTTAATTCTTTTCTCTGTCAGTCTGTAGCCTAGAAATACGATGCCGTGATATGAGGAAGCAACTTCTTGTAGTTTTCCAAAACAGTGGTTTGAGTTTTGTGTTTCTCAGAAGTCCAGCTGCAAGCTCTGCCCTTGAGCTGCCAGCAAGGCTATTGTGGGGAGCAGCTCCTGTGGCTCGCTGGACCCTGGCTGTCTTGGTACCGGCTCCTTCAGAGGAAACAACTCCACATTAAACATGCTGCAGCTGTGGCAGATGACCTTCCCTTGCTGCTACCTTTCTTTTAAGGTGGACAGCATTGCTGGAGTGCTTTTTTTCCAGCTGACACAGCATGTTTTATTTACTGTAGGAAGCAGAAATATCTATGTCACTTTTGGTCTGACTACACATTCCCCCCCCTCTTTTGTTTTATTGCCTTGTTGGTCATGGAAGTGCAACCTCCTATTGTTTTGTCTTTGTTGCTCTATAAATTACTGAATATTGCCATGTTTCATCAGTTCAGAGCCAGGCAGTTGTTGCGGTTGTAGCAAGCAGATGTTCTGCACTTTTATATCCTTTACTTTCAATGTACAGATCATATTTTCTGCTGATCATAAAAAAAAATGACAGGGGCACATGGGATTCTTTGGATGCTGAATATACATGACTGTTTTGATCCAGGTAGTGAATTCAAACAGAAATATTCTATTTATGAAGGAATCAACTGCTAAAGTACTAGCACTGGTGCCCAGTTTGGGGTCATGGTAAAACTGCAGAAGCAGAGCCCCCAGGAGAGCTCTGTCACTTACTGTCAAGTTCCTGAAACTAAATGAAGTCCAAATAACTAGCATTTAGTATTACTTAATATTTCTTTTCATCAGATCTGGCAGTATCTCTTCCAGTCCTATAGGTTTCTGAAATGCTGTAAAGAAATTAACTGAGCCGAAGAAATAGCTTTACTTTATAAAAACTGAAGGTGTGAATATCCTTTAGTTTTGCACTACTATATGCACAAGATCTTTCTGCTCCTTAGTGCCTCCACAGATAATTTCTCAGCTGAGGCCCTCTCATTAACCCCCTAGGAAAGGATGAGGCCTTGAACTCCTACTTGCTGACCAGAGCAACCAGAAGTCTTACAAATAATGGGCAAAATGCGTTGTGTCCTTCGTAAGTACCTGCTAGTGTTGAGCATATGCTGGTGAGTTCAGCTTGGATAGGAGATATCCTTTAGCTATATACCGCTGTGTCTTCTCTGTCACTCTATGTTTTCTGCACCTAACATCCCCCTCTGTTTCCCCAAGGTGAGAAATTATTTTTCCTTACACATTCCCAAGTGTGCTGATCCCCAACTCAGCTTGTCTGTAGTGAATCGATATTTGTGAGAGACAAAGCAAATGCCATCTTATATTACATGTGTACTAAAGAGAGAGAGAACAAGAAAGAAGCAGTATCTCCATATCTGTATTACTCTCACTCAAACCACAGACTTCTCGACCAGTTCAAGTCCCATCTCAAATGAGGAATGGACAGCTTATAAACTGTCTGCATCAAACTTATTTGCTGTGACTTGGTCCTTCCACGGGGAGCTAGTTTGGTCCTTCCTAACAACAGACAGAGTTGCAGAGAACTCGGCATTTCCCTTGACTGAGTTGCTAAGTTTCAGTCTACCTGTATCATCAGAAATGTCCATCCTCTTTACTTTAGCAACTCTAAGCTTACTTTTTGAGTGACTAAAAAGCCCACTTTAGCATATTTTATATGCTCTCCAGTCCCTCAGGCTTCTCAGTTAGCAATTCCTTCCATACCCTTTTTCTTAACCAGTATAATTTTGCAGACTCCTCCACAGAAAATATGATCTCACTGTAATCTCCTATACCTTAAAATAAACCATAACCCGTCAGTCCATTTCCCTCTCTCCATCATCTCTTCTTTTGCCCTAAAGCTTAATGAACTGCTTTCTGGTGTCTTATTATAGATACTTCCCAGTTTATCCTTATTTCTGCACTGAAATGCCTTCAGTAGTGACAGACCTTTGCTGGAGTTCTAACGGCATTTTCCTTTTTTCTGGTGATGTGCTATCTCTGGAAATCTCATATATGGACTCAGATTCAGGGATCTGTGCGCACTCAGCAAATGCAAGCTAAGCTTGTAGCATTTTGGACAACTCTTTGGAAATTCAGTTAACAAAATTCAGTCTCTTGCCCTTTCCTTGCTAAAGGTCACTTTCTCTCTTTTTTTTTTTTTTTCTTCTCCAGGCACTGAAGACAAGACCACCCAGTGTCTTTGTCACGGCTCAGCCTGCAATGTGAGTGTTGTTTCAGTGTGTCGTCCTCACACCCTACTTCCAGGGCATCTGTGTTTTGCTGTTCTGTTCTGTGCAGCAGCATCTCTGTGTCCGCACAACTAAAATTCTGACTCAGGTTTCATCACCTCATGTTTGGAGTTACTTAGAACACTCACACTACATTTATATTTGTTTAAAATGCTGCACCTGAGATTCACTTCTTGCCTTTGTTAATTTAAGTACTTCATCACTCTTCTTGCCTCTCTCCACTGGCTTGCTTTCCTCCCCGTATACACTGTAGTTCTTCACTTTTTAAGACCCTTCCAGGCCTGCCCCATGAGGCTATGAAGCTGTTAACTCTTGTTTCTGCCCGGAAGATGATGCCAGTCTTTTTCACCCTCCTGCTTCACCTTTCCTTATGTTTCTTGCCAGGAGTGGGCAAAGTTCCTTGTAACCCCAGGAGGACAACTCGGTTGGGTGCCTCCTAGGCTAGCCTTGAAATTCCCTTTAGCAGTGATGCCTGTGTGACAGCAGACGCCCCAGTGCGCTGCCTTGTTCTGGCTTGTGTTTGTGCCCCGGTGCTGCTGTCTTCTAGGCAGTGGTATTTGAGGGGACAGAGCCCGCCTTGCTTTTGTCACCCAAAAAGGAAGCCTTGGTAGCAGTGCACTGCTATAATATGAACAATGCAGCTTACTCGTTATGAAGAGTCTGGGTTATCTATATGCATAAGCTTCTCCTAAACAAATTGTTTAGACTGAAAGTATCTACATTTTAGAAATGTAATTCTATAAATCAAATTGTTTTCACCGATCACACTTCCCTTTTATTGCTGTTTGTTATTTGAGGGCATATGATAGCTTTCTGTAAAATGTCGCCTTAATTGCCTTCTGGATATACCCTATAAATCCTGACAAATACTTTTAAAAGTGAAAACAAAGGCATATTTTTCTTCTGTCAGAGCTTGCTCAACAAACCGCCTGTACCTTTTCCATGGGGCCTTGCAAAATGGTGTTATGTCAAGAAGAATAATGCTATTTAATTTATGAACCATTAATATTTATTGCACATGCAATCACTGGCATTTTGTGTGTGAGAGCTGGGCAGCAGCTAATAAAATTGGGAAGAGGCTATATATTTACCAGGACTACCCAGATAATTCATATAGGATAATTTTTGATTAATTTATTTCTTTGTGTTGACCAATTTCCTGGTAGCGGCCAACGAGTTGTTTGGGGTTTTTTTGGTTTTTTTTTAAACTTATTTGCTAGCTCATAATGAATTGCTCAATAATTACTACAAATAATTCAAGTCCTTTGTTATTAGGGATTTGTAAGTGTGTTGAGGAAACTTGCTTATACCACTATACAATTAACAATCGGATCTCAGTCTTATTTCTGAGCGGAGATCTGCTTATTTCTCACAAAGATCAGGACTGGGGACTCCTTATACTGTATTTTGTATCAGTGCATCTGGAGACCCTGCTGTGTAATGGTGCTGCCCCAAACCACACATCCGATTGCCCCGTGCGAGGAATTGGTTTTGCAAAACCTTGTACCGGTGCTTAGCTTTACAATGAGTCCCCCTGCAAACTGTGTGTGGAATACTGGCCCAAAAGAGGGCTCTGGTGCCACAGTATCATCTTTTGAAAACAGTAGCATTAGTTTGGGGGAAGAAATTAGATACATCTGCAAGTCTTTGTAGAACAGGTTGCCTGAAAATAACTGGTAACAAGGTTTTAAAATTCAGGTTGTGTTGGTTGCTGCTGATAGGTGTCTGCTCTTTTCAGTTCCTGATGGGGAATAATATTATGTTCTTGAATCACGTTCTGGTTGCAATGTAAGTTTTATTTCCCTAAGTAGTATATGTGGCTTACTTTAGAATTAGCTGCTTCTAAGACGGTTCTAGCCAATAGATTACTCTGGGAGGTGCTCACAGAAACATGTGAGTATGGGTGAGAGCCATCCACATAGAACAGGTGGGAATTCTGACCCGTTTTGATTAATGTTTGGGGTGGGGTTTTTTTTGGTGTTATTGTTTTCTAAATATTGTGATACTTGCATCTGTAACAAAGTGGAGTCTGTGACTATCACTGAAGAGATTGGTGGAGGAATATTATGCCTAATGCGCCGATACAAATACAAATTTGACTCCCATGCAGATTGGAAACCTGGAAAGCAGCAATATTGCAGCCAATTAAGAGTCACAGTTAGCAGCGTGCTAGTCAGAACTGAAGTGCTGCACCAATACAGTTCTGGCTGATACTGATGTAAGAACACAGAGATAATGGAAGCTTTTGCTACGTGCCTGTGTTATACAAAGGGATTAATTGTGATTGGATCTAGGGTGTTATTTAGATGAATTATTCCCAGTAAGATATTCACAGAACAAGAGGGACTTCAAGGTTGGTGAAGCACACCAATCCTATTAGCTGTTTTGAGAAGATCTGATTTAACTTTGTCTTCTAAATTCAGTCCTTGGAGTCTAGGAGGGGGGAAATGGCTGCTCAGGCCGTGGCCCAGACGACAAGGTAGCAAGCAGTCCTGTTAGGAAGAGGGTAGGCTGCGCAGAGGAGTGCTCCCATACAGTCCTCTGGTGTCTCATTAAACTAAGTTCTTGCACATTGGCAACCAGGTGCAAATGTCTCAATATGTGTGTGGGAAACTAGTAAGTACAAGCAAGGGAGCAGATTTTAACTACTTTTTGGATTCCAAATATGTGGTCTTGCAGAAAACTCTTCTTAAATGCATTTTGAATGTTGCCTGAATAAGGGCAGCCAGAAAGAATCTCTCGAAGTCTTTGGGGTTTTTTTTTCAGCACACTGGGGCTGGAAAAGATTCAGGGAAAACCTGGCATCACTAGCAATAGTAAGCTTCCAGCACCTGTGGCAGACCAGGGTCCCTCACTTGCATTTTGAAGTTGCACTGAAATGACAGTAGTTAAAAACTCTTGCATAGTGTCCCTGTCTGTGACAGAAGTCAGAGCTTTTAGATAGAAAACGAAGAGAAATTAGAAATATGTCATCTTTTAACTCCTGGAAGACACATCAGTTCTTTTGTGGAGCTGGTAGAGATTTGTTAGTTGAGTTTGAATAGGGAAAGCAATGCAGTGTAGTTACTGGCAACTTCCACACTAACATTTTAATGAGCTGATTTTTCTGATGTGGACAAGCAGAAGCAGCAGCAGCATTTTATTTGTTTCCATAGGGTGCATCAGAAGCACAAAGCTGTGCTTTTGAGTTATGAGGAAAGATGAACATTAATAAACAGGCAGGTCAAGAAACCCCACAATACAAAGGATTTTGTTCTTCCTTCAACATTTGTCACCAGATGCTAGCCGTCCAATAAATCTTGCTTTGAGCAATAGTTTTTAAGTCTTGCTTAGATCTGACAGCAGTAAAAGTCCCTTGTGAACTTTGAAAAGGCAATCTCAATCCAGCTGCTGGTGTTTAGGGCTACACAAGATGAAAAGTGCTGTAAATGACAGAATCTATCTTCTAATAGATTTGACAAATGTGGGGGCTGAACCTGTGCACGATGGGAGCTTTTTTATTGACTTGCCAAAAGCAACAGCTCTTGTAACTTGCACGACTGAAATAAACAGTAAAAACATGCAGTGATGCAAGTTGCTGAGTAATCATGTATCCTTCCAGTGAGCAGTAAATACCTTTTTGCTAACTAAATGCTATGTTCAAGAAGAACAAAATATAAAGAAGATGCAATAAACTTCAGAGTAAATCTGCCTCTTGGGTATCCAGTACCAGGCTGCAGTTACTGTGTGACTTTGGGTAGACTGCCTAGCTCAGGCTCCTCAGTTTCTTCATCTGAACCAGGTGGTTTGTAAGATCCTTCAGATCAATGGATGAGGGATTATTACTCATGTTGGGGTATTTTTAGGGACTTGCTAATTATTGCAGTCTTGGTAGGTTGATCTCTCCACTTGCTCACTAAAAAAGTTTGTTGCTTTTTCCACAAAGCCTAAGTAGAGGACAGGTGCTCTTCATCCGGCACTAGTAGTTTTGCTCTAGTGTGTGTGTATTTTTTTACTTTCCCAAAAAGTTAAAACAGTCCTCTTAAATAGTGTTTTAAGAACAGTGCTATCCAGGTAATATAATGTACGCTATAGTCACCAGCAGGTCAGCTTCTTGGAGAAACAGTCCTCACTGGGTTTATCAGCGTGACATCTGTTGAAAACAGGGAAATTCTACCACCAGCTGAATTTTCATCAGGGACACTTGATACCAGAGAGGAATATTGCAGGGCTGTAGCACACACTCTGGCTCCCAGACAGGTTGCATTGCTCCGCAGTGGCTGGGTGAGCATGACCTCAATGGAGACTGGGATCCTGTGCAACTGCTGGGAGTGTGGGGGCACCGGCTGTACTACATGCCACGTACCGCAAGCCCTCAAGCTGACCGTGGGGAGTGAACTTCGGAAGCAGTGGTGTGACAGCAAAGCCTCCAGCTGAGGAACGTAGAAATTCCTCAGGCAAACATTAATCTTTCAAGGGCACATGCTCTACTGGTAGCCAAGCAGAGAACTCCCCCTTTCTCTAGCAAAAGAAATCCACTTCGAATAACTAAAATCTGCGCTTAAACCTTAATAACACAATCCATGATATTTTTTGAAAAAGCCAGTTGTTCCCACGCATGCCTTTCTAGCTAGGATTGGGGCACTGAAAAGATTAAATCTCATCATTCTGCAAATCTCTGTATTAACTGACTGCAAAGGCAACAAACACAAACTGCAAAAGTGTCTCTTTTCAGCAGATACCCATGGCTGCTTCTTGGACAAAATTATCTGAATCACTGATGGGCACGTTTAACTCCAGTCGAAGCCCAAGCTGCCTATCGCATTCGTCCCCAGCGAAGGTCCCAGCAATATACAATCTTAGTAATTAGTCTTTGCCCTTGTCTCAGTGCAATTTTTTCCCCCCCCCGCTAAAAGCTTGGGTGTAAAATGCTAGCTATACAAGTTTAACTGATGTTCATTTCCCCCACACTTTTTCCTCTTAATTCTCCCTGTCTTTTTAAGAATTCCCCTTTATTCTTTCTCCCTGCTGGTTTAGGATTTTGCAGCAGCAGAGAAAATATTTTGTTGTAGTGATTGTGAAGAGTATTTTCCATACAGGTATCACTGAACTTTAATGGCACTATACAAGTGGCACTTAATTTTTTATATGACCTAGATGTTTTCTGGTCTTTCCACTCAATATTTGATTTGGGAATCTGCAGCAGTGAGCTGGAGGAAATGAACGGTATGGTAAATTCAGCAGAGGAGGAAACTTTGGAGTAAAATACTGTAGCTTGCTCTGCTCTGGGGAGATAAGTCATTGCTCAGTTGCAGTAGGGCACATAGGGATGGTGTAACGATCCCTCAGGCAGAAGCAGGAACCCTTCAGTACACAGACATCCCCACATGTTCAGCTGTGGCAGTGAATTTTGGTCCCAGGACCACTTCTGTTTGACTGGCAGGGCTGTCCCAGCTGGTTGTGAGTTCCTGGTGCCACGCTGAGCCTTGGAACTGGGGCTGAAAGTGGTACGCAAACAGCACACACTGGCTTGGGCTGCAGTCTGTCATGTATGTCTTGTATGTCATGTCTCCTACTCCCAAGAGAGAAGGAAAGAATTGCTGCTGCTGAGCATGGCAAGAGGAGTGTGGGGAGCATGTGCAGATAAGCGTCTGGATTTTGGTCCCACCCGCAGAGGCCATGCCACTCTGTAGCAGTCTTTTGCTGTCTTCTCTTTCTCTGGTTGCAACTCACGTAGCCTGGGGTGTACACATGCAAAGACAATGGTGAGAGAGAGACGGCACGGGATATGTGGTGTTCTTCCCATTGTTCTTATAAGGCACTAAGTAAAAAAGTGAAAAGCATGATTATTTATTAATTCTGCTGTGTAACAGGCATATGTGACCACAGACTTGCAAAAGACATTAAATTTGCAAAGTCAAGCCCTCAGAATACTTGTGCAACCTTGATGCAGCCCTCTGTGTGCGTACAGTTAGGAAATGGCCTTTAACTACAGAACTGCAAACTGGAGGGAAGCATCAGAGTGGGAAGGATGAATAATGGACGTGAGTTGCAAGCTGTTTCTTGGGGCAGATAATAAAAAAAAATTGAGGAATGAGGGTGCAGTCAAAAGAATGAAGCAAGGGCATGTGGAGTGGACAAGTGGTCTGGGTTGTCTATATCTGGAGACTGCAGGGCACAAGAGTTCCACATATGAATGAAATGCTCTCTGGAACTTTGGAAGAGAATTTTCCTTCAGGAGACCCTCAGTGGGATCCAAATGACCCTGTAGACAGGAGAAGGTTAACTCGGTACCAAAGGTGGGTATTGTATGGAGTGAAACATGCAATGCCAAAAGCTCTGAATTGGTCTAAATTATATGAGATAAAACAAGATAAAAATGAATCTCCTTCTGTGTTTTTGGAAAAATTGAAGGAAACTGCTCGAAAATATACTGATTTAAAATTGGAAACAGAGGCAGAACAGCAACAGCTGGCCTCGATTTTTATGGGACAATCGGCACCTGATATAAGGCGAAAGCTCCAAAAATTGGAGGGGGAGGACTCAAGAAATCTGAATAAAATGTTAGGAACAGCATGGAAAGTTTACAATAATCGGGAAAAGGAGGAGGAACAAAGAAAAGAAAAGAAAGAGAAGATTAGAGAATGTAGGTTAATAGCTGTTTTAACAGGGGGTGCAGTAAGAGGAAGAGGACAAACCCGAGGAAGAGGAGGTTTTAAAAACTTTGGTGACCAGGACCCTAATGCACCTTTAGGAATAAATCAGTGTGCTTATTGCAGAGAGAATGGACATTGGAAAAAGGACTGTCCTCAGCTGCAAACAAATCAGCAAGAGGCTGTGAAAATGATGACTTTGAATGAATGAAGGGGACCGGAGGGGAGCCCAGCTGAACCTCTGGTTACAATTAAGCTGGGAAATGATAAAGTTGAATTTTTAGTAGATACAGGAGCAGTATATTCTGTTTTGAATACTCATAAAGGGAAATTAGGAGACAAAACAGCAACCATAATTGGAGCGACTGGGAAACAGGAAAATAGACCATTCTTTCAACCCCTTGATTTAAAATTTGGAAATAAGGCAATTACACATGAATTTTTGTATGTGCCAGAATGTCCGCTACCCTTGTTGGGTCGAGATCTGTTATCCAAATTAAATGCACAGATAGTTTTTGAGGGAGGAGAAATTCTTTTAAAGATACCGGAGTCAAAGACAGGAGAAATATTGATGATACAGGAGAAGGTTAAGACTCAAGAGATGCCACAAGAAGTTGATGATGCTGTGATCCCTACAGTTTGGAACACAGACATACCTGGAAAATCTAAAATGGCACAACCTGTAAAGGTGGAACTGAAGGAGAATGTGAGGCCAGTGAGATTAAAGCAATATCCAATTAAACCTGAGGCTAGATTGGGAATCAATAAATTAATTGATAAATTTTTGAAATATGGAATTTTAGAGGAATGTGAATCTGAATATAACACTCCAATTTTACCGGTGAAAAAGCCATCAGGAGAATACAGATTAGTACAGGATCTGAGAACAATAAATCAGATAGTGAAAGATATACACCCTGTAGTGGCCAATCCATATACACTGTTAACAGCTCTAGGGGAGAATCATCAGTGGTTTACAGTGCTTGATTTGAAGGATGCTTTCTTTTGTATACCCCTGGAAGAAGGAAGTCGGAAATTATTTGCTTTCAAGTGGGAAAATCCAAACACAGGATGAAAAATGCAATTGACATGGACAAGACTGCTGCAAGGGTTCAAGAACAGCCCAACAATTTTTGGGAGCCAATTAGCAAAAGAACTTGAGATGTGGAAACAAGATGGTCCCAAACCTGGACATTTGCTCCTTCAGTACGTAGACGACATACTGATAGCTACGGAAGAGAGACCAGCGTGTATAAAGGTAACAATTGATCTTTTGAACTTTTTGGGGCTAAGTGGATACAAAGTCTCTAGAACTAAGGCCCAAATAGCAAAGCAGACTGTAATATATCTGGGTTTTGAAATCTCCCAAGGACAAAGACAGCTGGGAACAGAGCGGAAAGAAGCAATTTGCAGTATCCCGGAGCCGAGAAATACCCATGAATTGAGAACCTTTTTGGGAATGGCTGGGTGGTGTCGGCTGTGGATAATGAACTATGGTCTGTTGGCTAAGCCATTGTATGAAGCTCTTAAAGGTCCACCATTTGAATGGGGTCCAGATCAGCAAAGGGCTTTCAAGAGTTTAAAACAGGCCCTGATGACAGCACCAGCCTTGGGACTTCCGGATTTGACTAAAGACTTCCAGTTATTTGTACATGAAAAACAACACATTGCACTAGGAGTGCTGACTCAGAAGATGGGAAGTTGGAAGCGACCGGTTGGATATTTTTCCAAACAATTGGACTTTGTAAGCAAAGGCTGGCCTGCTTGTTTGAGAGTGGTAGCAGCCACTGTGATGATAATACAGGAGGCTCGAAAAATGACTTTGGGAAGAATGATGGTGGTATATATGCCACACATGGTGATATCAGTGTTGGAGCAAAAGGGGGGTCATTGGCTGTCCCTGAGCAGAATGATGAAATATCACAAGATGATGTGATTTTAAAAACTACTAATTTGACTAATCCTGCAGTCTTTCTGAGTTCTGTACAGGAAAAAGGACAACTGGAACATGATTGCTTGACTACCATTGAATATGTATATTCCAGTCAAGAGGATCTGAAGGATGTACCTATGGACAACCCAGACTGGGAATTGTACACAGATGGTAGCAGTTTCGTTGAAAGTGGAATTCGCTATGCAAGATATGCGGTAACAGCTGAAAAATCAGTTATAGAAGCCAATACCTTGCCGAGCACAACTTCAGCTCAGAAGGCGGAATTAGTGGCTTTGACAAGGGCTCTAGAATTGAGTAAAGAAAAGAAAGTAAACATCTGGACTGATTCGAAATACGCATTTGGTGTGGTCCATGTCCACGGGATCTTATGGAAAGGGAGAGGATTATTATCCTCTCAGGGGTCCAACATTAAATATAAGGAGGAGATTTTGCATTTATTACAAGCAGTACAGAAACCTAGTGCAGTAGCAATCATGCACTGTAAAGCACATCAATCAGGGAACACAAAAGAGATTGTAGGGAACAGATTAGCAGATAAAACAGCTAGGGAAGCAGCCAAAAGGAATACTTTACAATTGGCATTGATTCCCACAAGAACTATTGCATTACCAAAGGAAAAACCTAAATATTCAGAAGAGGATGAGAAATTGGGGAAATTATTAAATGCAAGGAAAAATCTGGAAGGATGGTGGGTGACATCAAAATGACAAGTAGTGGTCCCACCATTTGTAATGAGGGAAATAGTGCAGACAAAACATAAAGAATGTCATTGGGGAGCAGAAGCATTAGTAACCTTTTTGAGAAGGCAAGTAGTATCAGTGAAAATGCTAGAAATAGCTAAAATGACAACTGCTACATGTGAAATATGTTTGAAAAACAACCCAGTAGTAAAGAAAAAGGTCCAAATGGGGATATTGAAATCAGGAATGGAACCAGGGGACTATTGGCAAATAGATTTTTCAGAGTTACCTCGACAAAATGGGTATCGATACATTCTGGTGGGGGTTGATACTTTTACAGGATGGCCAGAAGCCTTTCCCTGTCAGACCAACCAAGCCAAGGAGGTCATTAAATGGTTATTACAAGAAATCATCCCGAGATTTGGAGTACCTATTGGAATCTCTTCTGATCGAGGTTCCCATTTTGTTGCAGAAGTGGTCCAGGGTGTTAGTAGAATTTTGGGAATTACATGGGATCTACATACACCTTGGAGACCACAATCTAGTGGAAAGGTGGAAAGAATGAATCAAACATTGAAAAGACAAATTAGTAAAATATGTCAAGAAACCAATTTGAAATGGCCTCAGGCACTCCCATTAGCCCTTTTACGAGTTCGGGTCCAACCAAAGAGTGGGACACTGCTTAGTCCTTATGAGTTATTGTATGGAAAACCTTATGAATCTCCTGAACCAAATTTGAGCATACATTTAAAAGGAAAACAAGATGTGTGTGACTATTTACTTTCTTTAGGAAAAACTTTAACTGCGCTGCGGAGTGCGGTTGTTTAGAGCAGACCTCTGTCTTTGGAAAATCCGGTACATGACTTCCAACCAGGTGATTATGTCTATGTGAAGACATGAGCTTCTGAACCTCTACAAGAACACTGGAAAGGACCCTTTCAAATATTGTTGACTACTTTCACTGCTGTCAAGATTGCTGAATCAGATGCATGGATTCATTATTCAAGAATAAAGAAAGCACCAACAGGGAATTGGAGGTCTAAGGAAGTTGGTCCTTTAAAACTGAAACTTTATAGATAAGTTGCTATGTACTTGGGAAAATAATTGTGTAAAGCTTATAATATTAGGGTTACTATTAGGGATACTGTCAGGGGCATTGATCCTCTTGTGTGGTATAGGCTGTGAATATTTCCTCATAAGTTGCTCTAAGCGTAAGATACAAAGCAGATGTAAGATTATAAAAGTAGAATCATGAATTGACATGGTAAAGGAATAAGTAGTGTGAGGTAAACAAAATGAGGCGATTATTGCTTAAATTATTAATCTTGATATCAGTCGCTCCTGGGATGTTGATTCAGGATAATCTAGTTTTACAATTGATTCAGGGTTTTGAAGAAGAAAATCAATCATAAAGCTATGATTATCCAAGTTATTGACATCAAAATGGACAAACAATCCCAGAGCTTCTTTTAGCTTATAGTGAATAATTGATAAATTACAGTGAAAGTACTGAAGTGATTTTCAAAACTTTCAAAGGGGGGAAATGTTACCAATACTTGATAAAAGTTGAAATTTTACTTAAGTCAGGTTTGGTTAAAAGGTAAAAATTGTAGAAAATAGGGGTTTGAGGCTCACAATAGCTATAGAAACTAAGGAACATACAAAATGTGCAGTATGCAATCATAAAAGAATAAGTCTTGTCTAAGATCGGTTAACCATAGAAATTTTGACAGATTTGTTAGGTTGTAGTGTTTTGTTTTAAGAAACTAAGAGAGATTGTTATGGACCTTAGTTCCGTTGCTTAGAAACCCCACTTTGATCAAGATTCCAGTTAGTGGAATTAAGTAAGATTAACCAATGAATGTTTTAGTATAAGAATATTGATAAGGTGGTGTGACTGAGGGCCAATCACTAGAAACGTTAAATTCAAGAATTAACATTGAATGTACTTTCATGTAAATCTAATACATGATGGCAAAATCGTACTGCGCAGAATCCCATAAGAGAGGTCAACTATCAGACAAGGTGAGGAAGACTATGGAAGACCACCAGAGGGCTTCTGAAGACCACCAGAGACTTCACCATGCCTGCATAAAAGGACATTTACATATGCTAATGATTTATCGGACAGTTGATGATTATGTATGACATTTCCCAGGCATCTAGTGAATATCTATAACAGGTGTGTATTTAACCTGCATGATCAAACCAGACAGGTGCACACACGAGGTGGAGGGATCCCCTGTGTGCCCAGCGCTGCAATAAAGGAGTGCCTGCTTCTTAACTTCTCATTGCCGTTAAGGAGTTTTATTCCGGTTTTCGGCGACGTTACCACCCGGGACGCCCCCCAGCTGTTTCCAGTGTTTTAAAACACACCGCAGAGGTGATTTTTTATGGAGTTCACTTGACTGTCCTGTTCCCATTATCAATACCTTCAGTATACAAAAATCAGAAAGTCAAATATCAGAGCCTAAGTCAAAATACCAAACAGAATCAATCAGAGATCTAATGTCATATCCAGAATCAATAGTCAAATACCAAAGCCTTAATCAAATTACCGAGACCAAACCAAATGAGTATCTTTGCCTTCAACCAGCGAGACGAATACCCTTTACCAGAGGAGTACTTCTACCAGAATACCAGATTTTTAAGGATCCTTTTATATTTCTTCCTTGCTGACTTCTCTTAGTTGGGCTTACAGGTAAGAGTACCAGACCAGAATACCAGAACCAAGTTAATCAAAAGAATGCCTTTAAATAAAATCTTACCAGTGGCCTTGGCTTGTGAGCCCAGGGAACAGGGATCAAGGGTCTCCCCAAGAAATCTCAGTGCCAGCTGGAGGTCCTGCGATCCCAAGTCCATCGAGTCTCAGAAGCCTCGTCCCATCTGGGTCACCAAAATGACACCGAAAAGCTGGTCGAAGAAACTCTCAAAGACTCGTTTTGGCGTTTTAGAAAGCAGGCATTCTTTATTGCAGTGCTGGATGCACAGGGGATAGTTCCACGTAGCGTCCACACCACAGCTTTAGCACAAACAGGTTATACAGAATAAGTAATTGCATATTAATCGAATTAGTGTACATATACATAGAAACGATCGCAACTGATTATCTTAGTACTGCCTACATCCGATCATGCGCAATGAAGGATCCCTTTGAGTCGAAGGGCTGCTTTTGCGACCACCGACCCATTGAAGTTCTTGCTGGCTGTCCTTGAAGTCTTTATTCTTGTCCTTGTTCTTTGATCTTGAAGCTTAATGCAGCTTCAATCACATGTGGTCAGTTTCAGCATTGTTCTCATAGTGTACAGGAACATCTAGTCATAAGAGCAAAGAACTGCAAAACTTATGAAGATTTACTAGTTAGTCCCTTGACTACACTCTTGTAATTATCTCCCCAGTTACCCTTTGTCTCTTGTTTCAGCCATGATTTTAATGCATGATCATTTATCAAATCTCACTTAGTCATCTAGCAGCAAACCAGTTTTCATAGAAGGTACAAAATATTAAAAACATAAAAGTTTGAACGAACCACATGAAATGTATGGACATATGCTATCAAGTTCAGTTATACACATTCGATTTCCAAAGTTCTTCCCCAAAACTATTACCGGGAGTCGCTTATCTCGCACAGTTTCTATCGGGTTGAAGTTCCCCCACTTCGAATTAAAGGTCCAGTGTTCTTTTCTTCTACAGCACATGCCCAAGGGGGGTGTGTGTGTGTAAGTGTTTTGGTCGTGAATTGAGTCGGTGGTCTGATCTGCCCCTGCTGCCTTTACCTTTCCTCCGGTTATCCAAGATTTTTGCTGACTTCGTGCCTATTAGCAGCTTTTCAGCTTCTCGGTGCCTCCTGGGGTAGGATGGTCCCTTCTTCTCAGCCTTTTCGTTCTCCTTCAGGGGCCCAGTCGTTAGCAAGGCATGCCTTGTACAGACAAAGGATCTCTTATTTCACAAGACCTCTTCTTAAGTAAATCCCTCCTTCAGTCCATGGCTTCTCTCTCCAGTCCATCCTCTTTTGTTACTGTGAAATATGTTCATCTGATTCGTGTCACTATAAACAATGCTAGGGCCGCATAATAAAATGTGACCCTCACTGTCTATGTAACCTTTAACCATTTTGTGGATCCTCGTCTAACCGCAGGCCGGGAGGAGACAGATGATATGTGCATAGTTCGTTCTCTTTTTGCCAGCCCAGAGCCGGTTTTGTTGTTAACTATCCTGGAGGAGAACTGAGGCATTTGGATGTGTGTTTGGCCTCAGGGATTGCAGTGCTTGGGATCTCGATGGGCCATTTGTGGTGTGCATTTGTTGAGGGGGAGGTGTCTGTTGTGAACTTGTTTGGGTCCTGGTGACCGCAGCCGGTGCTGTGCAAGGTGAGACCAGTTTCTGGGAGAACTACTGCACCCCCACAACCAGGAGGTGGAGAAGAACACTCCTAGTATGAATATGTAACGAGCGTTGGACTACAAAAGAAGCTGTCTTGTTTTTCGCGGCGCGCGTTGTGGTAGAGCAGAAGCTCCCGGCGCGCCCAGTGCTGTTTGCTTGCCTTTATTCATTGAATAAATTGTTAACTTTGATTGGAATCCTGTTTGGGACTAAATTCATTTATAACAGTTACTCCTTTGGAATCCAGTAAGATGGAGGCCTGCTGCCCCTCTGCTGAGAGAAGCCTCTTGACTGAGGTAAGCACCGCTGCAGCCCTTGGCTGCTCTTCTCGGGATCTGCTCCCTCCCTGTTTCGGGGTTGTTTGTGTGTGTGGCGGGTTTTTTTTTTTTTCTTTTGTGTGGCGGGGGAGGGTCCGCAGGGCCGTCTCCTGGGAGAAGCTGCTCGAAGCTCCCCCGGCTCGGAGCCGGACCCGCCTCTGGCCCAGGCCGAGCCCCTCAGCGACGGCGGTAGCGCCTCGGGGAGAAGAGATTTCAGAAGGGGAAGGCCCCGTGAGGGAGTCGGGGGAGTGGGACGTGAGAGGAACCCCTCTGCGGATGCCGAGGTCAGGGAAGGAGGAGGGGATGCCCCCGCAGCCCGCGGGGAGGCGGCAGGCTGTCCCCCCCAGCCCGTGGAGGGGAGCGGGGGAGCGGATGTCCCCCAAAATGGCCGCGACTCCCGCGCTGGAGCAGTCTGTGACGGAAGGACTGCACCCTGCCTGTGGAAGGGACCCGCGCTGGAGGAGTCTGTGAGGAACTGCAGCCCGCGGGAAGGACCCACGCTGGAGAAGTTGGTGAAGGGCTGTCTCCCGCGGGAGGGACGGACCCCCCGGCGGAGCAGGGGCCGAGCGCGGAGTCCTCCTCCCCCTGAGGAGGAAGGAGCGGCAGAGACAAGGGGTGAGGAACCGACCCCAGCCCCCGTCCCCGTCCCCTGTTCCCCTGCGCCGCCGGGGGGAGGAGGTGGAGAGAGCGGGGAGTGAGTGGAGTTGAGGCGGGAAGGCGGGAGGGCTCCCCGGGGGGAAGCTGTTCTCAGGCTGGGTTTTGCTTCCTCGTAGCCTTGTTGTGATTTGATGGGTAGCAGGTTACGTTGATTTGGTTTCTTCCTCAGGTTGAGCCTGTCTTGTGACCGTGACCGCAAGCGGGGAGTGATCCCTCCCTGTCCTTGAATTTGAGGAGCTGTAAGTCAGGTCTTCTGTTCTTCAGGGGTGGGGAGGAGATCTGACTGAAGGGTGCTAATTGTACTTTGTCAGTGGAGCTAGGCTTACAGATGAGGATGGGTTCTCTGAATGACATGCAAGAGGCGCCTGGTGACTCTTGGAAATGAGTGTAAAAAGGCCATCCATAGAAATATTTTGGCATTTGAATGTCTGCTGGGAAAAGTTGCAATTTCAGCAGAAAAGAAGTATGTTTTTTTGATAGGCGCCCTTCAGTGATATCTCAAATCTGTAATTTAAGCACTAAGAAACGCAACGATTACTATTGTATTGATTTGGTACTTTGTGTTCTGGTTAGGTCTTTGGCTTCAAATACAGGCACGCCAATACATGCTAAGCTCTAAGTTGATGTGGAGAGGATGGTTTTTACTGAGATGTGAAAACTCCCTGTTCTGTAACCAAATCTTTTTATGGGAAGCATTGTGGTCTTGGACTTGGAATGAGCTGAAAGTTAGTGCTTATTTCCACTTGGAGCTTTATTTTGGGTTTTCAGGCTTAATCCCAAACTGGTGGTGATGCAAAGGTAAAAAGATGAGAGAGCATCTTTGTTTTGCAGACTGCTGAGAGGCTGGGCAGTAGGCCTATGAATGTATTTTGCTGACTGTCTGGTTTTGCAGGGTCTAAATGACAGAACTGCTTGTGGAACCCCATTATCGGTGGGCTGACCGGCAACCTCAAGGCAAGGCCAAAGCCGACCATCATCAGTGGCCTGAGACCTCCTGAAGAAAGCTTAGCGGATGAACTAGCAGCAGTGGACAGTCCTGAGGCATTGGTGAAAACATCTTTCAGGTCTGGCGGATATGAGCTTACTTTTGTTTATCCTTGAGAGGATATGTTTTTAAGATGAAGTCTGCAGTGTGGGTTTGGTGGGAGAAATGGGTCCCGAAGGATTCCGCAGTGCTGCGTATCTGTACTGAACAACAGTGAAAAAAGAGGTCCATAAGTAATACTGGCTGGACTTGTCCTTTACTTCTCTGACCTCGTTAGCCTTCCTAAAAGATGAAGAACTAGACAGATACAAAGTCTGTAACTAGTCAAAATGGTGAGGAAAGACAGCTCACCCTAGGAAGATGTCTTTGAAGGTTGGCACTGTTTCTTCTGAAAGTGGTTTAGTGATGAAGAGTTGCGCTTTAGGTCAGATGATGTGCTTTATTGATGCGAGGGAGAGCTAACCCTTTTCCTGTTGATGTGATGTCTTGAGAACTGCCTAGCATTAATTTATTTTGCCAAGGAGAAGGATTCTGGCCAGGGGCTTGCGAGCAAGCGATCGCTGCTGTTGTAAAGTGTGTGATAGATCTATTG